>NC_092334.1:215120000-215765000 GCF_046630445.1 Rutidosis leptorrhynchoides
ATAAATCAAGGTTATAATAAGGTTGTTTCGAACGAAAAGTCAAAGTTGACTTGCTGGAGTTGTGACTAAATTTGCTAATTTGGAAAGGAATTGCAAAGTTATTTTGGGTAATAATAACACGAAGAAATTAGCATAGCTACATTTTAAACGTTTACTCAGTTGCCAAGTGTTTCTCAGGTGAATGGCTATATGCATCAATCTTTTCTTTCGTAGATGAAGTGCGGTTGGTTCATTCTCCCGATTAAGGTGTTTTCAAGAATCATGAAAGGTTTGAACGCGGATTGTAATCGTCAAGATACAAATGAGGTTTAAGATGAAATCAAGTGGCAAACTTGAAGAGTTGTTTAGTTTCATATGTTATAATCAATATTTTAATTCATTTTAAATTGTCCAATCTTGATAGTCCACAGTCGATAGTCCACAGTAACAGTCCAATAATTCATATATAGTTTAATATACAATATTCGAATTAATTAATACGTATCGTGACCCGTATACGTCTCAGACTCGATCACAACTCAAAGTATATATATTATTTGAGAATCAACCTCAACCCTGTATAGAGAACTCGATCATTACTGCATACAGAGTGTCTATGGTGATTCCAAATAATATATATAGATGTGTCGATATGATATGTCAAAACCTTGTATACGTGTCCCGATATTTAAAGTGCGTAAAAATAAATAATAGAAATTTAAATGACGATAAATAAAGTGCGTAAAGTAAATAACAGAAATTAAATGACGATAAATAAAATTGCTAGAATGTAAATTGCGATAAATAAAATGTAATCAGTTAGCTAGGAACAATTAGCTAGGAACAATTAGCGTGGATTCTTAACAAAATTTCTCATAGTTAATTTTTTTGTTTCTAACAAATTTTATTTTGTCAAATATTTTCTTCATTATGCCACTTGTTGGATTCTGATAAATCAAAATCCAAATATAAAATTGGATGAATATGGTTATTCTGTGGTGAACGGATTTGTATATCAGTGGATGTAAGTAGGATAGTATATGACTGTTGAAACAGATTCGAAGAACGTACAATGTAACTTATTAATGTGAAATTTAAATATTCCTCGGGTATTACCTACCCGTTAAAATATTTTCACCATTAACAGTTTGTACAAGAGAATTTTTAATTACAATCTTTATGAAAACATATATACATATATATTTTCTTCAGATGTATTCATGAATTTAATGAGTTAATATGATATTAAACTCATTTACTTTTCGGTTGGAACTAGAATAAATAATCTCTAAAACTTTAGAGATTACATATTCGCCATGTCGAACGAAGATAGATGAGGTAGAACAATACATAGAACGAAGATCATACTCATAGTACAGATGATGATATTGAAGCATGGATTGTTGATGGTACTGGTGCTGTTATTGATGGTACTGTTGGTGCCGGTGATGTTGCTGAAGCTGGTACATTTTGCACCATATTCTCCGAATTGATTATTCGAGCGCGAAGTTCGTTGACTTTGTCGGTCGGAACGAGCGGATGAATAAGGTTCAGAATTGTGGATATAATATAATCTTGTCGAGTTACCCTGGAAATGAGACTGAAAATGGTGTTTCGAACAGGTTCGCCGGTAAACGCTTCAGGTTCATTGTCAAGAGGTGAATTCGGTTGGTGGAAGGGATTACCTTTTGCGCGTTTCCATTAATTAAGTCGACTACGAACCCATCAGATGAATTGATAATGGCTGATTGGTTGGTTCATTCTGGTGACACTATTTTCGGAGCTCGAGTGGAACTCCATATCGGAATAGCTGTCGGAATAACTATCGAAATAGCTATCGGAATATGAGGACTCGAACTGGTTGAGGGATTCCTCTCGTACGATTAGAGGAAGGATTTTCGATAAGAAATAGATTATAGGATGTAGATTAGTACCCTGCAATACATAATTACATATGCATATATAATACTAAAATCCTATAAGTTACGGAGGAATCTACGGAAGTTGTCAGGCAAAGGTAACAATAACAAATACGCTAAGATATGAATTTATCTATACACTGTCTATGCAATAGAGGCAGTAGGACGTGTCTAGACTTTAAGGATGATAGTTAATTAATTTTCGACACTAAATGATAAGCAAAACTTTTGACATAAAGACACGGTTGAAGTCCAGACCCACTAATGCATCTAAACAACTATCAGTTAGACACACTAATGCAAGACCTGGTTCGCTAAGACAATCGCTCTGATACCAACTGTCAAGACCCATCCTAATCCATCCGGACGAAGTCCATATCGATTATAAACAATTCACAACAGTTGATTACATCGCGAGGTACTTGACCTCTATATGATACATTTTACAAACATTGCATTCGTTTTTGAAAAGACAATCTTTCATTACATTGAAAGTTGACGGCGTGCATACCATTTTATAATATATCTAACTATAATTGACTTAATAACAATCTTGATGAACTCAACGAATCGAATTCAACGTTTTTTTTTTTTTGAAATATGTCATGAATGACTCCAAGTAATATCTTTAAAATGAGCAATTGCACAGCGGAAGACTTCTTTCATACCTGAGAATAAACATGCTTTCAAGTGTCAACCAAAAGGTTGGTGAGTTCATTAGTTTAACAATAATAATCATTTCATAATTTTAATAGACCACAAGATTTCATATTTCCATTTCTCGTAAACATACGTCCCATGCATAGAGACAAAAATATCATTCATATGGATTGAACACCTGGTAACCGACATTCACAATATGCATATAAGAATATCCCCATCATTCCGGGATCCTCCTTCGGACATGATATAAATTTCGAAGTACTAAAGCATCCGGTACTTTGGATGGGGCTTGTTGGGCCCGATAGATCTATCTTTAGAGTTCGCGTCAATTAGGGTGTCTGTTCCCTCATTCTTAGATTACCAGACTTAATAAAAAGGGGCATATTCGATTTCGATAATTCCACCATATAATGTAATTTCAATTACTTGTGTCCATTTCGTAAAACAGTTATAAAAGCCGCGCATGTATTCTTAGTCCCAAAAATATATATTACAAAAGCATTTAAAAAGGGAGCAAATGAAACTCACGTATGTAAATATTGTAAAACATTTAATAAAGCATTTGCATGTATTCTCAGCCCAAAAACGTAAAGAGTAAAAAGGCAAATGAAACTCACCTATTGTATTTTGTAGTAAAAATACATATAACGGCATTGGACAAGTATAGGGTTGATCTCGGATTCACGAACCTATATCAGGTATATATATTAATACACATAATTGTAATTGAACAATTTATTTATTTATTATTATTATTAATTATTACTTTAGTAAGTTATATGTTTCATTAATAGTTTAGCTATATTTATTTTATGTATACCTTAGACGAATAATGTTGAAAATAATTATTTTAATGTTAGTAATAATGACGATGATAATAATAATAACAATAATAATAATAATAATAATAATAATAATAATAATAATAATAATAATAATAAAATTAATAATAAAAATATTCTTAAAATTAATATTAATAGTAATTTTCATAGAGTTAATATTAATATTCATAAAATGACAATAATGATAATAATAATAAAAATAATGATAATAGTAGTGGTTTTAATAAAGGTGAAAGTTTAATAACAATAATGAAAATAATAGTTTTTATAATAATACCTAATACTTAATAATAATAATAATAATAATAATAATAATAATAATAATAATAATAATAATAATAATAATAATAATAATAATAATAATAATAATAAGAATAAGAATAATAATAATAATAATAATAATAAAAATAATAATAATAATAAATAAGACTACCTTTCAAATGGTTAAATGAGCTTTTAAAAATAAAGTGTCCTAGCCCGGGCTCGAACCCGCGACTTCCCGTTTATACGCAAATACGTTCAACCCTCCCTCCATGTTAGCTTTTCTGTTTAGTTTCCCATCCTAATCTATATAACCCGTCGCTATAACTCGTCCCAAATTGAAAGTCCAACAAAAGCCTATTTAAGTAGTCCATAAAGAAAAATGAGAGGAGCCCAAAAATACCAAAAAGGCCTACGATTTGCATAGTCACAAAGCAAAAGCAGATAATGGTTTTGATTTGGATTTTCAAAAGTAACAAAAGAAATCGATATCCAGTAACTTTTCACTCATCGAATTTCATCATCATTATCATCAACTAATTCATTAATCATCATTATTCTCATCATTATATCATCCGGATTATTATCATCTTAACTTTATCACCTCATCATTTTCCAAGCATCATCAAATCCATCGTGATCTTAACAAAAGCATGGACGAGCAGCTGCAGTCGTGCGAGAATAGCAGCAACAGAGTTCACTAAAGAATAGTTGCCGTAGCTGTGGTGCTCCGGTGACATTTCAACAGAAAAACGCAGCAGTGGCATAAGTAAATAAAAAGAAAATCGATGGTGTCGATGCCCGGATAGAACTAGTAACAGGAGGGTATAAAGGTCGAATTATTTAAATGGGTCTTCAAGTGGGGGTGGGTTAGTTGTTTAAAGGCTGTCGACCATGAAAGAAAAAGTAAAAAAAAAAATGGTATCCTAAAAAGAAACTGGTGACTATCGGTTTCAATTTTCTTTATTAATTAAGTGGGGTTGGTTGTTTGATTTTGTTTGGTTTTTACTAGAACCGAATAACAGCTGCAGTATGAGAGCCAAAATCCTAATCATCATATCATTGCATTGTATCCTCTTCATGCTTTGTTACTGAATCATCATCATGATTTGCAGCAGTAGCTGTGCTTGATTTGCAGGAACTAAAATGGATCGATAGGGTAACCTCTTGGTTGGTTTCTGTCGTACAACAGAAACATCATTCCTTTACTGCTGTTCGAATAGAAATTGGAAACCAGAAATAGTAGTGTAGCAGTAGGTGTTGGGTGTGATTATATGATGATGGGTTTAAGGTGGTTCAACAGAGTGGAGGTGGTTGTGATCATAGAAAGAACAAGTAACAAATGATAGTGATTCAAGAAGAAGAAGTAAGAGAGAGAGAAGAGAGATAAGGGGTTTGTTCATATTGGTTATGGCGGTTGTAATGGTGGCGGATAATGACTGCAAAAGCAGCACATGATGGCGGTAATGATAGTTGGGTTGATTCGAAAACAGCATTTCAAAGTGGTGAGGTGGTGGTTAACGGTATTAGTCTCTTGATCGAAAAGTATCATACACACAACTTAGTCGAAAAGAACATAGGTGATTATTGTTTGCGTTCGTGATATGTAATAAAAGGGAGTATATCAACAATAGATTACGGCAGTGGTGGTTGATTACACCAAGAGATGAGTTTAAGGATAGAGAGAAAGATATAGAGAGTAGAGGGAGGTGGGTTGTGAACTCAATATGCATATCAGCATATTTGGGTGCATATTTCAATCGTGTAGAAAGGTTAAAAAATTATCTCAATCATACCCCACTTCTTTGAATGGCAGACAACTAAAACTCATCTTGTGATAAATTTTTGGATGTACACTTACCGACTCTATATATTTAATATATAACATATTAGTACAAGATAATTAAAGGGTAGTAAGAAACGTGTGCAAGGAATGATGCTAAACATTTTATTTGATAATTTGTGCCAACACTTTAAGTACGAATAATATTTCGTCCTCCGTTTCTAATCAGTGAAAAGGTTAATAGTCTTTTAAAAAAAAAATTATATTTCAAGATAGTATTTGCATATTCAATTTAGTCTTCACCCTCGTAAAACTAGTCATGAATGTAGTCTGTCACTTATTTTTAGTCTCATGTAATATACACAAAGTATTAGATTTCAGATTAAGAAAGTGAATGTACTTTTAACAAAATTAATATTAACATAAAATATTTACAGATCAATGTTTATTTTTAAAATCACATAGGTTTGTTTTTAACTTGCATAATACCGATCGAATGAAAATTAGGCGTTACTGTCGATTGCAAAATAAATTTGAAATTGAAACCATATATTATTCAATATACTTTATTTATAAATAGATATGATTTTAAATAATATAAGATCATAATTAATTCTAATAAATAATTAATATAATTTTTCAAATTATATTTCTAATTAACATATATATTTATATTTTTAAATATATATGTATTTATTTACAAATAGTTGTTCGTGAATCGTCGAGAATAGTCGAAGGTCAATTGAATATATAAATATAGTTTCAAAATTTTCGAGACTCAACATTACAGACTTTGCTTATCGTATCGAAATCATATGAAGGTGAAGTTTAAATTTGGTCGGAAATTCCTGGGTCGTCACATATTGTGCACTGAGAAGAAAGGGAAAAAAACAGAAAACCACGGTTTAATTAAGATTATATCTGAATATTAAACAGAAAAACTGAGATAGCAGATTGGTTAAGGGATGTTTTGGTTAACAGGACGTCTTGGGTTCGAGCCTGGCTTGAGACTTTTTTTTAGGAAAAAGCTTTTTAAGGTAGTTCATTTATTATCATTATTATTATTATTATTATTATTATTATTATTATTATTATTATTATTATTATTATTATTATTATTATTATTATTATTAATAAAAATATTATACTTATTATTATTAATAAAATGAATATTAGGATTATCATTACTATTAATATTATTATTAATATTATTATTAAGTATTACCATTAAATTATCATTTTCAAAATTTTTATTATTAACAAAGGTATCTTTATTAAAAATTATCACTTTTAGAATTATTATTATTATTATTATCAGTATTATTATTATTAATATTAGTATTAACAATATTTTTATTATTATTTTTAACATTATTATTATTATTATCAATATTTTAGTATTATTATAACTATTATTTAAAAAGAAATAAAATTATGCAAAAATAAACCTAATACATAGGATATAACTATATTAAGATTTTAATGAAACATATGAATTCTAAAATGATATCACTAAATAAATACATATATAAATTTGTTTGATTACAAGTATAGGTTTTAATAAATATATGAATAATATAGGTTCGTGAATCCGAGACCAACCCTACACTTGTTCGACGACGTCATATGTATTTTTACTACAAAATACAGTATGGTGAGTTTCATTTGCTCCCTTTTACTCTTTATATTTTTGGGACTGAGAATACATGCGCTGTTATTATAACTGCTTTATTAAATGCTTTTGAAATATATTTTGAACTGCAAATACATGAAATGCTTTTATAAATGTTTGACGAGATAGACACAAGCAAAACATTCCTCGAATGAATTATTATGCAGACAGAAGTTCTGCGGATTATTGTTGAATTATGTGGACATGATAATTGCCACCGTTGAATTATGTGGACATGATAATTGCCACCTTTGAATTATGTGGACATGATAATTGCCACCAATTGATATGAATGTTATGTATCGGGAGAATGATTTTTATACACAGGTTATGTGTACTAGTTTTTGTGCACGAAATATGTGTACGGTTACTAATATTTGTGAAAGATGATTTCGTACACGAGAAAGGTGTACTGTATTTAAAAGATATCGCATGTACATTACAGGTGGGTATAGGATTCGGGCCCATTTGTACCATGCAGGATTTAAATCTTGTGGTCTATCAAAATGATGAATTTTAGTTTTTTATGATAAACTTATGAACTCACCAACCTTTTGGTTGACACTTTAAAGCATGTTTATTCTTAGGTATGAAAGAAATCTTCCGCTGTGCATTTGCTCATATTACATGGAGTCGTGCATGGCATATAGAGGTCAGAACCTCGCAATGGGACCAACTGTTGAAGACTTCGTCCAGATAGATTAGGACGGGTCCTTTCAGTTGGTATCAGAGCGGTGGTCTTAGCGAACCAGGTCTTGCATTAGTGTGTCTAACTGATAGTCATTAGGATGCATTAGTAAGTCTGGACTTCGACCGTGTCTGCATGTCAAAAGTTTTGCTTATCATTTTTGTCGGAAATTATCTTCTTATCATCCTTAGGAAATTACCTACTCATTATTCTTAGTCTAGACACGTTTTACTGTATTAACTGCATGAATAGTGTATAGACAAAATTCATATCTTAGCGTATCTGACAATTCATATCTTAGCGTATCTGTTACTGTAGACCTTGCCTGATATCTCTCGTAAATTTCTCCTTAATTTAAGGGATCCTGGTACTATATATATCTATGCAAATTATGCATTGAGAATACCATCCAACTATCAATTGCTGTCACTAAACTCTTCATACCAAAAATCTTTCCTGAGATCGCGTAAGATGGCCTCTACGAATCGACCAAGTTCCTCTGACTCCGAAGACAGTATGACAGGAGCACACCAACCAATTAACTACCGTGACTACTGGAGAAAATGGGGGTGGGTTCGTGACATACTCACCCTATGGATAAGGGAAGAAGGTACTCCATATCATGAATCGAATCTACCACCTAACCTTGGAGTACTTGACCCGCTCACCAGTGAACCCGTTCGCAACACCGTTTATACCCTATTTGCAAGAATTTTTCGTCTTGAAGCTACCATTAACGGAACTAGAGAAGATATTTGACCTCTACCTCACAATGATAATCAACCAGGGTTAGTAGAAGAAGTTTGAGAACTCCGAGCTCGAGTATTAACTTTAGAGAGCACGGTATACAATTTGCAAGCACCAGCAGTATCACCAACACCAGTAACATCACCAGCCTCAGCACCAATGGCACCAGTACCACCAACAACCTAAGTTTCAACAATCCATGCCTCAACATCTCATTCTGTACCTCAAGTATAATCATTGTTCTACATCATTTATCTTCGTCCGACATGGCGATTATGTAATCTCTAATGTTTTAAAGATTATATATTCTTGTTCTAACGGTAAATCAAATGAGTTTAATATCATATTGACTCATTAAATCCATGATTACATCTGAAAAAAATGTATATGTATATATATTTTTCATAAAGATTGTAATTAAAAATTCTTTCGTACAAACTGTTAATGATGAAAATATTTTAACGGGTAGGTAATACCCGAGGAATATTTAGATTTGACATTAATAAGTACACTGTACATTCTTTCAAGTCTAATTCAATATTCATTTTCTATCCTATTTACAACCACCGATATACGTATCCGTTCACTGCAGAATAACCATTTTCATTCAATTTCATATTTGGATTTTGACTTATCATAATACAACAAGTGGCATAATGAAGAAAAACATTGGACAAAATAAAATTTGTTAGAAACAAACGAATTAACTAATTAAAATATTGTTTGGTATCTACGCTAACTGTTCCTAGCTAACTGTTCCTAGCTAACTGGTTACATTTTATTTATCGCAATTTAATTATCGCAATTTAATTATCGCAATTTATATTCTCGCAATTTTATTTATAGTCATTTAATTTCTGTTATTTATTTTACGCACTTTAAATATCGGGACACGTATACAAAGTTTTGACATATCATATCGACGCATCTATATATATTATTTGGAATAACCATAGACACTCTATATGCAGTAATGATCAAGTTCTCTATACAGGGTTGAGGTTGATTCTACAATAATATATATACTTTGAGTTGTGATCGAGTCTGAGACATGTACACGGGTCACGATACGTATTAATTAATTCAAATATTATATATTAAACTATATATGAATTGTTGTACTACTAATTATGGACTACGAACTGTGGACTAATGACATTGGACAATTAAAATGAATTAAAATATTGATTATAACATATGAAACTAAACATCTCTTCAAGTTTGCCACTTGATTTCATCTCAAACCTCACTTGTATCTTGACGATTACAATCTGCGTTCAAACCTTTTATGATTCTTGAAAACACCTCAATCGAGAGGATGAACCAACCACACTTCATCTATGGGAGAAAAGATTGATGCATATAGTTATGCACCTGAAAACACTCGAAAACTGAGTAAACATTTAACACGTAGTTGTGCTAATTCCTTAGTATTATTATTACCCAAAATAACTTGTTAAATCCTTTCAAAGTAGCAAATTTTATCACAGCTCCAGCAAGACAACTTCGACTTTTCGTTTGAAACAACCTTATAATCACCTTGATATATACATGTGCTCTTTTATTGTTACCGGGAAACCTTTTATATTCCACCATATTACCATCAGCGTTTAATCATCTAAAAACACAATTCTCTTGAAACCACCTCGGATTGAAAACCGATGATTCAGATATGGTAGCATTAAATGCAGAGAAAACAACAAAATTGTAGATGGTCTAAATGGCCAAGAGTTTGATGATAAAGAATGGAGTGTTGGGAACACTCGATAGAAAAAAAAATTGGTACTGAAAAACGGATTTAGCTAACCATGAAAGAGATGAAGGACAAATACAAGGACCAAACCCTATATTCAAAGAATTCAGGAAATTCTGAATCCGCCGAAATCTTTAGAGAATATCTTGTTCCGAAGTCATGTTAAAATCTTGCGGAAAATCTTTCTTCATCAACCTTTGAACTTAGAAATTCCAAAATATCATCATAAATATCTTCAATATTTCTGAGGATATTTTCATAAATAGTCTTGTCCGAAATTATCTACCTCTTCATGCTTTCTGTATTCCATTATATTAGAAACTTTTGTAAAATCTAAGTATAAATTTTGAATGAATTGTGGAGGAGTGTTGGGAATTGAAGAATGAGTTAGTATAATATAATGGCACTTGGCCAACGTGATTATATTACAGTAAGTCATGCTGAGTTTCCAATGAAACGTGATGATGGTTCACAGTAAATCATACCATCATCATGTGCCATGTTACATAACTCTTTCATTCTACTTAACTTATGAACATATCAAGAAAATGTATTTTTGATGGTTCTATCTTCCGTGATGTTGATAAATTTGAAAATCAAATCGTGCTATCACGTTCCTTCCTGCATAGAATATTATAATCATTCAAAACTCTATATCTACGAATTCTAGACCATTATTCGCTTGATTTAGAATCAGGAAGAGAAAACAAGAGCATAGAGCTCTGAAATATAAAGGAAAATACAAAGCCGATCACAATTACATAGAATACAAACCGTGTATATCATTGCAGATAACAACATAAATACACGGGAGAATGAAAAACACTATAACTCCAAGGGCGAAGTAGAAGAAAGCAGATTACTCCAGTGGAAGTTGAAAAAGGAGAATGATTGTAGCAATAGAAAGGAGAAGGACAAGGATCAGAACTGGATTAAGCATTTTCACAATCTTTTAGATGTATGAACTAAAAAAGAAAGTATAAGAATGGTGAGAATAATGGAACGCAAGAGTTTAATTTATAATAGAAATATCAGGAAGAGTAATCGAGGCAGATCACCGTATTTAATTATAGAGATCTTAATTTCCTTATTCGCAGAAGAATCAAATCTTTTAGATTTCAAAGATTTTCTTTAAATCTCTTAAATTCCGGAATTCAACCAAGACAACGTCAAAAGTTAAGACGAAACCTTATTTATTCATTTCACTCTTTTATGATAGTTTCATTCGTGCTCTTCGAATAATCAAATTATTTTATCCTTATTACTCAATGGTAATAAAACTCAAATTATCAGCTTTTATGAGTCATGAAAACATATTTATAGTTAGTCATGACCACCTCACTCAAATTTCGGGACGAAATTTCTTTAACGGGTAGGTACTGTGACGACCCGGGAATTTCTAACCAAATTTAAACTTAATCTTTATATAATTTCGATACGATAAGCAAAGTCTGTAATGTTGAGTTTAGAAAATTTTAAAATGATGTTCATATATTCAATTGACCTTCGACTGTTCTCGACGATCCACGAACATTGTTTGTAAATAAATACATATATTTAAATATATGAATATATATTATATAAATATGAAATTTAATATATATAATTTGTTATATTATTATTATCATGAATAATATTATCATTTACAGTTATTATTATCATTATTATTAATTATTATTATTATTATTATTAGTATTAATATTAGTATTCATATATTTACTTATTTATATAAATTATATATTAAATCAGATAAAGGATTAGCTGGATTCTATCATCATTGACCAGTAACAAATTGGTACTTCATGTTCCAATAATTCGTTCATATCACTTTCATCAGTACAAATCAAATATGAAGCAGATTCGATTGAGAATAATATTATCATTTACAGTTTCTTTATTTTTTCCGATTGAGAAATTTGACACCCTTACCCACGTTCCCTTATTCTCTTTTCTTAACTTTATAATTGATGATTGATATTGAATATGGATACTGTACTTGATTGAGAACTAGCAACATCTTTATATACATTACATACATATTAATCCCACAACCACTTGAATCCATCTTTTCCCTATCTTTCTTCTCTATTCTTTATTTCTTTCTTTCGCACACCACCTTCTTCTTGAGCTAATCACAACCACCAACATCCTAAGTAAGTCACCTAGATGTATACCATTTCTATCGAAAAACCAGAACCACAGCCCAACTAAACCCTCATGTACCACTGTAATCACCTTCTTTTACTTTCTCTCTCTTCATTTTTTTCTCTTCTCTCTCTACGAATGAACCAACCTTCAATCACCTACACTACATACTGCTACAACTGCTATTACGCTTTCTTCTTTCTGTTTAAATCAAACAAAGAACTTTCATCATCCGTTAACCCTAGTACCTGTCTGCTATGAAATAGTGATTATATATATCATAATGAAATAAAGAAACATGATGGAAGTATAATAGATTGATTGAATTATAGTAGGTATACACGAATTTAAAGAGGGTGGAGGGACCGGTTGAGAAAGCAACATTCTTGGATCCCATTTACGGCGTACCTTAAGTTTCTTCAATTGGAGTTTATGGCCTACCATCTTATACACATAACCCCACTTTAATCAACCTAATATGCACAACTTGTGTTCTCCTTTATAATTAACGGCTGTAGGTATTCCCACCAGTTCCACTTCGTTTATTTTTTTATTTGTTATGTAGGCCTACACCCACTATCCTCATAATTCACGTTATTGTTTTCTTTGGATAAAGGAGTACTATATTTTATTAATAGCCTACCCATTCTTCAATTTGATGTGTAACGCGTTTCTCACATGATGATTAATGGTAATGATTAAAGAAATATCACGATAATGATATATGATGGGGACGTAGCAATGGAAAAATGATAATACAGATGTTGTTTTGTGTGTCTTAATTGCATGACAGCATGAACCCGCAACTGAAAAGCACCTTTACTTGAATCTGTTTAAATCACTACCTGCCACAAATCAACAATGGGTTATTATAGTGGACTTACAAAAATATGGACTTGTGAAATCATCATGGGCCACGAATTTGCACTGCCTATCAGCTTTTGTTTAAACAAATCAGCCATCGTGTTTTTATTTTTGTTTTCCTTCCATTCTTGATGAGAAACAACGTTTAATGATGATGATTAAAAGAATGTGGACGATGATACCATTTCGATCATAAGATGTATATGATTATGATCATGATCATGATCAAAAATTTTGATTAAGATATTAGGAGTGTGATTATTGGCGTATGATAATCAAGATAATAGAAGTTGATAATGTTTACATTGATGATGATGAATATGATCATCATGATTTTATATGAGCGAAGGTAGTAAACAGATCATGTTGATGATGAAGATAGTATAGGTATTATAATGGTGTTGATGAAAGGATATTGTGCACTGAAGAAGAAAGGGAAAAAAAACAGAAAACCACGGTTTAATTAAGATTATATCTGAATATTAAACAGAAAAACTGAGATAGCAGATTGGTTAAGGGATGTTTTGGTTAACAGGACGTCTTGGGTTCGAGCCTGGCTTGAGACTTTTTTTTTTAGGAAAAAGCTTTTTAAGGTAGTTCATTTATTTTCATTATTATTATTATTATTATTATTATTATTATTATTATTATTATTATTATTATTATTATTATTATTTTTATTATTATTATTATTATTATTAATAAAAATATTATACTTATTATTATTAATAAAATGAATATTAGGATTATCATTACTATTAATATTATTATTAAGTATTACCATTAAATTATCATTTTCAAAATTTTTATTATTAACAAAGGTATCTTTATTAAAAATTATCACTTTTAGAATTATTATTATTATTATCAGTATTATTATTATTACTATTAGTATTAAAAATATTTTTATTATTATTTTTAACATTATTATTATTATTATTATCAATATTTTAGTATTATTATAACTATTATTTAAAAACAAATAAAATTATACAAAAATAAACCTAATACATAGGATATAACTATATTAAGATTTTAATGAAACATATGAATTCTAAAATGATATCACTAAATAAATACATATATAAATTTGTTTGATTACAAGTATAGGTTTTAATAAATATATGAATAATATAGGTTCGTGAATCCGAGACCAACCCTACACTTGTTCGATGACGTCATATGTATTTTTACTACAAAATATAGTATGGTGAGTTTCATTTGCTCCCTTTTACTCTTTACATTTTTGGGACTGAGAATACATGCGCTGTTTTTATAACTGCTTTATTAAATGCTTTTGAAATATATTTTGAACTGCGTATACATGAAATGCTTTTATAAATGTTTGACAAGATAGACACAAGCAAAACATTCCTCGAATGAATTATTATGCAGACAGAAGTTCTGCGGATTATTGTTGAATTATGTGGACATGATAATTGCCACCGTTGAATTATGTGGACATGATAATTGCCTCTGTTGAATTATGTGGACATGATAATTGCCACCTTTGAATTATGTGGACATGATAATTACCACCAATTGATATGAATGTTATGTATCGAGAGAATGATTTTTATACACAGGTTATGTGTACTAGTTTTTGTGCACGAAATATGTGCACGGTTACTAATATTTGTGAAAGATGATTTCGTACACGAGAAAGGTGTACTGTATTTAAAAGATATTGCATGTACATTACAGGTGGGTATAGGATTCGGGCCCATTTGTACCATACAGGATTTAAATCTTGTGGTCTATCAAAATGATGAATTTTATTTTTTTATGATAAACTTATGAACTCACCAACCTTTTGGTTGACACTTTAAAGCATGTTTATTCTCAGGTATGAAAGAAATCTTCCGCTGTGCATTTTCTCATATTACATGGAGTCGTTCATGGCATATAGAGGTCAGAACCTCGCAACGGGACCAACTGTTGAAGACTTCGTCCAGATGGATTAGGACGGGTCCTTTCATATTTAATTCCTCATTCTTAATAATATAAAGTGTTTCGTTTATATCATATTCATCTTTATCTCGCTTAAAAACTTTTCAAACTTATGACCTATCAGATTTATCAAACTTCTATACACCCTTATGTAGTGAAGAATCATGGTTCGTCTAACTGCACCAACTCTTAACAGGATGTTTCATAACTTTCTCATTTGACCACGTCTATTTCATAACTTTCACAACTTCTATAACTTTCAAATATATGAAAGTTGACCAGGTCTATAAAGACTGCAACTTAAAACTAGCCAACCATAACTCGACAAGTTTGTAACTGTTTTCATGGATGACATTTCGATCTGCTCCAAGAGTGAGAAAGGACGTGAGAAACATTTGTAAATTCATTCTTGAACTCTTAAGAAAAAGAACAACTCTACGCAAACTTTTCCAAGTGCAAGTTTTGGCTTAAAACCGACATGTTGTCGATCCAGCAAAGATTACTGATATCCTTAAAACACTATATTAGAAATCATCATTAATCACATATCCTGACCTTATGAAGTGACCTTTGAATGGAAATATGAATTAGTGAAATATAATGACGGTGGCCAACGTGATTATATTACGGTAATTCATAGAAATATTCCAACATCAGGACGTATGGAATAGAAAGTGAACCAAAGAAAACTTTCAAGCTATCTGTTCAAAAACCCAAATGCAAGGGCATGAAAGGAGAAAAATGATCATCTTGATATTAGTAGATACGAAGAACTCATTCTAATCAAACTATATATCTATCTCATACTCATTTAATAAACTTTCATGTACCATAAAGGTTGTAAACAATCGAATCTTGAAATTTTAAATTCATTTATCCTAAATGGATATCTCATGATCATTGATACTTAATCATCACTTGTTATATCCAAATCCTCTCTGTTATTACACTTTCGGAGTAAATTTTCATATGACTTTCAAAAATCCATGTCATTTGAACCCTCGAACGTCGGTATTACAAACACCATGTCCAATATCACATTATCTATGATGATAAATATCTCATATGCATAATCTTTTGAAGAATGGAACCTCCATACGTGTATCGTTTTGACTATCATAGTCAAGAAACTTTTGTACTCGTACATCTAGTTATAAGAGACTACTTGGCACCATGCAAGTAATGGTGTCATACTCAAAAAATAATCGATCATTGTCAACTCGAAAATCAAAGGTGAAATACACTATCTCAACTTGTGGCTTGAGCTAAACTCATCACATCTGAAAAACTGCTGTAACAATTGAAATGATTCCATGATACTTTAACGTATCCTCCTCTCAGACCAACTAAGGCTGAATTCAAACGATCATTACATAGTGGAAAGTCACTGCTTTAGCATTTATTTATACTTGTCTATGCGAATGCCAGATTATTCATGCCGAGTTCTCGAACTCTCACTATCACTCGAACGATTTAAAGTTGCAAATCTTATTTGAAATTCTTTCATACATAACTCTAAATTCGAGAGATTTACTCATTTGATGATAATCACATTATCATCCTTCTTACTTCAATATTAACATTCTGAGCCTAAAGACTCATGCCCTGATAAGAGTCAATTCATTACTTATCATTACCTTGAAACAATTACTACACAATTATCCCCCGGAATTTTTAAAATCTTCAATCAATTTTTCTCAAATAAATACACTCTTAAATACAAATATCCTATTTTCCAAATATTTCTTACATGTGTCTTTATTTTCAAATTATCCCAGAAATTATAAAGAAAATGATTTTTCACTGATGCGTTCCATAAAATCTTGTATATAAATTTACCTATACATATTTTGACTAGTACATATCAAATTATACTTTCGCTTCGACAAATTTCTACTTTGATTAAATCGTAATTACTTTACAAATTTTACGTAACCCTAGTTTTACTATGAACATCATTTCATCGCCTCCTCTAAAATTACTAATTATATAAACACTTTCTCATTTTTATCAATTTACCTTTGTTTTATCAAATTAAACATTCTTTTAATCAACTCTTTTTCGTAATGTTCAAATTATTTCACGTAAAATAATACGTGTTGTACATAACTCAAGTCTTACTAATAGCTTCGCTTCATTTATATTGACACATCAAACGTCACAACTTTTCAAAAATTACTTTGGCTTATTATTAAAACTTTCGTATTGCTCTCCAATATGTTTGGATCACCTTTATTTTCTTTCTCCGTGCAAGAACGAAACATATCTCCCTACAAATATCATCTCTTCCTTGCTATGTTAGTCATTAAGAAGTTTCTACTTCCGGTATTTCACGGCTAAACCACAACGCTCTCGTAAACGTTAAATCTATGATCTTTCGAACAAGGAAGCAAAGGTTCCTTCATGGTAGAAACAATACCTTATAGACAATGATTCACATTTATTCTCATCCACATATAAACTCATAAGTAAATAATAGACCGACCCGCCATTTGTGCCAAAATGACTTTCTTACTCAGAAGGAGTTACCTTTATGAAGAAACTCTAAACATTTCTTTCTTCATGAATTGCAACTAGATGTTATTCTAGCCAAGTTTTAATCTTTTATTCGACATGAAACTGAAATCATAAATCTTAAAGCTACATCATGAAACTATTTCTAAAGACAGGTTCTCATGTATACTGAACGATGTCTTTCATTTAATCACTCGTATTATCCTGAGGTCAATGAATTCTCAACTAACATCTCATTTTTCTATTAGACATCTCTTGAAAACTAAAGGTATTATGGTTACCTTTCGAAACTTGAAGCTGGTACTGTCTCTAAAAAACACCAGCCATACATTGAACTACGTAACAGAAATATTTACGTAATCTACTCTATTTTATCTCCCCTACTATTGTGGCATAAACACTCAAGACTTTAATGAGCTCAACGACACATTTAATGCTGCTATAGCATCTTCTTTCCTTTTAAAGGAAAACTAGTCAAATGACACTCTTGTTATTCCTTGGAAAATCTCCGCATTTAATGCACTTTGCAAATGACCTATTAAGGTTAAGGATCATGAGATCAAACGTGTAAACAAAGCAATATACTTATTGTTAACACTCATTGGAATTCACGTAAGGTCCCCGATTGCACCCGGGAATGTGAAAACAAACTCTATTGTTAAAATCCATTGGAATTCGCGTAGAGGCCCCGGATATACCTGGGAACGCAAAGACCAAATGATACGGAAATACTTCCATCTCTTCTCAACTGCTGATGCAAACGAGAGGTCTACCTAAAACTTCGGGACGAAGTTTCTAATAATGGGGAGGTACTATAACGACCCTCATTTTTCCATTATATATTTTTCCAATATTAAATGCCCAAACAATATAATTAAACTTAACGTTTAAACTTTAATCAATAATTGTTAAGAGTTAAGAATTATAAAACATAATAATTAACTTTGTGTAATAAACGACAAGTTAATAAAAGATAAAAATAATGAGCTAATAAACTTTCGTGAACAAAATATAATACTCTAAAACTTGTATCCATTAAACAATTAAATTAGAACCTTTAATGAGCCATTTAAGCTAATCTAAAGTACAAGGACTAAAACGAAAAAGTTCCAAACCCTTCCCTTAAACCCTAGCCGATTTATTTAATTAAAAAAGAGGGCAAAATTACTACTCTACCCTCTTAAAAATTGGCCCACATAACCTCCTCCCTAAACCCTAACTTGTTCCCTAAGTATTACTTGTTAAACGCTAATTCTAGAATTCTCTAATATCTCCTATAAATAGGGACGTAGGCTAGAGCAAATTTTGCACCAAATCATTCTCACAATTCTCTCCCAAAAATCACAAAACCCTCTCCTTCTCTCTCTTGGAATTCGGCAAGATAGCCACCACCACACCACCATCATCTTCAAGTGATCTTCAAGTAATCTTCAAAGGATCTTCATCGCGTTCTTCGTGTTCATCAAGATCCTCAAGTGTGTAATTCAATATTCAAGTGTTTTGATCTTCATCTTCAAGTTTTCTTCATCTTTTCTTGTTAATCTTCATCATCATTCAACAAGGTAAAAACCCTATATCCAAATCTTTTAAATCTTACTTTCAATTCATGTTTATGTTCATAATCATATTCATGTTCTTGATCTTATTCATAATAATATTCATATTGTTCATGTAAAAAAAATAATAATAATATATATATACATACATATACATACACGAAAATATATATAAAAAAAGAAACTTTTGTTTGATCTTTAAACCCTAGAAAATTTGTTAGAAGATTTGTTAATAGTTAAAAAAGGAAACAAATAAATATATACCTAATATATATACATATACGATTCTATACATATATATATATATAATAATTTTTTTAGTATATATATATATATATATATATACGGTTAGATATATATAAAAAATAAAAAAATAAAAACTATATATATATATATATATATATATATATATATATATACAAGGTTACAAAATTCGCTATTCGGGGATTAATCGGTCGGGACTTCAAAAGGATTAATCAGTAATTCAGGGATTAATCGGAGATTAATCGGATTGTACTGTATACATTTAAATATTAAATTTTAAAAATTATATGTATAACTATAGAAAAAACTATAAATATAAAAATAAATTATAACATAATTGTCTAAAATTGTTCATTTTGCTTCAAAACTATAAAATTCTAGTTTAAATTCATGTTAAAATGTTAACCATTTTTTACTTTGACTGACTTTGATTACCAAATTCGATTTTGATCCATCAATTGACGTTGACCGTTTAATTAAAAGGATTTTTAAAAATCGGAACGGATTGCTCCTAAAAATGATTAATCGGAGAGTAAACGGGGTTTTTATAACAATGTGTATATATATATATATATATATATATATATATATATATATATATATATATATATATATATATATATTAAATACTTAATTAAACCTAACCCTAATTATTAAACCCTAATTTACATTACTAAACCCTAAACATTTATTTATATAACCCTAATCATTAATACTACTATTAAACATTTATTACTTAAACCCTAATACAACTTATACTACTATCTAACACTTATACACTTATACTATTAGTAACACATATACTATATTACTTATATTATAAGATTTATAATAGTCATTCACGATAGCGTGAAATTACTTGAACGTCGACGTTGCTTAAGGCCTAGGGTGATCCTTGGTACCACTATGGGACGATTGTGGATTTCGAATGCCAAACTTAGATTTTGGTCGAGAAATCATGGGCCAACCGGTAACAATTGGTCATTCTAGTGACTCAGCGGTGACAAAGATTTTTAGGTATGGTGCACAATATCAACCTGACTATAGTAATCAAACACTTAGTTACTTTCACACTTAATAAGTGGTAGATTATTAAGGACAACTCACTAGTGTTCAACACTAACTTACTAAAAAAAATGGAAGCTTACTATAAATGGAAACTTTCTAAACGTGGAAACTATATAAATATGGAAACTTACTAAAAGAGGAAACTTACTAAAATGAAAACTTTCTAAACATGGCAACTTTCTAAATATGGAAACTTTCTAAAAATGGAAATCTACTAAAAGTGGGAACTTACTAAGAATAGAAATTTAGCAAAACGAACTATACTTAAGTACATACATACTTAAGCTTATCTTTAACTCGGGCAAAAAAATCTAAATTCTTAATGTAATTAGGTTGACATTCGGCTCACGATCATCCAACTCATTTATCTTTCTCTTCCAAGGAATAACTCTCTCATCTACTTACTAAGGTGAATTCATAGCCCCACTCCTTATTGCTAGCAAACTTAATTAACTTCTTGGGGTGAGACACATGCTACTTTTACTATTTACAATTTAGACACAAGTACCAACTGTTAAACTATGCTATATCCGGCTATGTCCGACCAAGTCCCTACAGTGATATTTTTAATTGCTCGTTAAATGCATTCTTAATTATTAGGGGTAAGCCTATCGGGAGTAACGTCCCCGATACATTTGACTAAGTCTTTATATTACTTGATAATGAAATTAAACCGACAAGGACAGAACAACTTGTCATTGGGGCAAACTTGAACGTTTAGTCTAAATATCACGAACTGGCATAACTTTTTGATCCCTACGAGATCAACTTTTAAGATCTTTGTGATCTTCTTTGACAACTAAAGATCTGTGTGATCTACTTTATAAACAAATCTTGTGTTCTAAAAACAACGATAACTACTTTTGTTAAACCTATGATTTCACTCAACCTTTTTGTTAAACCTACTTTTGTTATACTGCTTATGTGATGCTTACTTGGACATAGGATCTCAAGAACAATCGCATTTATTATTCTTGCATTTGAAACATTTACTTTATTGTAATTTCAATTCTTGTAATGACATCTCATCTCTTCCGCTGCGTTATCAATAAAGTTTATTTTTATCATATAGAATTGTTCTCGTATTATAATATGTTGGTTTATTTGATATTAGTGACGTTTTCTTCCAGACCCTATCTGGAGGACATCACATGACGTCGATGCTCGTGGAACAGATTGTGATGTTGAGGTGTGGGATGTGGATGTTGTTGGTGGTGATAATGGTACTGTTGGTGTTGTTGATTGTGGTACTGGTTATGCTGTTGGTGCTGCTGCTGGTGTTTGTAACCTTTGCACCATATTCTCCAAAGCCACTACCCGAGCGCGAAACTCGTTGACTTCTTCTATTACACCGGGGTGATAGTCGGTTCGTGTGACGACCCGGAAATTTCCGACCAAATTTAAACTTTAATCTTTATATTATTCCGACACGATAAGCAAAGTTTGTTAAGTTAAATCTCAAGAATTTTAAACTGTGTTCATACATTCATTATAACCTCGACCAAATTCCGACGATTCACGAACCGTTATATATATATATATATATAGATATGTTATGTATATATATATTATAACTTGAGAATATTAATAAAGTATTAAACGTATAATACTTTACACGAACGTATTTGTTTCAATATGATTTTCCACGAAATTAAAAAAAAATATATATATATATATATTAAATGATTGAATTATCAGAAACATTGAATTATGATTACAAGTCTCTGTTGAGAGGTCCACTATGATTTGAGAAAATCTATTCCTCTTAACGATATTCAGAATAATTTGTAAAGCTATTTATAAATAAAAACAAAAAGTGTCATTTACGAAAGTTAGACAAAAGTTAGTGGAGAATTGGTTTCCATAATATTCTATTAATCTATTTTTAAACGTACAAAGACGTTTTCAGTTTAAAAAGAACATTATTATTAAAACGTATATAACATTTATAAATATCTAGAATCACTTTTGACAACTCATTACTTAACCAGTATAATAAATATAACGATATTTATATTTTATTTCATTAAATATATATAACGATTTAAATTAATATTATATATATTTATACGCGTATTATACATACATAGTTTTTATACTTTTACTATACTTTAACTATACCTTTACTTTACTTTTACTTTTACTTTACTTTAATAATTCATACTTTAATAATTCACTTTAATAATTCATACTTTAATAATTCATACTTTAATAATTCACTTTAATAATTCATACTTTAATAATTCACTTTAATAATTCATACTTTAATAATTCACTTTAATAATTCAAAAATATATTATAAATAGAATTCAATAGGTTTCATTATTTCATAGAAACTTAAAAATATATTTCTCTAATCTCTATCAATCGAGTTATGTACATATATATATATATATATATATATATATATATATATATATATATATATATATATATATATATATATATATATATATATATATATATATATATATATATATATATATATATATATATATATATATTTGCTCTGTATTATTTCAAGATATTATTAGTATACATAAAATATTACGACGGAGTGCTGTCCGAGTGATTTCAAAATAGTTTTTTTGAATGAGTCAAAGCTAAGGAAATTATGGGTTATAGCTATGGAGGTGATGGGTATGGTTCATGGGTATGCTCGTGAGGTCAATCTAGTGTTTATCATCTCCGTTGCGTCTACGTACTTTCCTGCAATATTGAATCTCAATATTGATACGTTCGTGAATCCGAGGCCAACCTTGCACTTGTTAAATGACGTTATATGTATTTTTACTACAAAATACAGTATTGTGAGTTTCATTTGCTCCCTTTTATATATATTTTTGGGACTGAGAATACATGCGCTGTTTTTATAAATGTTTTACGAAATAGGCACAAGTACTAAAACTAATTCTACGTGGGTTTAAACCAGAAATATACCCTTAGCTTGGTAACATTAAACTACTTGTCTATGTACGGTAGGCGCGAATCCTAAAGATAGATCTATTGGGCCTGACAAACCCCATCCTGACTATGGAATGCTTTAGTACTTCGAGGTTATTTTAAACACACCTGATCTGGTGTACTTCAGAGGGTAAAACATGAACGTTAAGGCTTGTTACCGGGTGCCTACAACTTATAGAATACTTTTATACACTTGCGAGTGTACATATATTTATAAACGGAAATCTTGTGGTCTATTAATATATTGAAATGATTGTTATGATAAACCTATGAACTCACCAACCTTTTGGTTGACACTTTAAAGCATGTTTATTCTCAGGTATTAAAGAAGTCTTCCGCTGTGCATTAGCTCATTTTAAGGATATTACTTGGAGTCATTCATGGCATATTTTGAAAGACGTTGCATTCGAGTTATTGAGTTCATCAAGATTATTATTAAACCAATTATAGTTGGATGTATTATGAAATGGTGTGCATGCCGTCAACTTTCGTTGTAAAGAAAGTTTGTCTTTTAAAAACGAATGCAATGTTTGTAAAATGTATCATATAGAGGTCAAATACCTCGCGATGTAATCAACTATTGTGAATCATTTATAATGTATATGAACGGGTCCTTTCAGTTGGTATCAGAGCGGTGGTCTTAGCGAACCAGGTCTGCATTAGTGTATCTAACTGATAGTCGTTAGGATGCATTAGTGAGTCTGGACTTCGACCGTGTCTGCATTTCAAAAGTTTTGCTCATCATTCTTGTCGAAAATTACCTGCTTATCATTCTTAGTCTAGACACATCTTATTGCATTAATTGCATGAATAGTGTATAGACAAAATTCATATCTTAGCGTATCTGCTAATTCATATCTTAGCGTATCTGTTACTGTAAACTTTGCCTGACATATTCCGTAAATTCCTCCGTAATCTACGAAACCTTTTGCTCTATATAATTAGAATGCCACCCGATAGCCGAAAAATCATTTCATATCGAAAAATTCTTTATTCAATCGTACGAAATAGAATTTATCATTAGTTCAAGTCCCTCGGATTCCGAAATGGAATCCCACTCAAGTTCCGAAAGCAGTGTGACCGGAATGGATCAACCAATTAGTCATCATCTATTCTGGATGAATTGAGGATGGGTTCGTAGCCTCCTTAATCATTGGAGACAAGAAGAAGGTGATCCCTTCCATCCACCACATTGCCCTCTTGGCGAAGAACCCGAAGCACTTACCGGCGTCCGAACCACCATTTTCTCTCTTATTTCTAGAGTATCTCGTCACGATTACATACTACACCAAATTCTAGATTTTATTTATCCGCTCGTCCGAACCGACAATCACCCCGGTGTAATAGAAGAAGTGAACGAGCTTCGCGCTCGGGTAGTGGCTTTGGAGAATATGGTGCAAAGGTTACAAACACCAGCAGCAGCACCAGCAGCATAAACAGTACCACCATCAGCAACACCAACAGTGCCATCACCACCACCAATAACAACATCCACATCCCACACCGCAACATCACAATCTGTATCTCAAACATCAACGTCATACCCCCTGTAAATATCCAGGAATATCAACAACAACAAACGATGAAGTATTAATTCATAAACTTCATTGAAGAGATATTTCTGCGGCAGTTATGTAATCTCCAAAATCTTATAGATTATTTAATTCTGACCGTAAATCGGATGAGTGAACGGAGATGGTATAGTAGAAACTTTGATCGAAAATGGTGTACGATTTACAAGCTAGATTTGTTTTACCAACAGCATCAATAGGACCGTAGCATCATCAACACAGTCAGTGCCGTCAGTATCGTCAGAATCAACAGCACCTGTAACATCACAAACTCTGTCAGTTCAAGAATCATTGTAGACATCATTACGAATCAACAACAAATATATTGTATCAACGAGTTATGAAGTATTAACTCATTTCCAATCGAAAGATTTATATGTATATTTTATATGTATAAAATTTTTAAACTATAATAAATCTTCCCGTACTAAGCTATTATGTGTGAATCTTAACTACTCAGTTAATTCATATTACAAATATGCAATGATGTGCGTCCTTCGTTCGCAACTTAACCATCGTTAATTACAATCTCTGTCTCAATTCAATAAAAATCCAATTCATAATAAATCAAGTGTATTATTCGAATATATGTTTGATTTTACACTTTCATCATCGATGTACTCGAAACTTTTCAAATAACATCATTCGTACCTTGCGAAGTTCACAAGAATTTCACGAAAACTAACAAATAACAAAGTAATGATTCATAATTTCAATATTATTGAAGAAATACTTATGCAATTTATAAAGTTTTAGGGATTACTCAATTCTAGTTCCAACTATAAAACAAATGAGTTTAATTTAATATTAACTCATTAAATCTATATTACATCTAAAGAAAATATACACATATATTTTCATAAAGACTGTAATAAACTTCTTTTGTACAAAATATTAATTGTGAAAAATTTTTAACGGGTAGGTAATACCCGAGAGATATATAAATTCACAATTAATATATTACATTTTTTGAAACTGATTCAGCAATCATCAACTATACTCCCTACTTTCACAACAATATCCATTCTTTCATATAAATCAAAACAATCATACTCATTCAAATTCAATTACATATTTTGATTTTGAAATCGCATAATTCAATTCGAAATATAACCAGTATCATCACTCTTAGATTCCTATATCTTTCAAAGCTATACTTTGACTTCAAAACTGTGTTAGAACATCATATGTATTAACGATTACAATATGTGCTCAAACCCTTCAAAATTCCTGAAGACACTTCAACTAAGGAACAATTGAGATGATGATCCAACCACATGTTACCCACAGTTATACACCTGAAAAACTCTCAAAACCCAAGTCATAGTTCGACACGTATCCGTGTTAGACCCTTTGGCATTTACTAGCTAAAATAACTTTTCAATTCCGTTTCAAAATAGACAGTTTTGTCACATCTCCAGCAAGTCAACTTCGACTTCTCAATCAAAACAGTCTTATTATAACCTCAATAGATACGTTGCCCTTTCGCCAACGTTACCGGGGAATCGTTTATATTCACCACATTAGCAATAAACTTACCAACAACTTCACTGATCTTTGACTTTCAAAAAAAAAATCATTATAATTATCGAAACCCTATCATATACTCATTCGTACCTTATAACAAGAATTGCCATACCAATTATTGAGAATCAGCAATCAGTATTTTGAAACCACGCAGCATGTCTACATCAACAATTACATATACACACAACGTCTACCTCCAAGACTTACATTCTTTGAATGAGAAATTTCTGAAAAATAGCCTAAACTGCGAACCAGTTCTCGAAATTTTGAAAAATGCTGATGAAGCAGCAAAAACTGTAAATGACCTTAACATTAAAAAGTTGGATGATAAAGGATAGTATATTGGCAAAGCTCAGAAAAAGAGAAGCTTTGGAACTAGAAAACGGATTGAGCAAAGTATGAAGGAGGCTGTGGACAAATCACAAAGGCTGAACCTGCCTTCAAAGAATCCAAATGATTCAGTACTTGCTGAAGTCATTAACGAATACCTTGCTCCTGACTCTAAATCCCTGCGGATAATATCCTTCATCATCCTCTGATATTAGACATTCTAAGATATCATCGTATCTTTCATTATAAATATCATCCATACTTCTGAAGATATTTTTATAATTATTCTTATCTGAAATCATTTACCTCTTCGCGCAATCTGTATTATATCATAAAAGAAACTATTTTAGTTTCTAAATTCTGAAACATTCAAGTTTAAAATAGGAATATTCTTGAAGAAGTGTTGGGAGCTGAAGCATGAGTTAGTATAATATAATGACACTTGATCAACGTGATTATATTACAGTAATTCATGCTGAGTTTCTAAATCGAACATGATGATTCACAGATCATAACGTCATCATGTGCTATGTTACACGAATCTTGTATTCTCTTTGATCTCTAAATATCAAGAAAATATTTCTTGATGATTCGGCCTTTTCCGAGGTATTCTGGTAATTTGACAAGTCAAGATCGTGTCATTACAATTTCCTTCCTAGAACATTAATAATGTTTATTCCAAAATTTATATCTGCGAATTCTGGACCATTACAAGCGGTGCTTAATCGCAAGAAGAAGAAACGAAAGGACAAAGCTCCGAACTAGAAATGGGAGTATAAATCATAGCAAATAGAAGAGAGTTAACTGTGGATGACAATGATTATAGAAGAAGCAAGGACTTTGAAATATAAGGGAAGATATAAAACCCAACAACAACCCAGAAATCACAAACCGTATATATCAATGCATATAGCAATATAAAGACACGGGAGAACTAAAAACACTATAAAACCAAGAGTATAGTAGAAGTAAATAGATTCTTCCGGAGGCAGATGAAAAAGAAGAGCGACAGATATGAAAGTGAGGAGTATATCAAGAATCAGCACTGGATGAAGCATATTGACAAATACTTTAAAATATGAGTTGAGAAGGTGTGAGTTGTAAGAAAACAAATGAGGTGGATTTATAGTGAAATATCCAACAGAGAAATCAAAATAGATTATTGCATTAATTCGAAGAGGATCATAATTTTCTTAATCGCCGAATAATCAAATCCAATATAGATTACAAAGATTTTCTTTTCGGAGATCAATCGTGATGACGTTAAAAGATACAACGAATCACTATTATCTTATTTCATTCATTTACGATAACTTCACTCACATGCTTCGAGTAATCGAATTATTTTATCCATTCTTCTTGAACATGATAAAACTCTATAATCATTATAATAACATTCTCATTGTTAGTCATGACGACCTCTATCAAATTTCGGGGACGAAATTTCTTTAACGGGTAGGTACTGTGAAGACCCGGAAATTTCTGACCAAATTTAAACTTTAATCTTTATATTATTCTGACACGATAAGCAAAGTTTGTTAAGTTAAATCTCAAGAATTTTAAACTGTGTTCATACATTCATTATAACCTCGACCAAATTCCGACGATTCACGAACCGTTATATATATATATATATATATATATATGTTATGTATATATATATTATAACTTGAGAATATTAATAAAGTATTAAACGTATAATACTTTACACGAACGTATTTGTTTCAATATGATTTTCCACGAAATAAAAAAAAATATATATATTAAATGATTGAATTATCAGAAACATTGAATTATGATTACAAGTCTCTGTTGAGAGGTCCACTATGATTTGAGAAAATCTATTCCTCTTAACGATATTCAGAATAATTTGTAAAGCTATTTATAAATAAAAACAAAAAGTGTCATTTACGAAAGTTAGACAAAAGTTAGTGGAGAATTGGTTTCCATAATATTCTATTAATCTATTTTCAAACGTACAAAGACATTTTCAGTTTAAAAAGAACTTTATTATTATAACGTATATAACTTTTATAAATATCTAGAATCACTTTTGACAACTCATTACTTAACCAGTATAATAAATATAACGATATTTATATTTTATTTCATTAAATATATATAACGATTTAAATTAATATTATATATATTTATACGCGTATTATACATACATAGTTTTTATACTTTTACTATACTTTAACTATACCTTTACTTTACTTTTACTTTTACTTTACTTTAACTTTAATAATTCACTTTAATAATTCATACTTTAATAATTCACTTTAATAATTCATACTTTAATAATTCACTTTAATAATTCATACTTTAATAATTCACTTTAATAATTCATACTTTAATAATTCACTTTAATAATTCATACTTTAATAATTCACTTTAATAATTCATACTTTAATAATTCATAATTTAATTATTCACTTTAATAATTCATACTTTAATAATTCACTTTAATAATTCATACTTTAATAATTTACTTTAATAATTCATACTTTAATAATTCACTTTAATAATTATACTTTAATAATTCACTTTAATAATTCAAAAATATATTATAAATAGAATTCAATAGGTTTCATTATTTCATAGAAACTTAAAAATATATTTCTCTAAACTCTATCAATCGATTTATGTATATATATATATATATATATATATATATATATATATATATATATATATATATATATATATATATATATATATATATATATATTGCTCTGTATTATTTCAAGATATTATTAGTATACATAAAATATTACGACGGAGTGCTGTCCGAGTGATTTCAAAATAGTTTTTTTGAATGAGTCGAAGCTAAGGAAATTATGGGTTATAGCTATGGAGGTGATGGGTATGGTTCATGAGTATGCTCGTGAGGTCAATCTAGTGTTTATCATCTCCGTTGCGTCTACGTACTTTCCTGCGATATTGAATCTCAATATTGATACGTTCGTGAATCCGAGGCCAACCTTGCACTTGTTAAATGACGTTATATGTATTTTTACTACAAAATACAGTATTGTGAGTTTCATTTTCTCCCTTTTATATATATTTTTGGGACTGAGAATACATGCGCTGTTTTTATAAATGTTTTACGAAATAGGCACAAGTACTAAAACTAATTCTACATGGGTTTAAACTAGAAATATACCCTTAGCTTGGTAACATTAAACTACTTGTCTATGTACGCTAGGCGCGAATCCTAAAGATAGATCTATTGGGCCTGACAAACCCCATCCTGACTATGGGATGCTTTAGTACTTCGAGGTTATTTTAAACATACCTGATCTGGTGTACTTCAGAGGGTAAAACATGAACGTTAAGGCTTGTTACCGGGTGCCTACAACTTATAGAATACTTTTATACACTTGCGAGTGTACATATATTTATAAACAGAAATCTTGTGGTCTATTAATATATTGAAATGATTGTTATGATAAACCTATGAACTCACCAACCTTTTGGTTGACACTTTAAAGCATGTTTATTCTCAGGTATTAAAGAAATCTTCCGATGTGCATTAGCTCATTTTAAGGATATTACTTGAAGTCATTCATGGCATATTTTGAAAGACGTTGCATTCGAGTTATTGAGTTCATCAAGATTATTATTAAGCCAATTATAGTTGGATGTATTATGAAATGGTGTGCATGCCGTCAACTTTCGTTGTAAAGAAAGTTTGTCTTTTAAAAACGAATGCAATGTTTGTAAAATGTATCATATAGAGGTCAAATACCTCGCGATGTAATCAACTATTGTGAATCGTTTATAATGTATATGAACGGGTCCTTTCAGTTCGGATGAGCGGATAAATAAAATCAAGAAGTTGATGTAGTATATAATCGTGACGAGATACTCTGAAAATGAGAGAGAAAATGGTGTTTCGAACAGGTTCTCCGGTAAGTGCTTCAGGTTCTTCATCAAGAGGGCAATGTGATGGATGGAAGGGATCACCTTCTTCTTGTCTCCAATGATTAAGGAGGCTAAGAACCCATCCCCAATTCATCTAGAATAGATGATGGCTGATTGGTTGATCCATTCTAGTCACACTGCTTTCGGAGCTTGAGTGGGATTCCATTTCGGAATTCGAGGGACTTGAACTAATGACGAATTCCATTTTGTACGATTGAATAAAGGATTTTTCAATATGGAATGATTTTCGGCTATTAGATGGTATTCTAATTACGTAGAATATATATATATATAGAGCAAAAGGTTTCGTAGATTACGGAGGAATTTACGGGATATGTCAGGCAAAGTTTACAGTAACAGATACGCTAAGATATGAATTAGCAGATACGCTAAGATATGAATTTTGTCTATACACTATTCATGCAATCAATGCAATAAGATGTGTCTAGACTAAGAATGATAAGCATGTAATTTCCTACAAAAATGATAAGCAAAACTTTTTGACATGCAGACACGGTCGAAGTCCAGACTCACTAATGCATCCTAACGACTATCAGTTAGACACACTAATGCAGACCTGGTTCGCTAAGACCACCACTCTGATACCACATGAAGCGACCCGTCCTAATCCATAAGGACGAATACAATAACATATCGATACATTGCGAGGTATTTGACCTCTATATGACACATTTTACAAACATTGCATTCGTTTTTAAAAGACAACCTTCATTACATCGAAAGTTAAACAGGCATGCATACCATTTCCTAATATATCAATCTATCAATGACTTCTTATCAACCTTGATGAACTTAATGACTCGAATGCAACGTATTTTGAAATATGCCATGAATGACTCCAAGTAATATCTTTAAAATGAGCAAATGCACAGCGGAAGATTTCCTTAATACCTGAGAATAAACATGCTATAAAGTTTCAACCAAAAGGTTGGTGAGTTCATTAGTTTATCATAAATAATCATTTCCAATAGTATAATAGACCACAAGAAATTCATATTTAGGAAAACAATCTGTGCAGGTCTACTCCTGCTGTAAAATCATTCATATGAATAACACCGGAACCTTTCAAACAACTCACCAACGGTAGCTAATGCGTGCTTGCAATGTAGTGACCCGGGAATTTCCGATCAAATTTAAACTTTAATCTTTATATGTTTTCGACACGATAAGCAAAGTCTGTAATGTTGAAGTCTCAAAAAGTTTGAACTGTTTCATATATTCAATTGACCTTCGACTATTCCCGATGATTCACGAACCGTTGTTGTAAATAAAAATAATTATATATATATAAAAATAAAAGTACATATATAAATAATCATTGAAAGTAATATAAAATAATAAAAATATAATATAGTTAAGTGGATTCATAATGTAAAATAATAGTTAGAACAAATAAGTAAATATCAAAACGAATATGTACATATATATGTAACTACATATATATTATTATGAATCTATATATGTAATTTCTATTTATAGTTATTAACATATTATAATATTAAATATATAATAATCGTTATTATATATTATAGTGAAAAGTTAATATATCATATTTAAGTACAAGTTAAAATGTTACAATATTATTATAACCATCACTTTCATTATTATTAAAGTTGATATTAATAATATTTGTACTATTAATATTATAAATTATAATATGAGATATAAATATGTATATATATATAAATTTGTTATGTATAAGTTGTTATATGGTTATTATTATTATTATTCTCATTAATAATATTGATATTATTATAACTAATATCATTATTAGTATCATTATGATTAGTATTATTATTGTTATTATTAATATTAGTGTTATAAGTTTTATAGTTATTATAAATACTATACTTAAAAATTACTATGATCTTTAATATTGTTATTAATGTTGTGATGATAATTTGATAGTTATTATAATTAATAATTAATATTAATAAGTGTTATTATTATTATATTTAATAATTACTTATATTAGATTTAGATATAAGATATAAAAATAAAAATACAGATATATAGCATAATTAATATCAATCATCAGATTCCTTATGACTTTGTCTGCTTTTTTTTTTCTTCCCTATTCTTCTTCTACTCGTGATAACATGTCGAGCAATTCATAGCTATCAAACAAATCAAGATTTAATATTATACTACTTAAATCCTTCAATTACGCGATTTAACTTACCTACTGATATTCATAATTCACAGAATTTAAAGAAAACCCATTCATCCTCTTTACATTCATCTTTTCGGCCAAAATTAAAAATCGAATCAAATATCAAAATCCATAAATGCAGGAGTGTTAGGAATTATCAGTTTGATCTAATTGTAAGTTTTCACACTCCAATTCTTCCTAGTTAATTTTAATTTTCGAGTCAAACTTGTATATCAAAAAGTCAACTGATTTGATTTTTGTGAAATTCGAGTTCTAGTGGAGGTTTTAGGATCAATTGAAGATCCAAAAAGATTTTATAGATGAATTAAAACGCGTTTTAAGTTATAATAATTGTCCAAAACTGTATAAATTTCGAAATCAAATTTTTTTTTTCTAAAGGCCTACGACGAGCAGCTTGCTGCTGTACTTATTTTTATTTATTTATTTATTTTTGGTTTGTTTTCAATTAAATAAAAATAATTGATATTGATTTATTCAAGTATTTAAATAGCTGCTTTGTTGATATATTGGATTGGGATGACAGTCGACTTGATTAAAGAAGAAGAACACAGGCATTATTCGGGTTAAATAGGTTAACAGTTAGAAATAATCATAAAAGCAAGCTGGGATGAATGGTAAAGGGTATTGGAGAGGAACAAGAGGTCTTGGGTTCGAACCCAGACCACTGCAGTATTCTTTTTATTAGTAAGAGAAACTGTTGGGTTGCCATGTCTGTTGGGCCGCAAGAATTAGTGTTGGGCCGTGGCGATTTATTTTGGACCGAGAAGTGTTATGAATTATTGGGCCAAAAATTTCGTTGGTCTGTTGGCAGGCTCACAGAATCCAAATTTCAGTTTAAATAAATTTCAGTTGTAGAATAAATTAGGAAAATAGGTAGCAGCAGAATGGTCTGAGGTGTTTGTGGGCTAGCGAGAGGTCTCGGGTTCGATTCTGGCCTGAGACATTTCTTTTTAGAAAACCATGTTGAGGTAGTTTTCTTATTAATTATTATTATTATTATTATTGTTATTATTATTACTAATACATGTTGTAACTATTTATCATTATGATTATAATTACAAAAATGAGTATTATTATTATTATTGTTAAGTTAAGTATTATTATAACTAACATACTACGAATTATTATTATTATCATTAAATACTAGTATTATTACTATTATGATCATGATTATTATAATTAGTGTTATTATGAAAGTAAAATAGGTTATTATTAATGTTATTATCAATTTTAATGAACATAGGTATTATTATAATTACTATTTTTCAAACAAATGATATATATATATATATATATATATATATATATATATATATATATATATATATATATATATATATATATATATATATATATATATATATATATATATATATATATATATATATATATATATAATACATAAAACATAATAAAATTTATATTCTTATATACAAAGTGAAAATATGAAGACATACATATTATTAATATAAATATGACATAACTAATAAATTCATATATATACAATTGTTCGATTGCAAATATGTGTATTAATATATATACAAATGATATAGGTTCGTGAATCCGAGGCCAACCCTGCATTGTTCAGTTTGTCTAATGTTGTCATATGTATTTTTACTACAAAATACATTAGGTGAGTTTCATTTACCCTTTTTACTCTTTACGTTTTTGGGCTGAGAATACATGCAATGTTTTAATAACTATTTTACAATATTTATATGCGTAAGTTTCATTTACTCCCTTTTTACTCATTATATTTTTGGGCTGAGAATACATGCAAATGCTTTATTATCTGTTTTACAATATTTATATGCGTGAGTTTCATTAATCCCTTTTTAAATGCTTTTGCAATATATATTTTTGGGACTGAGAATACATACGATGTTTTTATTACTGTTTTACGAAATAGACACAAGTAATTGAACTATATTATATGGTTGAATGATCGAAATCGAATATGCCCTTTTTTATTAAGTTTGGTAATCTATGAATTAGGGAACAGACACCCTAATTGACGTGAATCCTAAAGATAGATCTATCGGGCCCAACAAGCCCCATCCAAAGTACCGGATGCTTTAGTACTTCGAAATTTATATCATGTCCGAAGGAGGATCCCGGAATGATGGGGATATTCTTATATGTATATTGTGAATGTCGGTTACCAGGTGTTCAATCCATATGAATGATATTTTTGTCTCTATGCATGGGACGTTTATTTATAAGAAATGAAAATCTTGTGGTCTATTAAAATGATGGAAATGATTATCTATGTTAAACTAATGAACTCACCAACCTTTTGGTTGACACTTGAAAGTATGTTTATTCTCAGGTACGAAAGAAATCTTTCACTGTGTATTTGCTCACCTTAGAGATATTACTTGGAGTCATTCATGACATATTTCAAAAGACGTTGTATTCGAGTCATCGAGTTCATTAAGATTATTATTAAGTCAATTATAGTTAGATATATTATGAAATGGTATGTCTGCCGTCAACTTTTGATGTAATGAAAGATTGTCTTTTCAAAAATGAATGCAATGTTTGTAAAATGTATCATATAGAGGTCAAGTACCTCGCGATGTAATCAACTGTTGTGAATCGTTTTTAATCAATATGGACTTTGTCCGGATGGATTAGGACGGGACCTTTCAGTTGGTATCAGAGCGGTGGTCTTAGTGAACCAGGTCTTGCATTAGTATGTCTAACTGATAGTTGTTAGGATGCATTAGTGAGTCTGGACTACGACCATGTCTGCATGTCAAAAGTTTTGCTTATCATTTTTGTCGGAAATCATCTGTTTATCATCCCTAGGAAATTACCTGCTTATCATTCTTAGTCTAGATACATTTTACTGCAATGATTGCATGAATAGTGTATAGACAAAATTTGTATCTTAGCTTATCTGCTAATTCATATCTTAGCTTATCTGTTATTGTTATCTTTACCTGACAGCTTTCGTAGATTCCTCCGTAACTTATGAGATTTTAGTATTACATATGCATATGTCAATTATGTATTGCAGGATACTAATCTACATCCTATAATCTATTTCTTATCGAAAATCCTTCATCTGATCGTACGAGATAAATCCTTCAACTAGTTCGAGTCCCTCGGATTCCAACAGCTACTCCGATAGTTATCCCGAAAATTATTCCGAATGGATAGCCATCTAAGCTCCGGAAGCAACATAATCAGAATGAATCAACCAATCATCCATCCCCAATTCATCTGATGGATTTGTAGTTGACTTAATCAATGGAGACGCGCAGAAGGCGATCCCTTCCATTAACCGAATTCACCTTTTGGCGAAGAACCTGAAGCACTTACCGGCGAACCTGTTCGTAACACCATTTTCACCCTCATTTCTCGAATATCTCGCTACGACTATATCATAACTCAGATTCTAAACCTTATTCATCCGCTCGTTCTGACCGACAATCATCCCGAAGTTATACAAGAAGTCAGCGAACTTCGCGTTCTAGTAATCAATTTAGAGAATATGGTGCAAAACGTACTAGCTTCAGCAACATCACCAGCACCAACATCAATACCAGTACCACCAACAACTCAAGTTCACATCATACACCTCAACATCTAATTATGTACCTCGAGCATAATCATCAATCTGTGAATCGTTCTACATCATTTATCTTCGTTCGACATGACGATTATGTAATCTTCAATGTTTTAGAGATTATATATTCTAGTTTAAATGGTAAATCAAATGAGATTAATATTATTTTAACTCATTAAATCTATGATTACATCTGAAGAAAATATATATGTAAGTATATTTTCATAAAGATAGTAATTAAAAATTCTTTCGTATAAACTGTTAATGGTGAAAATATTTTAACGGGTAGGTAATACCCGAGGAATATTTAGATTTCACTTTAATAGGTTATACTGTACATTCTTTGAATCTGATTCAACATCCATTTACTATCCTACTTACATCTACAGAGATACAAATCCGTTCACCATAGAATAACCATTTTTTATTCAATTTCATATTTGGATTTTGATTTATCACAATCCAACAAGTGGCATAATGAAGAAAACATTGGACAAAATAAAAGTTGTTAGAAACAAACGAATTAACTAATTGAAATTTTGTTAAGAATCCACGCTAACTGTTCCTAGCTAACTGATTACATTTTAGTTATCGCAGTTTATTTATCGCAATTTTATTTATCGTTATTTAATTTCTGTTATTTACTTAACGCATTTAATTTATCGTCATTTAATTTCTGTTATTTATTTTACACACTTTAAATATCGGGACACGTATACAAGGTTTTGACATATCATATCGACGCATCTATATATATTATTTGGAATCACCATAGACACTCTATATGCAGTAATGATCGAGTTCTCTATACAGGGTTGAGGTTGAATCTCAAATAATATATATACTTTGAGTTGTGATCGAGTCTGAGACATGTACACGGGTCACGATACGTAGTAATTAATTTGAATATTATATATTAAAATATATATGAATTATTGGACTGTAAACTGTGGACTATCGACTGTGGACTAATAATATTGAACAATTAAAGTGGATTAAAATACTGATTATAACATATGAAACTAAACAATTCTTCAAGTTTGCCACTTGATTTCATCTTAAACCTCATTTATATCCTGACAATTATAATCCGCGTTCAAACCTTTCATGATCCTTGAAAACACCTCAATCGAGAAGATGAATCAACCGCACTTCATCTACGGGAGAAAAGATTGATGCATTTAGTTATGCATCTGAAAAACTCTCAGAAACTGAGTAAACGTTTAACACATAGTTGTGCTAATTCCTTTAGTGTTATTATTACCCAAAATAACTTTGCATTCCCTTTCCAAATTAGCAAATTTTGTCACAGCTCCAACAAGTCAACTTTAATTTTTCGTTCGAAACAACCTTATTATAACCTTGATATATATATATATATATATATATATATATATATATATATATATATATATATATATATATATATATATATATATATATATATATATATATATATATATATATATGTGCCCTCTTTTATTGTTACCGGGGAACCTTTTATATTCCACCATAGTACCATCAGCATTTAATCATCTAAAAATACAAATCTCCTGAAACCACCTCGGATTGATAACCGATGATTCAAATATCGCAGCATTAAATGCAGAGGAAACAGAAAAATGGTAGATAGTCTAAACGGCCAAAAGTTTGATAAAAAAAGAAGGGAATGTCAGGAACGCTCGATAGAAAATTTGGTACTGAAAAACAGATTGAGCAAACTATGAAGGAGACCAAGGCCAAATACAAAGACCATACCCTATATTCAAAGAATCCAGGTAATTCTGGATCCATTGAAATCTTTAGAGAATATCTTGCTCCGAAGTCATGTTAAAATCTTGCGGAAAATCTTTCTCCATCAATCATCGAACTTAGAAATTCCAAAATATCATCATCAATATCTTCGATATTTCTGAGGATATTTTCATAAATATTCTCGTCCGAAATTATATACCTCCTCGTGTTTCCTGTGTATCATTATATTGGAAACATTCAATAGAAAATTTAGTACTGAAAAATAGATTATGCGAAACTATAAGGGAAGCCGTGGTCAAATCACAAAGAATAAGTTTGACTTCAAAGAATCCAAATGATTCCGTTTCTGATGAAATCTTTAGCGAATACTTTGCTTCCGAATCTAAACCCTTACGGATAAATCTTCTTCATCATCCATCGATATTAGAAATTCCAAGATATCATCGTATCTTTCATTATAAATATCCTCCATATTTCTGAAGAAATTTTCATAAGTATTCTTATCTGAAATCATTAATCTCTTCATGATATCAGTGTTACATCATATAGAAACTGTTAGTTTCTATATTCTGTAAACTTTCGAGCTTAAAATATGAATGTTATTGAAGTAATGTTGGGAACTGATGCATGAGTTAGTATAATATAATGACACTTGATCAACGTGATTATATTATAGTAAGTCATGCTGAGTTTCTAAATGGAACATGATGATTCACAGATTATAACGTCATCATGTGTCATGTTACATAACTCTTTCATTCTGATTAACTTCTGAACATATCAAGAAAATATATTCTTGATAGTTCTATACTCAGTGATTCTGATAATTTGACAAATCAAATCTTGCTAATACCTTCTTTCTTAATTAGAACATGATGTTTATCCGAAATTCCATACTTACGAATTCTGGACCATTACTCGCTTTACTAGAGGTCGGGAGAATAATAATAAAAAAAAAGCAAAGAGATCCAAAATATAAGAGAAAATATAAAGCCCAATGACAAACACCGAAATTACAAACCGTGGATATCAGTATGTATAGCAATATAAAGACACGGGAGGATTATAAATACAATAATCCCTAGAGCATAATAGAAATAAACAGATTCTTCAGGTGGGAGTTGGAAAAGAATAACGATCATTGCGATAGTTAGAATAAGAACAAGGATCAGAACAGGGTTAAGCATTTTCATAAATCCTTTGAATTTGGGAATTGAGTATAGAAGTGGTGAAAATAAATGGAACGGAAAAGGTAAATTTATAAAGGAAATATCAGACGTAGTAATCGGGGCAGATCACCGTATTTAATTAAAGAGATCTTAATTTCCATAAATCCCGAAGAATCAGATCTTATAGATCTTCAAGATTTTCTTTAAATCCCTTGAATTCCGGAATTCAACCAAGGCAATGTCGAAAGTTAAGAACAAATCTTTGTTTCTCATTTCATTCTTTTGTGAATATCTTCACTCGTGCTCTTCGAATAATCAAATTGTTTTATCCATATTACTCAATGATGATAAAACTCTATTTATCAACTCATATTCGTCATAAAAACATTTTTATAGTTAGCCATGACGACCTCACTCAAATTTCGGGACGAAATTTCTTTAACGGGTAGGTACTGTAGTGACCCGGGAATTTCCGATCAAATTTAAACTTTAATCTTTATATGTTTTCGACACGATAAGCAAAGTCTGTAATGTTGAAGTCTCAAAAAGTTTGAACTGTTTCATATATTCAATTGACCTTCGACTATTCCCGACGATTCACGAACCGTTGTTGTAAATAAAAATAATTATATATATATAAAAATAAAAGTACATATATAAATAATCATTGAAAGTAATATAAAATAATAAAAATATAATATAGTTAAGTGGATTCATAATGTAAAATAATAGTTAGAACAAATAAGTAAATATCAAAACGAATATGTACATATATATGTAACTACATATATATTATTATGAATCTATATATGTAATTTCTATTTATAGTTATTAACATATTATAATATTAAATATACAATAATCGTTATTATATATTATAGTGAAAAGTTAATATATCATATTTAAGTACAAGTTAAAATGTTACAATATTATTATAACCATCACTTTCATTATTATTAAAGTTGATATTAATAATATTTGTACTATTAATATTATAAATTATAATATGAAATATAAATATGTATATATATATATATATATATATATATATATATATATATATATATATATATATATATATATATATATTTGTTATGTATAAGTTGTTATATGGTTATTATTATTATTATTCTCATTGATAATATTGATATTATTATAACTAATATCATTATTAGTATCATTATGATTAGTATTATTATTGTTATTATTAATATTAGTGTTATAAGTTTTATAGTTATTATTAATACTATACTTAAAAATTACTATGATCTTTAATATTGTTATTAATGTTGTGATGATAATATGATAGTTATTATAATTAATAATTAATATTAATAAGTGTTATTATTATTATATTTAATAATTACTTATATTAGATTTAGATATAAGATATAAAAATAAAAATAAAAATACAGATATATAGCATAATTAATATCAATCATCAGATTCCTTATGTCTTTGTCTGCTTTCTTTTTTCTTCCCTATTCTTCTTCTACTCGTGATAACATGTCGAGCAATTCATAGCTATCAAACAAATCAAGATTTAATATTATACTACTTAAATCCTTCAATTACGCGATTTAACTTACCTACTGATATTCATAATTCACAGAATTTAAAGAAAACCCATTCATCCTTTTTACATTCATCTTTTCGGCCAAAATTAAAAATCGAATCAAATATCAAAATCCATAAATGCAGGAGTGTTAGGAATTATCAGTTTGATCTAATTGTAAGTTTTCACACTCCAATTCTTCCTAGTTAATTTTAATTTTCGAGTCAAACTTGTATATCAAAAAGTCAACTAATTTGATTTTTGTGAAATTCGAGTTCTAGTGGAGGTTCTAGTGGAGTTTTTATAGATGAATTAAAACGCGTTTCAAGTTATAATAATTGTCCAAAACTGTATAAATTTCGAAATCAATTTTTTTTTCTAAAGGCCTACGACGAGCAGCTTGCTGCTGTACTTATTTTTATTTATTTATTTATTTATTTATTTTTGGTTTGTTTTCAATTAAATAAAAACAATTGATATTGATTTATTCAAAGTATTTAAATAGCTGCTTTGTTGATATATTGGATTGGGATGACAGTCGACTTGATTAAAGAAGAAGAACACAGGCATTATTCGGGTTAAATAGGTTAACAGTTAGAAATAATCATAAAAGCAAGCTGGGATGAATGGTTAAGGGTGTTGGAGAGGAACAAGAGGTCTTGGGTTCGAACCCAGACCACTGCAGTATTCTTTTTATTAGTAAGAGAAACTGTTGGGTTGCCATGTCTGTTGGGCCGCAAGAATTAGTGTTGGGCCGTGGCGATTTATTTTGGACCGAGAAGTGTTATGAACTATTGGGCCGAAAATTTCGTTGGTCTGTTGGCAGGCTCACAGAATCCAAATTTCAGTTTAAATGAATTTCAGTTGTAGAATAAATTAGGAAAATAGGTAGCAGCAGAATGGTCTGAGGTGTTTGTGGGCTAGCGAGAGGTCTCGGGTTCGATTCTGGCCTGAGACATTTCTTTCTAGAAAACCATGTTGAGGTAGTTTTCTTATTAATTATTATTATTATTATTGTTATTATTATTACTAATACATGTTGTAACTATTTATCATTATGATTTTAATTACAAAAATGAATATTATTATTATTATTGTTAAGTTAAGTATTATTATAACTAACATACTACGAATTATTATTATTATCATTAAATACTAGTATTATTACTATTATGATCATGATTATTATAATTAGTGTTATTATGAAAGTAAAATAGGTTATTATTAATGTTATTATCAATTTTAATGAACATAGGTATTATTATAATTACTATTTTTCAAACAAATGATATATATATATATATATATATATATATATATATATATATATATATATATATATATATATATATATATATATATATATATATATATATATATATATATATATATATATATATATATATATATTTAATACATAAAACATAATAAAATTTATATTCTTATATACAAAGTGAAAATATGAAGACATACATATTATTAATATAAATATGACATAACTAATAAATTCATATATATACAATTGTTCGATTGCAAATATGTGTATTAATATATATACAAATGATATAGGTTCGTGAATCCGAGACCAACCCTGCATTGTTCAGTTTGTCTAATGTTGTCATATGTATTTTTACTACAAAATACATTAGGTGAGTTTCATTTGCCCTTTTTACTCTTTACGTTTTTGGGCTGAGAATACATGCAATGTTTTAATAACTGTTTTACAATATTTATATGCGTAAGTTTCATTTACTCCCTTTTTACTCATTATATTTTTGGGCTGAGAATACATGCAAATGCTTTATTATCAATTTTACAATATTTATATGCGTGAGTTTCATTAATCCCTTTTTAAATGCTTTTGCAATATATATTTTTGGGACTGAGAATACATACGATGTTTTTATTACTGTTTTACGAAATAGACACAAGTAATTGAACTACATTATATGGTTGAATGATCGAAATCGAATATGCCATTTTTTTATTAAGTCTGGTAATCTAAGAATTAGGGAACAGACACCCTAATTGACGCGAATCCTAAAGATAGATCTATCGGGCCCAACAAGCCCCATCCAAAGTACCGGATGCTTTAGTACTTCGAAATTTATATCATGTCCGAAGGAGGATCCCGGAATGATGAGGATATTCTTATATGTATATTGTGAATGTCGGTTACCAGGTGTTCAATCCATATGAATGATATTTTTGTCTCTATACATGGGACGTTTATTTATAAGAAATGAAAATCTTGTGGTCTATTAAAATGATGAAAATGATTATCTATGTTAAACTAATGAACTCACCAACCTTTTGGTTGACACTTGAAAGTATGTTTATTCTCAGGTACGAAAGAAATCTTCCGCTGTGTATTTGCTCACCTTAGAGATATTACTTGGAGTCATTCATGACATATTTCAAAAGACGTTGTATTCGAGTCGTCGAGTTCATCAAGATTATTATTAAGTCAATTATAGTTAGATATATTATGAAATGGTATGTCTGCCGTCAACTTTCGATGTAATGAAAGATTGTCTTTTCAAAAACGAATGCAATGTTTGTAAAATGTATCATATAGAGGTCAAGTACCTCACGATGTAATCAACTGTTGTGAATCATTTATAATCGATATGGACTTTGTCCGGATGGATTAGGACGGGTCCTTTCATGCAATGCAAAATCATCCCACCGTGGTAGTTAATACAATATAATTTTTCAACGGGAACTAATGCGTGCGTGCAATGCAAAATCATCTCTCCGAGGGTAGCTAAAACGGGAGCTAATGCGTGCGTGCAATGACAAAATCATCTCTCCGTTACTAACTACAAAATCGAATACAATACAATACAATACATCAGGAGCTAATGCATGCGTGCAATGAAAAATCATCTCGCCGATGGTAGCTAAAATGGGAGCTAATGCGTGCGTGCAATGACAAAATCATCTCTCCGTTACTAACTACAAAATCGAACCATTTCGGGAGCTAATGTGTAACGACCCAACTCGTTATCCAACCTTAAACGCGAAATAAATTTTTTTTATCAGTGAGGGTGCGCGACGCACACCACCAGGGGTGCGCGACGCGCAGGTGGCCTGGTAGCCCGCTGTCCGGATTTTCCAAATTTTGATATAAGTAAAACTAACACGATTCAATAATAAAACAAGTTTTACGACATCGGGCCCACAATGGCCGTTTTACGACTTTCGTACAAATATAAGTTTTCGACTACATGAGTTTAAGTTACAAACACACTACGAGCATGATGTTTGGGGATAAACTACCCAATCCTAAGTCGAAACCAAAAGTAATCCAAGCAAGCATCAAAAGGGGGAAATCATCTAATCCCGAGCATACCCTTGCCACGTCCGCCTCCGAACCTAAAAATGTAAACAACGAGAGGGTAAGCTAATGCTTAGTGAATGCAATACTTATGCGCATACATACATAATTCAATCACTTGCATACACCTACATAAATAACACAATAATCATTAGCAAACCGCAATAAATGTATAATCGTACGTACAACACGTCAACACCATTAGCATAGAGACCTCAACAATAGAACGTACAATACTAGTGAAACTTACACACCCCAACATACACAATGTTGAGATTCAACTTGATGGTGGCCGACGAAGAGCGGTAGGTCAAATACGTTAACCACTCACCAACCATCGCAACGCGTACGTGACTGACGAAGAGCGGTAGGTCAATATCATTAACCACTCATCACTACGCACCATGAGGCCGATGAAAAGTGCAACTGAAACGTTAGCACTTACCTCAATCACAAGGATGGCTGACGAAAAGCGGAACCGCTTACCATCCTACGATAAGTGGACAACGAAAAGCGAATCCCTAAACGGATAACACTCACCACTTACCCAAACACACATGTGGCCGACGAAGAGCGATAGGTCAAACATTAATCACTCGCCACATAAACAAATACTCACATAGGACCGAAGAAGAGCGATAGTTCAAACGTTAATCACTCGTCACATGCTTACCTCCAATTGTGGTCGACAAAGAGTCATTCCTTTCGGATATCACTCACCACATTCCAAACACACACATACACACGTGGACGACAAAGAGCGATAGGTCAAACGTTAATCACTTGCCACATACACAAACCGAATATAGCTAACAAAGAGCTATCCTCACGAATATCACTCACTATATTTTCCCAACTCAATTGTGGTCCACGAAAAGTGAATCCTAACGGATGTCACTTACCACATCATATGTAAGCAACCATATTATATACATAAGCGTATAAATATTTCACTCACCTCGATTACTTGAAAAGCAATCCCGCTTGAGCTCCTAATCGTCCAAATGCAAATTACTTAAGTAATTCACAACAAATAAGCCAAACACTCTAGCTTATAACCAAAATACCAATAAGTGCAATATTAACCCAATTGCACTTACTTCCAATTTGACTAAGTCAAAATCTCACCCGAAACACCCATAATCACAATCGACTAGTGATTATGTTCCAACAACCCATTTACTCAAAGTTTCATCATCAAAACACATTACTTGCATCAATTTACACAAAACCCATTTTGACCTAATCTCAAGTCAAAACACCCATTTGCAAGTTTACACTAATAATCACTTATAACCTAAGGTAACAAGTGATTTCATATCCAAACATGATTATCAACTAATCAATTTCATCATCCAATCCAAAACCCACCAACAATGGTTATCAACACCATTTACTAACTCAATCACCCAATTATCAACTAGTGGGTTTACTCAAGAACACCCAAATCAAAACCCCAATTATGAACACTAAATCAAACTATGAAAACTCGGAGTTAGAACTTACCAATACTACCACAACGTAGCCAAGAGCGAGATGAATAACCTTAACACTTGAGCTTTTGATCGATTCAAGCTCCTTCTTCTCCAAATCTCCAAATCTCTCTCTAGAAATCTCTCTCTCTCTCTCTCTAAGAATGAAATGAGAGTGTTTGTGGATTTGAAATGTGGTCCAAAACTAGATCCAAAACTGATAATATGGCCACACATCCGGCCTCAAGTGAAAAGACCAAAATGCCCTTCATTTAAATCAAACTATCAAAAAGCAGGATTCTGTCGCAGACTAGGTGCGCTGAGCGCACCACTATATGTGCGCGGCGTGCACAAGCTCCATCTCTGCTGTCAGTTTCAGTTTGATTATTCGACGTTCATGTACACCTGTATACTTGGGTTTAGAGTCTTACAACTCTCCCCCACTTAGATTGGATCACGTCCCCGTGATCCTCGCCATTTAACTAACCGGATCCACACTCTATGGTCCTCCGACACACGCCCATAATGCCCTCCTGTTGGTTCTGTGTGACAATGGTTTAAGATTTAACTAGCTTCATCTCTGAATACACATCGGCGTATTATTCCATCGGGACAACTTTTAAACAAATGTGGATCTTCCCAGAAATAATGTTTTATATCACTAAAGAATTTCTTTCATTTTTGGTACGACAATCCTTTTTTAAGGAGTAGTTTGCATAGTCTGCAAACCATGGAATTTCATTATAATCGATCTTCAAAAGATATTCATCAGGAAAGTTATCTTGTATAACCGATTCATTTAGAACTTCTAATTCGGAATTTTCAAGATGAGAAAGATGATCAGCGGTGAGATTTTCTGCTCCCTTTTTGTCTCGGATTTCAATATCGAACTCTTGTAAGAGTAAGATCCAACGGATTAATCGTGGTTTGGCATCTTATTTTGAAAATAGGTATCTAAGAGCAGAATGGTCTTTATAGACCACCGTTTTAGCTAAAACGAGATATAAACGAAATTTGTCAAAAGCAAAGACAATAGCAAGGAGTTCTTTTTAGTAGTTGTGTAATTCGTTTATGCTCCTTGTAACGTCTTACTAGCGTAATAAATAGGTTAAAATCGTTTTTCAATCCTTTGTCCTAAAACAGCTCCCACTGCAAAATCATTTGCATCGCACATGAGTTCAAATGGTAGATTCCAATTTGGAGTTATCATGATCGGTGCATTAGTGAGTTTTTCTTTAAGAATATTAAAAGATTTGATGCATTCATCTGAAAAGATGAATGGAGCATCCTTTTCTAGGAGTTTATTCATAGGAGTGGCAATTTTTAGAAAAATCTTTTATGAAACGTCGGTAAAAACCGGCATGCCCTAAAAAACTCCTAACTCCTCTAACATTGGTGGGATGTGGAAGTTTAGCAATTACATCTACTTTAGCTCTATCCACTTCAATTCCTTCCTTTGAAATTTTATGACCAAGAACGATGCCTTCTTTAACCATGAAATGGCATTTCTCCCAATTAAGAACTAGATTTGATAGTTCGCATCTAATAAGCATTCGTTCAAGATTAACTAGATATGATTCAAAAGTATCACCGAAGACTGAAAAGTCATCCATGAAAACTTCCATGCATTTTTCTATCATGTCGTGAAAAATCACCATCATGCACCTTTGAAAGGTTGCAGGGGCGTTGCAAAGTCTAAATGGCATGCGTTTGTAAGCAAAAGTACCATAAGGGCACGTGAATGTGGTTTTCTCTTGGTCTTCGAGTGCAATTGGAATTTGAAAATATCCGGAGAAACCGTCAAGAAAACAATAGTAACTGTTTCTGGCTAACCTTTCCAACATTTGATCAATGAAAGGTAAGGGAAAGTGATCTTTTTTTGGTGGCGTCATTTAATTTTCTATAATCAAATCAATACAAAAACGCCATCATGTTACAGTCCTAGTAGGAATAAGCTCATTTTTTTCATTTGTGATGACAGTCATGCCACCCTTCTTAGGTACACATTGAACTGGGCTTACCCATGGACAATCAGAAATTGGATAAATTAAACCTACATTTAGCAGTTTAATAATTTCTTTCTTAACAACCTCTTGCATATTAGGATTTAGTCTTCGTTGGCGTTGCACATATGTTTTATGACCTTCTTCCATAAGGATTTTATGTGTGCAATACGAAGGACTTATGCCTTTAATGTGATGAATCTTTCATGCAATAGCTGGTTTATGAACTTTTAGCACATAAATGAGTTGAGATTTTTCATTTTTCGTAAGAGAAGATGATATTTTACAGGTAATTCTGATTCACCATGTAAATAAGCGTATTCCAAATGGTTTGGAAGTGGCTTTAACTCTAATATCGGTGGTTCTTCTATCGATAATTTGTATTGATATTTTTCTTCCTCTTTTAACATTTGAAGTTCTTCTGTTGTTGGTTCGTATTCATTAGCCATAAGTGTGACTAACATTTTAGCTTCATCAATTGGTTCAGTTCCTTCTCCTAAAGAACGTTCTCCTGTTCCTTGTAATTCTGGAAATTCTTCTAACAATTCTGCATGTGAATCAATAGTTTGAATATAATAACATGTATCATCTGCAGATTGCGGTTGTTGCTTGGCTCTATCAACAGAAAAGGTAACACTCTCGTCCTCTATACTTAGGGTCAGTTTCTTACCAAACACGTCTATTATTGCTTTGGCCGTGTTTAAGAATGGTCTTCCTAATATAAGAGGAACTCGAGAATCTTCTTCCATGTCCAGAATAACAAAATCTACTGGAAATTCTAAAGTACCAACTTTAACTAGCATGTTTTCCATTATCCCTCTAGGATATTTTACTGATCGATCGGCTAGTTGTATGCTTATTCGTGTTGGTTTCAATTCTCCAAGGTCTAGTTTAGCGTATAGTGAATACGGCATTAAATTTATACTAGCACCTAAGTCTGCCAATGCTTCTATTGAACTAAGACTACCCAGAAAAAATGGAATAGTGAAACTTCCTGGATCTGATAATTTTTCTGGTATCTTATTCAACAGCACTGCAGAACAATTAGCATTCATAGTAACAGTCTAGATTTCTTCCATTTTCTTTCTATTTGTGATTAGATCTTTCAAGAATTTAGCATATCTTGGCATTCCTGAAATCACATCAATGAAAGGAAGATTGACATTTATTTGTTTAAACATATCCAAGAATTTGGATTGCTCGGCTTCAAGTCTTTCTTTTCTCATTTTACTTGGGTAAGGAAGTGGTGGTTGGTATGGTTTAACATGAGGTTTAGCCTTAACTATGTTATCTTCATTAACCTTTTCAACTACCGGTTCTGTTTCCTTATCTTAATCAGGCTATGGTGACTGTGTAGTAGGAGTAGCGTCATCAAAAATTACAGGCATTTCAGGTGGTTTAAGTGTAATACCAATTCTTGTGGTAATGGCTTTAGCTATTTCATTCCGGGGGTTAGCATTTGTATAACTAGGTAAACTTCCCGGTTTTCTTTCACCTATCAACCTTGCTAGGTTACTTACTTCTTGTTCCAGATTTTGAATAGAAGCTTGTTGATTTCTAAATGCTTGAGCATTTTGTTCATTCGTTTGTTTCTGAGATGTGAAAAACTGCGTTTGAGATTCAACTAGCTTCGACATCATGTCTTCTAAATTTGGCTTTTTATCATTGGTTTGTGGTGGTTTATTTTGAAAAATAGGTCTTTGCTGATTGTAAGTATTGTTAGATACTTGTTGATTGCTAGGACCTTGTTGGTTGTTGTATGAAACATTTCGGTTATAATTCTGATTTTGATTGTAGTTTGGTCTTGGCGGTTGATAATTATTCTGATAATTATTTTCAGGCCTTTGGTTCATGTATGAAACATTCTCTCTTTGTTCCATTGTTTGTTAAATACTGAGACAATCTTTTGTCAAATGTGGTCCTCCACACTGCTCACAACTAATTCGTATTGCGTGAATATCTTTAGTCATCTTTTCCATTCGTCTCTCGAAAGCATATAACTTTGCAGAAATGGAATCAAAGTCATGGCTAGAATCGGCTCTAGCCGCTTTAGATGATCTAACGATATCTTTTTCTTGATGCCACTCATGTGAGTGGGAGGCAGTGTTATCAATAATTTTGTAAGCTTCAGTTGCGGTTTTCTTCATAATGGAACCACCAGCTGCTATGTCGATGTCTTTTCTTGTAGTGATGTCGCATCCTTGGTAGAATATTTGTACTATTTGATAAGTGTCTAAACCATGTTGAGGACATCCTCTTAACAACTTTCCAAATCTTGTCCATGCCTCATATAATGTTTTATTTGGCTTTTGTGTGAACGTAACTATTTCTCCTTGAAGTCTCACAGCTTTAGATGCCGGAAAGAATTGTTTAAGAAAATTTTCAACTAAGACATCCCATGTATCAATCGCCCCTTCAGGTAACGATTCTAACCAATCTTTGGATTCCCCCTTTAAAGTATAGGGAAATAACATGAGATAGATCTGTTCATCCTCAACTTCTCTGATTTTGAATAGTGTACAGATCCTATTAAAGGTTCGAAGATGTTCATTTAGATCTTCCTTCGGCGCACCACTAAATTGGCATTGATTAGTTACCATGTGTAGGATTTGTCATTTGATTTCATAATCTGGTGCGTTAATGTCTGGTTGAGTAATTGCGTAACCTTGGCCAGTGCGTTTAGCCCTCATTCGGTCTTCCATACTTAGAGGTTACAGATTTTCCATGATTGAATTTGTTGAATCTGAATCACTAGAGGATTCTGACTTAATGGTTTCTTCCTCGATAATCTCTGAATGAGTAATTTGTGGTTCAGGAGGAATGATTAGTGGTTCAGGATCTCTGAATTGTCCCTGAATATCCTCTGGATTCTCAATTGTGAGGTCGGGTTCAAAAAATGGATTATCGAAAATTTGAATTGGAGTACTTGGTCGACTAGTTGACGATTCTAAAGAAAAATCAACGGTGACAATGTTGGCTAGATGTCTTGATCGAGTTACAGGAGGTGAACGTATGAAAGGTGGTGAACATTTTGCTCGGTGCATTCACTGAATATCCTATTAGTTATAAAAGATAAAAATTATATAAGTTATCAAATTAATAGACTTTTCTGATTTTGCCCACGTTTCGAATAGCCAATAGATGCAGCAGGTAGCCAGGACCCTTTAAATCGGAAGCCCACAACTCGCCACTTTCAAATCCAACTATTACTACGAACCAGAAAATTTTGAATGTCTATCAATTTAACCGCTTAAAATAATTTTTCGTCGAAGTTTTAAAGAAAATAAAGAAAATTCTATGTAATAAAAACTAGAGCGTCGAAATTAAAAAGAAAAAGTGCGTCGAAAAATAAGAAGTCGAAAAATAAGCGTCGAAAAATAAAGGTCGAAAAATAATAATAAGAAAGTAGCGCGACAAAATTTAAAAGCCTAAAAACTAAGAATTAAAACTTACGTCTAAAGGTATTAAAGCTTAAAAGGAATTCTATATCCAAAATGGCAGTAACTTAAAAGGGCACTAAAACTTATTTAAAAATAAAGCGATAAACGACGTAGTAAAATTCTAAAGCACCTAAATCTTAATCTAAAGAAAAAGCACTTAAGGGATTTTACGGCAAAGCTTAGAAATCTAGAAATATAAATTACTACGGCAAAATACTAAGTTTAAAACTAATTACAAACGATAGATATACAAATTACAAATTATACTAATAAAAATATTCAATTTATAAAAAGATACAAAAATGATAAAATTACTTATTTTTATAAAAATATTATTTTTATATAATTATTTTATAAAAGTACTAATTTTATATAATTAATAAAACTAAACAACTAATTATTATAACTTTAATTAAAACTAAAACTAAATATTATTAAATTAAAAACCCTAACTATAATTAATTATAATTAATAATAACCCTAATGAATTAATAATAATAAAAATCCTAAAAGCGTAATTAATGAGTACTAGGTTTTGGCCTGCCAGCTGACTTCATGCGGTCGCATGAAATTTCCTCACTGCAGCCATGCGATCGCATGGCATGCAGATTCAAATTTTATGCAGGCCGAAATATTGTAGGCTCAGATTGTTTTTTTTTTTCTGTTTTTAATTTATAGAAAATGTTTTATAAATTAACTAAAACTTATATTTTAAATAAAAATTATTTATTAGTTTTTTTTTTTGTAACTAAAAAAATAATTTTTAATTTAAAAACTTAAAGATATATATTTTTCTTTTCTTTTTATATTTTTGTATTTTTAATATTTAAAACTTATAAACATATATTTTTACAAAAATAACTTAAAATTATTTTTTTATAGCGTTTCGCTTCGGTGTTGAGTGATCCCCAGCAGCGGCATCAAAAATACTTGATGTTATGCGAGGTGTATACGAAATAGTTATATTTTTATTGCGAAATACTATTAAATACGATACAATTTTACACAAGTTATTTATTTATTTATAGAATGGATATACCTAAACCTTGCTATAACACTTATAGGCAGTGTACCTAATCGTAGAGTAGTGTAGTTTTTAGTAAGTCCGGTTCGTTCCGCAGGGAGCTAGCCAAGCTTAACGCTATATTTTTAAAACTATATATATATATATATATATATATATATATATATATATATATATATATATATATATATATATATATATATATATATATATAATATTATTATTATTATTATAAAAGGGGATTTTACCGTTTAATGACCGGTTTGTCGATTTTATGTCTTAAGTCACAATTAAAACCTAATGTAAAATATTAAAAATAAATATAACTTAATTTAAAGCGTAAAGTAAATGACGAGAATAAAATTGCGATAATTAAAAGTGCGATAAATAAAATGACGATAAATAAAATTGCAATAATTAAAAGTACGGAGAGATATAAAATAAAGGAATTATGCTTATTTAAACTTCCATAATCATGATGTTTGACATGTTGATTTTAATTTATTACTATGGGTTAATTGTCCTTTGTCCTGGATTATTCGATATGTCCATCTGATTTTGTCCATAATAGTCCATCGGTCATAATTATAAAGTGCGAGAGTCTTCGTCAAATTATCCTTATACCCGAAGTCAAATATTCCAACTAATTGGGGATTCGAACTGTAACAAGGTCTTAATACTTTGTTTAATAAATACACCAGGTTATCGACTGCGTGTAATCCAAGGTTTTACTACTTTGTTAACAATTACACCAATTACCCTTGAATGTAATCCACCCCTGTTTTAATAAGTCCAGTGACTATTAATCCATCCCCGTGTCCGGTCAAATGAATAATTATTAGTATTTATAGATATCCCGCCCACCGTACCCAGTCAAGCGTATGTGGTTAAATATAAATACGTCAAATTATAAATCTCTATATTAAATCAACGAGATATCATTTAATTAATATAAAGCCCATTAATAATCCATAGTCCAATTTCCACAAGTGTCGGTCTTTTGTCCAAACCCCAATTATAGTACAAAGCCCAATAACCCCGTCTTTAATATTTAGCCCAACATCAAGATTACTTCGATTTAAATAAGCATAATAATAACTTAGTTACGAGACATTAAATTAAAAAGGTTGAACATAATCTACAATGAGTATTAATCGCGTAGTGTTACACAGACAGAATTTCGACTTACAAACTTAAAACATTCGCCACTATAATCTTATTATTATTAACTTAAAATTAAAATTAAAATTAAAATTAAAATTAAAATTAAAATATATATTGAGAGTATGATGATAGATGGATATATGTTTTATCAAAATTCGTCGACCAAATGTTGCAATTTATAGGACCTGACCTGCACACAATGATTCCAAAACGTGGGCTGCGCGTATTTATTTAATATATAATATAATATATATAATTTTATATAATTAATTATATATTATATTATATTCTTGTGCATTGTTGACTTGTAATTTTAGCTCCGTTGACTTGCGCGTTTTTTCTCGGTTTATGTCCCGGTTCCGGATTTTCGAACGTCCTTGCGTACGATTTAATATCTTGTACTTTGCGTTTTGCGGCTTGTACTCTTGTAATTTTGAGACGTTTCTCATCAATAAATTAAACAACTTAGATTGTACTTTGTACTTTTTAGCTTTTTGGTCGTTTGCGTCTTCAAATCGTCAAATCTGTCTTTTATCTTCACCTTTTATTATTTAAACAAATATCACTTGTAAATAGAACAATTGCAACTAAAAGCTTGTTTTTCTTGAGGGATAATGCTATGAAATATGTGTTCGTTTTTAGCATTATCAATATACATATATAATCATGTCCGTTCATATAATGGTTTGTGAATCGTAGGAATTTGGTCGAGGTTAAATGAATGTATGAATACAGTTTACACTTCTTAAGATTTATCTTAACAAACTTTCATTATCGTGTCGGAATCATATAAAGATGAAGTTTAAATTTCTTCGAAAATTTCCGGGTTGTCAAAGTACCTACCCGTTAAAGAAATTTCGTCCCGAAATTTGATCGAGGTCGTCATGGCTAACAATAAGGATGTTGTTATGACGAATAAGAGTTGATACATAAGGTTTTATCATGATTGACAAATATGGATAAAATAATTCGATTACTCGAAGCGTATGAGGGAAGTTATCATAAATGAATTAAATATGATTATAGTGATTCGTCATGTCTTTTGACGTCATCACAATTGATCTCCGCATTTAAAGAAAATCTTTGTAATCTATATTGGATTTGATTCTTTGGCGATTAAGGAAATTATAATCCTCTTCGATTTAATGTGATAATCCATCTCGATTTCTCTGTCGGATATTTCACTATAAATCCACCTCCTTCGCTTCCTTACAACTCACACCTTCTATTCTTTCTACCTCAACTCATATTTTAAAGTATTCGTCAATATGCTTCATCCAGTTCTGCTTCTTGATATATTACTAACTTTCATATATGTTATTCTTCTTTTTCATCTACAGCCGGAAGAATCTATTTACTTCTACTATACTCTTGGTTTTATAGTGTTTTTAGTTCTCCCGTGTCTTTATATTGCTATATGCATTGATATATATGGTTTGTAATTTCTGGGTTATTGTTGGGCTTTATATCTTACCTTATATTTCAAAGACCCTGCTTCTGTCTTTCTATAATCATCGACATCCACAGTTAATGCTCTCTCTTATTTGCTACGATTTATACTCCAATTCCTATTTCAGAGCTTCATGATTTTGTTTCCTCTTCCCGACTTCAAGTCAAGCGCTTAATGGTCTAGAATTCGTAGGTATGAATTTCGGAATGAAATGGTTAATGTTCTAAGAAGGAAATTGTAATGGCACAAATTTTGATTTGTCAAATTACCAGAATACTTCGGGAAAGAATGAATCATCAAGATAAGTAATTTCTTGATATTTTTAGAGTTTAAGTAGAATACAAGAGTCGTGTAACATGGCACATGATGACGTTATGATCTGTGAATCATCACGTTCCATTTAAAAACTCAACATGACTTACTATAATATAATCACGTTGATCAAGTGTCATTATATTATACTAACTCATGCTTTAGTTCCCAACACTATTTCAAAAACATTCATAGTTTAAACTTGAAAGTTTCAAAATTTAGAAACTAAAACAGTTTCCTTTATGATGTGGTATAGATAACGCGGGGAGATAAATGATTTCAGATAAGAATAGCTATGAAAATATCTTCAAAAATATGGAGGATATTTAATATGAAAGATATGATGCTATCTTATAATATCTAAGATCAGAGGATGATGAAGAATATTATCCACAAGGGTTTAGAGTATGGAGTAAGGTATTCGCTAAGGATTTCAGCAGACCCTAAATCATTTGGATTCTTTAAAGGCAGGTTTCGTCCTTGTGATTTGTCCACAGCTTCCTTCATACTTTGCTCAATCCATTTTTCAGTACCCAATTTTTTGTTTGAGCTTTTCCACTGTACTATTCTTTATTATCAAACTTTTGACTGTTAAGGTCGTTTACCATTGTTTATATTTTCTGTTTCTTCATTCAGCTTTTTCAAACTTTGGATTGTTGATTCGTAGACTGTGTGCTTTTCAAAATTTCAGAATAGAAGATCATAATTCTAAGAGATAAATGTTATATGTATACATATAACTGTTGATGTAGAAACGCTGCGAGATTCGAGATACTGATTGCTGATTCTCGGTAATTGGTATGGCAATTATTGTTACAAAACACGGATGAGTATATGATAGGGTTTCAATGAATACATATAATGATATTTCGGAGAGACTTACACCAAAGGGTAATGAAGTTGTTGGTACATCTGTTGATAATGTCGTAGAATATAAAAGGTTCTCCGGTAACAAAAGGGTAATCGTATATATCAGGGTTATAATAAAGCCACTCCGAATGAAAAAATCAAAGTTGACTTGATGGAGCTGTGAAAAAATTATCTACTTTGAAAAGGAATCGCAAAGTTATTTTTTTTAATAAATGCCAAAGAATCTGACGCGGATACTTGTTTAAACTTTTACTTTGGTTTCAAGAGTTTTTCAGGTACATAACTGTGGGTAACATGTGGTTAGATCATCATCTCAATTGTTCATTATTTGAAGTGTCTTCAAGAAATCTCGAAGGGTTTAAACACAGTTTGTAAGCATACGATGTTCTAGGAGTTTGAATGATACAAGTATTTTATGAATAGAAATGTTGTTCTATCACAGTTTTGAAGTCAAAGTATAGCTTTGAAAGATGTGGGAATCTAAGAGTGGTGATACCGGTTATATCTCGAATTGAATTTTGAGGTTTCAAAATCATAATATGTAACTGGGTTTGAATGAGTATGGTTGTTTTGATTTCTATAAACAAATGTATATAGTTGTGAAAGTAGGGAGTATAGTGGATGATTTACTCAATTGGAATCGAAGTATGTAACATATTAATTGTGAATTTATATATCTCTCGGGTATTACCTACCCGTTAAAAATTTTCACAATTAATATTTTGTACAAAAGAATTTTATTACAGTCCTTATGAAAATATATATGTATGTATATTTTCTTTAGATGTAGTATAGATTTAATGAGTTAATATTAAACTAAACTCATTTGATTTACGGTTGGAACTGGAATTGAATAATCCCTAAAATTACATAACTTTTATGAAGTATTTCTTCAATGAAATTGAAATTATGAATCAATACTTCGTTATTTGTTGATGCATGATGTTGGTGTTCGTGGAATTCTTGTGAACTTTGCAAGATATGAATAATGTTTTCTAGAAAATTTTGAGTATATCGAAAGTGTAAAATCAAACATGTAATTGAATAATACACTTGAATTATTATTAAACGAGATTCATTGAGTTGGAACAGAGATTGTGGTTAACGATAGTTAAGTCGTTAATCGAAAGATTATAGCATATTAGTAATATGAATTTAACTAAGTAGTATATACCCATTTTCAATTCATACATAATAGCTTAGTACGAAAAGATTTATGATGGTTTCAAAATTTATATATATAAGATATACATATAAACTCTTCAGAGGAATTGAGTTAATACTTCATAATTCATTGATACAATTTAATCGTTGTTGATTCGTAATAATGTCCACGGTGATTCTTGAACTGGCAGAGCTTGTGATATTATAGATGCTACTGATTCTGATGATGCTGACGGCTCTGACTGTGCTAATGATGCTAACGGTAATGTTGATGCTGTTAGTAAAACAAGTCTAGCTTGTAAATCACGTACCATTCTTGTTAGGGTTTCTATTCTTCCTTCTACCATTTTGGTTCACTCATCTGATTTATGGTTAGGGTTAGAATAGATAATCTCTAAGACTTTAGAGATTACATATTCGCCGTAGAAGTTTTCTCCAATCAAGTGATGGATTAATACTTCATCGGTTATTGTTGTTGGTACTCTATGGTGCGTATGACGTTGAGGCTTGAGGTACAGATTGTAAAGTTGAGGTTTAAGAAGTGGTTGTGGCTCGGGGTGGTAATGGTACTGTTGGCGTTGATGATGGTGGTACTGGTTATGCTGCTGGTGCTGCTGCTGGTGTTTGTAACCTTTGCACCATATTCTCCAAAGCCACTACCCGAGCGCGAAGCTCGTTGATTTCTTCTATTACACCGGGATGATCGGTGGTTCGGACGAGTGGGTAAATAAGATCTAGAATGTGAGATAGTATATAATCGTGCCGAGATACTCTGGAAATGAGAGAGAAAATGGTATCTCGAATAGATTCGCCGGTAAGTGCTTCAGGTTCTTCGCCAAGAGGGCAATCTGGTGGATGGAAGGGATCACCTTCTTCTTGTCTCCAATGATTGAGAAGGCTACGAACCCATCCCCAATTCATCCAGAATAGATGATGGCTGATTGGTTGATCCATTCCAGTCACACTGCTTTCGGAGCTTGAGTGGGATTCCATTTCGGAATCCGAGGGACTTGAACTAATGACGAATTCCATTTTGTACGATTGAATGAAGGATTTTTCGATATGAAATAATTTTCTGGCTATCGGGTGGTATTCTAACTACATAGAATATCTATATATATAGAACAAAAGATTTTGTGGATTACGGAGAAATTTACGGAATATGTCAGGCAAAGTTTACAGTAACAGATACGCTAAGATATGAATTAGCAGATACGATAAGATATGAATTTTTGTCTATACACTATTTATGCAATCAATGCAATAAGATGTGTCTAGACTAAGAATGATAAGCAGGTAATTTCTTAAGGATGGTAAATAGATGATTTCCGACTAGAAATGATAAGCAAAACTTTTTGACTTACAGACACGGTCGACGTCCAGACTCACTAATGCATCCTAATAACTATCAGTTAGACACACTAATGCAAGATCTGGTTCGTTAAGACCACCGCTCTGATACCACATGAAATGACCCGTCCTAATTCAAATGAACGAATACAATAACATATGATTACATTGCGAGGTATTTGACCTCTATATGATACATTTTACAAACATTGCATTCTTTTTAAAAGACAAACTTTCTTTTCATCGAAAGTTGACAGGCATGCATACCATTTCATAATATCCAACTATAAATGATCTAATCTGTCATTTACTTAATCATAATCTTTACTGAACTCAATGACTTAAATGCAACATCTTTTGAAATATGCCATGAATGACTCTAAGTAATATCTTTAAATTGAGCAATTGCACATCGAAAGATTTCTTTCAATCCTGAGAATAAACATGTTTTAAAGTGTCAACCAAAAGGTTGGTGAGTTCATTTGTTTATCATAATCGATCATTTCCATAGTTTTAATAGACCACAAGATTTTCATTTCCATTTCTCATAAATATACGTCCCATGCATAGAGACAAAAATCATTCATATGGATTGAACACCTGATAATCGACATTTACAAGATGCATATAGAATATCCCCATCATTCCGGGACTCCCTTTGGAAATGATAAATTTTGAAGTACTAAAGAATTCTCAACAACGGATGGGGTTTGTTAGGCCCAATAGATCTATCTTTAGGATTCGCGTCAATTAGGGGCTCGATTCCCTAATTCTTAGATTACCAGGCTAAAAGGGGCATATTCGACTTCGATCCATTCAACCATATAATGTAGTTTCGATTACTTGTGTCTATTTCATAAAACATTTATAAAAGCGCATGTATTCTCAGTCCCAAAAATATATATTGCAAAAGCATTTAAAAAGGGAGCAAATGAAACTCACAATACTGTATTTTGTAGTAAAAATACATATGACGACATTGAACAATGTAAGGTTAGCCTCGGATTCACGAACCTATATTAAGTATATATATATATATATATATATATATATATATATATATATATATATATATATATATATATATATATATATTTATATATTGGTCAATATTTGTCTAACAATTTAGGTCAGGTCATAGTGTACCACAATCCTAATGCTCGAGATTTATCATGCAAAAGTCAACAAAAGTCAACCTGACTAAAATGATTTCCAAAATCTATACATGATTATTATATAACTTAAATATAGTCGTTTTATATTTTTAACAGATTTTATTAGAGTAATTAATATAATTCATAACATTTTGTATTAAAATTTATATAATAAAAATATACTTTTATATATCTTAAGTAATAAAATTTATAAAGTTCATTTAATATCATAAAAATATAATGATAGTTATTATTAATGTAATTATATTACATGTAGTAAAATATCTTTGTATCAAATATTTATTTAATAAAATAATATAGATAATAATAATAAGTAAAGTTGCATTATTTTATAATAATAATATTAATTATTTTTAATAATAATAATAAAATAATAATAATAATAATAACAATATTTATATTTACTAATGATGATATTAATTATGATAAAATGGTAATTCTAATCATGATAATTTTAATAATAATGATACTTTTAATATTAACTATAATAATAATAATATTTTATAAAAGTAATAATTCTATTCAAAATAATAAATTTTTAATAATGATAATACTAAAATGATAATAATAATGATATTTTATATTAACAATGTTATTTCTATTAAAAATGATAATTTTAATAAAAATGATGGTTTTAATATTAATGATACTTTTAAGAATAATAATGATGATAAAAATAATAAAATGATAGTTTGATAAAAAATATTAATTATTTTTAATAATATTAATAATAATAATAATAATAATCATAATAATAATAACGATAATAACGACGATAACGATAATGATAACGATAACGATAACAATAATGATAACGATAACGATAACAATAATCATTTTAGCAATAATACTTTTAAAATTATAGATAATTCAATTGATGATATCTTTTAATCTGTTCATCAAAATCATACACTTTCTAAATGAAAAGTTATTAATTTTTCGCCAGCTTTCCAACGACATGCATATCATATACCTTAACTCAATCGCATATGTATCTAATTCATAATCTATCATAAGCTCTTTAAAGACAATATTACTCATACAAGCATGCATAAACATAACTACTCGAGCACTAGTCAGGGATACACTAATAATATATAAAAGTTAAGTTTTGAGTGCTCAGGTATCAATATTGAGATTCAATATTGCAGGAAAGGTACGTAGACGCAATAGAGACGATAAACACTAGGTTGATCTCATGAGCATACCCCTGATCCATACCCATAACCTCCATAGCTATAACCCATAATTTCTTTAGCCCTATCTTACTCGAAAAACCCATCTTGAAATATCTCGTTCAAAACCTCGTCGTAGTATTTTATTTATAATACTAGTAATAATAATACCTAATACTCCTAATAATAATAATAATAATAATAATAATAATAATAATAATAATAATAATATAATAATAATATAAATATAAATATATACGGAGTAATATAGCTTGAGAGATAGGGGAAGAATGAATTCGCAGACCAGTGATCGAGCTTTATAGATTTAATCTCATATCCCTCATCATGCGATCGCATAAGTTATGTGGGTGCTCCTCATGTGATCGCATGAGCACTCATGACAGCTCAAATCCATTCAAACTCCTGCCAACACTCGATTTATTATATAATAATATATATTTATTTAATTAATATAATTATATATATATTATATTATATTCACAAGCATGGTAAAAATGTAATTTTTGTTCTAATGACATGGACGTTGTCACTCGACTCGTGTGCTGGTTCGGGTTTCCCTAACAACTTTTCGTACACTCAGAAAACTAGCTCTTTATGTTTGGTGACTCGTACCCTTTTCAAAATATAGACTTAAATCATTGATAAGTAATATTATGCGAAGTGTAACTTATACATTTAAATGTTTTGGTCATTTGCTTCTATAAATCCAAGTCTCGTTGTCTATGTAAATGTATCTAATATTATATTTAAAATATTTCTTAAATCAAAACATTTTATAATTGTATTAATATTACATTATAAGATATATATATATATATATATATATATATATATATATATATATATATATATATATATATATATATATATATATATATATGTGTGTGTGTGTGTGTGTGTGTGTGTGTGTGTGTGTATATATATATATATATAATTTATATATATTTGAAATATTTATTTAATAAAATATTTAGTTTTTTAGGACTAATTATATTTCAGAGTTTATATAATTTAAATTCGTTTGTTTAACTAGTTTCAAATCACATAAATTTAATATACATAAACACATTTTAAATACACGATACAATTTAAATCATGGACCCTATCATTTATAATTTGTCAAAAGGTTTCTAGAAAGAATTTTAAAGTTTAGGATAACGTTAAAACCCTTGTCCTTATTAAAATGGTTCAGTAATCATTTGTCAAAAGTGGTTCTAGATATTTACAAAGTTATATTCGTTTTACAAGAAGACGTGACATTCTAATAGTTATGTATAATTCCTAAAGTTTATAACAATAAAAGATAATGATAATATCTTTAAGAATCTACTTCTTGACATATTGTAAAATGTATTAATCATTCGAAATACATCGTAGCACGTTTTATATCTTTCAGACAATATATACATATGTAAATGTGATTTAATATATATAGCATAAAACTTTAATTATATTTTAATTACATTTTAAATTGTTTTAAAATTCTTTTAGACTTAAAATGTTCACGTAAAGTATTATACATCTACTACTTTGCTAATGTGTTCAAGTTATACTATATTCACATATACATATATAATCATGTCCGTTCATATAATGGTTCGTGAATCGTCAGAATTTGGTCGAGGTTAAATGAATGTATGAATACAGTTTACACTTCTTAAGATTTATCTTAACAAACTTTGCTTATCGTGTCGGAATCATATAAAGATGAAGTTTAAATTTGTTCAGAAATTTATGGGTTGTCACATAATTTCTTATTGCGGACCGTTCAAGCATTTAAGGAAGAACACCTTCGAGTGATCTGAGCACACAACAAAGAAACGTGAGTTCATGTGTAAAAATGGAAAATCCATTCATGATGGCGTTCAAAATCAATATATCAAAAGACAGTGATATGCTAAAAAATAAATATCAAAAGAAAATCAAAGTAAAAAATAATTGGCGTATCAAGATGACAAAGTCCTGAAAGTATGAAGAATGCTGATTCATGATGTGCTCATAAAGAACTCAGATCATTCTTAGTGTGACTCCCCTGTGTAGCTTTAATTGTTTAATCACGACGTTCACACTGAACTATCAAGATTCTTGTCGTCTGCAATTTTAAGTTATACCTATTAAGACTGTAAGTTGGAAAGATACTTACCTAGATATACTCTAAATAATATATAAATGAAAGTTTATCTTTTGATTCCGTTTTCCATGTCAACTTGAACATAAAGAAGTTAAGGGCCTTGAGATTTATTTCGTGTGACGACTGGTCATCAGGCAAGTCTGCTTTAACTATAGACCAATCCCCTCGGTAAATAATGCGCCTATTCGGATAATCCAATATATTCTAAGATCTGCCTGCCAACTAGATTGAAGATTGCCAACCCATTGGTAGAAGCCAAAGGCTGACAGTGTTATTCAAAATGCCTTGAGAACCATCATGTTTAATTTAAATGAAGTACATAGATACAGATAATGGAAAGTTATGCGTAATGAATTGACAACCTAATAAAAACGCACAATCATAAGTGATGAAAGAGTCAAGGATTAATGAACTTAGCGTGATCTCCAAAGTCATTGCTCTATAATGTTCAAGCAATTAATGCCAACATGATTATCAAAGTATCCGGAATGAGTCTGTTCATGTTTAATGAGGATTGATATCAGTAATTGCATGATAATAGACATAGACTGGATAATTAGGAATGAACAACAGAAATTGTTTCAATATGTCAGTTCTGATCCATTTTTTTAAATTTATTAATCATCTTGCTCACAAAAACAATGTGGATTTGTATGTCTTGCTTATCTGTTTGTTAGATAATTCGCTTTGAAAACTGTAAAACAACAAAAAGATTTTGATTTGCATGTTATTGTATTTCATGATAGAATGTCTTTCATTTGCATATTTTTAGTTGCCTGACATTATATTTCAGAAAACTTATAAAGATTTTATCTTCTATTTATTTTCTGATTATCCTCTGAATGCACAATGACATCTGAAAGAACCTTGTCATGATCAAGATATGTTTGGCCACCAAATCCATAAGATAGAAATTTGTAGAGCTTGTGATTGTTTGAAGGACTTTAAATGATTTAAGGTGTTAGTGAATTTAAGATGACATTACACTGTAGAACTTACTCATGTGAAACAGAATGTTTAGAGTAATAACCTCAATTAGGTTAAGATGTTTGGATTACCTAATTGTTAATGATCATTGTTTGACGGATTAGTGATTTATGACTCAAATTGAAAGTGCTGGTTAGCTCTAAGATTACCAAACGAGTCGAAATCCTAAGTTAGTGAAAATTTGAAATTGCCTAAGTGGCTCACTCACATGATTGATGTGTGAACCGTACGAGTAACCATACGATTGAGGTTAACCGTACGGATGAGCCGGTTCTATATTTGTCCATTTAACTTCTGGGTCACATGCACGAGTGACTGTGAGACGCGCGGTTAATGGTGAACTGTGTGCTCAACCGCACGGTTGAGCACGAAAGTATAAATAGAGGGTGCTGAGCACAGGAGCTCACACTTGTGCACCCTTAACCACTTTTTCTATCTAAAATCGATCTTCACCAATCGAGTTTTCCACCGCAGTGTTTGTTAAGCATATTAAGCCGACCTCAGCGCCACAAAATAGGTACAATTGCATCAATGTTTAGTAGGTTAATTTGTTGTTTGAATGTGCCGAAACCCTAGGGGTTTATAAGTCGAATTTTGTTAAATTACAGTGTGTTTTGATGATTATTTGCTATTGTTTTGAGTTAAATGATACCAAATGTTGCTATTGTGATGTAAATCGGTCCATAAAACGCACAAACATGTAATCCCGTCAATTTAAATATTGCATTTAATATCGGTTTCATCAGACATGCACGAGTGATCTCACTCGCACGCGTGGGACATGACTCGCACGAGTCAGTACGCGGTTAAGGCTTAACCGTGTGAACCTTTGAGCCTACTCGTTTAATTTCATTTGACTGCTCACTCGCTTGACAGAGCTGGCACGTGTGATTAACCGCACGAGTCACCACACAGTTGACTCACTCGATTATAAATGTTGCCTCAACTGTGTACATTGTCTATAACCATGTTATTTCTCAAACGTGTCAACAGTGGCACGAGTGACTATGTTACTCGCATGACTGAGCTCTCAGCCGCACGTGTGACAGTATCACTCGAGCGTTTTGTCCTGTTTAATGAGTTATGACACTTTGTTTCAAATGCTTTGATGTATTATGTTATGTGACTTGTATTTCTAACATTTCTGTTGCTATTTCAGTTTGTTAAGAAATCACCAATGGCAGAACAACAAGTCAATGTTCCAGTTGTTAACCAAGAAGCTCAGGGGAGAAAGGACAAAATCCTCAAGTGAATCCCGTTAATCCACCTGCTCAACAAGAGATTATTCTAGAGAAGGGTGAGCTCAACAATCAAGTCGCCCTCTATGACACTACTCTCGAGAGGGGTAAACAATTTAAAGAGATTGTAGCTTTTCTAATGCGATCAAGGAAAAATACTGCTATTTCTACTCGATGCACTGCTTACTACAACCACCAAAGGGAATTTTGGAGAAATGCGGCACTTGATGTGTCAGAAGCTGAGACTAAGCTAGTCAGTACTGTTCAAGGGCATGATATCGTTGTTTCTAAGACTGTGATAAGGAGGATTTTAAGTTTTAATGATGAGAACTGCTCCCACATGACAATCAATCGAGAAAGAATCCACGGATGCTTCAAGAGATGTGCATATTCTGGTTATATTTCTGGTAAATCTGAACTGATGAAGACTCTTCTGCCTCCACAGTTTCGATATCGTGCTCATGTGATAATGCACTGCTTGAGTGGACATAAAGCTGGTTTTGATAAGCTGAATGAGAAAGTGCAGAGTATGTTTGTGGCACTTGTCCTAAGGGCTCCGTATGATTTCTCAGGATTCGTCTTCTATTACTTCAAAGAAAATCTTTTCAGTTCTACACAGAGATATCTTATATACACCCTTTTTCTTCAATTGATTATCAATGACGCTGCACTAGATCTACCAAAGCTTAAAGAGGATATTATTCACCTTAAACCAATGAATCCAATAACTTTTCGGAGAATGGAGGAAACAAGAAACGAGGATTTAAAACCTAATTTTAATAGAAAGCTTATTTGCCATCTCATTAAGGAGAATTATAGATGTCCAGCTGGTAATGCTTGGAGAAATGATGATTCCGACTCTAACTATGAAGTTACTGATGAGGAGGAAGGTAGAGATGATAATCAAAGAGCAACTGGTGAAGCTCAAAGAGGAAATGATGATAATGTTGATGTTAATGATGGTGATGATGATGAAGCAACTGAGGAGGATGTTAGTTTGATTCAAAGGAAGAGGAAAGGTAAAGGATCGATGACTTCCGAACAGCCAAAGAAGAAGGAGAAGAGAACTAAACATCATTTTGACTTACCTCAGAGGTCATCTCAGGGAGGTTCTAAACAACAAGCTCAGAGACAACCTTCTGGTTTCATGAAGGACGCTAGAGCCATTGTTACCTCACCGAGACCTGCCACTACAACACCTCAGGTCAGGTCATCGAAATTCAAGACACATCAAAATCTTCTATTTTCGTTGATCACTAAGATTACTAACCTGGAGAATCAAGCCATCGAAGAGAAGAAGGCTAGTGAAGCAAATATTGAGTCGTTAGTGGAAGAAAACAAAAGGTTATGGAATCGAATGAACCTTCAGAAGAGAAATACAGAGAAGTTAAAGAAAAATATTGTGGCTATTAAAAGTGAAAACAAGTTGAAGTGGAAGGAGATATACGATAAGCTCAAACAAATTACCTCTGGTAAAACTAAGTTGATAACGGATGGAGGTGAATATTCCTCTGATTTGGGAGGTGATGACAAAAAAGATGATGAAGAAGATGCTGGCACTGGAGGACCCTCTTTTGAATATCCGTTAATGATACCTATTCGAAGCTTTAATGAATATGGTGAGGTCTTTACTGCTGAATATTATATGAATTATTCAAATGTTTTTATTGATGCAGAAAAGGGGGAAGTTCCACCTAGTGATTTCCCAGTGGAACAGCTTGCTGCTCTGGCATTGATAGTGAAAATGATACAGAGGATGCATAGACATTTGAAGCTGAAGTCAATGCTCCACAAGAATAGGCAGCTGCTAATGTCCCTCCCGAATCAATCCAAAATACTGACTTAAGTGATTTTAATAATTTGTTTACGGATGAAAAGAGTGAAGGTTCTGTTGGTAAAGATAATGTGAAAGAGGATGTGATAATTGAGTCCAACGATGAATTGGTGACAGAATCTGAGAATGAAAAAGAAGTAGAAGAAGAAGAAGAAGAAGAAGAAGAAGAAGAAGAAGAAGAAGAAGAAGAAGAAGAAGAAGAAGAAGAAGAAGAAGAAGAAGAAGAAGAAGAAGAAGAAGTTGACATTGTCATTGTGATAACCCAGAAATTTTCTGACCAAATTTAAACTTAATCTTTATATGTTTCCAACACGATAAGCAAAGTCTGTAATGTTGAAATCTCAAAAACTTTAAACTGTATTCATGTAATCAATTACCCTTTGACTGTGCTCGACGATTCACGAACATTTATGTGTATATAGATATGTATATGTAATATAGTTATATTAAGTAAAAACGTTAACAAAGTATTAGATGTATAATACTTTACATAAATGTATATGTTTCAATATATGTTAAATATATTTATCGAAGAAATTAAAAGGTAATATCAAATGATTGAGTTATCAAGATTCATTATGATTACGGGTCTATGTTATGAGGTCCACTGTGATTTAAGAAATCTATTCTTTTTGACAACATTCGAAAAATGGTAAAGTGATTTATAAGTAAGAACAAATGTGTCAATTAACGAGAACTAGACAAGGATTAGTGGAAATTCCTGTTTAATTTCCAATTCATGTTTTATAATATTTTCCCCGTGACCTTGATAAGATAACTATGTTAACTTTCATTTTATTTAATATGAAAGTAAGAACATGGAGTGTAAATAACTTAGATGTTGGATATCGACAAGTTAAGTAACTTGATATTTTTCATTAAGATGATTTCATACGTTTATTTGACCTTTAGACTTTATCCCATTCTTCACCAACAGACTGTAATTTAAAAACTTGAAACCTATTATGAATATATATAATTCTACTTTTCTAAAATGTTTTATGATATTATTATTAAAATAATTATTATTATTACTACGTCGTTATCGTTATCGTTATCGTTATCGTTATCGTCGTTATTAGCGTCATTATTATTATTATATAATAATCAATATTATTATTATTAATAATATTATTATTATTATTATTATTATTATTATTATTATTATTATTATTATTATTATTATTATTAAAATAATTAATATTTTTTTATCAAAACTATCATTTTATTATTTTTATCGTTATTATTATTATTAAAAGTATCATTAATATTAAAGCTATCATTTTTATTAAAATTATGATTTAATAAAAATATCATTTTTATTATTAAATATCATTATTATTATCATTTTAGTATAATTATTATTAAAAATTATCATTTTGAATAGAATTATTATTATTATAAAATATTATTATTATTACAGTTAATAATAAAAAGTATCTTTATTATTAAAATTATCATGATTAGAATAATCATTTTATTATAATTAATATCATCATTAGTAAATATAAATATTGTTATTGTTATTATTAGTAGAATAATAATAATTATTATTATTATTACAATATAATACAACTTTTACTCATTATTATTATTATCAATATTATTTAATCGAATAAATATGTGATACAAATATATTTTTACCACACATAATATAATTACATTAATAATACATACCACTATATTTTTATGATATTAAGTGAACTTAATAAAATTTATTACTTGAGATATAAAAAAAATATTTTTATCATATATAAATTTTAATATAAATTTTTATTTATTAATAAATGACTTGTATTATTTACTTTAATAATATCTAATAAATATATTTAAATATATAAAATGACTACATTTTGGGTCAAGTTGACTTTTGTTGACTTTTGCATGATAATCTCTAGCATTAGGATTGTGATACACCATGACTTGACCTAAATTGTTAGACAGATATTGACCATTATATAAATATATATATACTTAATATAGATTCGTGAATCCAAGGCCAACCTTGCATTGTTCAATGTCGTCATATGTATTTTTACAACAAAATACAATATCGTGAGTTTCATTACTCCCTTTTTATATATATTTTTAGGACTGAGAATACATGCGCTGCTTTTATAACTTTTTTACGAAATAGACAAGTACTGAAACTACATTCTATGGTTGAATTATTATACCGCATATCACCCTTTTTAGCTTGGTAGCCTAAGAATTTGGGAACAGACCCCCAAATTGATGCGAATCCTGAAGATAGATCTATGGACTTCGACACATCCCATCTGGGTTACGGATGCTTTAGTACTTTGATTTTATATACATATGAGTGTACCTGTATATCTGGGGATATTCTAGATGCATTTTTTAATGTCGGTTACCAGGTTTCACCATATGAATGATTTTTAATTCGCAGGTTATGCGTACTATTTTGTACTCGGGTTAAGTGTACAATAAAATATCCAAAATCTTGTGGTCTATTAAAATGATGGAAATGAATGATTATGATAAACTAATGAACTCACCAACCTTTTGGTTGACACTTGAAAGCATTTTTATTCTCAGGTTTGAAAGAAATCTTCCGCTATGCATTTGCTCATTTTAAAGATATTACTTGGAGTCATTCATGGCATATTTCAAAATACGTTGCATTCGAGTCGTTGAAGTCATCAAGATTATTATTGGGAAATGGTATGCATATTGTCAACTATCGTTATAATGAAAGTTGTCTTTTAAAAATGAATGCAATGTTTGTAAAATGTATCATATCACAATGTACCATATGTTATCTTATTCGTCCTTTTGGAATAGGACGGGTCGTCTCATGTGGTATCAGAGCGGTGGTCTTAGCGAACCAGGTCTTGCATTAGTGTGTCTAACTGATAGATATTAAGATGCATTAATGAGTCTGGACTTCGACCTTATATGCATGTCAAAAAGTTTTGTTTATCATTTTTATTAGAAATTACATGCTTATCATTCTTAGTCTAGACACATCTAACTGTATTGATTGCATAAATAGTGTATAGACAAAATTCATATCTTAGCGTATCTGCTAATTCATATCTTAACGTATCTGTTACTGTAAACTTTGTCTGACATATTTCAAAGATTCCTCCGTAATTTATGGGATTTTGGTATTATATATACATATGTAATTTATGTATTAAAAAATACCAAATCTAAGTCTTATAATCTTCCTCATATCGATAAATCATTTCCCTACTCTGTACGAGATGGATCATGCAACAAGTTCCAGTTCCTCGGATTCCGACAACTATTCCGATATGGAGTTTCACTCGGGCTCCGAAAGCAGTGTGACCGGAATGGATCAACCAATAAGCCAACATCTATTCTGGATGAATTGGGGATGGGTTCGTAGCCTACTTAATCATTGGAGACAAGAAGAAGGTGATCCCTTCCATCCACCACATTGTCCTCTTGGCGAAGAACCTAAAGCACTTACCGGCGAACCTATTCAAGACACCATTTTCTCTTTCATTTCCAGAGTATCTCATCACGATTATATACTATCTCAGATTCTAGATCTTATTCATCCGCTCGTTCGAACCATCGATCATCCCAGTGTAATAGAAGAAGTCAACGAGCTTCGCGCTCAAGTATTGGCTTTGGAGAATATGGTGCAAAGATTACAAGCACCATCAACAACACCAGTACCACCAACAACATCCACATCGCAAGGCTCAATACAACAAGCACCCGCAGTATCACCGGCATCAACAGTACCACCATCATCAACACCAACAGTACCATTACCACCATCAACAACAACATTCGCATTCCACACCTCAACATTACAATCTGTACCTCGAACATCAACATCATACGCACCGTAAATACCAAGGATTACCAACAACAACAAACGATGATGTATTGATTCATAACTTTATCAAGGTAATATTCTGCAGAGAATATGTAGTTTCTAAAAAGTTTTAGAGATTATTTATTCTAATTCTAATTATAAACCAGATGAGTGAGTGAAATGATGAAATTAAACCATGACAAGAATGGTGCATGATTTACAAGCTAGACTTATTTTACCAACATCATCAACAGTACCATCAGCATCACCAGCACCATCAGTACCGTCAGCATCACCAGCATCAGCAGCACCTACAACATCACAAGCTCCACCAGATCTATAATCACCGCTAATAAAATCACAAATCAACAACGAGTATATCGTATCAACGAGTTATGAAGTATTAACTCATTCCCTTTGAAGAATTTATATGTATATTTTATATATATGAATTTTAAACCCAATATATCTTTTCGTACTAAGCTATTACGTGTGAATTTTATAGGGTAGATACTACTCGGTTAATTCATATCACTAATATGCTATGAGGTACATCCGTCGTTAACTACTTAACCATCGTTAACTATAATCTCTATCTCAAATCAATGAATTCCATTTCATAATAAACCAAGTGTATTAATCAATTGTATGTTTGATTTTTACACTTTCATTTTCGATATACTCGAAATTTTCTAGAAATCATCATTCGTATCTTGCGAAGTTCGCAAGAAGTCCACAAGCACCAACACCATTCACCGAGGAAAATCAATAAAAATAAAGAATGAAGTATTGATTCATAATTTCATTTACATTGAAGAGATAATCCGTGAAGATTACCTAATTTCTAAAGGTTTTAGAAATTATTCAATTCTAGATCCAGCCAAAAATCAAATGAGTTAATATTACATTAACTCATTAAATCTGTATTATGTCTGAAGAAAATATACATGTATTTTTATAAACACTGTAATAAAATTCCCTTGTACATGATATTACTTGTGAAACTTTTAACGGGTAGGTAATACCCGAGAAATACTTAGATTTCACATTAATATGTTACACTGTATATTCTTCGATTCTGACTCACCAATCACTAACTATATTCACTACTTTTACATCAATATACATTCTTTCATAAAATCAGGACAACCATTTTCATAATTTACATACCCTGATTTTGAACAGATCAGAAATCCAAAGTCAAGATTTAGCAGAAGATATCACTCTTAGATCATACATCTTTCAAAGCTATACTTTGACTTTAAAACTGTGCTAGAACATCATTTTTATTCATAGAACCCAGAAAAATATTTGTATCACTCAAAATCCTAGAAAATCGTATGTATATTAACGATTACAATCTGTGTTCAAACCCCTCGAAATTCCTGAAGACACTTCAACAATGAACAATGGAGATAATGATCCAACCACATGTTACCCACAGTCATGCATATGAAAAACTCTCAAAACCAAAGTCATAGTTTAACACGTATTCGTGTCAGATCCTTTGGCATTTATTACCAAAAAAATAACTTTTCAATCCCTTTTCAAAATAGACAGTTTTGTTACAACTCCAGCAAATCAACTTCAATTGCTCAATCGAATAAGCCTTATTATAACGATTACCCATTCATCAGTGTTACCGGGAACCTTTTATATCTTGCCACATTAGCAGTAAACATACCAACAATATCATTGATCTTTAAGCCCCTCCAAAAAATCACTATACTTATTCATTGAAACCCTATCATGCACTCATCTGCATCTTGTAATGGTAGTTGCCATACCAAAAAGTTTGAATCATTATTCTCGAATTTTGCAGCAATTCTACGCCAACAGTTATATATATACATATAACGTCTATCTCCAGGATTTTCATACTTCGAATGTGAAGTTTCTGAAAAACATCATAAACTGCGAACTAGTTCTCGAAATTTTGAAAAATGCTGATGAAGCAGCAAAAACTGTAAACGATCTTAACAATCAAAAGTTTGATGATAAAGTATGTTGGCAAAGCTCAGAAAAAGAGAAGGTTTAGAACTGGAAAACGGATTGAGCAAACCATGAAGGAGGCATTGGACAAATCACAAAGACTAAACCTGCCTTCAAAGAATCCAGATGATTCAGCGTCTGTTGAAATTATATTCGAATACCTTACTCATGACTCTAAACCTTTACGGACAAATCTTCATCATCATCCATCGATACCTGGACTGTTATTCTCTTGTTACTATCATCCTATATGTAAACAACATCATCATTCAACATAAATCATTAACTTGCGAATCAGACTCGTTCACCCATGCCATCAAGATCCGTCTATTCTTGAACGGGTCAAAGAATGATTTCGAAGCATAATACTTCCCATCATCAAGTCTTAAAGTTCCTAAATCTAATTCATGTGGAGGAATAAAATTCTCTTTCACTGGACTTTAGTTCCCGATCATAAAAAAAATAATTAATATACCAACCATCTTGGTTGGCCATTATGTTGTAACAAGTCCCACTCTTTGCATAGCAATTTGCAATATATTCTTTGATACTCCCACTTGGTACAGCTGTAGGTAGCAGCACTTTAGTGATAGGAATCTATAATAGTTAATTGCTAGTGGTGTTGTGTGTGGGTCACAAAAAAAACGTGAATATAATAGAATGGATTATGTTGGCCATGAGTTTCTTTCTTTGTCTCACAAGTATACTTTAAATGCTTAATATAATTCACCACTTTATCATTTTGACAAAACCCCAATTATATATTCTTAATATTTCCTCATTCTTCATTGTTTAACCTCGACAGAAACAGGTGCAGTAGCGTAACTGGAAACGTATAAGGATCTGCAGTAGCAGAGAACAATATTATAGCAATAATTAGGAAGCAAAGGTGGTGGCAGTTTTTAAGGTGGTTTTGGTTGTATACCGAAGAGATAGAGATAGTAAGAGAAAGAGGAAAGGAGAAAAGTGGTGGTGGTGTATGGTTTTTCGTGATTGAAACAGAAACATAAGGACTATAGCAGCAGGTTAGTTAATCATGAAGGAGTGATTGTTTGTGTGGTGTTTTGGAGGTGGAAGGAGAAGAATGGAAAAAGATATTCAAGGTGGTTTGTTTCTTACTTGTTTCGCCTAGCAATAGTACAGAAAGATAGCAGCAACAACAGGAGCAACTGGAGGTGGTTGGCAATGGTTGTGATAGAAAAACAAGCTGCTGTATAACAGCAACAACGGTGACTGAAGTAGCTGCAAAGGTTACTCACTTCAAACAGGAAATTTTTGGAGAGAGAGGGGTGTAGAGATGGTTGTTGATAAGTGACTATAGGGTGGACAATCAAATGAATATGTTAACAACAGGTGAATGATCAATTGATTTATAGAATTGAAGGAGTTGACAGGAAGAATCAAGCAGGGCAGAAGACAAGAAAAAAATTTAAAACCGATGGTGACCGGTAACAAACTCGTACATTTATTTGATATTTATTTCTAACAAAATTTTGTTTTGTAATGAGATTTGATTTCGACTGGTAGCGGATTGCAGACAAGAAGTACATGAATTTCAATCAAGAGAATAAAGAAAACAAACAACAGATAAGGATGGCTACCAAAATTCCATTGAAATTGTTTTGTAGTGTTTAATTGAAGTCGTCCAGGAATCTTGAACAGGGGAAGGAAGGACAGTCGACAGATTACAGAATAGTGAACAGGATCGAATGGAAGAAAAATATGAATTCTGATAGTGATATGAGACAGAATTCGATTCAGGAAACAGAAGAAAAAAATATAAAAGTTGATTTTGATTTGTACTAAGTTTTTTGTTAGTGTGATAATTTGGAATCACTCTGTACTGATTGCAGACAGAAAAAACAAAGATTGTATACAGTTTGAAACAGATCTTGATTTTGTAATTGAAGTTGATCTTGTAATCCTTATTTAATTAATCCAAATTAATAATTATATTATTAATACAATAATACTGATTCATATAATGTATCTGTGTATATCAGTATATATATATATATGTATATGTGTATATATATATATATATATATATATATATATATATATATATCTGTTTTTATATATCTGTATTTATTTTTCATTACTATATATAATTAGTATTAATAAACAATTAGGTATATTAATAATAATAATAATAATAATACTAATAATAGTAATAATTATATAATTAATAATAATAATATTAACAATAATGATAATAACAATAACAATATTAAAAATGTTATGATATTAATGATATTTTGTATTATATTTATAATATTATTTACAATATTAATAATGATTTTAATGGTAACGGTAATTATAAAATTACAATATTAATAATAACTCAAATCATAATTTTACTACTAATTATAATAATAATGATATTAATAATAATAACAATAATATTAGTAATAATAATATGACAAATTAAATGTATCAAATTTTTATATCTATGTATTATGTTAAAATGATAATATTCATAATAATGATATTAACATTAACATTAATATTTATTTATAACAATAATTTTCATACAAACGATTAATAACATTTATTATATAAATATATTTATTATATATATATATATATATATATATATATATATATATATATATATATATATATATATATATATATATATATATACATATCTTTTTACAAATATTTGTTCGTGAATCGTCGGGAATAGTCGAAGGTCCAATGATTGTATAAAAACAGTTCAAAAATTTTGAGACTCAGGATAATAGACTTAGCTTATCGTGTCAAAATATTATATCGTATCGAAAGTTTGATTTAAAATTAGTCAAAAATTTCCGGGTCATTACAGTACCTACCCGTTAAAGAAATTTCGTCCCGAAAATTGAGTGGTGATAGTTGGAATTGAAATCAAGAATATTTGGGTACCAGATTTGAACTCAGATTCTTAATAGAAAGATTTTAATCGTCTAAGAATGTTTTATCGAAGAAGAATGATAAGATTTATTCGAGTTTGATACGCAGATAGTTTCATGAATGCCCTCCTCGGGTCAAGTTCGGTTTCATGATGAATTCGAATCAAGTAACATGGTTTGCGATGAATACAAGTCAAGTAACACGGTTCGTGGTGACAGTAATGTCGATCAAGCATTACCATCAACACGTTCCATTAGAACTTCCGCATGACTTATCATAATATAATCACGTTGATCAAGTGTCATTATATTACATTAACTCATGCTTTCATTCCAATATTACTCAAAAATATCCAAGGATTTAAAACTTCTAAGGTTTCACTAGAATTTAGATATCAAAGTAGTTTTCGATATGATGTATTAAGGATAGAATGACAACCAAGATAATTACAGACAAAAACGATATAAAGATACCTTCGAAAATGTTGAGGATATTTACAACTAAGGAAGATATAACAATATCATATAAATATTGAAGATATTATAATGAAGAAGGAAGATTTCGATGTTTTTCCGAGCTTTTCTAACGTACTATTCTTTTATTATCAAACTTTTGGCCATTAAGATCATCTATAGCTTTTGCTGCTTCATCAGCATTCTCAAATCTGAATCATTGGTTATCATTCCGAGGTGTGTTCAAGAGTTTGAAGAGTTTGAACGAAGATTGAAATCTTCAAGATACAAATGATGTTTAAGATGGAATCAAGTGGCAAACTCGAAGAAATGTTTAGTCTAATATGTTATAATCAATATTTTAATACTTTTTCATTGTCCAATGTTAGTAGTCCAATAGTTTAACCAAGACTAGTATATTATAAGGAAATAGTCATAACGGATATAGGAACAGTTAGCTAGGATATTGTTAGCATGGATTCTTAACAAAATTTTACATACATAATTAGTTTGTTTCTAATAAATTTTATTTTATCCAATATTTTCTTCATTATGCCACTTGTCAAATCTTGACTTGGATTCTGATCGGTCAAAATCCGAATATGAAATTGAATTGGAATGAAAATGGTTATTCGTGGATAAACAGATACGTATATATATGTGGTTGTAAGTAGGATAGTAAATGACTGTTGAATCGGATTTGAAGAATGTACTGTGTAACTTATTAATGTAAAATCTAAATATTCCTAGGGTATTACCTACCCGTTAAAATATTTTCACCATTAACAGTTTGTACAACAGAATTTTTAATTACAATCTTTATGAAAATATATATACATATATATTTTCTTTAGATGTAATCATGGATTTAATGAATCAATATAATATTAAACTCATTTGATTTACCTTTAGAACTAGAATACATAATCTCTAAAACATTAGAGATTACATAATCGTCATGTAGAACGAAGATAAATGATGTAGAACGATACGTAGAACGAAGATCATGCTTGGGGTATAGATTGTGATATTGTGGCGTGTGGTGTTGATGGTACGGGTGCTATTGCTGGTGGTTCTGTTGGTGTCGGTGATGTTGCTGAAGCTGGTAAGCTTTGCACCATATTCTCCAAAATCATTCCTCAGGCGCGAAGCTCGTTGACTTATTCTATTACTCCGGGATGGTTGACGGTTGCAATGAGCGGATGAATAAGGTTTTGAATTTGAGATAGTATATAATCATGGCGAGATATTCGGGAAATGAGGGTGAAAATGGTGTTTCGGACTGGTTCGTCGGTAAGTGCTTCAGGTTCTTCGCCAAAAGGTGAATTTGGTTGATGGAAAGGATCGCCTTCTTCTCGTTTCCATTGATTAAGTCGCCTACGAACTCAACCCCAATTCATCCAGAATTGATGATGGCTGATTGGTTGATCCATTCCAGTTACACTGCTTTTGGAGCTCAGGTGAATATCTATGTCGGAATAGTTATCGGGATCCAAGGAACTTGAACTGGTTGCAGAATTCATCTTGCACAGTTAGAAAAAGGATTTTCGATATGAAATGATTTTTGGATATCGGGTGATATTCTAATTACATAGAATATCTAATACCTATATATAGTACAGAAGATCCCGTAAATTACGGAGGGAATTAAGGAAACGTGTCAGACAAGGTTTAATGTGATGGGATATGAATTTGTCTGTACATCATCTATACAATAATTGCAATAAGACATGTCGAGACTGAAAGTGATAGGTAGATAGTTTTCGACAAAGAGTGGTAAGCAAAACTTTTGACATGCAGACCAGGTTCAAGTCTAGACTTATTAATGTATCTTAACAACTACTAGGTCGAAGTCCAGACTCATTAATGCATCCTAACAACTACCAGTTAGAGACACTAATGCAAGACCTAGTTCGCTAAGACCACCGCTCTGATACCACCTGTAGTGACCCGTCCAAATCCACCTGGACGAAGTCTTCAACAGTTGGTCCCATTGCGAGGTTCTGACCTCTATATGCCATGAATGACTCCAAGTAATATCTCTAAAATGAGCAAATGCACAGCGGAAGGTTCCTTTCATACCTGAGAATAAACATGCTTAAAAGTGTCAACCAAAAGGTTGGTGAGTTCATAGGTTTATCATAAACATTAAAATTCATCATTTTGATAGACCACAAGATTTAAATGCTGCATGGTACAAATGGGCCCGAATCCTATACCCACCTGTAATGTACATGCAATATCTTTTAAATACAGTACACCTTTCTCGTGTACGAAATCCTTTTTCATAAATCTTAGTAACCGTACACATATCTCGTGTATAAAATATAATACAAATAACCTGTGTATAAAAATCATTCTCTCGATACATAACATTCACATCAATTGGTGGCAATTATCATGTCCACATAATTCAATGGTAGCAATTATCATGTCCACATAATTCAATGGTGGAAATTATCATGTCCACATAATTCAATAATATTCGGCAGAACTTCTGTCTGCATAATAATTCATTCGGGGAATGTTTTGCTTGTGTCTATCTCGTCAAACATTTATAAAAGCATTTTATGTATTCGCAGTTCAAAATATATTTCAAAAGAATTTAATAAAGCAGTTGTAAAAACAACACATGTATTCTCAGTCTCAAAAATGTAAAGAGTAAAAGGGAATCAAATGAACTTACAATACGATATTTTGTAGTAAAAATATGCATACGACTGAACTGAACAATGCAGGGTTGGCCTCGGATTCACGAATCTATTTCATGTATATATATTAACACATATTATGGTAATCGAACAAATTTATGTATTATTAGTGATATAGTTGTTATTTTAATGTTTCATTAATAACTTAATTAGATATATTTATTTTTATATACTTTAACTAGATAGTTAATATTTATTACTAAAATATTAATATAGTCATGTTTTATGTCATAAATATATTTTTATATAGAAAAATCTTTATTTGATATATTAGTAATACTAATAATAATAATGATAAACATAATACTAAAAATCATGATAAATCTAATAATAATAATAAAAAATAATAATAATAATAATAATAATAATAATAATAATAATAATAATAATAATAATAATAATAATAATAATAATAATAATAATAATAATATGAAATAATAATAATAATAATAATAATAATAATAATGAAGATTTTAATAATAAGAATGATAAAAATAATAGTGGTAATAATAATAATAATGTTAGTAATACTAATAATTTTTAATAAAAATGATAATAATATTAATTATACTAATAATCTTATTTCTAATATTGGTAATAATAATAATTACTTGATATCAATCAATAATAAATAATAAATAATAATAATAACAATAATAATAATGATAATGAAATAATAATAATAATAATAATAATAATAATAATAATAATAATAATAATAATAATAATAATAATAATAATAATAATAATAATAATAATAATAATAATAATAATAATAATAATAATAATAATAAGAGTATTAGTAATAACTACCTCAAGGGAGTAGCTCTTAAAAAAAATGCCCAAGTCCGGGTTTGAACCCGCGACATCCCGATAACACCACAAACCACTCCTCTATTTCATATTTTCGGAAAATAACCATACTTAAATTTGTTTAACCTATTAACTATTCCTTCTTCTTTTTCTTTTTCAAAAAAAATGTCATAACTCAGGCTCGAACCCGAGACCTCTCGTTCCCCAACAACATGCCTAACCATTGCTCTGCTTCTTATTTTTTATTTTAATTACTACCTTAAATTCATTTAATTCATAAATTTCTGTTTTCTTCTTCTTCTTTCATATCATCATCATCTCTTAACTAACCCGTAATTATCATAATCATATTCTTAATTCTAATCACAATCATAATCATTTTACATGATCATCATCTAAATCAGTATCATCATCTAGCATCATCGAATCAACATGCTAATAACTTTCATAATCATCATCATCATTACTAACACATCATCATAATCTTTATCATCTTCATTAATCATATACCATTACCATCATCCTTTTCCTGTAACCACCTCGTCTCCCCCATCATATTCATATAGGTATCAGTTTTCCTTTTTCATTACTTTTGTCCCTTCGGCCCAAATTTGAAAAATTGTAGCCCAACTGAAAAATATAGCAGCCCACTAGTTGTAAAAAGAATTTTGGACCAACAAAAAAAATGAATCGGTATAGCATCAGCCCGCTTCAGGGTTTTATTTTACTCCAACAGCCCACTTCAATATTTACTTGGCCCAAGATGTAATAAGGTTTTGGGTGTCCAGGTATATTTACGAAAGAAGTCGACAGATAAAAAAAAATAAAAGGGTTTCATTAAAATCAACTGGGAAATTAATTTACTCGTTAGAAACAGGAGGTAGTAAGAGAGGAGTTTGTAGTAAACAAAACTTCGGTTTTTATGGGTTTCATAAGTTTCTATTCGATCTCTTCCTGGTTCGTCTCATCATCATCGATACCTGGACTGTTATTCTCCTGTTACTATCATCCTATACGCAAACAACATCATCATTCAATGTATATCATTAACTTGCGAATCAGACTCGTTCACCCAAGCCATCAAGATTCGTCTATTCTTGAACGGGTCAAAGAATGATTTCGAAGCATAATACTTCCCATCATCAAGTCTTAAAGTTCCTAAATCTAATTTATGTGGAGGAATAAAATTCTTTTTCGCTGGACTATAGTTCCCAATCATAAAAAAAATAAACCAACCATCTTGGTCGGCCATTATGTTGTAACAAGTCCCACTCTTTGCATAGCAATTTGCAATATATTCTTTGATACTCCGACTTGGTACAGCTGTAGGTAGTAGCACTTTAGTGATAGGAATCTATAATAGGTAATTGCTAGTGGTGTTGTGTGTGGGTCACAAAAACAAAAAAAAACGTGAATATAATAGAATGGATTATGTCGGCCATGAGTTTCTTTCTTTGTCCCACAAGTATACTTTAAATGCTTTATATAATTCACCACTTTATCATTTTGACAAAACCCCAATTATATATTCTTAATATTTCCTCCTTCTTCATTGTTTAACCTAGACAGAAACAGGTGGAGTAGCGTAACTGGAAACGTATAAGGATCTGCAGTAGTAGAGAACAATATTATAGCAATAATTGGGAAGCAAAGGTGGTGGCGGTTTTCAAGGTGGTTTTGGTTGTATACCGAAGAGAAAGAGATAGTGAGAGAAAGAGGAAAGGAGAATAGTGGTGGTGGTGTATGGTTGTTCGTGATTGAAACAGAAACATAAGGACTGTAGCAGCAGGTTAGTTAATCATGAAGGTGGTTTGTTTTTTACTTGTTTCGCCTAGCAAAGTACAGAAAGATAGCAGCAACAACAGGAGCAACTAGAGGTGGTTGGCAATGGTTGTGATAGAAAAACAAGCTGCTGTATAACAGCAACAACGGTGACTGAAGCAGCTGCAAAGGTTACTCACTTCAAACAGGAAATTTTTGGAGAGAGAGGGGTGTAGAGATGGTTGTTGATTGAAGCGACTCGTCCTAATCCATCCGGACGAAGCCCATATCGATTATAAACGATTCACAACAGTTGATTACATCACGAGGTATTTGACCTCTATATGATACATTTTACAAACATTGCATTCGTTTTTGAAAAGACAATCTTTCATTACATCGAAAGTTGACAACATGCATACCATTTCATAATATATCTTACTATAATAGAATTAATAATAATCTTGATGAACTCAACGACTCGAATGCAACGTCTTTTGAAACATGTCATGAATGACTCCAAGTAATATCTCTAAGATGAGCAAATGCACAGCGGAAGATTTCTTTCGTACCTGAGAATAAACATGCTTTAAAGTGTCAACCAAAAGGTTGGTGAGTTCATTAGGCTAACATAAATAATCATTTCATAATTTTAATAGACCACAAGATTTCATACTTTCATTTCTCATAATCATACGTCCCATGCATAAAGACAAAAATATCATTCATATGGATTGAACACCTGGTAACCGACATTCACAATATGTATATAAGAATATCCCCATCATTCCGGGATCCTCCTTCGGACATGATATAAATTTCGAAGTACTAAAGCATCCGGTACTTTGGATGGGGCTTGTTGGGCCCGATAGATCTATCTTTAGAGTTCGCGACAATTAGGGTGTCTGTTCCCTAATTCTTAGATTACCAGACTTAATAAAAAGGGGCATATTCGATTTCGATAATTCAACCATAGAGTGTAGTTTCGATTACTTGTGTCTATTTCGTAAAACAGTTATAAAAACATCGCATGAATTCTCAGTCCCAAAAATATATATTGCAAAAGCATTTAAAAAGGGATTAATGAAACTCACAATAATGTATTTTGTAGTAAAAATACATATGACGACATTGAACAATGTAGGGTTGGCCTCGGATTCACGAACCTATATCATTCATATATCTATTAAGACACATACTTGTAATCGAACAAATATATTTATTTATATAATTATTAGTGATGTAATTTATATATATAGTAGACTAATAGGTTCATTATATATATTTTCATTATATATATAGATATATTAGTATAGTTAAGTTATGTGTATTAAATATATATTTATATATAAAATCTTTATTTTTATGTTTATAATTTTAATAACGTCTTTAAAACTTTTATTTTTCATAATCGTAATTATTTTAATAATAATGACATAGATAATACTGATATCAATAATAATGATAGTTTTAGTAAAAAAATAATACTAATAATAATAATGGTAATTTTTAATAGTTTTAATAGAAATTTTCAGTAATTATACAATATCACTAATATTAATGTTTAAATGATAAGTCTATTAATGATACTTTGTAATATTAATAATAATGATGATATTACTAATAATAATACCTATGTGGATGATAATAATAACACTAACAATTATAAAATGTTACAAGTACTAATATTAATGAAAATAATAATAATTTGTATCATTCTCATAATAATAATAATAATCATAATCATAATTATAATAATAAATTATAGTCTTTATAATAATACTTGTATTAGTAATAATAAGTATTCTAAAAATAACCATAATAATAATAATCACAATACTAATAATAATAATAATTTTGGTAATGAAATCTACCTTCCAAAGCCTTTCTAAAAAAATATGCCCTGAACCGGGTTTGAACTAGAGACCTCCTGCTCACCTCCAAACACACTTAACCATTCCCTCTGTCTTGTTTATCTGATTTATAAGGCAACCCAAACTATATATCTAGTATTTCATTTAGCCAAGTTCATCATCTTCTTCACCAAGTTTAAAATCAAACGGGGGCAAAAACTCAACAACAATCGAACGGGTTTTCATTTATGACTTGTAAACAACATGAAACAAAAAAAATGTGTTCATGATATAAAAAAATGAGAAAAAAAAACAAAAAAAATCCTACTGCTTGCTCGTAGCCAAGAAAAGAAAAAAAAAATTTGTTTTCAATTTTGAGTTCGTTTTGGACAATCTTTACAACATGAAACATGTTTCAAATCATTCCTAAAATCTATCTAAATCATCAATTAAACTTAAAACATCAAAACAAGCTCTAATTTCTCCAAGAATAAAACAGTTGACTTTTGACTATTTAACTTTGACTCGCAAATTCGAATTCGTTATTAAGATTTGGAACTTGAGATTTTACAGGAAGTTTAAGTAAATGATTCCTAACAACTCTGCATTTTTAGTTTATGAAATTTGTTTCGAATTTACGTTAGTGTATATTACTGTGAAGAACTCAAGAACTCAAAAATTGATTTTTAGATTAAGAGTGTTATAGGTTATGATTACAACATGAATTGTGTTGCAAATCATTCCTATAATCTTTATGGATCATCAAATTAATTGGAGATATCAAAACAAACTCGAATTTGATTCAAGAACACTTAGTTGACTTTGAAAACCAAAACTTTGACTCTCAAATTAGAAATTGATAGAAAGAATTGAAGATTGAAAACTTACAGATAGTTTAGATAGACGATTCCTAACAAGACTGCATTATTATATTTTGGAAATTCATTCGAAATCAAAATATGGTGAAAAAGATGAATGTACAGAGTGTCGAGCTTATTTTGTGATTTTTATGTTTTACTTAATGAATTGCAGAATAATTCTTTTATAGAGTGATTGTATTGATCCTAATTGAGTTGTGAAATGGACATCTAACAGATTATAGACAGAAAACAAAATTTGAAAAAGTTGGATTGAAATGAGTAACGGAATGGTACTAGTTCTTGACTTTTTTTTTTTAGATTAATATTAATAATTAATAAATATATTAATAATAATAATAATAATAATAATAATAATAATAATAATAATAATAATAATAATAATAATAATAATAATAATAATAATAATAATAATAATAATAATAATAATAATAATAATAATAATCATCATCATCATCATTATATCCATAATAATAATAAGTAATAATGATACAAAAATCATAAAAAATGATAATAATATTATTAATGATAAAAAAATAATGGTTTCTTTAATAATAATATCTAATTCACGGAGTATTATATTGTGTCCATTGCTAAACAGTTAACATATAAAAGTGTCCCTAAAAATACCAATTTTTTTGATTAAACATATTTAATTATTTCACTCATTACCTGTTTGAAACCTGATCAAAAAGGTTCGAAAAATATTTATTTTCTATTCTAATTTATATGTACGGAGTACAAAAACTTAGATTGAAATGGTAAAAAAATATTTATCAAAACTATTGTCTTTTTAATCAAATTTTGAAATAACATTTATTTTAGAACTTCTTATATATATATTAGACCTATTTTAAAATAATTAAACGTCAACCGAAAGTTATAGACATTTACCATTTAAGCTCAAAATTAAATATATTTAATATACACTATGTATATATATATAAACAGTTTTAAATAACAAAATTTACTATTCACATAAATATATATTAAATGATTAAAATATATATATACATATAAAATAATAGTTTTTATTACAATGTATTTTATTGTACATATTTATTTATAACAATAAATTTATATAATAGTTTATTAATGTTCATGTTATTATATATATTATACATATATTTATATATACACATATTTATATATATTCACATATTTACAAGCAATGGTTCGTGAATCATCGGAAACAGTCGAAAGTCAATTGAATATATGAACATTGTTTCAAAATTTTCTAGACTTAACATTACATACTTTGCTTATCGTATCGAAATCATATCAAGATTAAGTTTAAATTTAGTCGGAAATTCCCGGGTCGTCACAGTACCTACCCGTTAAAGAAATTTCGTCCTGAAATTTGAGTGAGGTCGTCATGGCTAACGATAAATATGTTTTCCTAACTAATATGAGTTGATAAATAGAATTTTATCATTATTGCATAATACAGATAAAATAATTTGATTATTCGAAGAGCACGAATGAAGCTATCACCAAAGAGTAAAAAAGGAAAGTAAAGATTCATCTTAACTTTTGACAGAGTCAGGGTTGAATTTAGAAAATAAAGTTTGTCTTAACTTTTGACGTCATCTTGATTAAATTCCGGAATTCAAGGGATATAAAGAAAATCTTCAAAATCTAAAAGATTTGATTATTTGTCGAATAAGGAAATTAAGATCTCTATAATTAAATGCGACGATTTGTCCCGATTAATACATCTGATATTTCCATTATAAATTTACCTTTTCCGTTCCATTAGTTTTCACTACTTCTATACTCAATTCCCAAATCAAAAAGATTGTGAAAATGCTTAATCCAATTCTAATCCTTGTCCTTATCCTGACTATCGTAACAATCATTCTCCTTTTCCAAATTCCACAGGATGAATCTGTTTATTTCTACTATGCTCTAGGGATTCTTGTATTTATAATCCTCCCGTGTCTTTATATTGCTATACGCACTGATATCCACAGTTTGTAATTTCGGTGTTGTTGTTGGGCTTTATATTCTTCCTTATATTTCAATGTCCCTATTCCTGTCTCCAATAATCACTGTCATCCACAGTTAATACTTCCCCCTTATTTGCTGTGATTTATACTCCAATTTATATTTCGGAGCTTTGTCCCTTCGTTTCTTCTTCTTCTTGCGATTGTGCGTCTCTTGTAATGGTCCAGAATTCGCAGATATAAGTTTCAGAATGAACATTGTTAGTGTCCTAAGAAAGAAACGGTAATAGCACAATTTGATTTGTTAAATTACCAGAATTCAAGGAAAGATAGGACTATCAAGAAAAATATGTTCTTAATATGTTTATAGATTAGACAGAACGTAAGAGTCGTGTAACATGGCACATGATGACGTTATGATCTGTGAATCATCATGTTCCATTTAGAAACTCAGCATGACTTATTGTAATATAATCACGTTGATCAAGTGTCATTATATTATACTAACTCATGCTTCGATTTCGAACATTACTTCAATAACATTCATATTTTAAGCTCGAAAGTTTACAGAATATAGAAACTAACAGTTTCTATATGATGTAACACTGATAGCACGAAGAGATTAATGATTTCAGATTATAATAGTTATGAAAATATCTTCAGAAATATAGAGGATATTTATAATGAAAGATACGATGATATCTTGGAATTTCTAATATCGAAGGGTGGTGAAGAAAATTTATCCGCAAGAGTTTGGAGTCAGAAGCAAGGTATTCGCTAAAGATTTCATCAGAAACAGAATCATCAGGATTCTTAATGTACAAGCTTAGTTCTTGTGATTTGTTCAAAGACTCCTTCGTAGTTTGCTCAATCAGTTTTCCAGTTCTAACTTTTCTGAGCTTTTCCAACATACTATTCTTTATCAACATACTATGCTCAATCAAGGTATTCGCTAAAGATTTCATCAGAAACAGAATCATCAGGATTCTTAATGTACAAGCTTAGTTCTTGTGATTTGTTCAAAGACTCCTTCGTAGTTTGCTCAATCATTTTTCCAGTTCTAACTTTTCTGAGCTTTTCCAACATACTATTCTTTATCATCAAACTTCCGATGATTAAGGGCGTTTATGGTTTCTATGGATTCTGCTGCTTCATTCAACTTTTTCAACATTCAGAGTATTGATTTGTGACTGAGTGCTTTTCAGAATTTCAGAATGAGAGATCATAATTCTAAGAGATAAATTTCATACATATAACTGTTGATGTAGATATGCTGTGAGTTTTCAAAGTACTGATTGCTGATTCCCGGTAATTGGTATGGCAGTTCTCGTTACAAGATGCGGATGAGTATATGATAGGGTTTCGATGAATAAATATAATGATTTGTCAGAGATATTTAAGCCAAGAAGCAACAAGGTTGCTGGTACGTCTACTGGTAATATTGTGGAATATAAAAGAATTCTCCGGTATCAAAAGGGTAATCGTATATATCAGGATTTATAGTAAGGTTACTTCGAATGAAAAGTCGAAGTTGACCTGCTGGAGCTGTGACAAAATTGGCTACTTTGAAAAGGGATCGCAAAGTTATTTTTGCTAATAAATGCCAAAGGATCTGACGCGGCTACGTGTTAAACTTTTACTTAATTGCCGAGAGTTTCTTAGGTGCATAACTATATGCATAAATCTTTTCTTCCGCAGATGAAGTGCGGTTGATTTATCCTATCGATTGAGGCGTTTTCAAGAATCATGAAAGGTTTGAACGCAAACTGTAATCGTCAAGATACAAATGAGGTTTAAGATGAGACCAAGTGGCAAACTTGAAGAAATGTTTAGTTTCATATGTTATAATCAATATTTTAATTCATTTTAATTGTCCAATGTTGATAGTCCACAGTTAGTAGTGTACAAATAATAATTCATATATAGCTTACTATATAATATTCGAATTAATTAATACGTATCGTGACCCGTGTATATGTCTCAGACATGATCACAACTCAAACTATATATATTATTGTAGAATCAACCTCAACCTTGTATAGCTAACTCCCGCATTACTGCATATAGAGTGTCTATGGTTATTCCAAATAATATATATAGATGGGTCGATATGATATGTCAAAACCTTGTATACGTGTCCCGACATTTAAAGTGTGTAAAATAAATAACAGAAATTAAATAACGATAAATAAAGTGCATAAATTAAATAAGAGAAATTAAATGACGATAAATAAAATTGCGAGAATGTAAATTGCGATAATTAAATTGCGATAAATAAAATGTAATCAGTTAGCTAGGAACAATTAGCTAGGAACAGTTAGCGTAGATTCTTAACAAAATTTATCATAGTTAATTTGTTTGTTTCTAACAAATTTTATTTTGTCAAATGTTTTCTTCATTATGCCACTTGTTGGATTCTGATAAATCAAAATACAAATATGAAATTGGATGAATATGGTTATTCTGTGGTGAACAGATATGTATATCTGTGGATGTAAGTAGGATAGTAAATGACTGTTGAATCAGGTTTGAAAGAATGTACAGTGTAACTTATTAATGTGAAATCTAAATATTCCTCGGGTATTACCTACCCGTTAAAATATTTTCACCATTAACAGTTTGTACGAAAGAAATTTTTTTTTAATTACAATCTTTATGAAAATATACTTGCATATATATTTTCTTCAGATGCAATCATGGATTTAATGAGTTAATATAATATTAAACTCATTTGATTTACGTTAGAACAAGAATATATAATCTCTAAAACATTAGAGATTACATATTCGCCATGTTGAACTAAGATAAATGATGCAGAACGTCATGTAGAACGACGATTATGCTCGGGGTACCGATTGTGATGTTGAGGCGTGTGTTGTTGTGGTTTGTGTTGTTGCTGGTGGTACAGTTGATGCCGTTGATGTTGTTGAAGCTGGTACATTTTGCACCATATTTTCCAAGGCTACAACTCGGGAGCGAAACTCATTGACTTTATTACTCCGGGATGATTGTTGGTATGAACGAACGAATGAATAAGGTTTTGAATATGGCTTGTGATATAGTCGTGGCGAGATACTCTGGAAATGAGAGAGAAAATGGTGTTACGAACAGGTTCGCCGGTAAGTACTTCAGGTTCTTCGCCAAGAGGGCAATTCGGTTGGTGGAAAGGATCGCCATTTTCGCGTCTCTATTGATTAAGTCGACTACGAACCCATCAGATGAATTGGGGATGACTGATTGGTTGATACATTCTAGCGACACTGCTTTCAGAGCTTAGGTGTATATCCATGTCAGAATAGCTGTCGGAATAACTATCGGAATAGCTATCGAAATCTAAGGGACTCGAACTGGTTGAGGGACTCATCTCGTACGATCAGATGAAGGATTTTTGATAAGGAATAGAATAGGATGTAGATTAGTACCCTGCAATACATAATTTACATATGCCTATATAATACTAAAATCCCATAAGTTACGGAGGAATCTACGGAAGCTGTCAGGCAAAGGTAACAATAACAGATACGCTAAGATATGAATTTATCTATACATTGTCTATGAAATAGAGGCAGTAAGACGTGTCTAGACTTTAAGGATGATAAGCAAATAATTTTCGACATTGATGATAAGCAAAACTTTTGACAAGCAGACACGGTCGAAGTCCAGACTCATTAATGCATCCTAACGACTTATCAATTATACATACTAATGCAGACCTGGTTCGCTAAGACCACCGCTCTGCTACCAACTGAAGCAACCCGTCCTAATCCACCCGGACGAAGTCCATATCGATTATAAACGATTCACAACAGTTGATTACATCGCGAGGTATTTGACCTCTATATGATACATTTTACAAACATTGCATTCGTTTTTGAAAAGACAATCTTTCATTACATCGAAAGTTGACAACATGCATACCATTTCGTAATATATCTTACTATAATAGACTTAATAATAATCTTGATGAACTCAACGACTCGAATGCAACGTCTTTTGAAACATGTCATGAATGACTCCAAGTAATATCTCTAAGATGAGCAAATGCACAGCGGAAGATTTCTTTCGTACCAGAGAATAAACATGCTTTAAAGTGTCAACCAAAAGGTTGGTGAGTTCATTAGGTTAACATAAATAATCATTTCATAATTTTAATAGACCACAAGATTTCATACTTCCATTTCTCAAAATCATACGTCCCATGCATAGAGACAAAAATATCATTCATATGGATTGAACACCTGGTAAGCGACATTCACAATATGTATATAAGAATATCCCCATCATTCTGGGATCCTCCTTCGGACATGATATAAATTTCGAAGTACTAAAGAATCCGGTACTTTGGATGGGGCTTGTTGGGCCCGATAGATCTATCTTTAGAGTTCGCGTTAATTAGGTTGTCTGTTCCCTAATTCTTAGATTACCAGACTTAATAAAAAGGGGCATATTCGATTTCGATAATTCAACCATAGAGTGTAGTTTCGATTACTTGTGTCTATTTCGTAAAACAGTTATAAAAACATCGCATGTATTCTCAGTCCCAAAAATATATATTGCAAAAGCATTTAAAAAGGGATTAATGAAACTCACAATAATGTATTTTGTAGTAAAAATACATATGACGACATTGAACAATGTAGGGTTGGTCTCGAATTCACGAACCTATATCATTCATATATCTATTAAGACACATACTTGTAATCGAACAAATATATTTATTTATATTATTATTAGTGATGTAATTTATATATATAGTAGACTAATAGGTTCATTATATATATTTTCATTATATATATAGATATATTAGTATAGTTAAGTTATGTGTATTAAATATATATTTATATATAAAATCTTTATTTTTATCTTTATAATTTTAATAACGTCTTTAAAACTTTTATTTTTCATAATCGTAATTATTTTAATAATAATAACATAGATAATACTGATATCAATAATAATGATAGTTTTAGTAAAAAAATAATACTAATAATAATAATGGTAATTTTTAATAGTTTTAATTGAAATTTTCAGTAATTATACAATATCACTAATATTAATGTTTAAATGATAAGTCTATTAATGATACTTTGTAATATTAATAATAATGATGATAATACTAATAATAATATCTATGTGGATGATAATAATAATACTAACAATTATAAAATGTTACAAGTACTAATATTAATGAAAATAATAATAATTTGTATCATTCTCATAATAATAATAATCATAATCATAATTATAATAATAAATTATAGTCTTTATAATAATACTTGTATTAGTAATAATAAGTATTCTAAAAATAACCATAATAATAACAATCACAATACTAATAATAATAATAATAATTTTGGTAATGAAATCTACCTTCCAAAGCCATTCTAAAAAAATATGCCCTGAACCGGGTTTGAACTAGAGACCTCCTACTCACCCGCAAACACACTTAACCATTCCCTCTGTCTTGTTTATCTGATTTATAAGGCAACCCAAACTATATATCTAGTATTTCATTTAGCCATGTTCATCATCTTCTTCACCAAGTTTAAAATCAAACGGGGGCAAAAACTCAACAACAAACGAACGCGTTTTCATTTATGACTTGTAAACACCATGAAACAAAAAAAATGTGTTCATGATATAAAAAAAATGAGAAAAAAAAACAAAAAAAATCCTACTGCTTGCTCGTAGCCAAGAAAAGAAAAAAAATTTTGTTTTCACTTTTGAGTTCATTTTGGACAATCTTTACAACTTGAAACATGTTTCAAATCATTCCTAAAATCTATCTAAATCATCAATTGAACTTAAAACATCAAAACAAGCTCTAATTTCTCTAAGAACAAAACAGTTGACTTTTGACTATTTAACTTTGACTCGCAAATTCGAATTCGTTATTAAGAATTGGAACTTGAGATTTTGCAGGAAGTTTAAGTAAATAATTCCTAACAACTCTGCATTTTTAGTTTTTGAAATTTGTTTCGAATTTACGTTAGTGTATATTACTGTGAAGAACTCAAGAACTCAAAAGTTGATTTTTAGATTAAGAGTGTTATAGGTTATGATTACAACATGAATTGTGTTGCAAATCATTCCTATAATCTTTATGGATCATCAAATTAATTGGAGATATCAAAACAAACTTGAATTTGATTCAAGAACACTTAGTTGACTTTGAAAACCAAAACTTTGACTCTCAAATTAGAAATTGATAGAAAGAATTGAAGATTGAAAACTTACAGATAGTTTAGATAGACGATTCCTAACAAGATTGCATTATTACATTTTGGAAATTCATTCGAAATCAAAATATGGTGAAAAAGATGAATGTACAGAGTGTCGAGCTTATTTTGTGATTTTTATGTTTTACTTAATGAATTGCAGAATAATTCTTTTATAGAGTGATTGTATTGATCCTAATTGAGTTGTGAAATGGACATCTAACAGATTACAGACAGAAAACAAAATTTGAAAAAGTTGGATTGAAATGGGTAACGGAATGGTACTAGTTCTTAACTTTTTTTTTTAGATTAATATTAATAATTAATAAATATATTAATAATAATAATAATAATAATAATAATAATAGTAATAATAATAATAATAATAATAATAATAATAATAATAATAATAATAATAATAATAATAATAATAATAATAATAATAATAATAATAATAATAATAATACTAATAATAATAATCATTATATCCATAATAATAATAAGTAATAATGATACAAAAATCATAAAAAATGATAATAATATTATTAATGATAAAAAAATAATGGTTTCTTTAATAATAATATCTAATTCACGGAGTATTATATTGTGTCCATTGCTAAACAGTTAACATATAAAAGTGTTCCTAAAAATACCAATTTTTTTGATTAAACATATTTAATTATTTCACTCATTACCTATTTGAAACCTGATCAAAAAGGTTCGAAAAATATTTATTTTCTGTTCCAATTTATATGTACGGAGTACAAAAACATAGATTGAAATGGTAAAAAAATATTTATCAAAACTATTGTCTTTTTAATCAAATTTTGAAACAACATTTATTTTAGAACTTCTTATATATATATTAGACCTATTTTAAAATAATTAAACGTCGACCGAAAGTTATAGACATTTACCATTTAAGCTCAAAATTAAATATATTTAATATACACTATGTATATATATAAACAGTTTTAAATAACAAAATTTACTATTCACATAAATATATATTAAATGATTAAAATATATATATACATATAAAATAATAGTTTTTATTACAATGTATTTTATTGTACATATTTATTTATAACAATAAATGTATATAATAGTTTATTAATGTTCATGTTATTATATATATTATACATATATTTATATATACACATATTTATATATATCCACATATTTACAAGCAATGTTTCGTGAATCATCAGAAACAGTCGAAAGTCAATTGAATATATGAACATTGTTTCAAAATTTCCTAGACTCAACATTACATACTTTGCTTATCGTATCGAAATCATTTCAAGATTAAGTTTAAATTTAGTCAGAAATTCCCGGGTCGTCACATTGATAAGTACCTATAGGGTGGACAATCAAATAAATATGTTAACAACATGTGAATGATCAATTGATTTATAGATTTGAAGGAGTTGACAGGAAGAATCAAGCAGGGCAGAAGACAAGAGAAAAATTTAAAACCGATGGTGACCGGTAACAAACTCGTACATTTATTTGATATTTATTTCTAACAAAATTTTGTTTTGTAATGAGATTTGATTTCGACTGGTAGCGGATTGCAGACAAGAAGTAAATGAATTTCAATTAAGAGAATAAAGAAAACAAACAACAGATAAGGATGGCTAACAAAATTCGATTGAAATTGTTTTGTAGTGTTTAATTGAAGTCGTCCAAGAATCTTGAACAGGGGAAGGAAGGACAGTCGACAGATTACAGAATCGTGAGCAGGATCAAATGGAAGAAAAATATGAATTCTGATAGTGATATGAAACAGAATTCGATTCAGGAAGCAGAAGAAAAAAATATAAAAGTTGATTTTGATTTGTACTAAGTTTGTTTGTTAGTGTGATAAATTGGAATCAATCTGTACTGATTGCAGACAAAAAACAAAGATTGTATACAGTTTGAAACAGATCTTGATTTTGTAATTGAAGTTGATCTTGTAATCCTTATTTAATTAATCCAAATTAATAATTATATTATTAATACAATAATACTGATTCATATAATGTATCTGTATATATCAGTATATATATATATATATATATATATATATATATATATATATATATATATATATATATATATATATATATATATATCTGTATTTATTTTTCATTACTATATATAATTAGTATTAATAAACAATTAGGTATATTAATAATAATAATAATAATACTAATAATAGTAATAATTATATAATTAATAATAATAATATTAACAATAATGATAATAACAATAACAATATTAAAAATGTTATGATATTTATGATATTTTGTATTATTTTTATAATATTATTTACAATATTAATAATGATTTTAATGATAATGGTAATTATAAAATTACAATATTAAAAATCTTAATAACTCAAATCATAATTTTACTACTAATTATAATAATAATGATATTAATAATGATAACAATAATATTAGTAATAATAATATGACAAATTAAATGTATAGAATTTTTATATCTATATATTATGTTAAAATGATAATATTCATAATAATGATATTAACATTAACATTAATATTTATTTATAGCAATAATTTTCATACAAACGATTAATAACATTTATTATATAAATAAATAAATAAATAAATATATATATATATATATATATATATATATATATATATATATATATATATATATATATATATATATATATATATATATATATATATATATATATATATATACATACCTTTTTCCAAATATTTGTTCATGAATCGTCGGGAACAGTCGAAGGTCTAATGATTGTATAAAAACAGTTCAAAATTTTTGAGACTCAGGATAACAGACTTAGCTTATCGTGTCAAAATATTATATCGTATCGAAAGTTTGGTTTAAAATAAGTAAAAAAATTTCGGGTCATTACAACAGTAGGAGTAACAGAAGCATCAGTAGTAACAAAATCCTCATTAACAATTGAATCAGTGGAACCAGCAACCACTTCATCCTCAGTATCATCAGCAGCAGTAGGTTTATTAACAGCTCTATCAGGACGAGTACCAGCTGTGACAGAAGGCTCGCCAGTACCAGCCACAGAACTAGTAGACACAATATCTGCTGCCCTGCTAAGATCTGAAATAATGGAACAAATTTTGTTAACAATAGCAGAATCAAATAAATTTGACTCAACAATTGTATATGTTGTTGGTGTCTGGAAACAAACGTGTGTTTTAGTTAGCCCTTCAATTGAGACAGAGTATGGTGTCTGTAAGTGCAGTTGTGAATTTGCTGACTCATTGGCAACACATGATGACTCAGATAGTGTAAGAGTTTTAGCTGATTTAGATATGTTAGTATGACTCTTATCATGATCCAAGTTATAAGTGGGCTGAGCAGTAGCATGAGCTGGTTTAACACGATGAGGACCCAACTCAAGTCTGCTTTGGGGGTCAAGTATGTTCTCTACTGATTGTACTATCAGCAGAGGATATTTCTTGAAGTATAGTTTTGAAAAGTGTGGGAGTGCCTGGTTAGAAGATTATGGGTTGCTACTCCTCTTAACACAAGTTTTGAAACCAGTCAGCTTAACAACATTTAAATCAGCAGACAAATTTTAAATTATGTTAGTTATTTTTGTTGTTTGGTCTAGAGACGCACCAGGTTCCATAACAGCAACCTTTTCAAGATAAGCAGTTGAGATTAGTGCAACCTCCCCTGTGGCATGCTTGGAGCTAGCTTTAGCACGTTTAGATTTGCATGTTATCAAGAAATAGATGAGCAACAGATTCTAATACTTTAATGGTAGGTTGATTGAAAGATCAGCAATTTGCTTATAAGCATCACCCAACTCATTTTCAAAAACAAGGCTTAAAAACCTTGGGAAGGGGATCAAATGTGTGTGTTTTGGTGTAAGAACCATTTCCCTTAACCTCAAATAGATCTCAGCAGCATAGTCAATATTATGGTTGAACAGCAACCGTGACCTATCTTAAGCTCAAAGTCCGAGCACTAGTCAAAGCTTCCTGATTTCTAGCTGATGCATTGTGTCAGCAAACCAAACAAATAATACCACAATCGTGGCATGTGCTTCCTCAACGGGCTATGAGCCTCAGCACCAGCATATCCAATAACCTCCAACACCTCCATCCTAGCATCATCACTTGGTGGTGAATCAACAAATGTTCCACCGGGCAGTTTTAAAGCTCGTCGGATAGCATCAACGGTGATGGAGCAGTTTAGGGTTTCAGTAACCATGCCACTGTCACGATGTGACGACCCAGAAATTTCCGATCAAATTTAAACCTTATTCTTATATGATTTCAATACGATAAGCAAAGTCTGTTAAACTGAATCTCAAAAATTTTAGAACTATGTTCACATGTTCAATTACCCTTTAACTGGTTCCGACGATTCACGAACAATTGGTTGTAAATAAATATAAATATATATATACAAAAATAAATATAGGTGTATATACAATAGTTGAATTAATAAAGTACAATTAATCAATTAGAATCAAGAATGTAAGATAATAAATAGAACAATTAAATTACGATTATATGAATATATATAAAATATATATGATTGCTATTAATTATTATTATTATTATTATTATTATTATATTGTAATATAAGTAAAATATACAAATATTCAATATTCAATAAATGTTATCAGGTATTATATGATATAATTATAAAATTACATAATTATAAAATTCTAATATTAATATAATGTAACTACAAGTTTAATTATAGTTGTTATATTACTACTATTATTATATCATTGTTAATCCCGTTATTATCATAACTACTAACAATAGTACGATTTTAACTAACATGAATAATATTAGAAGATATTATTACTACCATTAAAATTAAAATTTATTATTTTTAATTATTACTAGTATCATTATTATTATCATAGTTATTAGAAAATAGTAATAATTATGAGTATTATCATTAATAATATCATTATTACAATTTTTCCATTTTTATTATCTATTAGAATTATCACTATAATTATTAATAATATGAATTATTATTAATATTAATGAATTTAGTATTAATATATATTCACTAAAAATCTAACACAGATATGTACAAAGTTTGTTCAAAGTCACTATCCTTCCTCTTTATTTTTTTGTAATCTGATTCTTGATTTTATGCTTTTGGATGAATTCTGTGAAATATGAGAATCAAAGTCATACAGAGTTGTTGAAAATTAGATATTTAATTATATTTTATCTCTTTTCCTCCTGCTCAATATTCCATCGACCTCAAAAATTTCAGTATCAAACAAATAGATCCTATCAAGTGTACTGGCTCCAGTTATGCGTTTAATATCTTTATATACAACCATTATATAACTATAAATCAAAATTTACACAGAATTAATAAAATACGGGTGTTACTTCTCTGTTCTTGACAATTTTTCCAAAAACTCGATTTCGAACTTCATTTCAAAATAAATAATTGTAGAGTTGTTAGAAATCTGTTATTTAATCTATCTGCAAAATATTGAGTACCAATTCTTAATATCAAATCCTAATTTTCGAGTCAAAGTTTTGTTTCAAAAAGTCAACATATTTGTTCATCATGAAATTCGAACTTGTTTTAGTGTTTTAAGTCCAATTGACGATTCCTTTAGTTTCTATAAACAATTTACAAACTAATTCATGTTATAAACTTTGTCCAAAACGTCCTCCATTGCGAAATCATTATTTTTTTTTTAAGTATTCAGTGACAGCAGTTTTTTTTTTATTTTTATTTTTTTTCCTTCTTTCTTCGATTAAATGAACAAAGAATAAGTTTCAATTAGTTTGGGATACATTTCAAGGCTTAACTCAAACTGTAAAGTTTTTGTGATGTTGGTTTTGGTCGATCAAGCTACGGAAAAGAAAGTGGATACAGAAAGAGAGGGTAAATATAAATTGCTTACGAAATAAAACAGAAAAGAGGTGTTGGAGCCATGGTCTAAGGTGTTTACAGATGGGCGAGTGGTCACGGGTTCGAACCCGTTATATGGCATATCTTTTTAGACAAATCTTTAAAGGGTATATACAAGTTCTTTTAATTTTATTATTATTATTATGATTATTATTATTGTTATGATTATTATTATTAGTTATTAATGTTATAATTATGATTATAATCATTATTGTTATTAGTGTTATCATTATTATTATTATTATTATTATTATTAGTATTATTTTTATCATTAGTATTATTATTATTAATATTAGAATTAGGATTGTTAATAACATTACCATTTTTTGAAAACCATACATTATGTTATTATTATTATTTTTTCTTTTCACAAACATTATTATTTTATTAGTAATAACAAGTACTATCATTTTTTTTTACCATTACAAATATTAATTTAAGTATTATTACAATTACTAGTTTTGACAAACAAATGATATATACTTAATGAAATAATGAAAAATATATATATATATATATATATATATATATATATATATATATATATATATATATATATATATATATATATATATATATATATAAGTTAATAATATAAAAAGTTAAATCACTAATAGTAAATACATATATATTTGTTCGGTAACAATTATGAATATTAATAAATATACAAATGATATAGGTTCGTGAATCAAAGGCCAACCCTACACTTGTTCAATGTCGTCGTATGTATTTTTACTACAAAATACAATATTGTGAGTTTCATTACTCCCTTTTTAAATGCTTTTGTAATATATATTTTTGGAACTGAGAATACATGCGCGGCTTTTATAAATGTTTGACGAAATAGACACAAGTACGTGAAACTACATTCTATGGTTAAATTATCGAAATCGAATATGCCCCTTTTTATTAAGTCTGGTAATCTAAGAATTAGGGAACAGACACCCTAATTGACGCGAATCCTAAAGATAGATCTATTGGGCCTAACAAACCCCATCCAAAGTACCGGATGCTTTAGTACTTCGAAATTTATATCATATCTGAAGGGTGTCCCGGAATGATGGGGATATTCTTATATATGCATCTTGTTAATGTCGGTTACCAGGTGTTCACCATATGAATGATATTTTTGTCTCTATGCATGGGACGTATATTTATGAGAACTGAATATGGAAATCTTGTGGTATATTAAAATGATGAAAATGGTTATTTATCTTAAACTAATGAACTCACCAACCTTTTGGTTGACACTTTAAAGCATCTTTATTCTCAGGTATGAAAGAAATCTTCCGCTGTGCATTTGCTCATCTTAGAAATATTACTTGGATTCATTTATGATATATTTCAAAAGACGTTGCATTCGAGTCGTTGAGTTCATCAAGATTATTATTAAGTCAATTATAGTTAGATATATTATGAAATGGTATGTATGCCGTCAACTTTCGATGAATTGAAAGATTGTCTTTTCAAAAACGAATGCAATGTTTGTAAAATGTATCATATAGAGGTCAAGTACCTCGCAATGTAATCAACTGTTGTGAATAGTTTATAATCGATATGGACTTCGTCCGGATGGTTTAGGACGGGTCGCTTCAGTTGGTATCAGAGCGGTGGTCTTAGCGAACCAGGTCTTGCATTAGTGAGTCTAACTGATAGCCGTTAGGATGCATTAGTGAGTCTGGACTTCGACTGTTTCTGCATGTCAAAAGTTTTGCTTATCATTTCTAGTCGGAAATCATCTGCTTATCATCCTTAGGAAATTACCTGCTCATTATTCTTAGTCTAGACACGTTTTAGTGCATTGACTGCATGAATGGTGTATGGACAAAAATTCATATCTTAGCATATCAACTAATCTATATTTTAGCGTATCTGTCACTGTAGACTTTATCTGAAACGTTTCCTTAAATTTCTCCGTAATTCACGGGATCTTTGGAAGTATGTATAGATATTCTATATATAATTAGAATATCATTCGATATTCGAAAATCATTTCATATCAAAACCCTTTAACTGATCGTGAGAGATGGATCCTACACCTAGCTTGGATTCCATTAGTTCCGGAAGCGATTTCGAGATGTATATTGAAGCAGACTCTGAAGTCAATGAACCAGAAGTGCCTCTACCATTTAGTTATTTTTATTTCTGGAGGAGATGAGGGTGGGTCCGAGACTTACTCACTCGATGGAGAAATGAAGAAGGCGAGCCCTACTGCGGACCAAACTTACCTCCTAACATCGGGGAAAACGATGTACTCACCGGTGAACCTATGCGCAACACTGTATTCACCCTTCTTGCTAAAGTTTTCCACCTCGATGCAATCTCAGAAAATATTCAACCTCTACTTCCGAATACCGATCGAAGGGGAATATTAGAAAAAGTTAGGGAACTTCGAATTGATAATCAAGATCTATCAAATCAGATGAGTGGATGGATAGAAATGATAGAGGGTAGGATAGAAAACCTGACAAGAATGGTGCGTGATCTACAAGCTATACTTACTACACCAACATCATCACCAACCTCAGCACCAACAACACTTGTAGCATCGACAGCAACCGTACCACCATCAGCAGCACCAGCAGCATAACCAGTACCAACAACAACAACAACATTATCACACGCCTCGACCTCGCAATCTATACCTCAAGCATAATCATCGTTCTACGAATCGTTCTACATAAACTTTCTTCATCCTTCATAGCAATTAAGTAATCTTTAATGTTTTAGAGATTATGTACTCTGGTTATAGCCGTAAATCTGATGAGTTTAATATCACATTGACTCATTAAATCCATGATTACGTCTGAAGAAAATATATATGTATATATGTTCTCATAAAGATTGTAATTAAAAGTTTTATTGTAAAAACTGTTAATGGTGAAAATATTTTAGCGGGTAGGTAATACCCGAGGAATATTTAGATTTCACATTAAAAAGTTACACTGTACATTCATTCAATTCTGATTCAACAGTCATTTACTATTCTACCTACATCCACAAATATACGAATCCGTTCACCACAGAATAACCATTGTCATTCAATTTCATATTTGGATTTTGACTTATCAGAACCCAACAAGTGGCATAATGAAGAAAAACATTGGACAAAATAAAAATTTGTTAGAAACAAACAAATTAACTATAAGAAATTCTGTTAAGAAACCACGCTAACAAAATCCTAGCTAACTGTTCCTAGCTAACTGTTAATTCCTTATTACATTTTATTTATCGCAATTTAATTATCGCAATTTTATTTATCGTCATTTAATTTCTGTTATTTATTTTACGCATTTTAAATATCGGGACACGTATACAAGGTTTTGACATATCATATCGACGCATCTATATATATTATTTGGAATAACCATAGACACTCTATATGCAGTAATGATCGAGTTCTCTATACAGGGTTGAGGTTAATTCTACAATAATATATATAGTTTAAGTTGTGATCGAGTTTGAGACGTATACGGGTCACGACACGTATTAATTAATTCGAATATTATATATTAAACTATATATGAATTATTGGACTGTCAACTGTGGACTATCGACTGTGGACTAATAACATTGGACAATTAAAATGAATTAAAATATTGATTATAACTTATGAAACTAAACAATTCTTCAAGTTTGCCACTTGATTTCATCTTAAACCTCATTTGTATATTGACAATTACAATCTGCGTTCAAACCTTTCATAATTCTTGAAAACACCTCAGGCGAGGGGATGAATCAACCGCATTTAATCTACGGAAGAAAAGATTGATGCATATAGCTATTCACCTGAGAAACTCCCGGCAACTGAGTAAACATTTAACCCGTAGCTATGCTAATTCCTTAGTGTTATTATTACCCAAAATAACTTGTTAATCCCTTTTCAAAGTAGCGAATTTTGTCACAGCTCCAGCAAGACAACTTCGACTTTTTCGTTCGAAACAACCTTATTATAACTTTGATATATATGCGTGCTCTTTTATTGTTACCGGGGAACTTTTTTATATTCCACCATATTACCAGCAGATGTACCAGCAATCTCGTCGCTCCTTGGCCTAAATCTCTTTGACAAATCACTATATTTATCTATTAAAGTCTTATCATGAACTCATCGGCATCTTGTAACGAGAATTGCCATACCAATTACCGAGAATCAGCAATCAGTATTTCGAATCCCGCAACGTTTCTACATCAACAGTTATATGTATGACATTTATCTCTTAGAATTATGATCTCTCATTCTGAAATTTTGAAAAGCACTCAGTCACAAATCAATACTCTGAATGTTGAAAAAGCTGAATGAAGCAGCAGAAACCATAGACAACCGTAAAAGACCTTAATCATCAAAAGTTTGATGATAAAGAATAGTATGTTGGAAAAGCTCAGAAAAGTTGGAACTGGAAAACGGATTGAGCTAATCACGAAGGAGACCAAGGACAAATACAAGGACCATACAATATATTCAAAGAATCCAGGTAATTCTAGATCCGATGAAACCTTCAATGAATATCTTACTCCGTACTCATGTTAAAATCTTGCGGAAAAATCTTCTTCATCAACCATCGAACTTAGAAATTCCAAAATATCATCATAAATATCTTCGATATTTCTGAAGATATTTTCATATATATTCTCGTCCGAAATTATTTATCTCTTCGTGCTATCTATATTACATCATAAAGGAAACTACTTTAATTTCTAAAATTCTTTAAAATTCGAGTTTAAATTATGAATGTTTTTGAAGTAGTGTTGGGAATTGATGCATGAGTTAGTATAATATAATGACACTTGATCAACGTGATTATATTACAGTAAGTCATGCTGAGTTTCTATTGGAACATGATGATTCACAGATTATAACGTCATCATGTGCCATGTTACATAACTCTTTCATTCTACTTATCTCCTGAACATATCAAGAAAATGTATTCTTGATGGTTCTATCTTCCGTGATGTTGATAAATTTGAAAATCAAATCGTGCTATCATGTTCCTTCCTGCTTAGAACATTATAATCATTCGAAACTTTATATCTACAAATTCTGGACCATTACTCGCTTGACTTGAAGTCGGGAAGAGAAAACAAAAGCATAGAGCTTCGAAATATAAGGGAGAATATAAAGCCCAATAACAACACATAAATTACAAACCGTGTATATCAATGCTTATCGCAACATAAAGACACGGGAGAATTAAAAACACTATAACCCCAAGGGCGAAGTAGAAGAAAGCAGATTCCTCTGGTGGAAGTTGGAAAAGGAGAAGGAATGTATAGTAAGGTTGAGGACAAGGATCAGAACTGGATTAAGCATTTTCACAATCGTTTGAAAGTATGGATCGAGAAAGAAAGAATTGGAGTGGTGGAAATAAGAGAACGGAAGAAATTCATTTATAGTGGATATACCAGACAAAGCAATCGAGACAGATGATCGCATTTAATTAAAGAGATCTTAATTTTCATAAACCCCGAAGAATCAGATCTTATAAATTTCCAAGATTTTCTATTAAATTCCTTGATTTTCGAAATTCAACGGAGACAATGTCAAAAGATAAGACGAATCTTATTTTCTAAATTCAACCCTGACCACGTCAAAAGTTAATACGAAACTTTCCAATCTTTTGTGATAGCTTCACTCGTACGCTTCGAGTAATCGAATTATGTTATCAATATTACTCAATGTTGATAAAACCCTAGTTATCAAATCATATTCGTCATGAAAATATTTTTATTGTTAGCCATGACAACCACGATTAAATTTCGGGACGAAATTTCTTTAACGGGTAGGTACTGTGACGACCCGGAAATTTCCGATCAAATTTAAACCTTATTCTTATATGATTCCGATACGATAAGCAAAGTCTGTTAAACTGAATCTCAAAAATTTTAGAACTATGTTCACATGTTCAATTACCCTTTAACTGGTTCCGAAGATTCACGAACAATTGGTTGTAAATAAATATAAATATATATATACAAAAATAAATATAGGTGTATATACAATAGTTGAATTAATAAAGTACAATTAATCAATTAGAATCAAGAATGTAAGATAATAAATAGAACAATTAAATTACTATTATATGAATATATATAAAATATATATGATTGCTATTAATTATTATTATTATTATTATATTGTAATATAAGTAAAATATACAAATATTCAATATTCAATAAATGTTATCAGGTAATATATGATATAATTATAAAATTACATAATTATAAAATTCTAATATTAATATAATGTAACTACAAGTTTAATTATAGTTGTTATATTACTACTATTATTATATCATTGTTAATCCCGTTATTATCATAACTACTAACAAAAGTACGATTTTAACTAACATGAATAATATTAGAAGATATTATTACTACCATTAAAATTAAAATTTATAATTTTTAATTATTACTAGTATCATTATTATTATCATAGTTATTAGAAAATAGTAATAATTATGAGTATTATCATTAATAATATCATTATTACAATTTTTCCATTTTTATTATCTATTAGAATTATCACTATAATTATTAATAATATGAATTATTATTAATATTAATGAATTTAGTATTAATATATATTCACTAAAAATCTAACTCAGATATGCACAAAGTTTGTTCAAAGTCACTATCCTTCCTCTTTATTTTTTTGTAATCTGATTATTGATTTTATGCTTTTGGACGAGTTCTGTGAAATATGAGAATCAAAGTCGTACAGAGTTGTTGAAAATTAGATATTTAATTATATTTTTTTCTCTTTTCCTCCTGCTCAATATTCCATCGACCTCAAAAATTTCAGTATCAAACAAATCGATCCTATCAAGTGTACTGGCTCCAGTTATGCGTTTAATATCTTTATATACAACCATTATATAACTGTAAATCAAAATTTACACAGAATTAATAAAATACGGGTCTTACTTCTCTGTTCTTGACAATTTTTCCAAAAACTCGATTTCGAACTTCATTTCAAAATCTATAATTGTAGAGTTGTTAGAAATCTATTATTTAATCTATCTGCAAAATATTGAGTCCCAATTCTTAATATCAAATCCTAATTTTTGAGTCAAAGTTTCGTTTCAAAAAGTCAACATATTTGTTCATCATGAAATTCGAACTTGTTTTAGTGTTTTAAGTCCAATTGACGATTCCTTTAGTTTCTATAAACAATTTACAAACTAATTTGTGTTATAAACTTTGTCCAAAACGTCCTCCATTGCGAAATCATTATTTTTTTAAAGTATTCAGCGACAGCAGCTTTTTTATTTTATTTTTTATTTTTTTTCTTCTTTCTTCGATTAAATGAACAAAGAATAAGTTTCAATTAGTTTGGGATACATTTCAAGGCTTAACTCAAACTGTAAAGTTTTTGTGATGTTGGTTTCGGTCGATCAAGATATGGAAAAGAAAGTGGATACAGAAAGAGAGGGTAAATATAAATTGCTTACGAAATAAAACAGAAAAGAGGTGTTGAAGCCATGGTCTAAGGTGTTTTCGGATGGGCGAGTGGTCACGGGTTCGAACCCGTTATAGGGCATATCTTTTTAGACAAATCTTTAAAGGGTATATACAAGTTCTTTTAATTTTTTTATTATTATTATTAATTATTATGATTATTATTTTTATTGTTATGATTATTATTATTAGTTATTAATGTTATAATTATGATTATAATCATTATTGTTATTAGTGTTATCATTATCATTATTATTATTATTATTATTATTATTATTATTATTATTATTATTATTATTATTATTATTATTATTATTATTATTATTATTATTATTAGTATTATTTTTATCATTAGTATTATTATTATTAATATTAGAATTAGGATTATTAATAACATTACCATTTTTTGAAAACCATACATTATGTTATTATTATTTTTTTTTCTTTTCACAAACATTATTATTTTATTAGTAATAACAAGTACTATCATTTTTTTTTACCATTACAAATATTAATTTAAGTATTATTACAATTACTAGTTTTGACAAACAAATGATATATACTTAATGAAATAATGAAAAATATATATATATATATATATATATATATATATATATATATATATATATATATATATAAGTTAATAATATAAAAAGTTAAATCACTAATAGTAAATACATATATATTTGTCCGGTTACAATTATGAATATTAATAAATATACAAATGATATAGGTTCGTGAATCCAAGTCCAACCCTACACTTGTTCAATGTCGTCATATGTATTTTTACTACAAAATACAATATTGTGAGTTTCATTACTCCCTTTTTAAATTCTTTTGTAATATATATTTTTGGGACTGACAATACATGCGCTGCTTTTATAAATGTTTGACGAAATAGACACAAGTACGTGAAACTACATTCTATGGTTGAATTCTCGAAATTGAATATGCCCCTTTTTATTAAGTCTGGTAATCTAAGAATTAGGGAACAGACACCCTAATTGACGCGAATCCTAAAGATAGATCTATTGGGACTAACAAACCCCATTCAAAGTACCGGATGCTTTAGTACTTCGAAATTTATATCATATTCGAAGGGTGTCCCGGAATGATGGGGATATTCTTATATATGCATCTTGTTAATGTCAGTTCCCAGGTGTTTACCATATGAATGATATTTTTATCTCTATGCATGGGACGTATATTTATGAGAACTAAATATGGAAATCTTGTGGTCTATTAAAATGATGAAAATGGTTATTTATGTTAAACTAATGAACTCACCAACCTTTTGGTTGACACTTTAAAGCATGTTTATTCTCAGGTATGAAAGAAATCATCCGCTGTGCATTTGCTCATCTTAGAGATATTACTTGGAGTCATTTATGATATATTTCAAAAGATGTTGCATTCAAGTCGGTGAGTTCATCAAGATTATTATTAAGTCAATTATAGTTAGATATATTATGAAATGGTATGCATGTCGTCAACTTTCGATGTATTGAAAGATTGTCTTTTCAAAAATGAATGCAATGTTTGTAAAATGTATCATATAGAGGTCAAGTACCTCGCGATGTAATCAACTGTTGTGAATTGTTTATAATCGATATGGACTTCGTCCGGATGGTTTAGGACGGGTCGCTTCACACGACCCGGAAAATTTCGACTTATTTTGAATCAAATTCTCGATATGATTTAATATTTCTGACACGATAAGCAAAATCTGTAATGTAGGGTCTCAAAAATTTTGATCTATTTTCATATACTCATTTAACTCTCGACTATTCACTGACGAATTACGAACAACTGTTTGTAAATAGATATGTATATATATATATATATATATAATAACTTGATGTATGTTAATAACATATTATATGATCTAGTGCTATGAAAAACTTTAAGTTTGTTAAAGACATAATTATCTTTTTAATTCTAAATATTACATTTTACTGTACCCCTCTCTTTCTTCCTCGACGTTTGTATATGTATATGTCAATACATATTATACATCAATTTCTATAACTATTAAAAGTATGATTTATGAATCGATTGCTATAGCTAATTTTTTTTTACATTAACTTAGTTCTATATAGTAATCAACCTCATACAGTGTAAAGTTAAGATAAAGATATAATCATTCTAACATGCATCATTTTCTTTATGTGGGGTTTAGTTGTTGAATTAATCACACTCGACAACAATACTATTTCTCTTTATTGCACCTTTAGCTCTTTGTTTTCTGATTGGTCCACCAAGTTATACATGGACATATTCTATAAGACTTAGACCATAATGAATTGCAATCAAGTAACATTAACTATTCTTTTTCCTTGCTCATTAACGTCATAAGCATTTTTTTTTTCTTTTGAATTTGTGGACACAAACATACCAAAAACACTCCCATCATTTTTTTTTTCCTTTGCTGCCGATATATCACTATGAATTATTATTACTATCACATATTTGTACACACACACACACACACACACACACACACACACACATATATATATATATATATATATATATATATATATATATATATATATATATATATATATATATTAATATTACCCACTAGTTGATATTTTAAATATATATCTATTACACTCCCACTTGTTTTAACCCACACTTTCACATGCATCGATCTTTTTGCTAAATCATACATCATACATATAGATATATTTTATACCTACTTCATTATTGCACACTCAAAAACTTCTTGTTTCTTTCCTTTTGTCAAAAGCTCTACATTGACACCATAATTCATTCCATTCTGTCTTTTCAAGCTTTCTTTTAAATTATGTATTACTTCTTCCTTCATGCATATAACCCAATTTCTTGATACTAGTTTTGTTATAAGATTGAACTCACCATCATTCATTTCTCTATATTATGTTCTCTTTGTTGTTGCTTCGTTGTTTCTACTGCTAGTCTGCTCGAATTAATGCGGCTGCTAGCTTAAAACAGCCATCGTAATCGATTGCTACAACTGCTATTCATTTCTATTTTTATTTACGATGATACTGCTGTGTTGTTGCGGTTAACCGAGAACTACCATCACAAACACATACCCATTTGTTGTTTGCTACTGCTTTATTGCTTATTTCGACTACTGTTACTAATCAGAACATGAACACTATCATTTGTGACAACCCGGAAATTTCTGACCAAATTTAAACTCTAATCTTTATATTATTCCGACATGATAAGCAAAGTTTGTTAAGTTAAATCTCAAGAATTTTAAACTATGTTCATACATTCATTTAATCTTGACCAAATTCTGACGATTCACGAACCATTATATAATTGGATATGAATATGTATATACATGTATATGTATATATTATAACTTGAGAATATTAACAAAGTATTAAATGTATAATACTTTACATGAACGTATTTGTTTCAATATGTTTATCGATGGAATTAGAAGATAATATCAAATGATTGATTTATCAGGTACGGTGTATGATTAAGAGTGTCTGTTGATAGGTCCACTTTTGATTTAGCAAACCTTTCCTTTTTAACGGTATTCGGAAAATGTGGTAAAGTGATTTATAAATAAAAACAAAAGTGTCATTAACAAGAATTAGACAAAGGTTAGTGGAAGACTAAATTGCATATTAGTCAACTGATTTAGTTTCAATTGTACGAAAATGATTTTCGATATAATAGAACTTGATTATTTAAAATGTCTTTGATTAAATAAACGTAAGTTGAAATATTGGTTGTTATATATATATATATATATATATATATATATATATATATATATATATATATATATATATATATATATATATATATATATATATATATATATGTATATATATAACTTGCAACTTGTATTTAAGAAGTATTCATTAAAAATATATATTTTCAAATTAGTTAAGTACGCAATAGTAACACTCGCTTAGTGATGCGATTGACATTTGAAACGTTAGTACATAAATGAATCGTATTTATTTAAGTTTCAAAAATAAAAACGTTACGTTTTATAATATTTTTCTAAACGAAATAAAAATGAACTTTGAAATATAATTAGTTTTGAAATGACAAATATTATATCATTAGATAAATATTTCAAAAAATATACATATTATGTATAAATTTATAATTCTAAATATATATATATATATATATATATATATATATATATATATATATATATATATATATATATATATATATATATTAACTTAGTCATAAAACGTCCTGATATAAAATAATATATTTTGATAAACAACGAGCCACTGATTTATAGAAGCAAATGACCACAATGCTCAATTATATAAGTTACATTTCTTATAATAGGATTTATTGATGTTTAAGTCTAGTTATTGATAAAGGTACGTGTCGCAAAATGTAAAGTACAAGTTTTCTAAGCGTACGAAAGGACGTTCGAAAAACCGCAACCGGTACGTAAGTCGAGCGTCAACGTACAATTCATCGGTGCTAAAATTACAAATCAACTATGCATGAGAATATAATATAATATTTATTTAATTCTAAAGATTAAATATATTATATATTAAATAATATAAATATATGTATCATATGTAACAAATGAAGTGTCGGTAGGTTTAAACAAAATTGATGGTGGCCATGTACATATAGCCATGCGATCGCATGGCTATACCTCTTATGTCCCATGTGATCACATGGTGTGGTTAGGTGGGATACATCTCTTTAAATATCGAATTCTGGTTCGGTGTAGTTCATAATTCACTCATCTTTCTATCTATCTACTCCGTAAATATTTATTATTTATATTATTATTATTATTAAACTTTTATTATTAAGATTAATATTATTATTAGTAGTATTAATATTATTATTAGTTTATACATAAAATACTACGACGAGGTCATGAGTGCATTATTTCAAAAATGGATTTTTATGAGCGGGATAGAGCTAAGGAAATTATGAGTTATAGCTATGGAGGTTATGGGTATGGTTTAGGGGTATGCTCACGAGGTCAAAATAGTGTTTACCATCTCCGTTGCGTCTACGTACCTTTTCTGCAATATCGAATCTCGATATTGATATGTGAGCACTCATAACTTAACTTTTATATATTAATAGTGTATCCCTGACTAGTGCTCGAGTATATATAATTATGCATGCCTGTATGTTTAATTTTGTCATTAGATAGGTTATGTTGAATACTGAACTAAGTACATATGCGGTTGAGATAAGGTATAAGATATGCATGTCGTTGGAAAGCTAGCGAAAAGTTAAGAACTTTTCATTTAGATATCGAATGGTTTCAATGAACGGATTAGAAGTTATAGCCAATTGAATTTTTGTTTTATCATTAAAAATGATTATTATTATCGTCGTTATAGTTTTTATCTAATTATTATTATTATTATTATTATTATTATTATTATTATTATTATTATTATTATTATTATTATTATTATTATTATTATTATTATTATTATTATTATCATTATCATTATCATTATCAATAAAAGGTATTATCATTAAAAATTGTTATTACTATCGTTATTATCGTTAAGATTATGATTAGTATTAATATTATTATTATTATTATTATCATTAAAATAGTTATTAGTATTAACATAATATTTATTATTATTATTATAATCAAAATTAATATTAGTAACATCTAATTATTATGAATACTATTATTATCATTATTATGAATGCGATATGAAAGAATACTAAAAACTATTAAACAAATCGATTAGAAAAAATGAGTATGAGTATTATGATGAAATTAAAATACTGTAAGATATTGATTTAGATAAAATTATCGTCCTTATTATTTTACTAAAATTATTATTTTTAATAGAAATATAATTGTTATTATAAACTATCATTTTATCATAATTAATATCATCTTTAGTAAATATAATATTGTTATTTTTATTAGTAGAATAATAATAATTATTATTACAAAATAATACAACTTTTACTTACTATTGTTATTATCGATATTATCTTATAAAATAAATATACGATACAAAGATATTTTACTACGTGTAATGTAATTACATTAATAAAACATATCATATTATTTTTATGATATTAAATGAACTTTATAAATTTTACTACTTAAGATATATAAAAGTATATTTTATCATATATAAACGTTGATATAATTTTTTTAATAAATGACCTCTATTATTTACCATAATAAAATCTAATAAATATATAAAATGATTACATTTAAGTTATATAATAAACGTGTATAAATTTTGGAAATCATTTTGGGTCAAATTGACTTTTGTTAACTTTTGCATGATAATCTTGAGCATTAGGATTGTGATACACTATGACTTGACCTAAATTGTTAGACGGATATTGACCATTATATAAATATATATATACTTAATATAGGTTCGTGAATCCGAGGCCAACCTTGGACTTGTTCAATGACGTCATATGTATTTTTACTACGAAATACAATATTGTGAGTTTCATTTGCTCCCTTTTTAAATGCTTTTGCAATATATATTTTTGGGACTGAGAATACATGCGATGCTTTTATAACTATTTTACGAAATATACACAAGTAATTGAATCTACATTCTATGGCTGGATTATCAAACCGAATATGCCCCTTTTTAGTCTGGTAATCTAAGAATTAGGGAACAGAAACCCTAATTAATGCGAATCCTAAAGATAGATCTATTGGGCCTAACAAACCCCATTCGGGTTACGGATGCTTTAGTACTTCTATTTTATCATGTCCGATGAGAGTCCTGGAATGATGGGGATATTCTAGACGCATTCTGTTAATGTCGGTTACCAGGTGTTCACCATATGAATGATTTTTATCTCTAACGATAGATCTATTGGGCCTAACGAACCCCATCCAAAGTACCGGATGCTTTAGTACTTCGATGTTGTTTTATCATGTCCGAAGGATTTCCCGGAATGATAGGGGATATTCTTATATGCATCTAGTTAATGTCGGTTACCAGGTGTTCACCATATGAATGATTTTTGTCTTTATGCATGGGACGTATATTTATGAGAACTGGAAATGAAATTCTTGTGGTCTATTAAAATGATAGAAATGAATGTTTATGATAAACTAATGAACTCACCAACCTTTTGGTTGACACTTTAAAGCATGTTTATTATCAGGTATGAAAGAAATCTTTCGCTGTGCATTTGCTCTTATTAAAGATATTACTTGGAGTCATTCATGACATATTTCAAAAGACGTTGCATTCGAGTCGTCGAGTTCATCAAGATTATTATTAAGTCAATTTGTAGTTGGATAGTGGATATTATGAAATGGTATGTATGCATGTCAACTTTCGATGTAATGAAAGTTTGTCTTTTTAAAACGAATGCAATGTTTGTAAAATTGTATCATATAGAGGTCAAGTACCTGGCGTTGTAACCAAGTATTGTGAATCGTTTGTAATCGATATGGACTTCGTCCGGATGGATTAGGACGGGTCTCTTCAGTTGGTATCAGAGCGGTGATCTTAGCCAACCAGGTCTTGCATTAGTGTGTCTAACTGATAGTTGTTTAGATGTATTAGTGGGTCTGGACTTCGACCGTGTCTGCATGTCACAAGTTTTGCTTATCATTTCGTGTCGAAAATTACCTGCTTACCATCCTTAGGAATTACCTGATTATCATTCTTAGTCTTGACACGTTTTACTGCATTGACTGCATGAATAGTGTATAGACAAAATTCATATCTTAGCGTATCTGTTATTGTTACCTTTGCCTGACAGCTTCCGTAGATTCCTCCGTAACTTATGGGATTTTACTATTATATATGAATATGTAAATTATGTATTGCAGGGTACTAATCTATATCATATAGTCTATTTCTTATTGAAAATCCTTCATATGATCGTACGAGATGAATCCCACAACCAGTTCGAATCCTCAGATTTCGATAGCTATTCCGATAGTTATTCCGACAGCTATTCTGATATGGAGTTTCACTCGAGCTCCGAAAGCAGCGTCACAAGAATGAATCAACCAATTAGCAATCATCCATTCTGGATGAATTGGGTATGAGTTCGTAGCCAACTTAATCAATGGAGACGCAAAGAAGGCAATCCCTTCCACCAACTGAATTCACCTTTTGGTGATGAACCTGAAGCACTTACCGGCGAATCTATTCGAAAAACCATATTCACCCTCATTGCCAAGATATCCCACAACGATTATATTCTATCCACAATTTTAGATCTTATTCATTCGCTCGTTCCGACCGACAATCACTCCAGAATAATGGAAGAAGTCAACGAGCTTCGCGCTCGAGTAATCAATTTGGAGAGTGTGGTGCAAAACCTACCAGCTTCAGCAACAGCACCGGCAACATCCGCAGCACAAGTCTCAACACTACACGCCTCAAACTCACAGTCTATACCTCCAGCATAATCATCATACTACATGATGTCCTACATCGATTATCTTCGTTCTACATGATGTTCTACATCATTTATCGTCGTACGACATGACGATTATGTAATCTCTAATGTTCTAGAGATTATATATTCTTGTACTAACTATAAATCAAATGAGATTAATATCATATTAACTCATTAAATCCATGATTACATCTGAAGAAAATTTATATGTATATATGTTTTCATAAATATTGTAATTAAAAATTCTTTTGTACAAACTGTTAATGGTGAAAATATTTTAACGGGTAGGTAATACCCGAGGAATATTTAGATTTCACATTAATAAGTACACTGTACATTCTTTCAAATCTAATTCAACTATCATTTACTATCCTATTTACAACCACCGATATACGTATCAGTTCATCGCAAAATAACCATTTTCATTCAATTTCATATTTGGATTTTGATCTAGCAGAATCCAACAAGTGGCATAATGAAGAAAACATTGGACAAAAATAAAAATTGTTAGAAACAAACAAATTAACCATGAGGAAATTTTGTTAAGAATCTACGCTAACAAAATCCTAGCAAACTGTTCCTAGCTAATTGTTAATTCCTTATTACATTTTATTATCGCAATTTATTTATCGCAGTTTATTTATCGCAATTTATATTCTCGGAATTTTATTTATCGTTATTTAATTTCTGTTATTTATTTTACGCACATTATTTATCGTCATTTAAATACTGTTAGTTACGCATTTAAATATCGGGACACGTATACAAGGTTTTGACATATCATATCGACGCATATATATATATATATATATATATATATATATATATATATATATATATATATATATATATATATATATATATATATATAATTTGGAATAACCATAGACACTCTATATGCAGTAATGCTGGAGTTAGCTATACAGGGTTGAGGTGGATTCTACAATAATATATATACTTTGAGTTGTGATCGAGTCTGAGACGTGTACATGGGTCACGATACGTATTAATTAATTCAAATATTATATATTAAGCTATATATGAATTATTGGACTGTTAACTGTGGACTATCAACTGTGGACTGCCGACATTGGATAATTAAAATCAATTAAAATATTGATTATAACATATGAAACTAATCAATTCTTCAAGTTTGCCACTTGAATTCGTCTTAAACCTCATTTGTATTTTGACGATTACAATCTACGTTCAAACCTTTCATGATTCTTGAAGACACCTCAATCGAGAGGATGAAACCACCGCACTTCTTCTACGAAAAAAAAAGATTGATGCATATAGTTATGCACCTAAAAAATTCTCGGAACCTGAGTAAACGTTTAACACGTATCTGTGTTAGCTCCTTTGGCGTTGTTATTACCGAAAATAACTTTGCAATCCCTTTTCAAAGTAGTAAATTTTGTCACAGCTTCAGCAAATCAATTTCGACTTTTCATTTGAATAAACATTATTATAACTTTGATATATAAGTTTGCCCTTCGTCATCGTTACCGGGAAACCGTTTATATTCCACCATATTACCATCAGCGTTTAATCATCTAAAAACACAATTCTCTTGAAACCACCTCGGATTAATAACCGATGATTCAGATATCGTAGCATTAAATGCAGAGGAAACAGAAAAATTGTAGATGATCGAAACGGCCAAGAGTTTGATGTTAAAGAATGTAGTGTTGGGAACACTCGATAGAAAATTTAGTACTGAAAAACGGATTGAGCTAACCATAAAGGAGACCAAGGACAAATACAAGAACCATACCCTATATTCAAAGAATCCAGGTAATTCAGGATTCGTTGAAATCTTTAGAGAATATCTTGCTCCGAAGTCATGTTAAAATCTTGGGAAAAATTTTTTCATCATCAACCTTCGAACTTAGAAATTCCAAAATTTCATCATAAATATCTTCAATATTTCTGAAAATATTCTCATAGATATTCTTGTCCGAAATTATATACCTCTTCGTGCTATATGTATTACATCGTATTGAAAACTGTTTTAGTTTTCAATATTCTGTAACATCTAAATATAAATTATGAATGAATTCTGGAGAAGTGTTGGGGATTAAAGCATAAGTTAGTATAATATAATGACGTCAGGCCAACGTGGTTATATTACAGTAAGTCATGCTGAAATTTCTAATGGAACGTGATGATTTACAAACTATACCATCATCATGTACCATGTTACATAACTCTTTCATTCTATTTAATCTCTAAACATATCAGGAAAGTAATTACTTGATATTTCTCTCTTTCCGTGATTTTTGGTAATTTACCAAATCAAATTGTGCTATTACGTTCCTTCCTACTTAGAACATTATGATCATTCGAAACTCTATATCTACAAATTCTGGACCATTATTCGCTTGATTTAGAATCGAGAAGAGAAAACTAGAGCACGGAGCTCCGAAATATAAAGAAAAAATATAAAGTCGATCACAAACACATAAATTACAAACCATGGATATTAATACTAATAGCAATATAAATACACGGTAGAATTAAGAATAGTATCACCCCAAGGTAATAGTAAAAGTAAACAGATTTTTCTGGTGGAAGATTGAGAAGAAAGATGACATAAATGATAATTAGGAAAATATCAAGGATTAGAACTGAATTAAGCATTTTCACAATCTTTTGGATGTACGAACTAAGAAAGAAAGTATAGGAATGGTGAGAGTAATGGAACGGAAGAGTTTAATTTATAATGGAAATATCTGATAAAGAAATCAAGACAGATCTCCACATTTAATTAGAGAGATTCTAATTTCATGAATTACCGAAGAATCAAATCTTATATAGATTCGAAAATTATCTTCAAATCCCTTGAATTTCGAAATTCAACCAAGACGACGTCAAAAGTTAAGACGAACCTTATTTTCTAAATTCAATCATGACTACGTCAAAAGTTAAATTTCTATCTCAATCTCTTGTGACAGCTTCACTTGTACGCCTCACATAATCGAATCGTTTTGTCTATATTAATCAATTATGATAAAACTCTATTTATCAACTCATATTTGCTAGGAAAATATTCTTATTGTTAGCCATGACGACCACACTCAAATTTCAGGACGAAATTTCTTTAACGGGTAGGTACTGTAACGACCCGGAAATTTCCGACCAAATTTAAACTTGATCCTTATAGGATTCTGATACGATAAGCAAAGTATATTAAACTGAGTCTTAAATTAATTAAACTATTTTTTTTCATGAATGCATTTGACCTTGACTATTTCCGATGATTCACGAACTATTGTGTGTAAATAAATATAAATGTAAGTGTATATACAATAGATTGAATTAATAAAGTACACTTTAATCATTTGAATTAAAATGTAAAATAATAATAAATAAAGTAACTAAATTACTACCATATGATTATATATAAATATACATATGATATTATCATAAATTTATGATTTCTATAAATAGTTATTATGATATTGAAAAGTATAAATACTAAACATTCAATATATATATATATATATATATATATATATATATATATATATATATATATATATATATATATATATATATATATATATATAATACACACACACACACACACACATACACACACACACACACACACTGTAGCGACCCGACAAAATTGTCATTGACGGCGCCGCTAACTTAGGTCCCGTTACGTGGTCGTAGTCCCTATATGAGACTCGTTTGACCAAAATTATGTCGCATTCATTTGAAATGTACAAAACTTACAAAGTTTAGTTTACCAAACGGTTCGACAACAAGTTTAAGTTTACAAAAGTTGTAAAGTATAAATGAAATAACTTGCGACATAATATAAGTTGAAAGTCACGGTTGGCTATAAATAGCGTAAGTATGTAAACAACATGTTTGAATCCAAAGGTGCTATCACTAGCGTATGCATGTATGTATGCTTGACCCCAAGCAACTATGAGTGTACGCGGAAGCATGTATCAAATAACCATGTATGAACCTGAGAAACATATAGAAAACTGTCAACGAAAAACGTTGGTGAAATCATAGGTGTTTTAGTAAACGTTGTATTTGAACCACAAGATTTAATATAAGATGATTATCAAAATCATTTGCATTCCAAAAGTTGTTATTTGTATCCCGGGCACCCAATTATCAAACTTAACTGTTTTTCACCCTTTGCGTAGTGTTAGAACATACACTAGACCCGAAAATATATTTCATCCGCTAATGGTAGCGAACCGTCCGAATGAGGCTCGTCAAGCCCATGTGATCACATAATATAAGTTCTCGTTTACACCCTGCAAGTGTAACTAATGATAATTGAATTGAGGCTTTTTGTTCAAACCCGCACGTGGAATGTTCATTTCCGTACTTGTGTTCAAAGTGTAAAAGTATGTAGTATAAAACCGTATATGTTTCTCATCCCATGATTTAAAAGTATAAAAGTTGTTGAAAGATGGGACTATGATCTCACCTCGAGTGCACGAGTATAAATGTACTTCACAAAGTAAACGTGTGCATGAATGTTGCTTAGCCTTGACCTAAACAAGTAAGTTGTATCAATTAACCGGTTACGACACAAGGTCGGGCGAAATGTGTTCAATTAGTCCTATGGCTCATTACGACTCGATTATATAGCATGTGAATCACGTTGTCAAGTTTCATGCAAGAATCAAGTATAAAATAAGATTAGAATGATTGTATAAGTGTTTTGTTAAGTTTGACTAAAAGTCAAACTTGGTCAAAGTCAACGAAAAAGTCAACGGGGTCGGGTCGGGTCCCGAACTATTTTTCTGAGGTTTTTATTCATATATAAGCATGTTAGAACAAGTTACATGTGAATCGGAGGTGCGTAGCATAGCAAACATTTTTCAAAATTTGACAAAGTAGGTCAGAACCCAAACACGGCTATTGCCGCGCCGCGGCCAGAGGTGACGCGCCGCGACATTAGGCGTGGCCTGGTACCTGGTCAGTTTCAAAAGTTCAAGTCTTGATCCAAAATTCAATTTAGCACAAAACGCAAACCGTAAACACTTAGAATACGCATCTTATATCATTGGAAAGCTCTTTTTACAAGGAATACAATTAACTACCTTTCAACAAGCAAAAACATCAATTACAATAACCGAAAACTCGTCAATTGATCAAGAAAGGTTTATTTTCAAAGTTTCAAGTTCGTAAAACGTATTTTATGATTCGGGAATCCAATTTACACATACGATATGCCGTTTCGAAGGTAATTAAGCATACATTGCATCTAAACACTTACTAACAACATTAACAAGCATTCAACGCATCAAAAGTTCATTTCAAAGTCTATCAAACCCTAACCAAAATTCACAAAAATCAATAATCATGTGTTTGAAGTTTTCTTAATCAACCTACGCATCAAAACGAAGCTAGTGATACTAGTAACACAATTAAAACATGAACTTTAACAATCAAACAACATTTAATCTTCCAAATTGCAAGATTAAGCAAACCCATTTCAAATGTTCAAACTAGTTACTCAAAACAACAAATCGAGCAAACAAAATATATATTCATGTTACACACGAGCCATAGACACTAACTAACACCATTTCAAGTATAAAAACAAGAATTTAGAGAAAATCTAGAGTTTTAGAAATGTTACCCAAACTTGATGAAATTGGTACCAAAATGTAGAGGATGAAGAGAGGATCACGAAAATGTAATTTGTTTTGATGTTTCCTTCTTGATCCGGATTTAGATGATGATTTTATAAAGATGGGTGTTTGAGTTCTAAAATGGAAGAGAGAAAAAGAGGGAGAAGATGAAGTGAGAAATGAATGGATGAGATGGTGGGAGGTGGTGGTGACTAGTTACCAAAATTTGGCCAAGTGCCAAGATTAGTCCCTCAAGTTTCAAAGCGGGTGCGGGAATTAACCAAACGAATATTTTAAAAATGCTCGAGTAAACGAGTGATGTTATAATTAAATGACGGAATTATTATGAACGTTAGTCAACGGAAACTATGAATTTAAATAACGAAAGGTATAATTTAAAAAAAAAGACGGTGTTAAAAATAAATTTAACGGAAAAATGCGGGATGTTACATTACCTACACCTTAAAAGAAATTTCGTCCCGAAATTTAGTTGGAAGTAGTAGTCGTTGTTTCTTCCTCGAGATCTTGTGTTGCCAATTCTACGAATAAGTGAAGGTACTTCCTTGGGCATTTCAACGAACTTTGACAGTCGGGGTTTTTACGTTGGTTTAAAGTTTGGTTTCACGATTTATAGTTTCAATCGGTCCTCCTATGAGGTGGAGTTTATCGTTGATAGTAAGTTCATCGAAGAGGATAACAAGTTCTTGTTTCGCAAGACACGCCTTTAAGTTTGATACGTAGAATTTAGGATGAACGGAGACTCGAATGAGTTGAAAAATCTAAACGGCTAGTAACGGGTCCAAAACGCCCCAGGATTTTAAAAGGACTAAAAATATCGTGGATTTAGCTATCTACGTTTCCCGAAACGGATTACACCTTTTCAAGGTGTGACTTTAACGTTACGCGGTTACCCACTTGGAATTTGAGAGGTTCACGTCTAACATCGACATAGTTCTTTTGGCGACTACGATCTGCCTTGAGCCTTTCTTGGAATTGAAAAATTTTCCGGTTGTTTCATGAATGATTTCGGGTCCGGTGGTTCGCTTGTCACCTACTTCGGTTCAACAATTTAAGAAAATGACAATTACGGCTATACGGGTCCTCGAAAAGTGTGACGTTAAGACTTGAATGATAACCATCGTTGTAAGAGAATTTGGTTAAAGGAAAAAAAAACTTTTCTCAAGTAAATTTGAAGTTGATAACACAAATTCGTATTACGATTTCCAAGGTTTGAATCGTATGTTTGCTCGGTCCGTCGGGTTGTGGTTGATGTGCGGTACTCATGTCTAAACGTGGTCCCGAGACTTTTTGTGAGGCACTCCAAAATCTAGAAGTGAAACGAGGATCTCGATCCGAAACGAGGTACATCTCTTTAAGGTATATTTGAAAAAGTTTGTTAGGACTTGAAAACGTTTGTTGGAACAAGTTTCTGTTTCTCAAGAATTTTGCGCCGCGGAAGATTTATCGGTTTCTAAAAACGTTCGTTAGGACTATTCACCCTCGAGGCAAATACTAGTATAACGTGAGGAGTCTCTCCCTCCATTGAGAATTTAGAATAAAGATTTCCTTATACGAAAGTGCTAGTGTAAAGCGAGAGAGGTTTCCCCCTCGATGTGAGCATACCAAGCATTTTGTAGTTCGTCGTTAAAATTGTGCGAAAACGAGATAGTATACACGTATAGCATATGGTTGAAGTCGAACGAATTTTTCATTCATTCGGAAGCATAAGTATGGTTTGATAATAATCGACGATGTGTCCCGGGTATGGTTGTTATCAGTATTCTCGGAGTTGTCGGATGTTCAAACAAGAAAAATGAAGTCATGTACATGGCACATGGTGGTGATTAGGTTGATCGAGTCCAACCACCATCATGTGTCATTAGAACTTTGGTATGACTTACCGTAATATAACCACGTTGATCGAGTGTCGTTATATTACGCTAACTCATACCTCCATTCCCACATCACTCTATAGATTCAAGTTTGTGTAATCGTGAAGTTTAAAATAAACAAAGTGTAACGACGTCTCTAACGTGACTCGTATTGAATCGAAAGAATTAGTGCAACTATAAAGAAGCGTTCCCCGAGGGAAGTGTATAAATGATTGTTCACGTCATTGCGGTTCAAGTCAAGCGATAATGCCCTTAGGCACGAAAAGAGTAACGAATCATGATAACAAAAAGTACGCAACCGTAGTGATAATTAGCGATGACGATACTCACCTAGAGTAGTGATGGTAGTAACAAGAAGTGGTAGATAGTAAGGAACACCGGTGTGACACCGATAGTAAGTTAAAACAGTGGCGAATCATAATCTGGGAGACAGGGTTCCCGGACAAGTGTGACCAATGAAGTCGTTGTCATCCTTACGCGCATGAATCTCGAATTTACGTGTGTTACCAGGAAGTGGCAGAATACGGATTCGTATGATGAAAGTTTGGTACCATTATGGAGTTCACCTAAGAAAGATTCAAGTATATATGCACAAATAGTCAATTAAGTGCTATCTATAGCAAATGCAAGTCAGGATGCAATGATTAACTATTCGGTTGTAGTCTAGATTCACTAATGCGTCCTAACGACTCTGTCAGACACACTAATGCACATCCTAGTTCCCTACAACTAACGCTCTGATACCATCTGTAGCGACCCGACAAAATCGTCATTGACGGCGCCGCTAACTTAGGTCCCGTTACATGGTCGTAGTCCCTATATGAGACTCGTTTGACCAAAATTATGTCGCATTCATTTGAAATGTACAAAACTTACAAAGTTTAGTTTACCAAACGGTTCGACAACAAGTTTAAGTTTACAAAAGTTGTAAAGTATAAATGAAATAACTTGCGACATAATATAAGTTGAAAGTCACGGTTGGCTATAAATAGCGTAAGTATGTAAACAACATGTTTGAATCCAAAGGTGCTATCACTAGCGTATGCATGTATGTATGCTTGACCCCAAGCAAGTATGAGTGTACGCGGAAGCATGTATCAAATAGCCATGTATGAACCTGAGAAACATATAGAAAACTGTCAACGAAAAACGTTGGTGAAATCATAGGTGTTTTAGTAAACGTTGTATTTGAACCACAAGATTTAATATAAGATGATTATCAAAATCATTTGCATTCCAAAAGTTGTTATTTGTATCCCGGGCACCCAATTATCAAACTTAACTGTTTTGCACCCTTTGCGTAGTGTTAGAACATACACTAGACCCGAAAATATATTTCATCCGCTAACGGTAGCGAACCGTCCGAATGAGGCTCGTCAAGCCCATGTGATCACATAATATAAGTTCTCGTTTACACCGTGCAAGTGTAACTAATGATAATTGAATTGAGGCTTTTTGTTCAAACCCGCACGTGGAATGTTCGTTTTCGTACTTGTGTTCAAAGTGTAAAAGTATGTAGTATAAAACCGTATATGTTTCTCATCCCATGATTTAAAAGTATAAAAGTTGTTGAAAGATGGGACTATGATCTCACCTCGAGTGCACGAGTATAAATGTACTTCACAAAGTAAACGTGTGCATGAATGTTGCTTAGCCTTGACCTAAACAAGTAAGTTGTATCAATTAACCAATTACGACACAAGGTCGGGCGAAATGTGTTCAATTAGTCCTATGGCTCATTACGACTCGATTATATAGCATTTGAATCACGTTGTCAAGTTTCATGCAAGAATCAAGTATAAAATAAGATTAGGACGATTGTATAAGTGTTTTGTTAAGTTTGACTAAAAGTCAAACTTGGTCAAAGTCAACGAAAAAGTCAACGGGGTCGGGTCGGGTCCCGAACTATTTTTCTGAGGTTTTTATTCATATATAAGCATGTTAGAACAAGTTACATGTGAATCGGAGGTGCGTAGCATAGCAAACATTTTTCGAAATTTGACAAAGTAAGTCAGAACCCAAACACGGCTATTGCCGCGCCGCGGCCAGAGGTGTCGCGCCGCGACATTAGGCGTGGCCTGGTACCTGGTCAGTTTCAAAAGTTCAAGTCTTGATCCAAAATTCAATTTAGCACAAAACGCAAACCGTAAACACTTAGAATACGCATCTTATATCATTGGAAAGCTCTTTTGACAAGGAATACAATTAACTACCTTTCACCAAGCAAAAAACATCAATTACAATAACCAAAAACTCGTCAATTGATCAAGAAAGGTTTATTTTCAAAGTTTCAAGTTCGTAAAACGTATTTTATGATTCGGGAATCCAATTTACACATACGATATGCCGTTTCGAAGGTAATTAAGCATACATTGCATCTAAACACTTACTAACAACATTAACAAGCATTCAACGCATCAAAAGTTCATTTCAAAGTCTATCAAACCCTAACCAAAATTCACAAAAATCAATAATCATGTGTTTGAAGTTTTCTTAATCAACCTACGCATCAAAACGAAGCTAGTGATACTAGTGACACAATTAAAACATGAACTTTAACAATCAAACAACATTTAATCTTCCAAAATGCAAGATTAAGCAAACCCATTTCAAATGTTCAAACTAGTTACTCAAAACAACAAATCGAGCAAACAAAATATATATTCATGTTACACACGAGCCATAGACACTAACTAACACCATTTCAAGTATAAAAACACGAATTTAGAGAAAATCTAGAGTTTTAGAAATGTTACCCAAACTTGATGAAATTGGTACCAAAATGTAGAGGATGAAGAGAGGATCACGAAATGTAATTTGTTTTGATGTTTCCTTCTTGATCCGGATTTAGATGATGATTTTATAAAGATGGGTGTTTGAGTTCTAAAATGGAAGAGAGAAAAAGAGGGAGAAGATGAAGTGAGAAATGAATGGATGAGATGGTGGGAGGTGGTGGTGACTAGTTACCAAAATTTGGCCAAGTGCCAAGATTAGTCCCTCAAGTTTCAAAGCGGGTGCGGGAATTAACCAAACGAATATTTTAAAAATGCTCGAGTAAACGAGTGATGTTATAATTAAATGACGGAATTATTATGAACGTTAGTCAACGGAAACTACGAATTTAAATAACGAAAGGTATTATTTAAAAAAAAAGACGGTGTTAAAAATAAATTTAACGGAAAAATGCGGGATGTTACATTACCTACACCTTAAAAGAAATTTCGTCCCGAAATTTAGTTGGAAGTAGTAGTCGTTGTTTCTTCCTCGAGATCTTGTGTTGCCAATTCTACGAATAAGTTAAGGTACTTCCTTGGGCATTTCAACGAACTTTGACAGTCGGGGTTTTTACGTTGGTTTAAAGTTTGGTTTCACGATTTATAGTTTCAATCGGTCCTCCTATGAGGTGGAGTTTATCGTTGATAGTAAGTTCATCGAAGAGGATAACAAGTTCTTGTTTCGCAAGACACGCCTTTAAGTTTGATACGTAGAATTTAGGATGAACGGAGACTCAAATGAGTTGAAAAATCTAAACGGCTAGTAACGGGTCCAAAACGCCCCAGGATTTTAAAAGGACTAAAAATATCGCGGATTTAGCTATCTACGTTTCCCGAAACGGATTACACCTTTTCAAGGTGTGACTTTAACGTTACGCGGTTACCCACTTGGAATTTGAGAGGTTCACGTCTAACATCGGCATAGTTCTTTTGGCGACTACGATCTGCCTTGAGCCTTTCTTGGAATTGAAAAATTTTCCGGTTGTTTCATGAATGATTTCGGGTCCGGTGGTTCGCTTGTCACCTACTTCGGTTCAACAATTTAAGAAAATGACAATTACGGCTATACGGGTCCTCGAAAAGTGTGACGTTAAGACTTGAATGATAACCATCGTTGTAAGAGAATTTGGTTAAAGGAAAAAAAAACTTTTCTCAAGTAAATTTGAAGTTGATAACACAAATTCGTATTACGGTTTCCAAGGTTTGAATCGTATGTTTGCTCGGTCCGTCGGGTTGTGGTTGATGTGCGGTACTCATGTCTAAACGTGGTCCCGAGACTTTTTGTGAGGCACTCCAAAATCTAGAAGTGAAACGAGGATCTCGATCCGAAACGAGGTACATCTCTTTAAGGTATATTTGAAAAAGTTTGTTAGGACTTGAAAACGTTTGTTGGGACAAGTTTCTGTTTCTCAAGAATTTTGCGCCGCGGAAGATTTATCGGTTTCTAAAAACGTTCGTTAGGACTATTCACCCTCGAGGCGAATACTAGTATAACGTGAGGAGTCTCTCCCTCCATTGAGAATTTAGAATAAAGATTTCCTTATACGAAAGTGCTAGTGTAAAGCGAGAGAGGTTTCCCCCTCGATGTGAGCATACCAAGCATTTTGTAGTTCGTCGATAAAATTGTGCGAAAACGAGATAGTATACACGTATAGCATATGGTTGAAGTCGAACAAATTTTTCATTCATTCGGAAGCATAAGTATGGTTTGATAATAATCGACGATGTGTCCCGGGTATGGTTGTTATCAGTATTCTCGGAGTTGTCGGATGTTCAAACAAGAAAAATGAAGTCATGTACATGGCACATGGTGGTGATTAGGTTGATCGAGTCCAACCACCATCATGTGTCATTAGAACTTTGGTATGACTTACCGTAATATAACCACGTTGATCGAGTGTCGTTATATTACGCTAACTCATACCTCCATTCCCACATCACTCTATAGATTCAAGTTCGTGTAATCGTGAAGTTTAAAATAAACAAAGTGTAACGACGTCTCTAACGTGACTCGTATTGAATCGAAAGAATTAGCACAACTATAAAGAAGCGTTCCCCGAGGGAAGTGTATAAATGATTGTTCACGTCATTGCGGTTCAAGTCAAGCGATAATGCCCTTAGGCACGAAAAGAGTAACGAATCATGATAACAAAAAGTACGCAACCGTAGTGATAATTAGCGATGACGATACTCACCTAGAGTAGTGATGGTAGTAACAAGAAGTGGTAGATAGTAAGGAACACCGGTGTGACACCGATAGTAAGTTGAAACGGTGGCGAATCATAATCTGGGAGACAGGGTTCCCGGACAAGTGTGACCAATGAAGTCGTTGTCATCCTTACGCGCATGAATCTCGAATTTACGTGTGTTACCAGGAAGTGGCAGAATACGGATTCGTATGATGAAAGTTTGGTACCATTATGGAGTTCACCTAAGAAAGATTCAAGTATATATGCACAAATAGTCAAGTAAGTGATATCTATAGCAAATGCAAGTCAGGATGCAATGATTAACTATTCGGTTGTAGTCTAGATTCACTAATGCGTCCTAACGACTCTGTCAGACACACTAATGCACATCCTAGTTCCCTACAACCAACACTCTGATACCATCTGTAGCGACCCGACAAAATCGTCATTGACGGCGCCGCTAACTTAGGTCCCGTTACGTGGTCGTAGTCCCTATATGAGACTCGTTTGACCAAAATTATGTCGCATTCATTTGAAATGTACAAAACTTACAAAGTTTAGTTTACCAAACGGTTAAACAACAAGTTTAAGTTTACAAAAGTTGTAAAGTATAAATGAAATAACTTGCGACATAATATAAGTTGAAAGTCACGGTTGGCTATAAATAGCGTAAGTATGTAAACAACATGTTTGAATCCAAAGGTGCTATCACTAGCGTATGCATGTATGTATGCTTGACCCCAAGCAAGTATGAGTGTACGCGGAAGCATGTATCAAATAGCCATGTATGAACCTGAGAAACATATAGAAAACTGTCAACGAAAAACGTTGGTGAAATCATAGGTGTTTTAGTAAACGTTGTATTTGAACCACAAGATTTAATATAAGATGATTATCAAAATCATTTGCATTCCAAAAGTTGTTATTTGTATCCCGGGCACCCAATTATCAAACTTAACTGTTTTGCACCCTTTGCGTAGTGTTAGAACATACACTAGACCCGAAAATATATTTCATCCGCTAACGGTAGCGAACCGTCCGAATGAGGCTCGTCAAGCCCATGTGATCACATAATATAAGTTCTTGTTTACACCGTGCAAGTGTAACTAATGATAATTGAATTGAGGCTTTTTGTTCAAACCCGCACGTGGAATGTTCGTTTCCGTACTTGTGTTCAAAGTGTAAAAGTATGTAGTATAAAACCGTATATGTTTCTCATCCCATGATTTAAAAGTATAAAAGTTGTTGAAAGATGGGACTATGATCTCACCTCGAGTGCACGAGTATAAATGTACTTCACAAAGTAAACGTGTGCATGAATGTTGCTTAGCATTGACCTAAACAAGTAAGTTGTATCAATTAACCGGTTACGACACAAGGTCGGGCGAAATGTGTTCAATTAGTCCTATGGCTCATTACGACTCGAGTATATAGCATGTGAATCACGTTGTCAAGTTTCATGCAAGAATCAAGTATAAAATAAGATTAGAACGATTGTATAAGTGTTTTGTTAAGTTTGACTAAAAGTCAAACTTGGTCAAAGTCAACGAAAAAGTCAACGGGGTCGGGTCGGGTCCCGAACTATTTTTCTGAGGTTTTTATTCATATATAAGCATGTTAGAACAAGTTACATGTGAATCGGAGGTGCGTAGCATAGCAAACATTTTTTGAAATTTGACAAAGTAGGTCAGAACCCAAACACGGCTATTGCCGCGCCGCGGCCAGAGGTGTCGCGCAACGACATTAGGCGTGGCCTGGTACCTGGTCAGTTTCAAAAGTTCAAGTCTTGATCCAAAATTCAATTTAGCACAAAATGCAAACCGTAAACACTTAGAATACGCATCTTATATCATTGGAAAGCTCTTTTGACAAGGAATACAATTAACTACCTTTCACTAAGCAAAAACATCAATTACAATAACCGAAAACTCGTCAATTGATCAAGAAAGGTTTATTTTCAAAGTTTCAAGTTCGTAAAACGTATTTTATGATTCGGGAATCCAATTTACACATACGATATGCCATTTCGAAGGTAATTAAGCATACGTTGCATCTAAACACTTACTAACAACATTAACAAGCATTCAACGCATCAAAAGTTCATTTCAAAGTCTATCAAACCCTAACCAAAATTCACAAAAATCAATAATCATGTGTTTGAAGTTTTCTTAATCAACCTACGCATCAAAACGAAGCTAGTGATACTAGTAACACAATTAAAACATGAACTTTAACAATCAAACAACATTTAGTCTTCCAAAATGCAAGATTAAGCAAACCCATTTCAAATGTTCAAACTAGTTACTCAAAACAACAAATCGAGCAAACAAAATATATATTCATGTTACACACGAGCCATAGACACTAACTAACACCATTTCAAGTATAAAAACATGAATTTAGAGAAAATCTAGAGTTTTAGAAATGTTACCCAAACTTGATGAAATTGGTACCAAAATGTAGAGGATGAAGAGAGGATCACGAAAATGTAATTTGTTTTGATGTTTCCTTCTTGATCCGGATTTAGATGATGATTTTATAAAGATCGGTGTTTGAGTTCTAAAATGGAAGAGAGAAAAAGAGGGAGAAGATGAAGTGAGAAATGAATGGATGAGATGGTGGGAGGTGGTGGTGACTAGTTACCAAAATTTGGCCAAGTGCCAAGATTAGTCCCTTAAGTTTCAAAGCGGGTGCGGGAATTAACCAAACGAATATTTTAAAAATGCTCGAGTAAACGAGTGATGTTATAATTAAATGACGGAATTATTATGAACGTTAGTCAACGGAAACTACGAATTTAAATAACGAAAGGTATTATTTAAAAAAAAAAGACGGTGTTAAAAATAAATTTAACGGAAAAATGCGGGATGTTACACACACACACACACACACATATATATATATATATATGTGTGTGTGTGTGTGTGTGTGTGTATATGTGTGTGTGTGTGTATTATATAATTATTAACTAATACATGATTAATAAATTGTAACATTAATATTTAAGTACGAATTAAAGTATAAGTGTTACATTAATATTATTATATTTATTTCCATTATTAATACTAGTATAATATTAACATTAACATTAGTATAATATTGATACATCTAATTCGTTATATCATTATAATTAGTAGTAAATTTTTAAATCTAAGTTATTATGAATATTTATAATTATTAATCTATTTAATATTACTATTAATATCATTAGAATTATATAAGTTATAAATATAAGAAAATAACACACTATATTATTAATATCTTTGTTGTCATTTTTATGATTAATGATAATATTAATATTATTATTAATACAATTATTATTATTATTATTATGTAATATTAATACAATTATGATATTAGTTATTAATATTAATTATATAAAAACAATAATTCATACGAATTGGTTACAGGTTGCAATCAAACTTTATCCTAATTTGTTTTTGGACTGTAATATGGTACAATTCAGTTCCAATAATTCACAATAACGTCCAAATTCTGTGAGGGATCATACGTTTTTTTTATTTTTCTATTTTTATTTTATGTTTATAATATGGAACCTGTCGATCAAAGTAGCTACATAATAAACAAATTATTCGATAGATTAGATTCACACACTCAGTTCTGTTATTATCTTTATAAATTTAAAACTCTTACAGACTCTATCAAATTGAGATTTTTTAAAGAAAAACACAAGAAACCCGTCAGTTTACCCTGTTCTTGGTTTATTTTTACAACAGCCCGATTTCTACATTAAATTCAAAATCTAGAATTGTAGCCTTGTTAAGAATCCTCTATTGAAACTATCTGTAAAGGCTTGAATTCCAATTCTTAAAATCGAGTATGAATTTGAGGTCAAAGTTATTTTCCTAAAAAGTCAAACGAATTGTTCTATGTAAAATTTGAATTCGTTTTGAAGATTTTGAGTCAATTGATGATCCCTAGTGTTTCTATGAACAATTTACAACATCTTTCATGTAGAAATTAGGAGCTAAAACAGTCTGAATTTAAAAATCATGATTTGGGTTTTTCATGTTCTTCGTGAGGTCTGTAACAGAATTGTTTTTTTTTAATTTAATTTAATTTTTCTTTTTCTCCTTCTTATCTGTTGATCGAGAATCCTCATTACAGATAGCTCCTAATTAAAATCCAAAACAAAAACAAATAAGGTTCGGTGTAAGGATTGATCGTATGAGGGTTGAGGATGAAGAGGAGAAAACAGACAGATACATCGAATATATAGATTAAGTATGGTTATTAAATCAGAAAAATAGGAAATGGGTCAATGGTTAGGGACGTTGTGTTTAACCGTGAGGTCATGGGTTCGAGCCCGAGCATGGACAACTATTTTTTTTTTTTGGAACTCTTTGTGAGATAGTAATCTTTTTATTTTTGTTATTATTATTTCATAATTATTATTATCATTGTTATTATTATTATTATTATTATTATTATTATTATTATTATTATTATTATTATTATTATTATTATTATTATTATTATTATTATTATTATTATTATTATTATTATTATTATTTATGATTGTTGTTATTTAATAATAAAAGTAATAAGGATACTAGTATAATTAATATTATTATCATTCTTGTTACCACTAATATTGTTATTATCATTAAAAAAAATATAATTTCATCACTAATATATGTATTATTATCATTTATCATTATTATTATAGTACAATTATGATTATTATTAATTATTATACATTTATGAACTAAAATTGGAAATTTTAGAAGATCTTGTGATCTTGAATAAAATAAGTATTTAAATAAATATAAGATTTACATTGATTAGGAGATAACAATGATCGTGTATATGGTAAACACATTATCTATACATATGTAAGAATAGATATAAAATCCATAAAGTTCTTAAGACATTAATAAGAATTATTATTAATAACATTATTATTATTAATATTATTATTAATATTATATTAATAATATTATATTATTATTATTATTATTATTATTATTATTATTATTATTATTATTATTATTATTATTATTATTATTATTATTATTATTACTACTACTACTATTACTATTATTATCATTAGTATTATTATCACTGTTATTATTATTATTACAAATAAATATCTCAAATATATTAATATAATGTTTTTAATACCTAATATGATATTTCCCAAAACGTCAATATAGGATGATTATAATACATGACATATCTATTACTTTAATTCCGTTATATATATACATGTAGTTATACAAATTTTAAGTATTTAAATTATATAAACAAGTAGTTAATAAAGTACTAATATAAGAAGTATATCAATATACAAATTTGTTCGATTTCGATTATATGTTTTAATAATATACAAATTATATAGGTTCGTAAATCTGAGGCCAACCCTGCATTGTTCAGTTGTTCAATATAGTCATATGTATTTTTACTACAAAATACATTAGGTGAGTTTCATTTGCCTTTTTACCCTTTATATTTTTGGGCTGAGAATACATGCGCAATTTTTATAAATGTTTTACGAAATAGACACAAGTAATCGAAACTATATCATATGGTTGAATGATCGAAACCGAATATGCCCCTTTTTACTTGGTAGCCTAAGAATTAGGGAACATCACTAATTTTGAGAATTAGTGCACGCCTAATTGACGCGAATCCTAAAGATAGATCTATTAGGCCTAACGAACCCTATCCAAAGTACCAGATGCTTTAGTACTTTGATGTTGTTTTATCATGTCCGAAGGATTTCCCGGAATGATAGGGGATATTCTTATATGCATCTAGTTAATGTCGGTTACCAGGTGTTCACCATATGAATGATTTTTGTTTCTATGCATGGGAGGTATATTTATAAGAACTGGAAATGAAATTCTTGTGGTCTATTAAAATGATAGAAATGAATGTTTATGATAAACTAATGAACTCACCAACCTTTTGGTTGACACTTTAAAGCATGTTTATTCTCAGGTATGAAAGAAATATTCCGCTGTGCATTTGCTCATATTAAAGATATTACTTGGAGTCATTCATGACATATTTCAAAAGACGTTGCATTTGAGTTTTTGAGTTCATCAAGATTATTATTAAGTCAATTTGTAGTTGGATAGTGGATATTATGAAATGGTATGCATGCCTGTCAAATTTCGATATAATGAAAGTTTTTCTTTTAAAAACGAATGCAATGTTTGTAAAATTGTATCATATAGAGGTCAAGTACCTCGCGATGTAACCAACTATTGTAAATCGTTTGTAATCGATATGGACTTCGTCTGGATGGATTAGGACGGGTCTCTTCATTTCTTGGTCAAAGGTAATTAAAAGATAATAATGGGAGTGTAGCTTTTGAGACTGTAGCATCGGTTAAAAACAAGCATGTTAATTTTTTAAGTGTGATACACATTTTCATGTATCATAAGCATGCTTCTTTATTTTATTTTGGTTTTAACTTATGTGGGTATTTATTCTAGATTACATGTATGTACGTATACATAATATATGTATACACATCAATTAGATATAACCTACAAATTTAGTTAATTAAATAATCTCAAAACTTATTTAATTTATTAAACCATTAACAAATGATTAATAAATTAATTCCCGATTAGAAGGTATATCAAACAATTTACGATTGGCCTTTGTGTGTGATCGAATAGGATAAATGGACTTTATATTATTTAATATCAAGGGCATACCTTCGGAATATATGTACCACGGTCAAACCGTTAGCCAACCCGAGGACATATTTTCAACAGACTCCCACTTGCACTAACATTAATAATATTGGCTAGTCTTAAAGACATACCATGTATAACAACTAGTCTGCTACGTTACACTCCTATATTTTGATTTATATCAATCATCCTTTTATTCTAGATATCTATATAAATGTGTGACATGGTTAGGTGTCAATCATCATCGTTCAATATTATGTTTCACGATAGAGATTTGTGGTGATCAAATAGACTGCAATTGCATTAATTCAGTCGTAACATGGCCATGCATTTAATTCAGCACAAATCAATGAGGGGCCCAGAGATATCGCTTCAACTCGCTAAAAGAAGAAGGAACAAATTGCTTCAACTATATAGACATCCACCACATTTCATGATATACCCAATCTGCTTCCTTATGACCGGCATTTACGCACAGCGTTAGAAACATGTCAAGTATAACATAGTTTGTATCAGGATTTCTTATACATATCTACTCTAGTATAAATGATGTTGCCATCTTAGAGCTTACTTTTTGACTTAAAACCATGAAGTAGCGTCTAAGTGTGGTCATTCCAGAACCTTGAATCAACTATCAAGTTCCTCATGAATGTAGTTTCATATAAGCCTATATTACTACACTTCATAGCAGCCTTAATTCAATTCTCCTTTCCTTAGAGAATGACCGACTGTGGAAGTTTATGAAATAATATTCATTGGAAGTTAAAACATGCAAAATGAAACATGGAAATATACAATGAAATGATCGCATCATGCGTATAATATAATCTCAATATATTAATCATCATATCAATTGCAACATATATTATTACCCAATGTTTAAAGTTTCAAACTTAACATAATAAATACAATCAAACTTTATCATCAATGACACGAATGCCAATAGACACGCTATGAGCATCATGCTTAGTCTGTGGCAAAGGCTTGGTGAAAGGATTAGCTAAGTTCTTAGTCGTGTCTACTCTACTTAATAATATGTCATTTTCTGCTACAAGTTGACGGATGTAATGGTACTTTCTGAGTATGTGCCGTGTGCGCTTTTGTGACCTCGGTTCTTGAGCCAAGACAACCGCACTGACATTGTCGCAGAAAATCTCAATAGGATCATGGATTGTAGGAACCACACCTAGATCCCCAATGAATTTCTTTATCCACATGGCCTCTTTAGCAGCTTCATTTACTGCTATATACTCAGCTTCTGTCGTAGAATCAGCAATAGTACTTTGGTTGGAGCTTCTCTAAGTGATGGCTCCACCGGTCAACATAAACACAAATCCAGATTGTGATGAGCAATCATCTCTATCTGATTGGAAACAAGCGTCAGAGTATCCTTTAACGCTCAGCTCATCATTCCCACCATAGACCAAGAACATCTCTTTAGTTCTCCTAAGATACTTTAGAATGTTCTTGACTGCTATCCAATAAGCTTCACCAGGGTTGGCCTGATAACGACTAGTCATGCTTAGTGCATATGATACGTCAGGCCTAGTGCATATCATGGCATACATGATCGATTCTATAGCTGAAGCATATGGAGTCTGACTCATGGTAGCTGATTCTAAGTCAGAATTAGGACATTGAGACTTGCTCAATATCATCCCAGTGTTCATAGGAACACACCCTTTCTTGGAGTTGTGCATACCGAATTTCTTCAGTATCTTATCTACATATGCACTTTGGCTTAGCCCAATAAATCTCCTTGACCTATCTCGATAGATCTTAATACCCAAAATATATGATGCATCTTCCAAATCTTTCATTAGCTAAGCTTTGACATCTTTCAATGTCGGGATATTGTTTCCCATAAGTAATATGTCATCGACATATAGTACAAGGAAGACTACAACACTCCCACTAGACCTAACATAGACACATGGCTCATCTTCGCTTCTGATAAAACCATATTCTTTGATTTTCTCATTAAACCAAAGATTCCAGCTACGAGAAGCTTGTTTAAGACCATAAATGGACTTTTGAAGCTTGCACACACTTTTAGGAAACTTAGGATGCACAAAACCCTCAGGCTGTGTCATAAACACATCCTCTGTTAACTTACCATGAAGGAAAGCTGTTTTTACATCCATTTGCTATATTTCATAGTCATAAAATGTAGCTATGGCAAGAAGTATTCTAATAGATTTCAACATAGCCAATGGTGAAAAAGTTTCATCATAGTCTACACCATGTTGTTGCGTGTAACCCTTAGCCACCAGTCTGGCTTTGAATGTGTGTACATTTTCATCCATGTCAGTCTTCTTCTTGAAACCCACTTACACCCAATGGTTTTAATTCCTGGTGTATGATCAATCAAGGTCCAGACTTGATTATCATGCATGGATTGAATCTCATTGTCCATAGCTTCCTTCCATTTGGCAAACTCGGGGCCTGTCATTGCTTCCTGATAGGTAATAGGTTCATCAGAATCTATGTTTTCGTCATCACCCTCAAATATGTGTAAAATATATTTCTTTGGTGTTTGACGCACTCTATCAGATCTACATATGGGTGGTGGCTATAGGTCAGTTTCTCTCTCAACAGCAGGTTCGTCGACGTCTTGAGGGGAATCGGTTCCAATATCGGTTTCCATGTCGGTTGATTCTTGAATTTCTTCAAGGTCAATTTTGCTCCCACTGGTTCCTTTTGATATGAGATCCTTTTCAAGGAAAACTCCCCTTCGAGACACAAAGACTTTGTTCTCAGTAGGATTGTAAAACAAATATCCAAAAGAATCAGTCGGGTAACCAACAAATAAACACTTTTCGGATCTGAGTTCAAGTTTATCCTTAGCTTCACGATGAACGTAAGCTTCACAACCCCAGATTCTAAGATATGAGAGAGATACAGTTTTACCATGCCATATCTCATACGGTGTTTTGGAAACTTTCTTCGTTGGGATGAGGTTAAGGATCCTTGCGGCAGTTTGTAGGGCATAACCCCAAAAACTGATTAGAAGCATCGTGCGGCTCATCATGGATTGAACCATATCAAGTAATGTTCGATTCCTCCTTTCAGCCACACCATTATGTTGAGGCGTTCTAGGAGGAGCTAATTGTGAGATTATCCCACAACCCCGTAGATGATCACAAATTTCATCATTAAGATATTCACCACCTCTATCAGATCGGAGAATCTTAATTCTTTTGTTCAGTTGATTTTCTACTTCGTTTTGGTATGCCTTGAACACTCCCAAAGTTTCAGACTTTTGTTTAATTAAATAAACATAACCATATCTACTGAAGTCATCAGTAAATGTAACGAAGTATCGTTCCTGGTGTCTAGTAGGCGATCTGAACGGACCGCACACATCAGTGTGTACCAACTCCAACAGATCCTTACCCCTTTCACAGTTTCCTGTGAAAGGTGCTTTTGTCATTTTTCCTAACAAGCATGATTCACATTCGTCATATGATGTAACATCAAATGATTCTAAAATTCCATTTGACTGGAGTTTTGATATGTATCTCTTGTTTATATGGCCTAAACGACAATTCCATAGATACGTTTTATCCAAAACATCTTTGGATGAATCAACATTGTAGATTGAACTATCATTTATGTAGCGACCCGACAAAATCGTCATTGACGGTGCCGGCTACTTAGGTCCCATTGCGTGGTCATAAGTCTTTAAAATGACGTTTGACCGAAAATATGTCACATTCATTTCAAAAGTTAAGAGTTGTTCCCAAGTTTACAAGAATCGTTCATCTAAAAGTTACGTTACAAAGTTATAAGTACAATTGAAATCTATGCGACACGATTTAAAAGTAGCCAAAAGATGCTCCATGTATGCATGTATATACTCGACATCCAAGCAAGTATCAAAAGTAATGAGCGGAAGCATGTATCACAAAACGTTCAAGGACCTGAGAAAAACATAGAAATCTGTCAACGAAAACGTTGGTGAAATCATAGGTTTAAGTAATTAAGTACAAGTGAACCACAAGATTTGTAACATTGATATAATAGTAATACATTCCAAAAGTTTGTTTCACGAGCACCCAATTATGAATGCTTAACATTCCTTCCATAGAACCCCATCACAATAGTGTTAGAACATACACTGTTTCTCAAAAATATATTTCATTCGTAAACGGTAGCGAACCGTTTGAATGAGGGTTTGTCAAACCCATATGGCCATATAACATAAGTTCTCGCTTACACCCGACAAGTGTAACTAATGATAATTGAATTGAGGATTTTTGTTCAAACTCGTATGTAGAATGTTTGTTTTCCTGTACTTGTGTTCACTTAGTAAAAAGAAACGTTTATGTTTTATCATCCCAAATGTAAGTTCAAAAGAGTAAAAGTGGGACTATGATCTCACCTTGAGTGCACGTATGAAAAGTACTTCACAAAGTAACGTATGCAAAGGACAATGCTAGTCTTGACCTAAACAAATAGGTCGTATCAATAACGGTAAACACGATAGGTCAAAGATGTTCAATTAGTCCTATGGCTCGTTACGACTCGATTATGTAGCATGTGAATCAATTTGTCAAGTTTCATGCAAGATACAAGTATAGAAACAAGCTAGGAAGGTTGCATAATCATTTGGTTAAGTTTGACAAAAAGTCAAACTTTGGTCGGTCAAAGTCAACGAAAAAGTCAACACGTTCGGGTCGGGTCCCGAACTATTTTTCTGAGGTTTTTATTCATATATAAGCATGTTAGAACAAGTTTCACGTGAATCGGAGGTCCATGTCGTGCCAAATATTTTTCTTATTTTGACCAAGGAGGTCAGAAGCTGGACACGCTTTATGTCGCGCCGCGACAAAAGCTGGCCGCGCCGCGGCATAACACGCGAGCTGGTACCTGGCCAGTTTCAGTTTTCTAAGTCTTAACCCAAAATTCAAACAAACGTAATACACAAACCGTATACACTTATGACTCGTATCTTATTTCGTTAGAAAGGTAATTTGACAAGGAACACAACTAAATACATTTCACCAACCAAAAACAGCATTTGCAATAACCGACTTTCCAACATTTAATGCTCAATTAATGCTCAAGTTCATAAATGCACAAAATAGGATTTGGGAATTAAATGCATCCATATAACGCGCCGTTTCGTAGGTAATAAAGCATACAATACAACTAACTACTTACTAACAACAATTCGTGTCATTCAATACATCAAATGTTAATTTCAAGTTCACCGAACCCTAACCCAAATTCACCAAAAGCACTAATCATGTTTATGAAGTTTTCTAAAACAACCTACACATCAAATTGAAGCTAGTGATGTTAGGAACACATTTAATACCTGCATTTATAACATTTAACAACATTTAAGCAATCAAATCATCAATCAAACACACCAAACTTTCAAGTTCATGCTAGTTATCAAAAATAACAAGATCGAACATATAATTCATATATTCTTGTTAAACTTGAGCCATAGACACTAATTAACAACTTTATAAGTTAAAAACATCAAGAACACAAAATCTAGTGATTTTAGAAAGTTACCCAAACGTAATGAAATCGGTATGGAATCGAAGAGGAAGTTGCAAGGATTCCAAATATGTAATTTGTTTTGCAAGACACCCGCTAGCTTGGATTTAGATGATGATTCTTTAAAATGGTGTTTTGAGAGAAAATAAGAAAGTAGTGAAGAAAATGGAAAAAGAAAGGGAATTAATGAATGGATGAGAGTGAAGGGTTGACTAGTTGACCTAGTCACCTCTTTGCTCTCTTGGCAACAATGGTCCCTCTAGTTTCATTCGGGTGCGTGAATTACCTAAACGAGATATTTTAAAATGCGTATTAACGAGGGATGTCATAAACATATAACGGAATTTAAATAGTTAAACGGAAAAGTAAACGTAAAAAGGCGGGATGTTACAATTTAGCTTTACCGTGGTTTCTAAGATGCCTTTACAAGGACTAGCCTTGAAATAAAACATCCCATTTTTGTGAACAAGTATTGATCCATTATCAAAACTAAAATTAAAACCATCATTAAATAAAGCATCAAAAGATATAATGTTTCTTGCTATTTCCGCAATGTAGCAAACATTAGATAAAACAATACATAAACCAGAATCAAAAGAAAGCTTGTATTCTCCAATCATGTCAACAGAGACAACGTTCTTGTTCCCCATGATTAGATTGAGCTCTCCGTTGTTCAACTTCCTACTTCTTGTGAGTCCCTGCACATTAGTACAAATGTGAGTACCACATCCTTTGTCCAATACCCAGGAATTAGAAATAGTAGTATTATTTAGTTCAATCATGAACAAACCTGAAGGTACGGCGATTCCCTTAGCCCGTAGTTCATTAAGTTCCTTCAAGTACTTGGTACAGTTGCACCTCCAGTGTCCTTTATCCCCACAATGGAAGCATATTGCTTCTTCAGGAGACTTGGTTTGCGGGATCTTTGAAGTAGAAGAGTTAGCAATGCCCTTAGGTTTAGGTTTGAAGTTGGACGTGCCAACCTTACCCTTGCCCTTGTTCTTACCCTTTGTTTTGTTTTTCTTCTTCTTGTTGATCCCACCTTCACGAATGGCTAGGACGGTAGTTGCGGGTTTAGCTTTGGCCATGTTAGCCTCAGCGGTTTTCAACATGCCATGGAGCTCCATGATTGTTTTCTCCATATTGTTCATATTATAGTTCATAATGAATCCTTCATATGCACTAGTCAGCGAGTTCAGGATAAAATCCGTTACAAGCTCCTGACTTATGGGAAAACCAAGGTGCTCCAGCCGGTCTATGTACCCTTTCATTTGTAGTACATGGACACTAACGCTACTTCCCGTTACCATTTTGCAAGATATGAGAGCTTTCACAGTGTCAAACATTTCTTGCTTTGCTTGTTGTTGGAACATGTCCTTGAGTTGGTTAAGCAGGTCATACGACCCTAAGCTCTCCATGCCCTTTTGGAGCTCAAGAGACATGGTCGCCAACATCAAGCATGCTACCTCATTAGACTCGGAACGACGTTTTTCAAACTCGTCCCTAGCCGCTTGAGTAGCTCTCGATCCGGGTTCTGCCGGTAAGGGTTCCTCATTTGCCCTAATCTTTCCGTCCATCCTAAGAGCAATTATTAGGTTGTGAAGCCAGTCCATGTAGTTCAAGCCCGTAAGCTTGTCCTTTTCGAGGAGCCCTTTAAGGCAGAAATTAGTGATTGATGACGGAGTAGGATTTGTGTTTGTTGCAGACATCTGTCATATTTTTAAAGTAAGTTGTATTAGTTAGTTTGATATGTTTAATCCTTATTAAGATAATTACCCAAGTGTGTTCAATATTCAAACAAATTATAATTAACAAGGCTAAGATCTATATTTCACTTATGGTAGCGATGGGTTCGCCGCGGATCGCCAACCATAAGCTATTTAGGTAGGTAACTATATTACCAATTTCATCCATTATGAAATTCTTAGGTTCTGCGGGACTTAGTGATAATTAATTATTTCACTTAGCATGTTTAATCCCTTCTACGCTAATCCTTCCTCGTGGTTGGTTTGCTGTGAACCACGATTTTAGATTTTAAACTTTCCATGATAGATACACGTGAAATCCAGCCCAAGACTCTCGAGTATCACAAAATTCACCTCACCCTTCCCAACACCCAATTAAAGTCCGGCCCAAGACTCTCGGGTATCGCGAACTCTAACAGGTAGAAGGTTCGGATGTGTGTACTACTCATGGGTAGCGTAAAGTTTACATTTAAAACGGGTTTTTGTTTTCTTTTAGCAAAAGTAGCTTACTCCATTTTAAAACATTTGCTAATTATGTATTACGTGTTGCGTTTGTTAAACAAATTTTAACCAAACCATTTTAAGTGATTATTGTCTTTTGTTTCTATACTAATTTTCTAGCTAGCATGGCATAGACAAATAAGAACACAATAATAATCATGACACGCAATTATCGGTAGTATGCCTCAAATCCTATGCGTTTTTCTGGTGAGCCAACACAAGGAAAAACATGGTCAACTAGGGACCTAACCTTGTGTGAGAATAGGCTCCCACTAAAACCGCCATCTCCACTATATGCTCGGATGGGCCGCCTTATGAAGATGGTCTTCTTGATTCCATTATTGGTTGCATTATCTTACAAAAAAACTATTCTATTTTCTATACTATTACAAATACAATATAAATAGAAAGATGACATGCAAGTCATTTAATAAATTATTACATTCATCCTGAATATATAATAAACACGACATGCAAGCCGTTTAATAAATTATTACATTCATCCCGAATAAATAATAAATTAAATCATACAACTAAATATCCACACAAGGGTCTTATTGAGACAAATACTACCGATTTCATACAACAATCACATACAAACCAAATGGAGTGACAAATATCCATTTTCAAGAAATATGTTTTGATAAGGATTGATTTAAACAACACTTAATGGCACACAAAATAATCAATCCTTGTTTATATAACTTATGTATGCATGTAAACCCACTTTATATTTTGTAAGTATGGTTTTCATGCCAAAACTATCCAAACAAACATATTAAGTGAATCAAAACATGTTGGAGATTTATTCACTTTAACCAAGCATAAAGTCTAAAATTAATAATTTTAATTTTCTCATTTCATGTGAAACATGAAAAGAATTCATGTACTTTATTTTCCTAAACGTTGAATCTTTAATAGTCAACATGCAAGTTACCTTTTTTTAATTTTCGGAATTATTTTTGGCAGATTCATACATCAACTTTAAATGGTCATATCTTACTCATTTCTAATCCGTTTTCGATGAATTTTTTTTCAAATTTAAGTTCTTTCAGTTAGCTTTCAAATGCAATTGGCCTTATACGAAAATGCGGAGTTTATAGCCTCGAAACAGTCCATGGAAGACAGACTGTTCAAGATGAAAAAAACTTAAAAAAAAAAGATTAACCATTTAACATTTTGCCAAAACCAAAGATTCAAATGTTATTTAGGAAACATAAAAACACAAATCATGATAATAGTTTTGTATGTTTGTTATGCATAATCATCTCCAAGTATCATGCATACACATTCATCAAAACGATTATCATAAGAAAAGTTTGCTAAAACTTGTACAAGATGGCTCGAATACCACTTGTTGGAGTATGATACCAAAACATAGCGAGCAGAAGAATTTTAAAATTTTACAAAATCATATTCTTCCAAGGACCCATGTACAAAACTTTTTTTTTAGCAAACAAAATATAAATCGAACAAGAGAAAGTTAGATTACAACCTTTGTAGTCTTTCTTGATGATCCTAGCTTGTAGAGAACCCAAAGAAGAGTTCCTCTAAATTGTAGACACCCAAAGTTCCAACCTTATTTGATCTATACCTTCTATCTTTCAAAAACCCTTTTCTTTTCTTTTGTTTTAAAGACCAGCGAAAAAAACTTGCGAAGTGTTTTTCTATCTTGACCCTCTAGTACTATTCTTCCTCTATGTGTTTTTAAAATCACCGGAAAAAAAACACTTACAAAAGTCTTATGGGATTTTCTTGGTCAAAGGTAATTAAAAGAGAATAATGGGAGTGTAGCTTTTGAGACTGTAGCATCGGTTAAAAACAAGCATGTTAATTTTTTAAGTGTGATACACATTTTCATGTATCATAAGCATGCTTCTTTGTTTTGTTTTGGTTTTGACTTATGTGGGTATGTATTCTAGATTGCATGTATGTATGTATACATAATATATGTATACACATCAATTAGATATAACCTACAAATTTAGTTATTTAAATAATCTCAAAACTTATTTAATTTATTAAACTATTAACAAATGATTAATAAATTAATTCCCGATTAGAAGGTATATCAAACAATTTACGATTGGCCTTTGTGTGTGACCAAATAGGATAAATGGACTTTATATTATTTAATGTCATGGGCATACCTTCGAAATATATGTACCACGGTCAAACCGTTAGCCAACCCGAGAACATATTTCCAACATTCCTCTGCAGTAAAGTCTGCATTGACTCAATCGATTGAGGAAACTTAATCATTGAAGTCCAGAACAGCTGAAGGGGAGACGAAAAGTCTTGAAAAGGAACCCTACGTATCGGCTGGAAATCCTCCTGTGCCTCAACGTACAACAGGGCCTCGAGGTTCGGCTTATCTTGATGAGGGAGATCTGCCGCGTCCCATGGAAATGAGTCAACATGACAATCCTTCAGGATATTTATCAGACTTCCAGCAGACTGATCCTTTGGTTCATGAAAGTGATCCATTGGTTCAAACCACTTCTCTTCCGGATTCTGAATCTCAGGGTCTGGAGGAAGAGTCGTTAACTGAAAGAGATGTACCACCTCATAGTATATCAATGATTTTAGGAGTCAGACATAGCAATATCTCTGCGAGATCTAAACCGAAGGGTAGTTCTACTACTTTGTCAGAGTCCCATGAGACTAAAGTCATGGAGGCGGATGCTTCGAAAGAAACTTCGCCGACGACAACTCCGGTTGTTGCCCAACCTCCATCAAAAGGGGATATCACGAATCTGACTAGTAGTATGTACAACCCTACATATAAGAATAATACCGCATGTATATCCTTACCCGCCCTCACGGTAAATCAAACACTTCCACCAACATCGCCTTCAACAATTGCTGCTGATGTTGATGTTGTTCGTGGTTACACCGTTGTTTCACCAACTGGGTCACCTTCTCGGATTTCAAATAGATATGGATTAAGATATCTCTCTGACAATGAGGTAGAGGAACTATATCTTGCTGAGTTTGCTAAACGAACTGATCTTGATGAAGTTCGCGAGACTATGATGATTTATCTTGAGCAAGCAAGGATAGTATATCCTTTATCTCCATGCAAGTCACCTGGAGCAATTCACATGCCTGATAATGATGATTTTGATCCCGACAATCTTCATGAGGGGGAGAATAGACAAGGTGATTATCGGTCCAGTGGTTTTCAAAGATTAACTTATGAAGCTGGTGCATCTAGTCAACATAAGGATCAAGATGTTGTTGATATATCTGATTCTGAAAGTGATGAAATTGAGGAAATCCATTGTGAAAGTTTTCTAGATGAATCGGAAGGTCAGAGAGAGGGTGACTCAGGGATGCTTATGATTATGGATTCAGCTAATCAAGTAGAGAATAAGTCAGCTCAAGAGTACAATCAAAACTTTGATAATATTGAAGATATTTTGAAGGGGTCGTCGAGTGACGCCAATGAATTCAATAATCTTAAATTTGTTAACTTGTCATCTTCAACTGATGAATTTTGGATACACTTTGAAAAAGAGATTTTCTCTAACGGCAAGGAAGATACTACGACTCCTCCTGATCTGAATGTTCCATTTAAAATCTCAGAGATTGTTCTTGAGCATGATGCTGATTTCCAACTAAGTGAGGAAGAAAAGAAGATGATTCTTCGTTCACCATTCATCGAACAACAAAAGCGTATAGAATCTATGGTGATTCTGATCTCGTCCTTTCTGCATCAATGAGTGTTCTGGGTGCATGGAAATATCATAAGAATCCGGAATATCTCAAAGCTTATCTGAGTGTTCGCGACAAATTTAAATTGAAGAATGAAGAGAAACTTCAAGAACAGCGGAATTCATAGATCAAAAGCATAAATAAGGTTTTGATGATTAATAAGGATGTAGTGAAGATGCCAGTGTTTTAGGTAACAAAAAATAGACGATGAGGATTATCAGTTCTCTGAAGCAGATTTTGCTAAACTGAAAAATGGACGACATTATTTTCATCTACAATTACTTGATTGACTTGAATGAATCTGCAACAACTTATCATGCTATTGCGATGAAAGCAGTCTACAAATTTATTCTTGACTCGATGAGATGGATGTCTGTTCACGATTTTCAGATGGGGTTAGAATCTGGACACAAAAAGCTCGGAATCAAATCGCCAAATCAAGTAATCGAAGAGCTAAGATATATGTCCTTACTTGAAGTGAGTAACTGTCCATATGGATTTACATTTGTCAATTCTCATTATACAAAGATCTTCATCAGAGTCTTAGATATCAAAAGATACTCAGACGGAATGTTGAATTATGCTTTCAAATATTTGAGATGGAGATTGATCAATAACTGCTATTCAAATGAAGATAATTGTAGTGATCCGAACTTTTCCATGTTTATATATATTAAATGAAATTGTTATTTACATGATTAAGTGTTTCCAACATGTTAAGCAATCAAACTTGTTAAGACTTGTTTAGATGAAATAGGTTTCATATAGACAATTGACCACCCAAGTTGACCGGTGATTCACGAACGGTAAAACTTGTAAAAACTATATGATGACATATATATGGATATATATATATATATATATATATATATATATATATATATATATATATATATATATATATATATATATATATATATATAGGTAACATGATATTATGATAAGTAAGTATCTCATTAGGTATTTTAACAATGAGTTATATAGATAAAAATGAGACTATTGAATTAAGATACTCGAAAACGATATATATAACGATTATCGTTATAACAACGTCTTACTAAATACATATGAATCATATTAAGATATTGATACACTATGTTTAATCATGATAAATGATAAGTAAACATGTCATTAAGTATATTAACAATGAACTACATATGTAAAAATAAGACTACTAACTTAATGATTTCGAAACGAGACATATATGTAACGATTATCGTTGTAACAACATTTAACTATAAAGATATCATAATAAGATATATTTATATTAATATATCATAATATCATGAAAATTTAATAATTTAACATCTCTTTAGATATGATAAACAATGGGTTAACAACATTTAACAAGATCGTTAACCTAAAGGTTTCAAAACAACACTTACATGTAACGACTAACGATGACTTAACGGCCCAGTTAAAATGTATATACATGTAGTATTTTAATATGTATTCATACACTTTTGAAAGACTTCAAGACACTTATCAAAGTACTTCTACTTAACAAAAATTCTTACAAATACATCCTCATTCATTTTCATCAACAATTCTACTCATATGCACTCGTATTTGTACTCGTACAATACACAGCTTCTAAATGTATTTACTATTGGTATATACACTCCAATGATCAGCTCTTAGCAGCCCATGTGAGTCACCTAACCATGTGGGAACCATCATTTAACATCTAGCATGAAATATCTCACAAAATAACAAACTAATGGAGCTTATATGGTGACACCATATTCACGTGAATGAACACACACATACACACTTTCATTTTGCAACTTACATGCATCAAATTACTCTCTCTCAAGTGTTCTTCCATTGTTCTAAGTGTTCTTCATCATCTTCATCAAAATCTAGCTCAATCTAGTTCATAAATGCATACATAAACCAAGTTATAAAACAACTACTCAAGAACACACCAACAACACTTCCAAGTTTGCTAACTTACTTCCAATCTTGCAAATCCACTTTGAGTGATCATCCAACCTCAAGAAATCTTTCTTATTTACAGTAAGATATCTTTCTAATACAAGGTAATACTCATATTCAAACTTTGATTCAATTTCTATAACTTTAACAATCTTATTTCGAGTGGAAATCTTACTTGAACTTGTTTTCGTGTCATGGTTCTACTTCAAGAACTTTCAAGCCATCCAAGGATCCTTTGAAGCTAGATCTATTTTTCTCATTTCCAGTAGGTTTATCCACAAAACTTGAGGTAGTAATAATGTTCATAACATCATTCGATTCATATATATAAAACTACCTTATTCGAAGGTTTAAACTTGTAATCACTAGAACATAGTTTAGTTAATTCTAAACTTGCTCGTAGACAAAAGTTAATCCTTCTAACGTGACTTTTAAAATCAACTAAACACATGTTCTATATCTATATTATATGCTAACTTAATGATTTAAAACCTGAAAACATGAAAAATACCGTAAAACCGAATATACGCCGTCGTAGTAACACCGCGGGCTGTTTTGGGTTAGTTAATTAAAAACTATGATAAATTTTGATTTAAAAGTTGTTCTTATATGAAAATGATTTTTATTATGAACATGAAACTATATCCAAAAATCATGGTTAAACTCAAAGTGGAAGTATGTTTTCCAAAATGGTCATCTAGACGTCGTTCTTTCGACTGAAATGACTACCTTTACAAAAACGAATTGTAATCTGTATTTTCGACTATAAACTTATACTTTTCTGTTTAGATTCATAAAATTACGTTCAATATGAAACCATAGAAACTTGAATCACTCAAAACGGATTTAAAACGAAGAAGTTATGGGTAAAACAAGATTGGATAATTTTGCTTGTTGTAGCTACGTGAAAATTGGTAACAAATCTATATTAATCATATCCTAGCTAACTTATATTGTACAATACATATATTCTAATATATTATATATTCTTGGGATACCATAGACACGTATACAAATGTTTTGACATATCATATCGACCCATGTATATATATTATTTGGAACAACCATAGACACTCTATATGTAGTAATGTTTGAGTTAGCTATACAGGGTTGAGGTTGATTCCAAAAATATATATACTTTGAGTTGTGATCTAGCCTGAGACGTGTATACACTGGGTCATGGATTGATTCAAGATAATATATATCGATTTATTTCTGTACATCTAACTGTGGACAACTAGTTGTAGGTTACTAACGAGGACAGCTGACTTAATAAACTCAAATCATTAAAACGTAATAAAAATGTTGTAAATATATTTTGTACATACTTTTATATATATGTACATATTTGTTATAGGTTCATGAATCGACCAGTGGCCAAGTCTTACTTCCCGACGAAGTAAAAATCTGTGAAAGTGAGTTATAATCCCACTTTTAAAATCTAATATTTTTGGGATGAGAATACATGCAGTTTTATAAATATTTTTCTAAATAGACACAAGTAATTGAAACTACATTATATGGGTGAATGATAGAAGCGAATATGCCCCTTTTGCTTGGTAGCCTAAGAATTAGTAAACCGATCTACTAATTGACGCGAATCCTAAAGGTAGATCTATTAGGCCTAACGAACCCCATCCAAAGTACCGGATGCTTTAGTACATCGAATTCGTTCTTATCATGTCTGAAGGAATTCCCGGAATGATAGGGGATATTCTTATATGCATCTTGTTAATGTCGGTTACCACGTGTTCACCATATGAATGATTTTTATCTCTATGTATGGGATGTATATTGAAATATGAAATCTTGTGGCCTATTATTACGATTTGATAAATATATAGGTTAAACCTATAACTCATCAACATTTTTGTTGACGTTTAAAGCATATTTATTCTCAGGTGATGAAATGTCCCGTTGTTATTGATTAAAAACGTTCCATATTAATTGATTTCGTTGCGAGGTTTTGACCTCTATATGAGACATTTTTCAAAGACTGCATTCATTTTAAAACAAACCATAACCTTTATTTCATAAATAAAGGTTTAAAAAGCTTTACGTAGATTATCAAATAATGATAATCTAAAATATCCTGTTTACACACGACCATTACATAATGGTTTACAATACAAATATGTTACATCGAAATCAGTTTCTTGAATGCAGTTTTTACACAATATCATACAAACATGGACTCCAAATCTTGTCCTTATTTTAGTATGCAATAGCGGAAGCTCTTAGTATTCACCTGAGAATAAACATGCTTTAAACGTCAACAAAAATGTTGGTGAGTTATAGGTTTAACCTATATATATCAAATCGTAACAATAGACCACAAGATTTCATATTTCAATACACATCCCATACATAGAGATAAAAATCATTCATATGGTGAACACCTTGTAACCGACATTAACTAGATGCATATATAAGAATATCCCCATCATTCCGGGACACCCTTCGGATATGATATAAATTTTGAAGTACTAAAGCATCCGGTACTTTGGATGGGGTTTGTTAGGCCCAATAGATCTATCTTTAGGATTCGCGTCAATTAGGGTGTCTGTTCCCTAATTCTTAGATTACCAGACTTAATAAAAAATATTCGATTTCGATAATTCAACCATAGAATGTAGTTTCACGTACTTGTGTCTATTTTGTAAATCATTTATAAAACCTGCATATATTCTCATCCCAAAAATATTAGATTTTAAAAGTGGGACTATAACTCACTTTCACAGATTTTTACTTCGTCGGGAAGTAAGACTTGGCCACTGGTTGATTCACGAACCTATAACAATATATACATATATATCAAAGTATGTTCAAAATATATTTACAATAATTTTAATACATTTTGATGTTTTAAGTTTATTAAGTCAGCTGTCCTCGTTAGTAACCTACAACTAGTTGTCCACAGTTAGATGTACAGAAATAAATCGATAAATATTATCTTGAATCAATCCACGACCCAGTGTATACATATCTCAGTATTGATCACAACTCAAACTATATATATATTTTGGAATCAACCTCAACCCTGTATAGCTAACTCCAACATTCACATATAGAGTGTCTATGGTTGTTCCGCAATATATATATAGATGGGTCGACATGATAGGTCAAAACATTGTATACGTGTCTATGGTATCTCAAGATTACATAATATACAATATAAGTTGAATAGGTTATGGTTGGAATAGATTTATTACTAACTTTCCCGTAGGTAAAATGAGTAGTTTTTATCAATTTTGTTTTACTCGCCATTTCTTCGTTTCTAATCCGTTTTAAGTGATTCCAGTGGCCACAGTTTCGTATTGAACTTAAATTTATGAATCTAAATAGAAAAAGTATAAGTTTATAGTCGGAAATACAAGTTACAAGTTGTTTTTGAAAGAGGTAGTCATTTCCGTCGAAAGAACGACATCTTGATGACCATTTTGAAAAACATACTTTCACTTTGAGTTTAACCATGATTTTTGGATATAGTTTCATGTTCATAAGAAAAATCATTTTTCCAGAAGTATAGCTTTTAAATCAAAGTTCTTCTTAGGTTTTAATTATCCCAACCAAAACAGCCCCCGGTTTTACTACGACGGCGTATATCCAGTTTTATGGTGTTTATCGTGTTTTCGGGTTTTAAATCATTAAGTTAGCATATCATATAGATATAGAACATGTGTTTAGTTGATTTTAAAAGTCTAGTTAGAACGATTAACTTTATTTGCGAACAAGTTTAGAATTAACTAAACTATGTTCTAGTGATTACAAGTTTATAACATTGAATAAGACAGCTTTTTATGTATGAATCGAATGATGTTATGAACATCATTACTACCTCAAGTTCCTTGGATAAACCTACTGGAAATGAGAAAAAAGGATCTAGCTTCAAAGGATCCTTGGATGGCTTGAAAGTTCTTGAAGCAGAATCATGACACGAAAACAATTTCAAGTAAGATTTCCACTCGAAATAAGATTGTTATAGTTATAGAAATTGAAATAAAGTTTGAATATGATTATTACCTTGTATTAAAAAGATAACCTACTGTAAGTAACAAAGGTTTCTTGATCTTGGATGATTACTTGGAATGGATTTAGAAAACTTGGAAGTAAACTTGCAATCTTGGAAGTATTCTTGATTTTATGAAACTATAACTTTTGGAATTTATGAAGAACACTTAGAACTTGAAGATAGAACTTGAGAGAGATCAATTAAATGAAGAAAATTGAAGAATGAAAGTGTTTGTAGGTGTTTTTGGTCGTTGGTGTATGGATTAGATATAAAGGATATGTAATTTTATTTTCATGTAAATAAGTCATGAATGATTACACATATTTTTGTAATTTTATGAGATATTTCATGCTAGTTGCCAAATGATAGTTTCCACATGTGTTAGGTGACTTACATGGGTTGCTAAGAGCTGATAATTGGAGTGTATATACCAATAGTACATACATCTAAAAGCTGTGTATTGTACGAGTATGAATACGGGTGCATACGAGTAGAATTGTTGATGAAACTGAACGAGGATGTAATTGTAAGCATTTTTGTTAAGTAGAAGTATTTTGATAAGTGTCTTAAAGTCTTTCAAAAGTGTATGAATACATATTAAAACACTACATGTATATACATTTTAACTGAGTCGTTAAGTCATCGTTAGTCGTTACATGTAAGTGTTGTTTTGAAACCTTTAGGTTAATGATCTTGTTAAGTGTTGTGAACCCAATGTTTATAATATCAAATGAGATTTTAAATTATTATATTATCATGATATTATGATGTATAAATATCTCTTAATATGATATATATACATTAAATGTCGTTACAACGATAATCGTTACATATATGTCTCGTTTCAAAATCATTAAGTTAGTAGTCTTGTTTTTACATATGTAGTTCATTGTTAATATACTTAATGATATGTTTAATTATCATAATATCATGTTAACTATATATATATATATATCCTTATATGTGTCATCATATAGTTTTTACAAGTTTTAACGTTCGTGAATCACCGGTCAACTTGGGTGGTCAATTGTCTATATGAAACCTACTTCAATTAATCAAGTCTTAACAAGTTTGATTGCTTAACATGTTGGAAACACTTAATCATGTAAATAACAATTTCATTTAATATATATATATATAAACATGGAAAAGTTCGGGTCACTACATGTGATTATTAAGAGCTTCCGCTGTTGCATGCTAAAATATGGACAAGATTCGGTGTCAGAATGATTGTATAATATTGTTTAAAACTACATTCGAGATTTACTTTGTTGTAACATATTAATATTGTAAACCAATATGCATTAGTAGTGTGTAAGTGTGATATTTTTAGATTATCATTTCTTGATAATCTAGGTGGTGTCTTTTTAACCTTGTCGATAAAATAAAGGTTATGGTTTGTTTTAAAAACGAATGCAGTCTTTGAAAAACGTCTCATATAGAGGTCAAAACCTCGCAAAGAGATCAATTAATATGAAACGTTTATAATCGATATGAACGGGACATTTCAATAATGAGATTATTAAATACATTCTCACAAGATTGAAAAGTCATCTAAAGACAAGAGTGAACATACGAAGATATGAGAATCTCAAGGGATTCAAATCCAAAGTTCACTTCAGAGGAACAAAGTTCCTTTAGTTGTTTTAAATAGGATTATATTGTAAAGTTCACATTTAACACTACGGGGGAGATTGTTAGGACCCCGAAGTTGTATAGTGTGAATGTGAAATAAGCTTAAATGATGGTTTCTTAGAAGAGGGCTATATAAGGAACCTAAGAAGTCCTAATTAGATAGTCATTGTATTATAACTGAGTTCTAGAAGCTGTGGAATGTAAATCTTATTGATTCTCTCTGATACCGAGTCTCCTTTACACTTACCGAATCTCATTCTAACTTGTCTTTTCTTCTAATCTCAACATGATCTGACCTATCAGGCTCACTTATGCGGCCATGGTCTTAAAATAATTGTCCATGGGCTTACGCGTTGCAGCCATTGATTTAATAAATATGCCATGGGCGCGCTTACGCAACCATGGTCTTAAAAAAATTGTCCATGGGATTATGTGTGACAACCCGGAAATTTCCAACCAAATTTAAACTTTATCTTTATATTATTCTGACACGATAAGAAAAGTTTGTTAAGTTGAATCTCAAGAATTTTAAACTGTGTCCATACATTCATTTAAACCTCGACCAAGTTCCAACGATTCACGAACCATTAAATTGAAAGAACATGATTATATATGTATATGTGTATATATTATAACTTGAAAACATTAAAAAAGTATTAGGCGTATAATACTTTATAAAAACGTATTTGTTTCAAAATATATTCTAATAGTTATCAACGGAATTAGAAGATAATATCAAATGACTGATTTATCAGATACATTGTGATATGATTACGGGTCTATGTTATGAGGTCCACTGTGATTTAAGAAATCTATTCTTTTTGACAACACTCGGAAAATGGTAAAGTGATTTATAGTAAGAACGTGGAGTGTAAATAACTTAGATGTTGGATATCGACAAGTTAAGTAACTCGACATTTTTCATTAAGATGATTTCATACGTTTATTTAACCTTTGGACTTTATCCCATGCTTCACCAACAGACTGTAATTTAAAAACTTGAAACCTATTATGAATATATATGATTCTACTTTTCTAAAACGTTTTATGATATAACGATTTTCATTATTTTAACCTTTAAACCAAATAATTCTTAAATATATTTAGTTTTGGAAAACAAAAATCATATTTATTTGATTTTGTTTCAAACGTACAAAAACGTTTTCAGTTTAAAAAGAACTTTATTATTAAAACGTATATAACTTTTATAAATATCTAGAACCACTTTTGACAACTCATTACTAAACCAGTATGATAAAGATAACGATATTTTATTTTATTTTATTAAGTATATATAACGATTTAAATTAATATTATATATATTTATACGCGTATTATACGTACCTAGTTTTATACTTTTACTATACTTAAACTTTACCTTTACTTTATTTTTACTTTACTTTAACTTTAATAATTTACTTTAATAATTCATACTTTAATAATTCACTTTAATAATTCATAGTTTAATAATTTACTTTAATAATTCATACTTTAATAATTCATACTTTAATAATTCACTTTAATAATTCAAAAATCTATTATAAATAGAATTCAATAGGTTTCATTATTTCATAAAAACTTGAAAATATTTTCTCTAAACTCTCTCAATCGATTTACATATATATATTTACTCCGTATTATTTCAAGATATTATTAGTATACATAAAATATTATGACGGAATACTGTCCGAGTGATTTCGAAATTGTTTTTCGAGCGGGATAGAGCTAAGGAAATTATGGGTTATAGCTATGGAGGTTATGGGTATGGTTCGGGAGTATTGCTCGTAAGTCAAACTAGTGTTTATCATCTCTGTTGCGTCTACATACTTTTGCTGCAATATTGAATCTCAATATTGATACGTGAGTACTCATAATTTAATTTTTATATATTAATAGTGTATCCCCGACTAGTGCTCGAGAATATAGGATTATGCATGCTTGTACTTTTGATATTGCCATTAGATATGATATGTTGAATCATGAATTAGTTACGTATGCGGTTGAGATAAGGTATAAGATATGCATGTCGTTAGAAAGCTAGCGAAAAATTAAGAACTTTTCATTTAGATATCGAATGGTTTCAATGAACGGATTTGAAGTTATAGTCAATTGAATTTTTGTATTATTATTAAAAATGATTATTATTATCGTCGTTATTATTGTCGTTCTAGTTTTATATTATTATTATTACTATTATCATTATCAATAAATGGAATTATCATTAAAAATAGTTATTTTTATTATTATTACTATCGTTATTATCGTTAAAGTTATAATTAGTATTATTATTATTATCATCTAATTATTATTATTATTATTATGATTATTATTATTATTATTATTATTATTATTATTATCATTATTAATATATATATATATATATATATATCATTATTTAAAAATGGTTATTGTTATTGTTATTATTATTATTAATTATTATCATTAAAATAGTTATTAGTATTATCGTTAATAATATCATAGTAATTATCATTATTAGTATTATTGTAATTAAAACTAATATTAGTAACACCTAATTATTTTGATTACTATTATTATCATTATTATGAACACGATATAAAAGACGATTAAAAGCTATTAAACGAAACGATTAGGAAATAATGAGCATGAGTATCATGATGAAATTAAAATATTATAAGATATTGATTTAGATAAAATTATCGTTCTTATTATTTTTATCATTACTATTATTATTAAAAATATTGTTAGTATTAAAATCTATCATTTTAATAAAAATTATCATTTTAATAGAAATGTCATTGTTATTATAAAATATCATTATTATTGTCATTTTAAATAGAATTATTATTTTAAAGTTAATATTAAAAAGTATCGTAAATATTAAAGTTATCATAATTAGAATTATCATTTTATCATAATGTCATTTTTAGTAATTATAAATATTGATATTTTTATTAATAGAATAATAATAATTATTATTACAAAATAATATAACTTTTACTTACTATTATTATAGATATTATTTTACTACGTGTAATAAAATTACTTTAATAATACCTATCATATTATCTTTATGATATTAAATGGACTCTATAAATTTTATTACTTAATATATATAATGTAGTGACCCGAACTTTTCCATGTTTATATATATTAATTGAGATTGATATTTACATGATTAAATGTTTCCAACATGTTAAGCAATCAAACTTGTTAAGACTTGATTAATTGAAATAGGTTTCATATAGACAATTGACCACCCAAGTTGACCGGTGATTCACGAACGTTAAAACTTGTAAAAAACTATATGATGACATATATATGGTTATATATATAGTTAACATGATATTATGATAAGTAAACATATCATTAATTATATTAACAATGAACTACATATGTAAAAACAAGACTACTAACTTAATGATTTTGAAACGAGACATATATGTAACGTTTATCGTTGTAACGACATTTAATGTATATATATCATATTAAGAGATATTCGTACATCATAATATCATGATAATATAATAATTTAAAATCTCTTTTGATATTATAAACATTGGGTTAACAACATTTAACAAGATCGTTAACCTAAAGGTTTCAAAACAACACTTACATGTAACGACTAACGATGACTTAACGACTCAGTTAAAATGTATATACATGTAGTGTTTTAATATGTATTTATACACTTTTGAAAGACTTCAATAAACTTATCAAAATACTTCTACTTAACAAAAATGCTTACAATTACATTCTCGTTCAGTTTCATCAACAATTCTACTCGTATGCACCCGTATTCGTACTCGTACAATACATAGCTTTTAGATGTATGTACTATTGGTATATACACTCCAATGATCAGCTCTTAGCAGCCCATGTGAGTCACCTAACACATGTGGGAACCATCATTTGGCAACTAGCATGAAATATCTCATAAGATTACAAAAATATGAGTAATCATTCATGACTTATTTACATGAAAACAAAATTACATATCCTTTATATCTAATCCATACACCAACGACCAAAAACACCTACAAACACTTTCATTCTTCAATTTTCTTCATCTAATTGAACTCTCTCAAGTTCTATCTTCAAGTTCTAAGTGTTCTTCATAAATTCCAAAAGTTCTAGTTTCATAAAATCAAGAATACTTTCAAGTTTGCTAGCTCACTTCCAATCTTGTAAGGTGATCATCCAACCTCAAGAAATCTTTGTTTCTTACAGTAGGTTATCATTCTAATACAAGGTAATAATCATATTCAAACTTTGGTTCAATTTCTATAACTATAACAATCTTATTTCAAGTGATGATCTTACTTGAACTTGTTTTCGTGTCATGATTTTGCTTCAAGAACTTTGAGCCATCCAAGGATCCATTGAAGCTAGATCCATTTTTCTCTTTTCCAGTAGGTTCATCCAAGGAACTTAAGGTAGTAATGATATTCATAACATCATTCGATTCATACATATAAAGCTATCTTATTCGAAGGTTTAAACTTGTAATCACTAGAACATAGTTTAGTTAATTCTAAACTTGTTCGCAAACAAAAGTTAATCCTTCTAACTTGACTTTTAAAATCAACTAAACACATGTTCTATATCTATATGATATGCTAACTTAATGATTTAAAACCTGGAAACACGAAAAACACCGTAAAACCGGATTTACGCCGTCGTAGTAACACCGCGGGCTGTTTTGGGTTAGTTAATTAAAACCTATGATAAACTTTGATTTAAAAGTTGTTATTCTGAGAAAATGATTTTTATTATGAACATGAAACTATATCCAAAAATTATGGTTAAACTCAAAGTGGAAGTATGTTTTCTAAAATGGTCATCTAGACGTCGTTCTTTAGACTGAAATGACTACCTTTACAAAAACGACTTGTAACTTATTTTTCCGACTATAAACCTATACTTTTTCTGTTTAGATTCATAAAATAGAGTTCAATATGAAACCATAGCAATTTGATTCACTCAAAACGGATTTAAAATGAAGAAGTTATGGGTAAAACAAGATTGGATAATTTTTCTCATTTTAGCTACGTGAAAATTGGTAACAAATCTATTCCAACCATAACTTAATCAACTTGTATTGTATATTATGTAATCTTTAGATACCATAGACACGTATACAATGTTTCGACCTATCATGTCGACACATCTATATATATTTCGGAACAACCATAGACACTCTATATGTGAATGTTGGAGTTAGCTATACAGGGTTGAGGTTGATTCCAAAATATATATAGTTTGAGTTGTGATCAATACTGAGATACGTATACACTGGGTCGTGGATTGATTCAAGATAATATTTATCGATTTATTTCTGTACATCTAACTGTGGACAACTAGTTGTAGGTTACTAACGAGGACAGCTGACTTAATAAACTTAAAACATCAAAATATATTAAAAGTGTTGTAAATATATTTTGAACATACTTTGATATATATGTATATATTGTTATAGGTTCGTGAATCAACCAGTGGCCAAGTCTTACTTCCCGACGAAGTAAAAAAATCTGTGAAAGTGAGTTATAGTCCCACTTTTAAAATCTAATATTTTTGGGATGAGAATACATGCAGGTTTTATAAATGATTTACAAAATAGACACAAGTACGTGAAACTACATTCTATGGTTGAATTATCGAAATCGAATATGCCCCTTTTTATTAAGTCTGGTAATCTAAGAATTAGGGAACAGACACCCTAATTGACGCGAATCCTAAAGATAGATCTATTGGGCCTAACAAACCCCATCCAAAGTACCGGATGCTTTAGTACTTCGAAATTTATATCATATCCGAAGGGTGTCCCGGAATGATGGGGATATTCTTATATATGCATCTTGTTATTGTCGGTTACCAGGTGTTCACCATATGAATGATTTTTATCTCTATGTATGGGATGTGTATTGAAATATGAAATCTTGTGGTCTATTGTTACGATTTGATATATATAGGTTAAACCTATAACTCACCAACATTTTTGTTGACGTTTAAAGCATGTTTATTCTCAGGTGAATATTAAGAGCTTCCGCTGCTGCATACTAAAATAAGGACAAGATTTGGAGTCCATGTTTGTATGATATTGTGTAAAAACTGCATTCAAGAAACTGATTTCGATGTAACATATTTGTATTGTAAACCATTATGTAATGGTCGTGTGTAAACAGGATATTTTAGATTATCATTATTTGATAATCTACGTAAAGCTTTTTAAACCTTTATTTATGAAATAAAGGTTATGGTTTGTTTTAAAAATGAATGCAGTCTTTGAAAAACGTCTCATATAGAGGTCAAAACCTCGTAACGAAATCAATTAATATGGAACGTTTTTAATCAATAAGAACGGGACATTTCAGTTGGTATCCGAGCGTTGGTCTTAGAGAACCAGAAAATTTGCATTAGTGTGTCTTATCGAGTTTGTTAGGATGCATTAGTGAGTCTGGACTTCGACCGTGTTTTCTTTAAAAATGATTGCTTAACATTTTTGTTGGAAACTATATATTTTTAACATATGAATATTATGTGATATATTAATCTCTTAACGTGTTTGATATTATGTGATAGATGTCTACCTCTAGAACAAGTCCCATTGACTCACCTAATAATAATGAAGAGTCAAATGTAAATTGGAATGATTTGTGGACTGATTCACAAGTTCCCGAAGAGGAACCGGAAGAAGAGTCGGAACCGGAAGAAGAATCGGAACCGGAAGAAGAATCTGAACCGGATGAAGAAATAGAACCGGTGGGGGAAATAATAAAACGGTTAAGTAAAAGAAAATCCTCAACCAACCGACCAAGGTTAATTATGGTCAATGGTGTTTCCGCCAAGGAAGCAAAATATTGGGAGGATTACCAATTCTCCGATGAATCGGATTCCGACGAGAATTCCGATGATGTTATAGAAATTACCCCAACTGAATTTAAAAAGACAAAAGAAAATAATAAGGGAAAGGGCATAAAAATAGAGAAATCTAATTCCAATCCCGATGAACTTTATATGTATCGTCAACCCCCGAAGTCCTTAAGTTGTAACAATGACCCGGGAACCTCTAAACCACCAGGTTTTTCTAAACCAATGTGGAAAATAACGGCTCGTATTAGGGGAACATCATATATCCCTAGAAACTTAGCAAAACGAACCAAAACCGAAGAAGAAGAAACAAGTGAGTCGGAATAAGATAGTTGTATTCGTGTGGTGTAATATATGTAATATAGTGTTCTTATGCTTTATGATATATGTAAAAATTGCTTGTATTAATAAGTATTTTTTTATGAATCTAACTCTTGTCTATTTTACAGTTTAAAAACACAAAATGGATAGACAACCCAATATTTTAAGAGACCTACCCGGAGACATGATTGATGAAATCTTGTCTAGAGTCGGCCAGAATTCTTCGGCACAACTATTTAAGGCGAGATCAGTTTGTAAGACATTCGAAGAACGTTCCAAGAATGTCTTGGTTTATAAGAGACTTTCGTTTGAAAGATGGGGGATATCACATTGGGAAACCCATAAGTTACGATGTGTTTACTTTGACGCATATATTGCGGGGAACCCAAATGCTATTTTACGCAACGGGTTAAGAAATTATTTTGACTCAATATATCCGAATATTGGACTTCGTGATTTAGAAAAAGCGGCTAACATGCAACATAAAGAAGCATGTTATGCTTACGGATTAGTAATGTTCGCTTCTCACCAAAGTGAGAACAAGAACATCGGGCTACAACTATTAAACAAAACGTTTCCACAAGTGACGGAGTCGGTAATTGGGGTAAGAAATGAGGTTTTTAGATTATTACGGGACTGTTGGACATTACGTAACCCTCGTCCCTTTGATGACGTTACAACACGCTGTCTTATCAACGGCCATAACGGTTATGTTGCACAAGACCAAGGATGGGAAGTAGTCCTAGTAAAACCAGAATGCATGACTTGTTTCTGGACGTATGAATTACGTGTCTTTATTGCCTTTGCCGAACGACTTGTGTACTAGCTAGAATTGTCTTCACAACTATCTTGTATCAAAGTTATTGTGTGCTATATTTCATGCTTTATGTAAAATAAGCGGTATTGTAAGTTTGTAAAATATTGTATAAAAGTTTGAACGCGAAATATTATTACAATCAGTTTTTCATATAGAATTGTAGTAGTTGAATTGTATATTAGCTACTAAGTATGAACTTAACGGGTAGGTACTACCCGAATTTAAACTTATAAAACGCTAATATGAAGAAAAAGCTTTTATAAATGAGTTCATATTATGCTACGAAATACTATTAACTACTCTTAATATTCTGTATGATTAACTTGTTCCATTTAACTATTTTGAAGGAAATGGCACCGACTACTCGACACACCGTGAATATGAATGAAGAGGAATTCCGTACTTTTCTAGCTTCAAACATAGCCGCAGTACAGGCTGCGCTACATACCAACAATAACCTTGGATCTAGCAGTACAGGAAATCGTGTAGGATGCACCTACAAAGAATTCACTGCCTGCAAACCTTTGGAATTTGATGGAACCGAAGGACCGATCGGATTGAAACGGTGGACCGAGAAGGTTGAATCGGTGTTTGCCATAAGTAAGTGTACTGAAGAGGACAAAGTGAAGTACGCTACGCATACCTTCACAGGTTCTGCGTTAACATGGTGGAATACCTATCTAGAGCAAGTGGGACAAGATGATGCGTACGCACTACCGTGGTCAGCATTCAAGCACTTGATGAACGAGAAGTACCGTCCCAGAACCGAGGTCAATAAGCTCAAGACAGAACTTAGAGGGTTACGAACCCAAGGATTTGATATTACCACGTACGAAAGACGATTCACAGAATTGTGCCTATTGTGTCCGGGAGCATTCGAAGATGAGGAAGAGAAGATCGACGCGTTTGTGAAAGGATTACCGGAAAGAATCCAAGAAGATATAAGTTCACACGAGCCCGCCTCCATACAACAGGCATGTAGAATGGCTCACAAACTAGTGAACTAGATTGAAGAAAGAATTAAAGAACAGACTGCTGAAGAGGCCAATGTGAAGCAAGTCAAAAGAAAGTGGGAGGAAAACGGTGATAAGAATCACCAATACAACAACAACAGCAATTACAACAATAATCGCAACAATTATCCCAACAATCGCAACATCAATCGCAACTACAACAAACAGCCCAACAACAACAACAACAACAACAACAACAACAACAGCAACTACAACAATCATCCCAACAACAATAATAACCGCAACAACAACAACAATCAGAAGCAGCTATGCCAAAGGTGTGAAAAGAATCACTCGGGGTTCTGCACCAAATTTTGCAACAAGTGTAAAAGAAATGGTCATAGCGCGGCGAAGTGTGAGGTCTACGGACCAGGGGTTAATAGAACGAAAGGAACAAATGGTGTCGGAACGAGTAATGGCGGAGCAAGTAGTGTCGGAGCAAGTTATGCCAATGTAGTTTGTTATAAATGTGGAAAACCAGGCCACATTATTAGAAATTGCCCGAACCAGGAGAACACGAATGGACAAGGCCGTGGAAGAGTTTTCAATATTAATGCGGTAGAGGCACAGGAAGACCCGGAGCTTGTTACGGGTACGTTTCTTATTGACAATAAATCTGCTTACGTTTTATTTGATTCGGGTGCGGATAGAAGCTATATGAGTAGAGATTTTTGTGCTAAATTAAGTTGTCCATTGACGCCTTTGGATAGTAAATTTTTACTCGAATTAGCAAATGGTAAATTAATTTCAGCAGATAATATATGTCGGAATCGAGAAATTAAACTGGTTAGCGAAACATTTAAGATTGATTTGATACCAGTAGAGTTAGGGAGTTTTGATGTGATAATCGGTATGGACTGGTTGAAAGAAGTGAAAGCGGAGATCGTTTGTTACAAAAATGCAATTCGCATTATACGAGAAAAAGGAAAACCCTTAATGGTGTACGGAGAAAAGGGCAACACGAAGCTACATCTTATTAGTAATTTGAAGGCACAAAAACTAATAAGAAAAGGTTGCTATGCTGTTCTAGCACACGTCGAGAAAGTACAAACTGAAGAAAAGAGCATCAATGATGTTCCCATTGCAAAAGAATTTCCCGATGTATTTCCGAAAGAATTACCGGGATTACCCCCACATCGATCCGTTGAATTTCAAATAGATCTTCTACCAGGAGCTGCACCAATAGCTCGTGCTCCTTACAGACTCGCACCCAGCGAGATGAAAGAACTGCAAAGCCAATTACAAGAACTTTTAGAGCGTGGTTTCATTCGACCAAGCACATCACCGTGGGGAGCTCCTGTTTTGTTTGTAAAGAAGAAAGATGGTACATTCAGGTTGTGTATCGACTACCGAGAGTTGAACAAACTTACCATCAAGAACCGCTACCCACTACCGAGAATCGACGACTTATTTGATCAACTACAAGGCTCGTCTGTTTATTCAAAGATTGACTTACGTTCCGGGTATCATCAAATGCGGGTGAAAGAAGATGATATTCCAAAGACTGCTTTCAGAACACGTTACGGTCATTACGAGTTTATGGTCATGCCGTTTGGTTTAACTAATGCACCAGCTGTGTTCATGGACCTTATGAACCGAGTGTGTGGACCATACCTTGACAAGTTTGTCATTGTTTTCATTGATGACATACTTATTTACTCAAAGAATGACCAAGAACACGGTGAACATTTGAGAAAGGTGTTAGAAGTATTGAGGAAGGAAGAATTGTACGCTAAGTTTTCAAAGTGTGCATTTTGGTTGGAAGAAGTTCAATTCCTCGGTCACATAGTGAACAAAGAAGGTATTAAGGTGGATCCGGCAAAGATAGAAACTGTTGAAAAGTGGGAAACCCCGAAAACTCCGAAACACATACGCCAGTTTTTAGGACTAGCTGGTTACTACAGAAGGTTCATCCAAGACTTTTCCAGAATAGCAAAACCCTTGACTGCATTAACGCATAAAGGGAAGAAATTTGAATGGAATGATGAACAAGAGAAAGCGTTTCAGTTATTGAAGAAAAAGCTAACTACGGCACCTATATTGTCATTGCCTGAAGGGAATGATGATTTTGTGATTTATTGTGACGCATCAAAGCAAGGTCTCGGTTGTGTATTAATGCAACGAACGAAGGTGATTGCTTATGCGTCTAGACAATTGAAGATTCAGGAACAAAATTATACGACGCATGATTTGGAATTAGGCGCGGTTGTTTTTGCATTAAAGACTTGGAGGCACTACTTATATGGGGTCAAAAGTATTATATATACCGACCACAAAAGTCTTCAACACATATTTAATCAGAAACAACTGAATATGAGGCAGCGTAGGTGGATTGAATTATTGAATGATTACGATTTTGAGATTCGTTACCACCCGGGGAAGGCAAATGTGGTAGCCGATGCCTTGAGCAGGAAGGATAGAGAACCCATTCGAGTAAAATCTATGAATATAATGATTCATAATAACATTACTACTCAAATAAAGGAGGCGCAACAAGGAGTTTTAAAAGAGGGAAATTTAAAGGATGAAATACCCAAAGGATCGGAGAAGCATCTTAATATTCGGGAAGACGGAACCCGGTATAGGGCTGAAAGGATTTGGGTACCAAAATTTGGAGATATGAGAGAAATGGTACTTAGAGAAGCTCATAAAACCAGATACTCAATACATCCTGGAACGGGGAAGATGTACAAGGATCTCAAGAAACATTTTTGGTGGCCGGGTATGAAAGCCGATGTTGCTAAATACGTAGGAGAATGTTTGACGTGTTCTAAGGTCAAAGCTGAGCATCAGAAACCATCAGGTCTACTTCAACAACCCGAAATCCCGGAATGGAAATGGGAAAACATTACCATGGATTTCATCACTAAATTGCCAAGGACTGCAAGTGGTTTTGATACTATTTGGGTAGTAGTTGATCGTCTCACCAAATCAGCACACTTCCTACCAATAAGAGAAGATGACAAGATGGAGAAGTTAGCACGACTGTATTTGAAGGAAGTCGTCTCCAGACATGGAATACCAATCTCTATTATCTCTGATAGGGATGGCAGATTTATTTCAAGATTCTGGCAGACATTACAGCAAGCATTAGGAACTCGTCTAGACATGAGTACTGCCTATCATCTACAAACTGATGGGCAGAGCGAAAGGACGATACAAACGCTTGAACACATGCTACGAGCATGTGTTATTGATTTCGGAAACAGTTGGGATCGACATCTACCGTTAGCAGAATTTTCCTACAACAACAGCTACCATTCAAGCATTGAGATGGCGCCGTTTGAAGCACTTTATGGTAGAAAGTGCAGGTCTCCGATTTGTTGGAGTGAAGTGGGGGATAGACAGATTACGGGTCCGGAGATTATACAAGAAACTACCGAGAAGATCATCCAAATTCAACAACGGTTGAAAACCGCCCAAAGTCGACAAAAGAGCTACGCTGACATTAAAAGAAAAGATATAGAATTTGAAATTGGAGAGATGGCCATGCTTAAAGTTGCACCTTGGAAGGGCGTTGTTCGATTTGGTAAACGAGGGAAATTAAATCCAAGGTATATTGGACCATTCAAGATTATTGATCGTGTCGGACCAGTAGCTTACCGACTAGAGTTACCTCAACAACTCGCAGCTGTACATAACACTTTCCACGTCTCGAATTTAAAGAAATGTTTTGCTAAAGAAGATCTCACTATTCCGTTAGATGAAATCCAAATCAACGAAAAACTTCAATTCATCGAAGAACCCGTCGAAATAATGGATCGTGAGGTTAAAAGACTTAAGCAAAACAAGATACCAATTGTTAAGGTTCGATGGAATGCTCGTAGAGGACCCGAGTTCACCTGGGAGCGTGAAGATCAGATGAAGAAGAAATACCCGCATCTATTTCCAGAAGATTCGTCAACACCTTCAACAGCTTAAAATTTCGGGACGAAATTTATTTAACGGGTAGGTACTGTAGTGACCCGAACTTTTCCATGTTTATATATATTAATTGAGATTGATATTTACATGATTAAATGTTTCCAACATGTTAAGCAATCAAACTTGTTAAGACTTGATTAATTGAAATAGGTTTCATATAGACAATTGACCACCCAAGTTGACCGGTGATTCACGAACGTTAAAACTTGTAAAAAACTATATGATGACATATATATGGTTATATATATAGTTAACATGATATTATGATAAGTAAACATATCATTAATTATATTAACAATGAACTACATATGTAAAAACAAGACTACTAACTTAATGATTTTGAAACGAGACATATATGTAACGTTTATCGTTGTAACGACATTTAATGTATATATATCATATTAAGAGATATTCGTACATCATAATATCATGATAATATAATAATTTAAAATCTCTTTTGATATTATAAACATTGGGTTAACAACATTTAACAAGATCGTTAACCTAAAGGTTTCAAAACAACACTTACATGTAACGACTAACGATGACTTAACGACTCAGTTAAAATGTATATACATGTAGTGTTTTAATATGTATTTATACACTTTTTAAAGACTTCAATAAACTTATCAAAATACTTCTACTTAACAAAAATGCTTACAATTACATTCTCGTTCAGTTTCATCAACAATTCTACTCGTATGCACCCGTATTCGTACTCGTACAATACATAGCTTTTAGATGTATGTACTATTGGTATATACACTCCAATGATCAGCTCTTAGCAGCCCATGTGAGTCACCTAACACATGTGGGAACCATCATTTGGCAACTAGCATGAAATATCTCATAAGATTACAAAAATATGAGTAATCATTCATGACTTATTTACATGAAAACAAAATTACATATCCTTTATATCTAATCCATACAACAACGACCAAAAACACCTACAAACACTTTCATTCTTCAATTTTCTTCATCTAATTGAACTCTCTCAAGTTCTATCTTCAAGTTCTAAGTGTTCTTCATAAATTCCAAAAGTTCTAGTTTCATAAAATCAAGAATACTTTCAAGTTTGCTAGCTCACTTCCAATCTTGTAAGGTGATCATCCAACCTCAAGAAATCTTTGTTTCTTACAGTAGGTTATCATTCTAATACAAGGTAATAATCATATTCAAACTTTGGTTCAATTTCTATAACTATAACAATCTTATTTCAAGTGATGATCTTACTTGAACTTGTTTTCGTGTCATGATTTTGCTTCAAGAACTTTGAGCCATCCAAGGATCCATTGAAGCTAGATCCATTTTTCTCTTTTCCAGTAGGTTCATCCAAGGAACTTAAGGTAGTAATGATGTTCATAACATCATTCGATTCATACATATAAAGCTATCTTATTCGAAGGTTTAAACTTGTAATCACTAGAACATAGTTTAGTTAATTCTAAACTTGTTCGCAAACAAAAGTTAATCCTTCTAACTTGACTTTTAAAATCAACTAAACACATGTTATATATCTATATGATATGCTAACTTAATGATTTAAAACCTGGAAACACGAAAAACACCGTAAAACCGGATTTACGCCGTCGTAGTAACACCGCGGGCTGTTTTGGGTTAGTTAATTAAAACCTATGATAAACTTTGATTTAAAAGTTGTTATTCTGAGAAAATGATTTTTATTATGAACATGAAACTATATCCAAAAATTATGGTTAAACTCAAAGTGGAAGTATGTTTTCTAAAATGGTCATCTAGACATCGTTCTTTCGACTGAAATGACTACCTTTACAAAAACGACTTGTAACTTATTTTTCCGACTATAAACCTATACTTTTTCTGTTTAGATTCATAAAATAGAGTTCAATATGAAACCATAGCAATTTGATTCACTCAAAACGGATTTAAAATGAAGAAGTTATGGGTAAAACAAGATTGGATAATTTTTCTCATTTTAGCTACGTGAAAATTGGTAACAAATCTATTCCAACCATAACTTAATCAACTTGTATTGTATATTATGTAATCTTGAGATACCATAGACACGTATACAATGTTTTGACCTATCATGTCGACACATCTATATATATTTCGGAACAACCATAGACACTCTATATGTGAATGTTGGAGTTAGCTATACAGGGTTGAGGTTGATTCCAAAATATATATAGTTTGAGTTGTGATCAATACTGAGATACGTATACACTGGGTCGTGGATTGATTCAAGATAATATTTATCGATTTATTTCTGTACATCTAACTGTGGACAACTAGTTGTAGGTTACTAACGAGGACAGCTGACTTAATAAACTTAAAACATCAAAATATATTAAAAGTGTTGTAAATATATTTTGAACATACTTTGATATATATGTATATATTGTTATAGGTTCGTGAATCAACCAGTGGCCAAGTCTTACTTCCCGACGAAGTAAAAAAATCTGTGAAAGTGAGTTATAGTCCCACTTTTAAAATCTAATATTTTTGGGATGAGAATACATGCAGGTTTTATAAATGATTTACAAAATAGACACAAGTACGTGAAACTACATTCTATGGTTGAATTATCGAAATCGAATATGCCCCTTTTTATTAAGTCTGGTAATCTAAGAATTAGGGAACAGACACCCTAATTGACGCGAATCCTAAAGATAGATCTATTGGGCCTAACAAACCCCATCCAAAGTACCGGATGCTTTAGTACTTCGAAATTTATATCATATCCGAAGGGTGTCCCGGAATGATGGGGATATTCTTATATATGCATCTTGTTATTGTCGGTTACCAGGTGTTCACCATATGAATGATTTTTATCTCTATGTATGGGATGTGTATTGAAATATGAAATCTTGTGGTCTATTGTTACGATTTGATATATATAGGTTAAACCTATAACTCACCAACATTTTTGTTGACGTTTAAAGCATGTTTATTCTCAGGTGAATATTAAGAGCTTCCGCTGCTGCATACTAAAATAAGGACAAGATTTGGAGTCCATGTTTGTATGATATTGTGTAAAAACTGCATTCAAGAAACTGATTTCGATGTAACATATTTGTATTGTAAACCATTATGTAATGGTCGTGTGTAAACAGGATATTTTAGATTATCATTATTTGATAATCTACGTAAAGCTTTTTAAACCTTTATTTATGAAATAAAGGTTATGGTTTGTTTTAAAAATGAATGCAGTCTTTGAAAAACGTCTCATATAGAGGTCAAAACCTCGTAACGAAATCAATTAATATGGAACGTTTTTAATCAATAAGAACGGGACATTTCATATAAAAGTATATTTTATTATATAAATTTTAATATAAAATTTTATTTATTAATAAATGAATTATATTATTTACTCTAATAAATCTTTTAAAAATATTTAAAAATATAAAACGACGATATTTAAACTATATATTAATCATGCATAGATTTTGGAAATTATTTTGAGTCAAATTGACTTTTGTTGACCTTTACATATTATTCTCGAGCCTTAGGATTGTGATACACTATGACTTGACCTAATTTGTTAGATAAATATTGACCAACACATAAATATATATAATTAATTTAGGTTCGTGAATCCGAGGCCAACCTTGCACTTGTTCAATGACGTTATATGTATTTTTACTACGAAATACAGTATGGTGAGTTTCATTTACCTTTTTACCCTTTATATTTATGGGCTGAGAATACATGCGCAATTTTTATAACTGTTTTACGAAATAGACACAAGTAATCAAAACTACATTATATGGTTGAATGATCGAAGCCGAATATGCCCCTTTTTGCTTAGTAACCTAAGAATTAGTAAACCGATCTACTAATTGATGCGAATCCTAAAGATAGATCTATTGGGCCTAACGAACCCCATCCAAAGTACCGGATGCTTTAGTACTTCGAATTCATTTTTATCATGTTCGAAGGATTTCCCGGAATGATAGGGGATATTCTTATATGCATCTTGTTAATGTCGGTTACCAGGTGTTCACCATATGAATGATTTTTGTCTCTATGCATAGGACGTATATTTATGAGAACTGGAAATGAAATTCTTGTGGTCTATTAAAATGATGGAAATGAATGATTATGATAAACTAATGAACTCATCAACTTTTTGGTTGACACTTTAAAGCATGTTTATTCTCAGGTATTAAAGAAGTCTTTCGCTGTGCATTAGCTCATTTTAAGGATATTATTTGGAGTCATTCATGGCATATTTCGCAAGATGTTGCAGTCGAGTCGTTGAGTTCATCAAGATTATTATTAAGTCAATTATAGTTGAATATATTGTGAAATGGTATGCATACTATCAACTTTCAATGTAAAGAAAGTTTGTCTTTTAAAAATGAATGCAATGTCTGTAAAATGTATCATATAGAGGTCAAATACCTCGCGATGTAATCAACTATTGTGAATCGTTTATAATGTATATGAATGGGTCCTTTCAGTTGGTATCAGAGCGGTGGTCTTAGCGAACCATGTCTGCATTAGTGTGTCTAACTGATAAGTCGTTAGGATGCATTAGTGAGTCTGGATTTCGACCGTGTCTGCATGTCAAAAGTTTTGCTTATCATTTTGTGTTGAAAATTACCTACTTATCATCCTTGTGAAATTACCTGCTTATCATTCTTAGTCTAGACACGTCTTACTGCATTAATTGCATGAATACTGTATAGACAAAATTCATATCTTAGCATATCTGTTACTGTAAACTTTTCCTGACATATTCCGTAAATTCCTTCGTAACCTACGAAATCTTTTGCTCTATATATATAGATATTCTATGTAACTAGAATACCATCTGATAGTCGAAAAATCATTTCATATCGAAAAATCCTTTATCCAATCGTACGAAATGGAATTCGTCATCAGTTCAAGTCACTCGGATTCCGAAATGGAATCTCAATCAAGCTCCGAAAGCAGTATGACTGGAATGGATCAACCAATCAGCCATCAGCTATTTTGGATGAATTGGGGGTGGGTTCGTAGCCTCCTCAATCATTGAAGACAAGAAGAAGGCGATCCTTTCCATCCACCACATTGCCCTCTTGACGAAGAACCTGAAGCACTTACCGACTAACCAATCCGAAACACCATTTTCTCTCTCATTTCCAGAGTATCTCATCATGATTATATACTACATCAAATTCTAGATTTTATTTATCCACTCGTCCGAGCTGATAATCACCCCGGTCTAATAGAAGAAGTCAACGAGCTTCGCGCTCGGGTAGTGGCTTTGGAGAATATGGTACAGAGATTACAAACACCAGCAGCAGCACCAGTAGCATAACCAGTACCACCATCATCAACGCCAACAGTACCATTACCACAACCACGTCGTAAACCTCAACTTCACAATCTGTCCCACGAGCATCAAAGTCATACGCACCATAGATACCAAGGAGTACCAACAACAATAACTGACGAAGTATTAATTCATAACTTCATTGGAGAAACATTCCGCAGCGATTATGTAATCTCTAAAGGCTTAGAGATTATCTAAACTAGCCCTAACCATAAATCAGTTAAGCGAACCAAAATGATAGAAGGAAGAGTAGAAACCCTGACAAAAATGGTGTGTGATTAACAAGCTAAACTTGTTTTACCAACAGCATCAACAGTACCGTCAGCGTCACCAGCATCGTCAGTACAGTTAACATCAGAATCAACAACACCTATAACATCACAAACTCCGTCAGTTCAAGAATAATTGTGGACATCATTACGAATCAATAAACGCATATATTGTATCAACGAGTTATGAAGAATTAACTCATTCCCTCTGAAGAAATTATATGTATATTTTATATATATATATATATATATATATATATATATATATATATATATATATATATATATATATATATATATATATATATATATATATATATATATATATATATATATTTTTTGAAATAAAAATAAATCTTTCCGTGCTAATCTATTGTGCGTGAATCATAACTACTCGGTTAATTCATATTACAAATATGCAATAATGTACGTCCTTTGCCCGCAACTTAACCATCGTTAACTACAATCTCTGTCTCAATTCAACAAATTCCAATTTATAATAAATCAAGTATATATTTAATTTTACACTTTCATCATCGATGTACTCGAAACTTTTCAGATAACACCATCCGTACTTTACGAAAGTCACAAGAATTTAACGAAAACCAACATCACGCCTCAACAAATAACGAAGTATTGATTCATAATTTCAATATTATTGAAGAAATACGTATGTAATCTCTAAAGCCTTCAAGAGATTATTCAATTCTAGTTCCAACGGTAAATCGAATGAGTTTAATTTAGTATTAACTCATTAAAATCTATGTTACATCTGAGGAGAATATATACATATATATTTTCATAAAGACTGTAATAAAATTCTTATGTACAAAATATTAATTGTGAATTTTTTTTTAACGCGTAGATAATACCCGAGGGATATATATATATATATATATATATATATATATATATATATATATATATATATATATATATATATATATATATATATATATATATATATATATATATTCACAATTAATATGTTACATTCTTCGAATCAGATTAAATAAATTATCAAGTATACTTCCTACTTTCACAATAATATACATTCCTTTATAGAAATCAAAACAACCATACTCATTCAAACCCAATTACATATTCTGATTTTGAAACCTCAGAATTCAATTCGAGATATAACCGATACCATCACTTTTAGATTTCTACATCTTTCAAAGCTATATTTTGTCTTCAAAACTGTGCTAGAACATCATTTCTATTCATAGAACCCAGAGAAATAATTTGAATCACCCAAAATCCCAGGACATCATATGTATATTAACGATTACAATCTGTGTTCAAACCCATCGAAATTCCTGAAGACACTTCAAATAGTGAACAATTGAGATGATGATCCAACCACATGTTACCCACAGTTATGTACCTGAAAAACTCTTGAAACCAAAGTAAAAGTTTAAACACGTATCCGCGTCAGATTCTTTGGCATTTATTAGCAAAAATAACTTTTCAATTCCTTTTCAAGGTAATAAATTCTATCACAGCTCTAGCAAGACAACTTCGATTTTTCATTCGGAGTAGCCTTATCATAATCTTGATATATGATTACCCTTTTGTTATCAGAGAACCTTTCATGTTCCACCACATTAGCAATAAACTTATTCACAACTTCACTGATCTTTGACCTTCCGAAGAATCATTATATTTACCGAAACCCCATCATTTACTCATTCGCATCTTGTAACGAGAATTGCCATATGAATCATCGGGAATTAGCAATCAGTATTTTGAAATCTCGCAGTATGTCTACACCAACAGTTATATGTGTATATATAACGTCTATCTTCTGGACTTAATTTGAATGTGAAGTTTCTGAAAAACACTCCGAAATACGAATTGGTTCTCCGAAAATAGAAAATGCTGATGAAGCAGCAAAAACAGAAACGACTTTAACAGTAAAAGTTTGATGATAATAAATAAGTGTGCTGGCAAAGCACAGTAAAAGAGAAGTCTTGGAATTGGAAACCGGATTGAGCAAAGTATGAAGGAGGCTGTAGACAAATCACAAAGACTGAACCTGACTTCAAAGAATCTAAATGATTCAGTACCTGCTGAAGTCATTAACGAATACCTTGCATCTGACTCTAAACTTCTGCGGACAATATTCTTCATCATCCTCTGATATTAGAAATTCTAAGATATCATCGTATATTTCATTATAAATATCCTCCATATTTCTGAAGATATTTTCATAATTATTCTTATCTAAAATTATTTACCTCTTCGCGCTATCTGTATTACATCATAAAAGAAACTATTTTTGTTTCGAAATTCTGAAACATTCGAGTTTAAAATAGGAATACTTTTGAAGTAGTGTTGGGAGCTGAAGCATGAGTTAGTATAATATAATGACACTTGATCAACGTGATTATATTAAAGTAAGTCATGCTGAGTTTATTAAATGGAACATGATGATTCACAGATCATAACATCATCATGTGCCTTGTTATACGACTCATGTATTCTACTTAATCTCCAAAAATATCAAGAAAATATTTTCTTGATGTTTCGATCTTTTTCGAGGTATTCTGATAATTTGACAAATCAAGATCGTGCCATTACGATTTCCTTCTTAGAACATTAACACTGTTTAATTCAAAATTTTTATCTGCGAATTATGGACCATTATAAGCGGTACTTACTCGCAAGAAGAAGAAACGAAAGGACAAAACTCTGAAACAGAAATTGGGATATAAATCGCAGCAAATAAAAGAGAGCATTAATTGGAGATGACAATGATTATAGAAGACAGAAGCAAGGACATCGAAATATAAGGGAAGATATAAAAGCCAACAACAACCCAGAAATTACAAACCATATATATCGATGCATATAGCAATATAAAGACACGGGAGAACTAAAAACACTATAAAACCAAGAGTATAGTAGAAGTAAATAGATTCTTCGGCGGCAGATGAAAAAGAAGAATGACAGATATGAAATTTAGGAGTATATCAAGAATCAGAACTGGATGGATCATATCAGCGAATGCTATAAAGTATGAATTGAGGGAAAAAGAATAAAAGGTGTGAGTTGTGGAAATAAGGAAACGAAGGGGGTGGATATATAGTAAAATATCCGACAGAGCAATCAAAATAGATTATCGCATTTAATCAAGCGGATCCTAACTTCCTTAATTACCAAAAAAACCAAATCTTATTACGAAGATTTTCTCTAAATTCCTTGAATTTCGTAAATTAACCGTGACTATGTCATTGGTTAAAAAGAACGTGCATTTACTCATTTCATTCTTTTATGATAACTTCACTCATACTCTTCACAAAAATCAAATTGCTTTATCTATATTACTTGATGATAATAAAACTCTAATTTTCAACTCGTGTACGTCATGAAAACATACTTATTGTCAGCCATGACCATCCCATTCAAATTTCGGGACGAAATTTCTTTAACGGGTAGGTACTGTGACAACCCGGAAATTTCTAACCAAATATAAACTTTATCTTTATATTATTATGACACGATAAGCAAAGTTTGTTAAGTTGAATCTCAAGAATTTTAAACTGTGTCCATACATTCATTTAAACCTCGACCAAGTTTCAACGATTCACGAACCATTAAATTGAAAGAACATGATTATATATGTATATGTGTATATATTATAACTTGAAAACATTAACAAAGTATTAGGCGTATAATACTTTATATAATCGTATTTGTTTCAAAATATATTCTAATAGTTATCAACGGAATTAGAAGATAATATCAAATGACTGATTTATCAGATACATTGTGATATGATTACGGGTCTATGTTATGAGGTCCACTGTGATTTAAGAAATCTATTCTTTTTGACCACATTTGGAAAATGGTAAAGTGATTTATAAGTAAGAAGGTGGAGTGTAAATAACTTAGATGTTGGATATCGACAAGTTAAGTAACTCGACATTTTTCATTAAGATGATTTCATACGTTTATTTAACCTTTGGACTTTATCCCATGCTTCACCAACAGACTGTAATTTAAAAACTTGAAACCTATTATGAATATATATGATTCTACTTTTCTAAAACGTTTTATGATATAACGATTTTCATTATTTTAACCTTTAAACAAAATAATTCTTAAATATATTTAGTTTTGGAAAATAAAATTATCATATTTATTTGATTTAGTTTAAAACGTACAAAAACGTTTTCAGTTTAAAAAGAACTTTATTATTAAAACGTATATAACTTTTATAAATATCTAGAACCACTTTTGACAACTCATTACTTAACCAGTATGATAAAGATAACGATATTTATATTTTATTTTATTAAGTATATATAACAATTTAAATTAATATTATACATATTTATACGCGTATCATACGTACCTAGTTTTATACTTTTACCATACTTAAACTTTACATTTACTTTATTTTTACTTTACTTTAACTTTAATAATTCACTTTAATAATTCATACTTTAATAATTCACTTTAATAATTAATACTTTAATAATTCACTTTAATAATTCATACTTTAATAATTCAAAAATCTATTATAAATAGAATTCAATAGGTTTCATTATTTCATAGAAACTTGAAAATATTTTCTCTAAACTCTCTCAATCGATTTACATATATATATTTACTCTGTATTATTTCAAGATATTATTAGTATACATAAAATATTACGACGGAGTGCTGTCCGAGTGATTTCGAAATTGTTTTTCGAGCGGGATAGAGCTAAGGAAATTATGGGTTATAGCTATGGAGGTTATGGGTATGGTTCGGGAGTATTGCTCGTAGTCAAACTAGTGTTTATCATCTCCGTTGCATCTACGTACTTTTCCTGCAATATTGAATCTCAATATTGATACATGAGTACTCATAATTTAATTTTTATATATTAATAGTGTATCCCTGACTAGTGCTCGAGAATATAGGATTATGCATGCTTGTACTTTTGATATTGCCATTAGATAGGATATGTTGAATTATGAATTAGTTACGTATGCGATTGAGATAAGGTATAAGATATGCATGTCGTTGGAAAGCTAGCAAAAAATTAAGAACTTTTCATTTAGATATCGAATGGTTTCGATGAACGGATTTAAAATTATAGTCAATTGAATTTTTGTATTATTATTAAAAATGATTATTATTATCGTCGTTATTATCGTCGTTCTAGTTTTATATTATTATTATTACTATTATCATTATCAATAAAAGGAATTATCATTAAAAATTGTTATTTTTATTATTATTACTATCGTTATTATCGTTAAAGTTATAATTAGTATTATTATTATTATTATTATTATTATCTAATTATTATTATTATTATTATTATTATTATTATTATTATTATTATTATTATTATTATTATTATTATTATTATTATTATCATTATTAATATATATATATATATATATATATATATATATATATATATATATATATATATATATATATATATATATATATATATATATATATATATATATCATTATTTAAAAATGGTTATTGTTATTGTTATTATTATTATTATTATAAATTATTATCATTAAAATAGTTATTAGTATTATCGTTAATAATATCATAGTAATTATCATTATTAGTATTATTGTAATTAAAACTAATATTAGTAACACCTAATTATTTTGATTACTATTATTATCATTATTATGAACACGATATAAAAGACGATTAAAAGCTATTAAATAAAACGATTAGGAAATAATGAGTATGAGTATCATGATGAAATTAAAAAATTATAAGATATTGATTTAGATAAAATTATCGTTCTTATTATTTTTATCATTACTATTATTATTAAAAATATCGTTAGTATTAAAAACTATCATTTTAACAAAAATTATCATTTTAATAGAAATGTCATTGTTATTATAAAATATCATTATTACTGTCATTTTAAATAGAATTATTATTTTAAAGTTAATATTAAAAAGTATCGTAAATATTAAAGTTATCATAATTAGAATTATCATTTTATCATAATGTCATTTTTAGTAATTATAAATATTGATATTTTTATTAATAGAATAATAATTATTATTATTACAAAATAATATAACTTTTACTTACTATTATTATAGATATTATTTTACTACGTGTAATAAAATTACTTTAATAATACCTATCATATTATCTTTATGATATTAAATGAACTCTATAAATTTTATTACTTAATATATATAAAAGTATATTTTATTATATAAATTTTAATATAAAATTTTATTTATTAATAAATGAATTATATTATTTACTCTAATAAATCTTTTAAAAATATTTAAAAATATAAAACGACGATATTTAAACTATATATTAATCATGCATAGATTTTGGAAATTATTTTGAGTCAAATTGACTTTTGTTGACCTTTACATATTATTCTCGAGCCTTAGGATTGTGATACACTATGACTTGATCTAATTTGTCAGACAAATATTGACCAACACATAAATATATATAATTAATTTAGGTTCGTGAATCCGAGGCCAACCTTGCACTTGTACAATGACGTTATATGTATTTTTACTATGAAATACAGTATGGTGAGTTTCATTTGCCTTTTTACCCTTTATATTTTTGGGCTAAGAATACATGCGCAATTTTTATAACTGTTTTACGAAATAGACACAAGTAATCGAAACTACAATATATGGTTGAATGATCGAAGCCGAATATGCCCCTTTTTGCTTGGTAACCTAAGAATTAGTAAACCGATCTAGTAATTGACGTGAATCCTAAAGATAGATCTATTGGGCCTAACGAACCCCATCCAAAGTACCGGATGCTTTAGTACTTCGAATTCTTTTTTATCATGTCCGAAGGATTTCCCGAAATGATAGGAGATATTCTTATATGCATCTTGTTAATGTCGGTTACCAGGTGTTCACCATATGAATGATTTTTGTCTCTATGTATGGGACGTATATTTATGAGAACTGGAAATGAAATTCATGTGGTCTATTAAAATGATGGAAATGAATGATTATGATAAACTAATGAACTCACCAACCTTTTGGTTGACACTTTAAAGCATGTTTATTCTCAGGTATTAAAGAAGTCTTCCGCTGTATATTAGCTCATTTTAAGGATATTATTTGGAGTCATTCATGGCATATTTCGCAAGATGTTGCAGTCGAGTCGTTGAGTTCATCAAGATTATTATTAAGTCAATTATAGTTGAATGTATTATGAAATGGTATGCATACTGTCAACTTTCGATGTAAATAAAGTTAGTCTTTTAAAAACGAATGCAATATCTGTAAAATGTATCATATAGAGGTCAAATACCTCGCGATGTAATCAACTATTGTGAATCGTTTATAATGTATATGAACGGGTCCTTTCATTATGCGTTGCAGCCATGGATTTAATAAATATGTCATGGGCGCACTTATGCGACCATGGTCTTAAAATATATGTCCATGGGTTTACGCGTTGCAGCCATTGATTTAATAAATATGCCATGGGCGCACTTATGCAGCCATAGTCTTAAAATAATTGTCCATGGGCTTACGCGTTGCCGCCATAGATTTAATAAATATTCCATGGGCGCACTTATGCGACCATGGTCTTAAAATAATTGTCCATGGACTTACGTGTTGCAGCCATGGATTTAATAAATATGCCATGGGCGCACTTATGCGACCATGGTCTTAAAATAATTGTCCATAGACTTACGCGTTGCAGCCATGGATTTAATAAACATGCCATGGGTGCACTTATGCGGCCATGGTCTTAAAATAATTTTCCATGGGCTTACGGGTTGCAGCCATGGACTATTTTGTACAAATAGTACAGGATGTGATGTTGCGCGATTAGCACTGTAAGGGGGCATTATAGAGCGGCACTTCGGAGTAGTATTGCTGAATTTTAGCATCTCAGGGAGACATATTCCGCATCTGACTGTCTTTCCAAGAGGTTCTTAGGGTGCACGATCGCCAATGATAAAAGGAACCTTCCCTTTCTACAAGTCATAGTATATGCTATGTCAGCCCCCTAGTTCAGTATAACTAAAGTATTTAGTTGTGTTGAACTATAATTGATATCACAAGCAAAAGCATCATGCGGAATACCTTGTACATGCACAAATATTCCATGCATTTAACTGATGCGACTAGCACATGCTTAAAGGGCTCTTGTTACTGTAAATATAGAAGCCCACAAAAATTTAGGAATGAGTTATTGCATATCAAAAAATGCCCCAAATAAATTCAGACTAAATGGATTGTATTAAAACAAAATTTATTAACTTCCTTATTTGTGGTGTATCTTTCTTAAATATTGGTAGCTACATACATTGTATGTTGCGTCTCCAACGCAGAAAAAGGAAATACTTTGCATAGCTTTTATGCGGTTTGATATTGCGAGTGTGACAGCACACATATGAATTGTAAGCTGAATTTATGTATGCTAATAACATAGTTATAACTAACTATCAATATTTTAACACCTTATCATGCAAACAAGAATCAATTAATTAATTGATTAAAATACGAGCCATTAGCTGTAACCAAAATGTTCCATATTTACAAGGTAGGAATTGCTTAGAAACTAGATATGCTAAATATTTAGCATAATACCTTCCAATAGTTTCTTAAAATAAAAACACCTTATTCGCTACCGTATATGTTTGATAAATAAAGGTGTATCTTTGAAACAATTATCTTTTCGTGATTTATGGAAACAACAACATTCAATTAAGGGTATTATCACCCTTCTGTTAAAACCACCGGCATACACGATATCATATCAATTTTTTTTTTTGTTTTAATCGTGTTAACACGTCAGATCTTTGTACGTCACATCAGACCTGACAGATTTTTGTAGGAGTTGAAACGGCTTGCCCGAAGGCGAAAGGACGTGCCCGATATCGTAGTGATCAGCCCAAATGCGCTTTAATCAGCCCGTGGGCATCGAAATCTGCCCAAAGGCATCGAGACTTAATTGTATGATTACCATTAAGGCTTTAGTATTGCCATACATGAGCAGATCGTTATTGCTATTGCTTCCTGTTGTGGTCGATTAAAATTTTGACCATACAACTGCCCATTTTTCGTAATCACACCCAAATTAATAATCAAGTGATCTTCCATATTGTAATTCAATTTTACACTGTATTCAAATTCTTTTTAAGAAGATACAGTTTCCGTTTTATAGATTCGTCATCCCATATTTACTCGCGTACGAATAGTTTGGTGTTACATAAATACCACGATAATAGTGATCCTTGGATCAATCGTTTTACAAAATTTATTGTGAGTATATCACCACCGATTCCGATTCGCAACAGTTCAAGCGAATTACATATTTTTATATAAAGCAAAAGACTTCATAAAAGTCGTGTAATAATCGGGTTCGCCAAAATCTGGTCAAAAGTATCGGTGATATGTTTACGTAACGAAAATTACTTTATACAAGTCGGCGTTCAAGCCGTAATATGGCAGCCTATCAACTTGCTAATCCGATATGTAAATGCGTGTACAAATTCATGTATAATAGTCGGAAACAAAAGTATAGACAGAAGATAGATCTAAAATCTGGAAACGTTGTTTATATGCGTAGCTTCGAATGAGAAGCAGACAAAAAGTAAAAATCATTGATTCGTTTTTTGCGTATAGTTTTGGTAGCCTCTTTTTTTTATATATAAAACGTAGCCTAACCATTAATGAGTGTATATATAAAATATATGTTTGTCTCTTTTTAGAAATCAATAGCATCTACATTCGTTTGAAGCTTAAACTGTACCAAATTAATCTAATAAATAAAATCTTACAGTTACGAATCAAATCTAATTCGTTGTTGCCTTTGGGACGAACACGAGATGTATAGTCGCCGTATCCGCACTTGCAATCTGATTGCTCTTTATCGAAGCTAATTAAGGAGTGACAATCTCCGGACTCATCGTCAATGACGTTGCACAAATATCAAAATATGCAATAGTTATGATCGATTTTAATCAACGTACTTTAACGTTGTTTTTGTCAAAACAAAGTACAGAACGTTAACGTCTTGACTTGCAATTTTATTACAGTCAATCTCCATAATTTATCTTTGAACAGAGTGTTCAATTTTGAAATTCACTTTCTTAAATTAATGACAAGATCACCTACTTTGTAATTCACATATACGCTTGTCTATTCAGTCGTAACAAAATATTGTTTAATGGTAAAAAAAGTTGTACGTGATATTGTACTGTATCAGCATTTAATTAATTATACATTCCTTTTAATTGCTTAATCAATCGATATCAATATATACATGAGTACTTGATCGGAATATATAATAAAAGAAACTGATAATAATATCTACGAAACTTACAGTTGTGTAGGAACACATGACGTATTAGTTGCAGGTCCCACGGATGACGCCAATTGATCAAGCATATTTCCACCGAATGCTAGGAATGAGTGCAATAGAGGAGGGTTTATTCTGTACAGCGGCTTTAACCTCCGGTCCGGTTACCGTGATAACCCTTGCCGAGATGATGATTTTGGGAGGGTGGTTATGGCTGTTTGTCCGCCATCGAGACGTGTTGATTGGTGGCTACGGGAAAACCCTACACGAAGGTGTAGGTAAAACCCTAGAGGGGAGGAGGAGAGCGTTTAAGCTTCCAAGATGTGTCTTTAGGGTAGAAGTCCTACCCTTTATTTATAGAGGCAATATTAGGGTTTTGAGGAAAAAGGCCAATGGCCGCTAACGAGCCAGGCTCAAGCACAAATCCAATTATTAGCCCGATGCGCTATGCGGATCATCATTATACATGATGCACTAACTTGTTGCAGGAATGCCAGTATCCCTGTTCCAGATTCTCATGGTATGAATTCTCATGGTATGAGAGTGGTGAGATTTGCGGAGGTGAAGATGAACACTCCGAACTTATCTGACAATCCATTCACTGCACCAAATCCAAATTGGTTGGTGAGATTAGCAAATCCCTTGGATATTAGAATGCATCCATACTTTGAAGTAGTAGGTATACCTCTTCCGAACCCGGTACAACAAGTACAAGTTAAACCAGTTGTAGTTCCACCCCCAGAGGTTAGAGATGAACCTAGTAACCAACCTGGACCAGCTGAAACCTCACTTAGGGTAAACCTCAAACGCCCTAGGGTCACCTGATATGACCAAAACTAACGGTTTTATTTATGCGTTGTCGTTAGGTCGCAGGACGTCAGAATCAGCTATCAGGATAGGGGCAATAGTTTTAAATTAATATTTAGCGGGGCTAAATCATAATACTCCTTATTATGGTGAGTAAGGGAAGTATGACCTAGGGTCGAATATTTAAGAGATCAGTAGAATTGAACCTATATTTATAACTTAAGATAATCCTAAAGTGAAGGAGTAGTTGTATATTACCTAATTTTGGGTTTTCTAGTTTATAAGATAAAATAAAGTAAATGCGATAAAATTTGTAATTCATATAAGGTTAATGCAAGTGCATACTACGATTTCGTTAGTTACTTTGCCAAGATTATGGAATGCTGGCTCATGAATAGGTAGTGACCTTGTATTCATTACACTGGTCCTACCACCCTTGTCATAAGACATGTCACTGGCTAATGCATTAGGCTTGAAGATTCAATTTTGAATAGACAGCAACGTCCTATAACCCCGACGCTTGTGCAGCTTGACGACAGGTATACACGTTCAAGCGGCTCATCCAATTGAACGACTCGGTTGGGCGAAGTATTAACATTCCACAAAGGTCTAAACTTTCTTAAGCACAATGAAGTACAAGGTATGCCATATCCGAGAGACGTAATGTGTATCGATGTTTTCATTAATGATTGGGTTTAAAAGATAGTTAGGCCTTTAAAAAGAGTTCAACCATAAAGAACACCATCGCCAAGTTGGTTTGACTTTCATGAACATGTTCGGTTATCCTAACAGTCCAATCCTTAATGAGTTTAAACAAACGGTTCCTTAATTAACAATGAATCCCTCAAGCGGGTTGCAATGCTTGAGACCGCGTTATGGTGAAATATACTAATCAGCACTGACCGGGTTCCATGGCCTTACTTAGCAGAGGTACATCTAACAACAACCATTGTGCCTCAGCGTGCACGTACGAAGTTTATATGCTTGGTGACTACACTAGCATGGTCTATGACCGACAATGTACTATGGGCCTAGTTAGATGTTTCACTACGAAAGAGTCCTCAGTCGGAATCCAAGGCTCGGTGGACTTACTACAACCGGTGTGCCTCAGGCAAACTTGCGTTATATCCGATAGACTTCTCTTACCAAGGGGTGACACAGATAGTGTACTTTGAATCGGGGTTCGCGACTTCCCAATAACAGAACCAATAACTACGATCTATTAGTTGGAAAATCAATTAAGTTTAATGCATAATCGGAAAGCATCTCAACGACATACACAAACCATAACAATATTTCGGCATTATAAATAACTACATCATAGCATACACTAAAGATAACTACACGCTAATCATGGTAACAATATCATAAATCATAATAATGGAAGACATTATATAAAGACAAAGGATAGAAGTACCAGTGCATTAAACGAGTTCCGAAATTACAAAAGTGACAACTTCAAACTCCAGACCGCTCCTAATACAATCTTCGACGTTCTTCTTCGGGTACATATTTTCCCGCTCAGAGTCGAAGACCTTCAAAGTATGACTAATTATTGTATAAAGAGAGAAAAAGAAGTAAATTGAAGTGAGTGAAAAAATGGATGACAAATGGCCCATTTTATATGAAAGGACCCGTCCTAATCCATCTGGACGAAGTCACCAACATCTGGTCCCATTACGATGATCGACTCTAAATAATGTCTTAAAATGAGCAAATGCACAGCGGAAGATTTCTTTCATACTTGAGAATAAACATGCTTTAAAGTGTCAACCAAAAGGTTGGTGAGTTCATAAGTTTATCATAAAATAATCAAATTCAACATTTTGATAGACCACAAGATTTAAATGCTGCATGGTACAAATGGGCCCGAATCCTATACTCACCTGTAATGTACATGCTATATCTTTTAAATACAGTACACCTTTCTCATGTACAAAATCATCTTTCATAAATCTTAGTAACCGTACACATATTTCGTGCACAAAAATAACATACACATAACCTGTGTATAAAATCATTCTCTCGATACATAACATTCACTTCAATTGGTGGCAATTATCATGTCTACATAATTCAATGGTGGCAATTATCATGTCCACATAATTCAATGGTGGCAATTATCATGTCCACATAATTCAATGGTGGCAATTATCTTGTCCACATAATTCAATAATAATCCGCAGAACTTCTGTCTGCATAATAATTCATTCGAGGAATGTTTTGCTTGTGTCTATCTCGTCAAATATTTATAAAAGCATTTCATGTATTTGCAGTTCAAAATGTATTTCAAAAGCATTTAATAAAGCAGTTATAAAATCAGCGCATGTATTCTCAGTCCCAAAAATGTAAAGAGTAAAAGGGAGCAAATGAACTCACATAATGTATTTTGTAGTAAAAATACATGTGACGACATTGAACAATGCAGGGTTGGCCTCGAATTCACGAACCTTTGATGAGAAGTCCAAAAAAAGAATGCTGCTGTCGGGACTCGAACCCAAGACCTCTCGTTCACCTAAACTACTCTTAGCCATCCGTCTGAATCTGTTTTTCCGAAATTAATTCCACCTAAATTATACTTAACCCGATTTAATTTCATTTTAGCCCAACGAAATACATGTTTCACGGCCCAACATACTACTTATTCCACAGCCCAACATAAATCTGATCCAACAGTAATATAATCGACCCAATTGCATTATACCACAAAAGGTTACTTTTCACAGAATATTTTCTAAGTAGAAGAAGGTTTCGATCAATCCACATGGGTTTGGTTTTCATTTGGGCTCGACAGAGATATAAAAGCAATTAGTAGCAGCCCGTCTTTTTCGTTCATCATCATCCCTTAATTATCACTATCATCTAATCTTTATCATTATTATCACGTATTCATTCCAAGAAGAAGAAGAAGTAATTTGACAGTTTACTGTTGGATTATAGTTGAACTACTCCACCATTTGAATTAAAAGAAAGCAAGAAAAGTGGAGTGGGAACCAAGGATAGTTTATTCTATATGTATCTCATATGCTATACATATCATCATCATCGTTGCTTATGAACACCATCACCCTTTTTTTTCTTGTTTATCATTTTATGTGCCGTTAACAAATAATCATCTAACATTATTATCGAGCCTATGATATCATCGTGATTAACTATTCGGCCCTACAATAACCTAAATCATCTCGATCCAAAATAGAAGAGTTAAACGGGTTTGATTAGAACACAAACTATAGACGTCAAAAATTAGTCACAAGTTGCATAAGTTTAAATAATTGAAGTGGGGTTATTTGATGTTGATTGTCGGCCATAATTTCCTTTTGTTGTCCCACATGTGCTGTAATATACTCATATTGAGATTGTTAAACCCCATTAACAATTAATAAAGTAAGAAAAATTTCGCTGTCTCTATGTATACTTGCTCCCATCACTACTTTAATATTATGATTCTTTCTTTAATGGAAATGAGATCTTACAACACTTGTAGCAGTCGAGTAGATACAGCTGTAATAATCTACGATGGTGTATTTAGAAGCAGAAGGAAATAGCAGGTGAGTTTTCGTGTGAGTGATTTGTATTTGAGTAGCTCGAACGTACAATAACGTAAAAATTAATATAGCAGCGAGTAGCACACATGGTAATATAGTTACAGCAGTTTTGCAGGTGATTAGGGGTGTGGTTTGGTAATAGTGGCGTTTGTTTGATCAAAAGAAGAAATAGAAAATATATACGAGTGGTTTTATTTGATGGTTGTTTTCGATTGTCGAAATTATAGTAAAACAGTAGCAGTTTGGCAGCAACATGAATGTGTTTTATCTCGAACAACAATCACTAAAATGGTGCAGCAGGTTGTGGGTTCGTAAAGAAGAAGAAAAGAGAAAGAATTAGATGTAGTTTGAGTGGGTTTCATGGTGATCGAAGTGGTTTCGAATGGTGATAACTAGTTGGTGCCAGTTTCGGACAGGATAATGGTGGATTTGTGGTTTGATGTTCAAGAGGAAAGAAGATGGTTATGGTGATGTTTGTAGTTCTTGTTTGCGGGTTCTGTTTAAACTATGAAAATAATTGCTAACAGATAATGGAATTTACTTACTCCTCCTAATAACACTCAATTAGTGATTGTTTGATAGTAATAATTGTCAACACCAAAATCCTCAAATCAAATATAAAGTCCTGAGGGAGATATAAAGGACAGCGATGTGTAACAAAATAAATGGATTTTTCTGTGTTTTTGTTGCATATTTAATTATACTATTAATTAATAATATAAACATATTAATAATAATAATATCAATAATAACAATAATAATGAAAACGATAATATTAACATTGTGTATCGATAACAATAATAGTACTAACTAATAAAGATAATAATAATAATAATATAAGTAATAATAATATATCAATTTATATCAAATTTCATATTTATAGGTTATGTCTTTAAAATAGTAATGTTAATAATATAAATGTTGATAATAATGTTGAAAGTAATTAATAATATTACTATAGTAAATTTTATTTTAGCTTGTAATAAATATAATATATATATGTATATATATATATACTTTACATATTATAAAGTATGTAATATTTACTATTGTAATTATATATATTGAATGTTTAATATTTATAAATTTTATATATATTACAATATACATATAATAATATTTATGTATAGAATTCATATACATATATTTTCAAATTACTATATCTAATATTATGTTTTCTCAAATTTTATTACATAGATAAGTTTATATTAATTATATATTGAAACAAATAAATTTAAAATATACATTTATATTTATCTACAAACAATTGTTCGTGAATCGCCGAGCATAGTCTGAGATTAAATGCATTCATTTAAACAGTTCAAAAGTTTCTGAGACTCAGCTTATCATGTCAGAATCATATAAAGATCAAGTTTAAATTTGGCCGGAAATTCCCGGGTCGTCACAGTACCTACCCGTTAAAGAAATTTCGTCCCGAAATTTGAGTGAGGTCGCCATGGCTAATAATTAGAATGTTTTCCTGACGAATATAAGTTGCTAAATAGAGTTTTATCATTATTGAATAATATAGATAAAACGACTCGATTATGTAAAGCGTACGAGTGAAGTTATCACTAAATAGTGAAATGTAAATGACAAGTTTCATCATAACTTTTGACTAGTCATGGTTGAATTTAGGAAAATAAGGTTCGTCTTAACTTTTGACGTTGTCTAGATTGAATTCCAGAATTCAGGGGATTTAAAGAAAATCTATGAAATCTATAAGATCCGATTCTTCGGTAAATGAGGAAATTAGGATCTCTTTAATTAAATGTGATGATCTGCCTCGACTGCTCTGTCTGATATTTCCATTATAAATTAAATTCTTCTGTTCCATTATTCTCACCATTCCTATACTTTTTTTCTTAGTTTCGTATATCCACAAGATTGTGAAAATGCTTAATCCAGTTCTAATCCTTGTTCTTATCCTCACTATCTCAATAATCATTCTCCTTTTCCAATTACCACCGGAGGAATCTGTTTTCTTCTACTTCGCCCTTGGGGTTATAATATTTTTAATTTTCCCGTGTCTTTATGTTGCGATAAACATTGATATACACGGTTTGTAATTCCTGTGTTTGTGATCGGCTTTACATTTTTCTTTATTTTTCGGAGCTCCATGCTCTTGTTTTCTCCTCCCGACTCCAAGTCAAGCGAATAATGGTCCAGAATTTATATGTATGAAATTTTGAATGATCATAATATACTAAGCAGAAGAATTGTAATAGCACGATTTGATTTTCAAATTTATCAAAATTACAGAAGATAGAACTATCAAGAATATATTCTTCTTGATATGTTCGGAGATTATGTAAAATGAAAGAGTTATGTAACATGACACATAATGATGGTATGATTTACTGTGAACCATCATCACGTTTCATTAGAAACTCAGCATGACTTACTATAATATAATCACGTTGGCCAAACGCCATTATATTATACTAACTCATGCTTCAATTCCCAACACTTCTCCAGAATTCATTCATAATTTATACTTATATTTTACAGAAGTTTCCAATATAATGAATTAAAGAAAACACGAAGAGGTAGGTAATTTCGGACAAGAATATTTATGAAAATATTCTCAGAAATATCGAAGATATTTATGATGATATTTTGGAATTTCTTAGTTCAAAGGTTGATGAAGAAGAATTTTCCGCAAGATTTTAACATGACTTCGGAGCAAGATATTCTCTAAAGATTTCATCGGATCCAGATTTATCTGAATTCTTTGAATATAGGGTTTGGTCCTTGTATTTGTTTTTGGTCTCCTTCATGATTAGCTCAATTCGTTTTTCAATACCAAATTTTCCTATCGAGCGTTCCCAACACTCTATTTTTTTTATCATCAAACCCTTGGCCATCTAGGCCATATACAATTTTACTGTTTCGTCTGCATTTAATGCAGCCATATCTGAATCGTCGGTTATCAATCTGGGATGTTTTCAGGAGAATTGTGTTTTTAGATGATTAAATGCTGATGGAAGTATGGTGGAATATAAAAGGTTCTCTGGTAACAATGAATGAGCACGCATATATATCAAGGTTATAATAAGGCTGGTCCGGCTGAAAAGTCGAAGTTGACTTGCTGGAGCTGTGACAAAATTTGCTACTTTAAAAAGGAATTGCCAGGTTATGTTCGGTGATAACAACGCCAAAGGAGCTAGCACAGATTCGTGTTAAACGTTTACTCAAGTTCTGAGTGTTTTCATGTGCATATCCATATGCATAAATCTTTTCTTCCGTAGATGAAGTGCGGTTGTTTCATCCTCTCGATTGAGGTGTTTTCAAGAATCATGAATGGTTTGAACGCAGATTATAATCGTCAAGATACAAATGAGGTTTAAGATGAAATCAAGTGGCAAACTTGAAGAATTGTTTAGTTTCATATGTTATAATCAATATTTTAATTTATTTTAATTGTCCCATGTCGGCAGTCCACAGTTGATAGTCCACAGTTAATGGTCCAATAATTCATATATAGCTTAATATATAATATTCGAATTAATTAATACGTATCGTGACCCGTGTACATGTCTCAGACTCAATCACAACTCAAAGTATATATATTATTATAGAATCAACCTCAACCCTGTATAGAGAACTCGATCATTACTGCATATAGAGTGTCTATGGTGATTCCAAATAATATATATAGATGCGTCGATATGATATATCAAAACCTTGTATACGTGTCCCGATATTTAAAGTGCATAAAATAAATAACAAAAATTAAATGACGATAAATAAAATTGCGAGAATTAAAATTGCGATTAATAAATTGCGATAAATAAAATGTAATCAGTTAGCTAGGAACAGTTAGCGTGGATTCTTAACAAAATTTCTCATAGTTAATTTATTTGTTTCTAACAAATTTTATTTTGTCCAATGTTTTCTTCATTATGGCACTTGTTGGATTCTGATAGATCAAAATCCAAATATGAGATTGAATGAAAAGGGTTATTCTGCGGTGAATGGATACGTATATCGGTGGTTGTAAGTAGGATATGAATCAGATTTGAAAGAATGTACAGTGTAACTTATTAATGTAAAATCTAAATATTCCACGGGTATTACCTACCCGTTAAAATATTTTCATCATTAATAGTTTGTACAAAAGAATTTTTAATTATAATCTTTATGAAAATATATATACATATATATTTTCTTCAGATGTAATATAGATTTAATGAGTTAATATGATATTAATCTCATTTAATTTTTCGGATGGAACTTAGAATAAATAATCTCTAAAACATTAGAAATTACACAATCGTCATGCAGAACGAAGATAATTGATGTAGAACGATACGTAGAACGATGATTATGCTCGAGGTACAGAATGAGATGTTGAGGTGTGTAATGTTGATTGTACTGGTGCTGTTACTGATGGTACTGTTGATGCTAGTGATGTTACTGAAGCTGGTAATTTTTGCACCATATTCTCCAATTTGATTACTCGAGCGCGAAGTTCGTTGACTTCTTCTATTATTTCGGGATGATTGTCGGTTGGAACGAGCGGATGAATAAGGTTTAGAATTGTGGATAGAATATAATCATGATGAGATACTCTGGAAATGCGGCTGAAAATGGTGTTTCGGATAGGTTCACCGATAAGTGCATCAGGTTCTTCACCAAGAGATGAATTCAGTTGGTGGAAGGGATTACCTTCTTCTTGCCTACAATGATTAAGTAAGCTATGAACCCATCAGATGAATTGGGGATGGCTAATTGGTTGATTCATTATGGTGACACTGCTTCCGGAGCTTAGGTGAAACTCCATATCGGAATAGTTGTCGGAATCCGAGGAATTCGAACTGGTTGAGGGATTCATCTCGTACGATCAGATGAAGGATTTTCGATAAGAATAAATTATAGGATGTAGATTAGTACCCTGCAATACATAATTTACATATGCATATAAAATACTAAAATCCCATAAGTTACGGAGGAATCTACGGAATATGTCAAGCAAGGTTTACAGTAACAGATACGCTAAGATACGAATTTATCTATACACTATCTATGCAATAGAGGTAGTAAGATGTGTCTAGACTTTAAGAATGATAAGCAAATAAATTTCGTCACTAAATGATAAGCAAAACTTTTGACATGCAGACACGGTCGAAGTCCAGACTCACTAATGCATCTAAACAACTATCAATTAGATACACTAATGCAAGACTTGGTTCGCTAAGACCACCGCTCTAATACCAACTGAAAGGACCCGTCCTAATCCATCTGGACGAAGTCACCAACATCTGGTCCCATTACGATGATCGACACTAAATAATGTCTTTAAAATGAGCAAATGCACAGTGGAAGATTTTATCATACCTGAGAATAAACTTGCTTTAAAGTGCCAACCAAAAGGTTGGTGAGTTCATAAGTTTATCATAAAATAATAAAATTTAATATTTTAATAGACCACAAGATTTAAATGTTGCATGGTACAAATGGGTCCGAATCCTATACCCACCTGTAATGTACATGCGATATCTTTTAAATACAGTACACCTTTCTCATGTACAAAATCATCTTTCATAAATCTTAGTAACCGTACACATATTTCGTGCACAAAAATAACATACACATAACCTGTGTATAAAATCATTCTTTCGATACATAACATTCAATTCAATTGGTGGCAATTATCATGTCCACATAATTCAATGGTGGCAATTATCATGTCCACATAATTCAATGGTGGCAATTATCATGTCCACATAATTCAATGGTGGCAATTATCATGTCCACATAATTCAATAATAATCCGCAGAACTTCTGTCTGCATAATAATTCATTCGAGGAATGTTTTGCTTGTGTCTATCTCGTCGAATATTTATAAAAGCATTTCATGTATTTGCAGTTCAAAATGTATTTCAAAAGCATTTAATAAAGCAGTTATAAAATCAGCGCATGTATTCTCAGTCCCAAAAATGTAAAGAGTAAAAGGGAGCAAATGAACTCACATAATGTATTTTGTAGTAAAAATACATGTGACGACATTGAACAATGCAGGGTTGGCCTCGAATTCACGAACCTTTGATGAGAAGTCCAAAAAAAAAGAATGCTGCTGCCGGGACTCGAACCCGAGACCTCTCGTTCACCTAAACCACTCTTACCCATCCGTCTGAATCTGTTTTTCCTAAATTAATTCCACCTAAATTATAATTAACCTGATTTAATTTCATTTTAGCCCAACGAAATACATGTTTCACGGCCCAACATAAATCTGATCCAACGGTAATATAATCGACCCAATTGCATTATACCACAAAAGGTTACTTTTCACAGAATATTTTCTAAGTAGAAGAAGGTTTCGATCAATCCACGTGGGTTTGGTTTTCATTTGGGCTCGACAGAGATATAAAAGCAATTCATAGCAGCCGTCTTTTTCTATCATCATCATCCCTTAATTATCGCTATCATCTAATCTTTATCATTATTATCACGTATTCATTCCAAGAAGAAGAAGAAGTAATTCGACAGTTTACTGTTGGATTATAGTTGAACTACTCCACCATTTGAATTAAAAGAAAGCAAGAAAAGTGGAGTGGGGACCAAGGATAGTTTATTCTATATGTATCTCATATGCTATACATATCATCATCATCGTTGCTTATGAACACCATCACCCTTTTTTTTCTTGTTTAGCATTTTATGTGCCGTTATCAAATAATCATCTAACATTATTATCGAGCCTATGATATCATCATGATTAACTATTCGGCCCTACAATAACCTGAACCATCTCGATCCAAAATAGAAGAGTTAAACGGGTTTGATTAGAACACAAACTATAGACGTCAAAAATTAGTCACAAGTTGCATAAGTTTAAATAATTGAAGTGGGGTTATTTGATGTTGATTGTCGGCCATAATTTTCTTTTGTTGTCCCACGTGTGCTGTAATATACTCATATTGAGATTGTTAAACCCCATTAACAATTAATAAAGTAAGAAAAATTTCACTGTCTCTATGTATACTTGCTCCCATCACTACTTTAATATTATGATTCTTTCTTTAATGGAAATGAGATCTTACAACACTTGTAGCAGTTGAGTAGATACAGCTATAATAATCTTCGATGGTGTCTTTAGAAGCAGAAGGAAATAGCAGGTGAGTTTTCGTGTGAGTGGTTTGTATTTGAGTAGCTCGAACGTACAATAACGTAAAAATTAATATAGCAGCGAGTAGCACACATGGTAATATAGTTACTGCAGTTTTACAGGTGATTAGGGGTGTGGTTTGGTAATAGTGGCGTTTGTTTGATCAAAAGAAGATATAGAAAATATATACGAGTGGTTTTATTTGATGGTTATTTTCGATTGTCGAAATTATAGTAAAACAATAGCAGTTTGGCAGCAACATGAGTGTGTTTTATCTCGAACGGCCATCACTAAAATGGTGCAGCAGGTTATGGGTTCGTAAAGAAGAAGAAAAGAGAAAGAATTAGATGTAGTTTGAGTGGGTTTCATGGTGATCGAAGTGGTTTTGAATGGCGATAACTAGTTGGTGCCAGTTTCGGACAGGATAATGGTGGATTTGTGGTTTGATGTTCAAGTGGAAAGAAGATGGTTATGGTGATGTTTGTAGTTCTTGTTTGCGGGTTCTGTTTAAACTATGAAAATAATTGCTAACAGATAATGGAATTTACTTACTCCTCCTAATAACACTCAATTAGTGATTGTTTGATAGTAATAATTGTCGACACCAAAATCCTCAAATCAAATATAAAGTCCTGAGGGAGATATAAAGGACAGCGATGTGTAACAAAATAAATGGATTTTTCTGTGTTTTTGTTGCATATTTAATTATACTATTAATTAATAATATAAAAATATTAATAATAATAATATCAATAATAACAATAATAATGAAAACGATAATATTAACATTGTGTATCGATAACAATAATAGTACTAACTAATAAAGATAATAATAATATAAGTAATAATAATATATCAATTTATATCAAATTTCATATATATAGGTTATGTCTTTAAAATAGTAATGTTAATAATATAAATGTTGATAATAATGTTGAAAGTAATTAATAATATTACTATAATAATTTTATTTTAACTTGTAATAAATATAATATATATATGTATATATATATATATATATATATATATATATATATATATATATATATATATATATATATACTTTACATATTATAAAGTATGTAATATTTACTATTGTAATTATATATATTGAATGTTTAATATTTATAAATCTTATATATATTACAATATACATATAATAATATTTATGTATAGAATTCATATACATATATTTTCAAATTACTATATCTAATATTATGTTTTCTCAAATTTTATTACATAGATAAGTTTATATTAATTATATATTGAAACAAATAAATTTAAAATATACATTTATATTTATCTACAAACAATTGTTCGTGAATCGCCGAGCATAGTCTGAGATTAAATGCATTCATTTAAAAAGTTCAAAAGTTTCTAAGACTCAGCTTATCGTGTCGGAATCATAAAAAGATCAAGTTTAAATTTGGTCGGAAATTCCCGGGTCCTCACATTATAGTTGAGTTTTGACTGGAAAATGGCTAGCAGGCCGATATGGCAGGCCGACGCCATAGGCCGGTGTCACAGGCCAGTACCAGGAAAGACTTTTGACCAGGTCATTTCCTGTGCCCGGAGTCTAAGCCAATTGGCCGGCACCATATGGCAGGCCGGTGTGGCAGGCCGGTGTGACAGCCTGATATGGCCGAAATAAACGATTTTTATTCGTGCGGTGTTGTTAGGCCGCAGGATGTCAGATTCAGTTGATCAAGGTATCATATAGTGGTTTTGTTTATTTATATTGTGTGGGGCCTAAATTTACTTTTACTTTCTAAGGTGTAGAAGGTGCAAGTTAACCTAGTGTCGTATTTTTGAATACATTAACGAATTGAAAATCAAGTGGATAATTGTATTTTATTTAAATTACCTAGATAAAGGATAATTGTTGGTTTAAGCTAATGGTCCTAACTACAGAAAAGTAAATAAAGTGGAAGGATATTCGGAGTATGCAGATCAGGGAAATGTTGACCAAGATATTAGTTTTGGGTTAGGAAAGGTAATTATGCTTATGTTAAGGCTATGTTTAGAATGATGTAGATCTAGTTAGATGAGCCAATTACACAGACCTACTTATCTCTAGACTCTCAGATTTCTCTTTGAGCAGTGAAAAGTATGTCACTTGGTTGTATAATTGAAATGCAGTTATACCTTGGAGGTTATCCTCAGTAAAGTACTCGGTTTATTAGTAAGTTAAGCTCTAATCCTAGCCCTCGTTATCAGTTTAGTTAACTAAATAACAACGTGCCGTGTTGATTGAACACTGATCACAAACGGAAGGAGTCCGTCGGTTTAAGTTGGAAAAGCCTTAAATGAAAACTAACAATTATTTCATCATACTAATGAGATCATATCAATTCAAACATTATATGGCATTACAGTTGATATACTGAAAGTAAAGTAGATAGAAACCTAATAGATACCTAGACAGTTGATATGACTTAGTCCCAAGGCAACAATTAAACAAGAACATTCAATAGGCTTGGGTCACATAGTAAAGGCACTAACTAGAGCTTAACAGCTCCTAAGAGGTCTCTTTGGAACAGTCAATAGGCATACTAGGTCATTCATGTCTCAATTCCTAAGTTCCGTGTCCTAAAAGCGCATTAAATGCCTCTCCGGAACTCCGGCCATACCGAGTTCATAGAATCTTTAGATACAGTATAACCAGGGGTATTAAACCTATGAAGTATCTAAGTTCATATAGGTGGACAAGTCCTGATCAAAACCTAGGTTGGTCAATCCTTAAGATGCTAGCATACAAATCTATCAGACTCACAAGTTCAGCATAACAGTAGTAACCGTACTAAATTAACATAATTACGCTAACCGAAACTTCTATCATGACAACATACAGATTAATTAAGCTATCATGGTAATATCATAACTCATTATTAAACATAAAAAGTAAGAATACATGTTTAATACAAAAGACAAGCATTTCCGAAAAAAACCCTGAAAAGGCTGAAGAAATCTGCCCGAGATCGCAGGGACTCGCTGGGATATCCTCCGAAAAATAAAAGGTAAGCTAGCTACTACTAAAAACTAACTAAGAAAATATAAAATGAATTTGTAAATTGAGTGTGTGTTTAAATGCATGGAGAGATCCCTTTAAATAGACTTTATTTTTGCCTGCAAACAGCTGACAGGCCGTTTGGCAAGTCGTTTGCAGGGGCCGTTTTCTTGTTTTGCCCGTTTGCTGTGGCAGTTTGACTTGGGCGTGTGGCAGGCCATTTGCAAGCCAGGCAAGCCATTTTTCAGGCCATTTGGCAGGCCTCTTGGCTTGCCTGGTCAGCTGAAATTCACTGGATCGTAACTTGCTTTCTTGTCTTTAACCTTTTTCGCTCTAGAATCTTCATTTTAGCTCTGTTTTACTTCATTCTTTTTGCATCGCCTTCGTAATTACTTAATCTATAAAACTAACCAAAAAAGTGTTAATTTTGCCAAAAAAGTTTGAAACTTTATTGATTTAGGGCTTAATATCAGGGGTAAAAACGTGACTTTTTGGCCGATATCAAATACCCCACACTTAGCTTTGCTTGTCCTCAAGCAAAAAGCGAGAATATAAGGTTCTTTCTAATAGATTCTCCCATACTCACCCATGGATCCTCTTATTATGCCTTCATCAGAAGTTGTCACATCTTTCGAAAGTATTTGAAAAAGTTTCGAACTTCGATGATTTTGGTCTCTAGATTTCAATCGCGTCCATGGTGAAAAAGGCATACTTTCTAACTCTAAGATGTAGAGTGTACATGACCAGGCTCCTCACTAGCGGATCACTCATATCACTCAAGTGTTTAGGGTTCCCTAATCTAATTGTATTATCACTCAGAAGCCAGTCGTGTAACAGTTCTCATCATAGGCATGGTAAAGCATCGATATCTCCACCGGTTAAGTAAGGACGGCACTGATCTTCTTCTTAGGAATTCTTTCAAGAGGAAGACGGGTTGAAGGGTTTCGTTGGGAAAATTTTATGGAATGGTGAAAGGTATCCAGATCTTTTGATTTAGAGAGAGAGTTGATAGATTTTGATTCTTCAGAGTATCCTTTTTGGATAGAGAATGGATTGGATTCCGTAAAAAGTTTCTTCGGAAGAGGCGGATTTTGCTAAGACTTTGTCTAGGATTTTCTTTGGCTCTTTCGGTAATTCTTCTTTGGGGCAACTTCTCGGGTTTTTGTTTGCCTTTATTCTAGAGACTTTGCTCTCTTTTTTTAGCATACCCCCTTTTCATAACTTTTGTGTTTCGTTCCTGGTTCCCAGAGAGGAAGTGATAATCCACTGAAAATAGGTCTTTGGCCTATCAAAAACAATCAGGGGTTAAGAATCTTTTAACAAGTGCTTTTGAAGCGAATTTGATCGATCTATCTCTTCACTATTCTCTGGATTTTTTGATAAGTGGAAAGGGGAATAAAGGTGAATGGGTAGTGTATTTTTGGGAGTGAATTTGGGGTGAATATTTCGGATTTGTCAACTCTTTATGTGAGTTGGTCGGTTTACATTGCGTGGAGTGGAAACGGAAACAGATGACTTTTTGTCTTCTCTATTCAGAATGATTTCGGAAGGAGTATCGCACCTGCACCACGTATAGCGCTTACTAACCATTGACCTTGAAACGTATGTCAAAACCAAGTTCAAACTTGAACCGTACACCGACACGCTCATCAATTGAATTGACAAAGTACTATAGATTTGATGGGTCGTACAGATACTTTGGGCCCAAGAGTCCTCACTTTTGGGAGTAGGGGTCGTGCTTGGTCATGCGTAGCCTTTTACATATTTTCTTCAAAGAAATCTTTCGACACAAAACATGAGTTTCAACTTAATCGTTTCGTTCTAATGAATGTTTCAAAAACTAATTTCTAGCAATTTTATAGAATCTTTGGGGCTAAACAAGGTAAGAATTTTTCGAAGTTACCCAATATTCATTGCTAATTACTTTTAGACAAAAGAATTTTTCAAAACTTGGCGTTTTACGGTTACTTGTCCTTTGAACCTTTACCCAATACCCCACACTTAGAATAACATTGTCCCTAATGTTCTTTGAAAAAGAATATTTTATATATAAATTAAGGACATTGTCTTCTAAAATTTCTAAGTTGGTTGCGGAAGTGACCCCACACTTAGAGATTTTAGTGTGTAATAATTGAAATAGGTTTGAGGAAGGATTACTTCCCTATGGTCAGGTTACTTTTCTAGTGCTGGGCCTTCCTACGGTCAAGCTCCTAATTGCTGGAAAAGACCAGTCTCTTTTGATAAAGTTTCTGCATGAAGGACGAAAAGAGAAAGGCAGCATTTCCACTATATATAACTTTTTAATAAAATGCTTCAAAAAGATAAAACTAAAAGTAAATAAAATAAAGTAGTCTACGGAATACTATTCTGGCCAATGTGCTTAGCGGTGTCTGCGAAGTATCCATGAAGTTCGAAGGGATGATCATCATCCTCTAGTCTCGGTAAAACTGAAGTGGCTGCCCTACATCTAAATTAGGGCCTAGTAGTGAATCCAGACAAAGGTCTGATGGCAACTCCAGGTGTGACATGCGTGGGAAAGGATCCTCATCAGGGATATTCCTGGTAATCTCAAAGACCTGGGTCGTGGGTGGCTCGACTGATATGGGAACTGTGACTAGGTGACAACCTTTAAGTAGCTCAGGGACTGAGACTGCCTCGATGACTGGAGCCGGAAAAACGGCGAAGACAGGCGGCGTGATGGGAGCAGGAGTAGCATGTGCTGGGAAGGCAGCTGAAGTGACCGAGTGAACTGAGACTGGTGTGGAACGCCTGGGGTAGCTTGTCGTGTCAGCTGAACACGGCGCACTAGCCTGAATGACGATGGGCCCAGAGTACCACGTGGCATCCCCTCGCATTAAAGGTATGCTCTAAGAGCTCAATAAAGTCTTTGCTGGTCTCTGAGTAATGCCCATACAACATCTAGGTCATTCAAGGTGGCTCCATAGTGTATCACTGTCTGTGGCTCATGTGTCTCTAGTGGCTGTGTACACTCAGCAGGTCTCGAGGCTAGACATCTAGAGGGTCGCACAGGAGGGGCTAGCGGTGCTGTACTAATATCCTCCTCAACACTCTCCAATATAAATCGCCTTGGGCCTAACTGCCTTGTTAATGGCCTATTCTGATCAGCGCTGCTTTTCGATGAGTAAATCCTCGAAGTCCCCCTCCTGCGAACTAGGATGTAAACTAAAGCTCCTGAACTTGGCATTCTGCCTGAACACATTCAACAAACTCGTAAGTACTAAGCGCAAGTATGGCACTTAGTTGTTAGTGCACAGAGATAATATTTTTGTAAACTGGAAATAAAAATAAAATTATAAGCAAGGGGTGCCTCCCAAAAGCGCTCTGTTTATCAAGTCGTTAGAGCTCGACTTTTCCTGCCTGATCTTCAGAATGGATCAAATGATAAGAGGTGCTCCCCCTTATCGTGGTCTTCTAGATAAGCTTTTAACCGGTGGCCGTTGACTTTGAAGTTGCCAGTGGGTTCTTCTAGTTCCACGGCTCCGTGTGGAAAAACATGTATAACTTTGTATGGCTCACTCCATCTTGATCTAAATTTTCCAGCGAACTTCTTGAATCGAGAATTAAAGAGCAAAACTTTATCTCCAGGAGCTAACTTTGTGGGCATTAGTTTTTGCATCGTGTGTCATTTATCTGAATCTTCCGACGCCTAGCGGTTACTAAGGGATTGAGGTTGCAGGTCTTTAGTGCCTAGAGAGCTTTATACTCTAGTTCCAGCGGAAGGTGACAGGCTTTTCCATAAATCATGCGGTAGGGTGTAGTTCCTAGAGGATTCTTGTAAGCAGTCCGGAATGCCCACAGAGCATAGTCTAGTTTCTCGACCTATTTATTTCCATGATGGCCGACGGTGCATTATAGGATTCTCTTGATTGCTTTGTTAGTGACCTCTGCTTGTGGGTAACTTCGTATTATTGCATCACCTTCATAAATTGGGTGTTGCAGAAGTGTGTGCCTCTATCACTTATTATAGCACGGGGAGCTCCAAATCGGCAGAAGAGTCTCTTCAGGAAGTTGGTGACGACCTTGGCATCATTGGTTGGAAATGCTTGGGCTTCGACCCATTTGGAGACGTAATGAGGACATATTCTTTCCCATTAGACTTCAGGAATGGCCCCATAAAGTCTAATCCCCATATATCGAAGATCTCACAAGCTTGAATATTAGTCTGAGGCATCTCATTCTTCATAGAGATAATACCTTGCCTTTGGCATGCGTCGCAATGCTTTACAAGATCTTGCGCGTCTCGAAATATAGACGGCCAGTAAAATCCTGATTCGTAGACTTTTCTTGCGATTAAGTTTGCTCCATGATGACCTGCTACTTGTTTTTCATCTACGCACCTACTGATTATCTGATCAGGACAAATTCTAAACAGGTACGGATCTTCCCAATAGTAGTACTTGGCATCCCTGAAGAACTTCCTTCTTTGGGATGTGCTCATTCCCTTTTGTACTACTCTAGCAACTAGGTAGTTGGCTATGTTAGCATACCAAGGAGTATCAGTGAATTGTGATCCTATGTGAGTTTGTCCTAAACTCATAAGCTGTTCTTCCAAAAATTTATCTCTGATATCTTGTTTAGCAAGTTGTTCCATCGCTAGGTTCTCCAAACGACTAAGATGGTCTGTTGCGATGTTCTCTGCTTCTTTCTTATCTTTGATCTCAATATCAAATTCTTGGAGGAGTAAGATCCATCGTAGGAGTCCTGGTTTAGCGTCTTGCTTAGTGAATAGATATTTAAGGGCTGAATGATCTATGTAAACCGTAGTTTTGGACAGGATGAGATAGGAACGGAATTTGTCAAAGGCGAATACTACAGCTAGCAGCTCCTTTTCTGTGGTGGTGTAATTCTCTTGAGCTCCGGTTAAGGTTTTGCTGGTGTATTAGATTAGATGAAAGTGCTTATCTTTCGGTTGTCCAAGTACAGCTCTAACTACGAAGTCACTCACATCACACATGATTTCGAATGGTAAACTCCAATCAGGAGCTATCATGATAGGTGCGTGTTGAAATGTCCCGTTCTTATTGATTAAAAACGTTCCATATTAATTGATTTCGTTGCGAGGTTTTGACCTCTATATGAGACGTTTTTCAAAGACTGCATTCATTTTAAAACAAACCATAACCTTTATTTTATCTATAAAGGTTTAAAAAGCATTACATAGATTATCAAGTAATGATAATCTAAAATATACCGTTTACACACGACCATTACATAATGGTTTACAATAAGAATATATTACATCAAAAATAAGTTTCTTGAATGCAGTTTTTACATAATATCATACAAGCATGGACTCCAAATCTTGTCCTTATTTAAGTATGCGACAGCGGAAGCTCTTAATAATCACCTGAGAATAAACATGCTTAAAACGTCAACAAAAATGTTGGTGAGTTATAGGTTTAACCTATATATATCAAATCGTAACAATAGACCACAAGATTTCATATTTCAATACACATCCCATACATAGAGATAAAAATCATTCATATGGTGCACACCTGGTAACCGACATTAACAAGATGCATATATAAGAATATCACCATCATTCCGGGACACCCTTCGGATATGATATAAATTTCGAAGTACTAAAGCATCCAGTACTTTGTATGGGGTTTGTTAGGCCCAATAGATCTATCTTTAGGATTCGCGTCAATTAGGGTGTCTGTTTCCTAATTCTTAGATTACCAGACTTTATAAAAAGGGGCATATTCGATTTTGATAATTTAACCATAGAATGTAGTTTCACGTACTTGTGTCTATTTTGTAAATCATTTATAAAACCTGCATGTATTCTCATCCAAAAAATATTAGATTTTAAAAATGGGACTATAACTCACTTTCACAGATTTTTACTTCGTCGGGAAGTAAGACTTGGCCAATGGTTGATTCACGAACCTATAACAAATATGTACATATATAACAAAGTATGTTCAAAATATATTTACAACACTTTTAATACATTTTGATGTTTTAAGTTTATTAAGTCAGCTGTCCTCGTTAGTAACCTACAACTAGTTGTCCACAGTTAGATGTACAGAAATAAATCGATATATATTATCTTGAATCAATCCACGACCCAGTGTATACATATCTCAGTATTGATCACAACTCAAACTATATATATTTTGGAATCAACCTCAACCCTGTATAGCTAACTCCAACATTCACATATAGAGTTTCTATGGTTGTTCCGAAATATATATAGATGTGTCGACATGATAGGTCAAAACATTGTATACGTGTCTATGGTATCTCAAGATTATATAATATACAATACAAGTTGATTAAGTTATGGTTGGAATAGATTTGTTATCAATTTTCACGTAGCTAAAATGAGTAGTTTTTACCAATTTTGTTTTGCTCGCCATTTCTTCGTTTCTAATCCGTTTTGAGTGATTTAAGCGGGCACGGTTTTGTATTGAACTTGACTTTCTGAAACTAAACAGAAAAGGTATAGGTTTATAGTTGGAAATACAAGTTACAAGTCATTTTTGAAAGAGGTAGTCATTTCCGTCGAAAGAACGACATCTTGATGACTGTTTTGAAAAACATACTTTCACTTTGAGTTTAACCATGATTTTTGAATATGGTTTCATGTTCATAAGAAAAATCATTTTCCCAGAAGTATAGCTTTTAAATCAAAGTTTTTCATAGTTTTTAATTATCCAAACCAAAACAGCCCCCGGTTGTAACTACGACGGCGTAAATCCGGTTTTATGGTGTTTATCGTGTTTTCGGGTTTTAAATCATTAAGTTAGCATATCATATAGATATAGATCATGTGTATAGTTGATTTTAAAAGTGTAGTTATAAGGATTAAATTTATTTGCGAACAAGTTTAGAATTAACTAAACTATGTTCTAGTGATTACTAGTTTACCACTTCGAATATGATAGCTTTTTATGTATGAATCGAATGATGTTACGAACATTATTACTACCTTAAGTTCCTTGGATAAACCTACTGGAAAAGAGAAAAATGGATCTAGCTTCAACAGATCCTTGGATGGCTTGAAGTTCTTGAAGCAGAATCATGACACGAAAACAAGTTCAAGCAAGATCATCACTTGAAATAAGATTGTTATTGTTATAGAAATTGAACCAAAAATTTGAATATGATTATTACCTTATATTAGAATGATAACCTACTGTAAGAAACAAAGATTTCTTGAGGATGGATGATCACCTTACAAGATTGGAAGTGAGCTAGCAAACTTGAAAGTATTCTTGATTTTATGAAACTAGAACTTGTAGAATTTATGAAGAACACTTAGAACTTGAAGATAGAACTTGAGAGAGATCAATTAAATGAAGAAAATTGAAGAATTAAAGTGTTTGTAGGTGTTTTTGGTCATTGGTGTATGGATTAGATATAAAGGATATGTAATTTTGTTTTCATGTAAATAAGTCATGAATGATTACTCATATTTTTGTAATTTTATGAGATATTTCATGCTAGTTGCCAAATGATGGTTCCCACATGTGTTAGGTGACTCACATGGGCTACTAAGAGCTAATCATTGGAGTGTATATACCAATAGTACATACATCTAAAAGCTGTGTATTATACGAGTACGAATACGGTTGCATACGAGTAGAATTGTTGATGAAACTGAACGAGGATGTAATTAAAACACTACATGTATATACATTTTAACTGAGTCGTTAAGTCATCGTTAGTCGTTACATGTAAATGTTGTTTTGAAACCTTTAGGTTAACGATTTTGTTAAATGTTATTAACCCAATGTTTATAATATCAAATGAGATTTTAAATTATTATATTATCATGATATTATGATGTACGAATATCTCTTAATATGATCTATATACATTAAATGTCGTTACAACGATAATCGTTACATATATGTCTCGTTTCAAAATCATTAAGTTAGTAGTCTTACTTTTACATATGTAGTTCATTGTTAATATACTTAATGATATGTTTACTTATCATAATATCATGTTAACTATATATATATCCATATATATGTCATCATATAGTTTTTACAAGTTTTAACGTTCGTGAATCACTGGTCAACTTGGGTGGTCAATTGTCTATATGAAACCTATTTCAATTAATCAAGTCTTAACAAGTTTGATTGCTTAACATGTTAGAAAAATTTAATCATGTAAATATAGTTTTCATTAAACATATAATCATAGAAAGGTTCAGAAAAGTTCGGGTCACTACAGTACCTACCCGTTAAATAAATTTCGTCCCGAAATTTTAAGCGATTGGAGGTGTTGGCTCATCTTCTGGAAATAAGTGCGGATACTTCTTCTTCATCTGATCTTCTCGTTCCCAGGTGGACTCGGGTCCTCTACGAGCATTCCATCGAACCTTAACAATCGGTATCTTGTTTTGTTTAAGTCTCTTAACCTCACGATCCATTATTTCAACGAGTTCTTCAATGAATTGAAGTTTTTCATTGATTTGGATTTCGTCCAACGGAATAGTGAGATCTTCTTTAGCAAAACATTTCTTCAAATTCGAGACGTGGAAAGTGTTATGTACAGCCGCGAGTTGTTGAGGTAACTCAAGTCAGTAAGCTACTGGTCCGACACGATCAATAATCTTGAATGGTCCAATATAGCTTGGATTTAATTTCCCTCATTTACCAAATCGAACAACACCTTTCCAAGGTGCAACCTTAAGCATGACCATCTCTCCAATTTTAAATTCTATATCTTTTCTTTTAATGTCGGCGTAGCTCTTTTGTCGACTTTGGGCGGTGTTCAACTGTTGTTGAATTTGGATGATCTTCTCGGTAGTTTCTTGTATTATCTCCGGACCCGTAATATGTCTATCCCCCACTTCACTCCAATAAATTGGAGACCTGCACTTTCTACCATAAAGTGCTTCAAATGGCGCCATCTCAATGCTTGAATGGTAGCTGTTGTTGTAGGAAAATTCTGCTAACGGTAGATGTCGATCCCAACTGTTTCCGAAATCAATAACACATGCTCGTAGCATGTCTTCAAGCATTTGTATCGTCCTTTCGCTCTGCCCATCAGTTTGTGGATGATAGGCAGTACTCATGTCTAGACGAGTTCCTAATGCTTGCTGTAATGTCTGCCAGAATCTTGAAATAAATCTGCCATCCCTATCAGAGATAATAGAGATTGGTATTCCATGTCTGGAGATTACTTCCTTCAAATACAGTCGTGCTAACTTCTCCATCTTGTCATCTTCTCTTATTGGCAGGAAGTGTGCTGATTTGGTGAGACGATCAATTATTACCTAAATAGTATCAAAACCACTTACAGTCCTTGACAATTTAGTGATGAAATCCATGGTAATGTTTTCCCATTTCCATTCCGGGATTTCGGGTTGTTGAAGTAGACCTGATGGTTTCTGATGCTCAGCTTTGACCTTAGAACACGTCAAACATTCTCCTAAGTATTTAGCAACATCGGCTTTCATACCCGGTCACCAAAAATGTTTCTTGAGATCCTTGTACATCTTCCCCGTTCCAGGATGTATTGAGTATCTGGTTTTATGAGCTTCTCTAAGTACCATTTCTCTCATATCTCCAAATTTTGGTACCCAAATTCTTTCAGCCCCATACCGGGTTCCGTCTTCCCGAATATTAAGATGCTTCTCCGATCCTTTGGGTATTTCATCCTTTAAATTTCCCTCTTTTAAAACTCCTTGTTGCGCCTCCTTTATTTGAGTAGTAAGGTTATTGTGAATCATTATATTCATAGATTTTACTCGAATGGGTTCTCTGTCCTTTCTACTCAAGGCGTCGGCTACCACATTTGCCTTCCCCGGGTGGTAACGAATCTCAAAGTCGTAATCTTTCAACAATTCAATCCACCTACGCTGCCTCATGTTCAGTTGTTTCTGATTAAATATGTGTTGAAGACTTTTGTGGTCGGTATATATAATACTTTTGACCCCATATAAGTAGTGCCTCCAAGTCTTTAATGCAAAAACATCCGCGCCTAATTCTAAATCATGCATCGTATAATTTTACTCGTGAATCTTCAATTGTCTAGATGCATAAGCAATTACCTTCGTTCATTGCATTAATACACAACCGAGACCTTGCTTTGAGGCGTCACAATATATCACAAAATCATCATTCCCTTCAGGCAATGACAATATAGGTGCCGTAGTTAGCTTTTTCTTCAATAACTGAAACGCCTTCTCTTGTTCATCCTTCCATTCAAATTTCTTCCCTTTATGCGTTAATGCAGTCAAGGGTTTTACTATTTTGGAGAAATCTTGGATGAATCTTCTGTAGTAACCAGCCAATCCTAAAAATTGACGTATATGCTTCAGAGTTTTTGGGGTTTTCCACTTTTCAACGGTTTCGATCTTTGCCGGATCCACTTGGATACCTTCTTTGTTCACTATGTGACCGAGGAATTGAACTTCTTCCAACCAAAATGCACACTTTGAAAACTTAGCGTACAGTTTTTCTTTCCTCAATACTTCTAGCACTTTTCTCAAATGTTCTTCGTGCTCTTGATCATTCTTTGAGTAAATAAGTATGTCATCGATGAAAACAATGACAAACTTGTCAAGATATGGCCCACACACTCGGTTTATAAGGTCCATGAACACAACTGGTGCGTTAGTCAATCCAAATGGCATAACCATAAACTCGTAATGACCATAACGCGTCCTAAAAGCATTTTTTGGAATATCATCCTCCTTTACTCGCATTTGATGATATCCAGAACGTAAATCGATCTTCGAATAAACCAACGAGCCTTGTAGTTGATCAAATAAGTCGTCGATTCTCGGTAGTGGGTAGCGGTTCTTGATGGTAAGTTTGTTCAACTCTCGGCAGTCGATACATAACCTGAATGTACCATCTTTCTTCTTGACAAACAAAACAGGAGCTCCCCACGGTGATGTGCTTGGTCGAATGAAACCACGCTCTAAAAGTTCTTGTAATTGGCTTTGCAGTTCTTTCATCTCGCTGGGTGTGAGTCTGTAAGGAGCACGAGCTATTGGTGCAGCTCCTGGTACAAGATCTATTTGAAATTCAACGGATCGATGTGGGGGTAATCCCGGTAATTCTTTTGGAAATACATCGGGAAATTCTTTTGCGACCGAAACATCATTGATGCTCTTTTCTTCAGTTTGTACTTTCTCGACGTGTGCTAGAACAGCATAGCAACCTTTTCTTATTAGTTTTTGTGCCTTCAAATTACTAATAAGATGTAGCTTCGTGTTGCCCTTTTCTCCGTACACCATTAAGGGTTTTCCTTTTTCTCGTATAATGCGAATTGCATTTTTGTAACAAACGATCTCTGCTTTCACTTCTTTCAACCAGTCCATACCGATTATCACATCAAAACTCCCTAACTCTACTGGTATCAAATCAATCTTAAATATTTCGCTACCTAGTTTAATTTCTCGATTCCGGCATATATAATATGCTGAAATTAATTTACCATTTGCTAATTCGAGTAAAAATTTACTATCCAAAGGCGCCATTGGGCAACTTAATTTAGCACAAAATTCTCTACTCATATAGCTTCTATCCGCACCCGAATCAAATAAAACATAAGCAGATTTATCGTCAATAAGAAACGTACCCGTAACAAGCTCATGGTCTTCCTGTGCCTCTGCCGCATTAATATTAAAAACTCTTCCACGGCCTTGTCCATTCGTATTCTCCTGGTTCAGCAATTTCTAATAATATGGCCCGGTTTTCCACATTTATAACAAACTACATTGGCATAACTTGCTCCGACACTACTTGCTCCGCCATTACTCGTTCCGACACCATTTGTTCCTTTCGTTCTGTTAACCCCTGGTCCGTAGACCTCACACTTCGCCGCGCTATGACCATTTCTTTTACACTTGTTGCAAAATTTGGTGCAGAACCCCGAGTGATACTTTTCACACCTTTGGCATAGTTGCTTCTGATTGTTGTTGTTGTAGCGGTTATTATTGTTGTTGGGATGATTGTTGTAGTTGTTGTTGTTGTTGTTGTTGTTGTTGTTATTATTGTTGTTGTTGTTGTTGTTGTTGTTGTTGTTGTTGTTGTTGTTGTTGTTGTTGTTGTTGGGCCGTTGATAAGACAGCGTGTTGTAACGTCGTCAAAGGGACGAGAGTTACGTAATATCCAACAGTCCCTTAACAATCTAAAAACCTCATTTCTTACCCCAATTACCGACTCCGTCACTTGTGGGAACGTTTTGTTTAATAGTTGTAGCCCGATGTTCTTGTTCTCACTTTGGTGAGAAGCGAACATTACTAAGCCGTAAGCATAACATGCTTCTTTATATTGCATGTTAGCCACTTTTTCTAAATCACGAAGTCCTATATTCGGATATATTGAGTCAAAATAATTTCTTAACCCGTTGCGTAAAATAGCATTTGGGTTCCCCGCAATATATGCGTCAAAGTAAACACATCGTAACTTATGGATTTCCCAATGTGATATCCCCCATCTTTCGAACGAAAGCCTTTTATAAACCAAGGAATTCTTGGAACGTTCTTCGAATGTCTTACAAACTGATCTCGCCTTAAATAGTTGTGCCGAGGAATTCTGACCGACTCTAGACAAGATTTCATCAATCATGTCTCCGGGTAGGTCTCTTAAAATATTAGGTTGTCTATCCATTTTGTGTTTTTATACTGTAAAATAGACAAGAGTTAGATTCATAAAAAAAATACTTATTAATACAAGCAATTTTTACATATATCATAAAGCATAAGCACACTATATTACATATATTACACCACACGAATACAACTATCTTATTCTGACTAGCTCGTTTCTTCTTCTTCGGTTTTGGTTCGTTTTGCCAAGTTTCTAGGGATATATGATGTTCCCCTAATACGAGCCGTCATTTTCCACATTAGTTTAGAAAAACCTGGTGGTTTAGAGGTGTCCGGGTTATTGTCACAACTTAAGAAATACGGGTGTTGACGATACATATAAAGTTCATCGGGTTTGGAATCAAATTTCTCTATTTTTATGCCCTTTCCCTTATTGTTCTCTTTTGCCTTATTAAATTGTGTTGGGGTAATTTCTATAACATCATAGGAATCCTTGTCGGGATACGATTCATCGGAGAATTGGTAATCCTCCCAATACTTTGCTTCCTTGGCGGAAACACCATTGACCATAATTAACTTTGGTCGGTTGGTTGAGGATTTTCTTCTACTTAACCGTTTTATTATTTCCCCCACTGGTTCTATTTCTTCTTCCGGTTCCGGTTCTGATTCTTCTTCCGGTTCCGACTCTTCTTCCGATTCCTCTTCGGGAACTTGTGAATCAGTCCACGAATTATTCCAATTTACATTTGACTCTTCATTATTATTAGGTGAGTCAATGGGACTTGTTCTAGAGGTAGACATCTATCACATAATATCAAACACGTTAAGAGATTAATATATCACATAATATTCACATGTTAAAAATATATAGTTTCCAACAAAATTTGTTAAGCAATCATTTTTCAAGTAAACACGGTCGAAGTCCGGACTCACTAATGCATCCTAACAAACTCGATAAGACACACTAATGCAAACTTCTGGTTCTCTACGACCAACGCTCGGATACCAACTGAAATGTCCCGTTCTTATTGATTAAAAACGTTCCATATTAATTGATTTCGTTGAGAGGTTTTGACCTCTATATGAGACGTTTTTCAAAGACTGCATTCATTTTAAAACAAACCATAACCTTTATTTTATCTATAAAGGTTTAAAAAGCATTACATAGATTATCAAATAATGATAATCTAAAATATACCGTTTACACACGACCATTACATAATGGTTTACAATAAGAATATATTACATAAAAAATAAGTTTCTTGAATGCAGTTTTTACATAATATCATACAAGCATGGACTCCAAATCTTGTCCTTATTTAAGTATGCGACAGCGGAAGCTCTTAATAATCACCTGAGAATAAACATGCTTTAAACGTCAACAAAAATGTTGGTGAGTTATAGGTTTAACCTATATATATCAAATCGTAACAATAGACCACAAGATTTCATATTTCAATACACATCCCATACATAGAGATAAAAATCATTCATATGGTGAACACCTGGTAAACGACATTAACAAGATGCATATATAAGAATATCCCCATCATTCCGAGATACCCTTCGGATATGATATAAATTTTGAAGTACTAAAGCATCCGGTACTTTGGATGGGGTTTGTTAGGCCCAATAGATCTATCTTTATGATTCGCGTCAATTAGGGTGTCTGTTCCCTAATTCTTAGATTACTAGACTTAATAAAAAGGGGCATATTCGATTTCGATAATTCAACCATAGAATGTAGTTTCACGTACTTATGTCTATTTTGTAAATCATTTATAAAACCTGCATGTATTCTCATCCCAAAAATATTAGATTTTAAAAGTGGGACTATAACTCACTTTCACAGATTTTTACTTCGTCGGGAAGTAAGACTTGGCCACTGGTTGATTCACGAACCTATAACAAATATGTACATATATATCAAAGTATGTTCAAAATATATTTACAACACTTTTAATATATTTTGATGTTTTAAGTTTATTAAGTCAGTTGTTCTCGTTAGTAACCTACAACTAGTTGTCCACAGTTAGATGTACAGAAATAAATCGATATATATTATCTTGAATCAATCCACGACCCAGTGTATACATATCTCAGTATTGATCACAACTCAAACTATATATATTTTGGAATCAACCTCAACCCTGTATAGCTAACTCCAACATTCACATATAGAGTGTCTATGGTTGTTCCGAAATATATATAGATGTGTCGACATGATAGGTCGAAACATTGTATACGTGTCTATGGTATCTCAAGATTACATAATATACAATACAAGTTGATTAAGTTATGGTTGGAATAGATTTGTTACCAATTTTCACGTAGCTAAAATGAGTAGTTTTTACCAATTTTGTTTTGCTCGCCATTTCTTCGTTTCTAATCCGTTTTGAGTGATTTAAGCGGCCACGGTTTTGTATTGAACTTGAATTTATGAAACTAAACAGAAAATGTATAGGTTTAAAGTCGGAAATACAAGTTACAAGTCGTTTTTGAAAGAGGTAGTCATTTCCGTCGAAAGAACGACATCTTGATGACTGTTTTGAAAAACATACTTTCACTTTGAGTTTAACCATGATTTTTGAATATGGTTTCATGTTCATAAGAAAAATCATTTTCCCAGAAGTATAGCTTTTAAATCAAAGTTTTCATAGTTTTTAATTATCCAAACCAAAACAGCCCCCGGTTGTAACTACGACGGCGTAAATCTGGTTTTATGGTGTTTATCGTGTTTCCGGGTTTTAAATCATTAAGTTAGCATATCATATAGATATATATCATGTGTATAGTTGATTTTAAAAGTGTAGTTAGAAGGATTAACTTTATTTACGAACAAGTTTAGAATTAACTAAACTATGTTCTAGTGATTACTAGTTTACCACTTCGAATATGATAGCTTTTTATGTATGAATCAAATGATGTTATGAACATCATTACTACCTTAAGTTCCTTAGATAAACCTAATGGAAAAGAGAAAAATGGATCTAGCTTCAACGGATCCTTGGATGGCTCGAAGTTCTTGAAGCAGAATCATGACACGAAAACAAGTTCAAGTAAGAGCATCACTTGAAATAAGATTGTTATAGTTATAGAAATTGAACCAAAGTTTGAATATGATTATTACCTTGTATTAGAATGATAACCTACTATAAGAAACAAAGATTTCTTGAGGTTGGATGATCACCTTACAAGATTGGAAGTGAGCTAGCAAACTTGAAAGTATTCTTGATTTTATGAAACTAGAACTTGTAGAATTTATGAAGAACACTTAGAACTTGAAGATAGAACTTGAGAGAGATCAATTAGATGAATAAAATTGAAGAATGAAAGTGTTTGTAGGTGTTTTTGGTCGTTAGTGTATGGATTAGATATAAAGGATATGTAATTTTCTTTTCATGTAAATAAGTCATGAATGATTACTCATATTTTTGTAATTTTATGAGATATTTCATGCTAGTTGCCAAATGATGGTTCCCACATGTGTTAGGTGACTCACATGGGCTACTAAGAGCTGATCATTGGAGTGTATATACCAATAGTACATACATCTAAAAGCTGTGTATTGTACGAGTACGAATACGGGTACATACGAGTAGAATTGTTGATGAAACTGAACGAGGATGTAATTGTAAGCATTTTTGTTAAGTAGAAGTATTTTGGTAAGTGTCTTGAAGTCTTTCAAAAGTGTATGAATACATATTAAAACACTACATGTATATACATTTTAACTGAGTCGTTAAGTCATCGTTAGTCGTTACATGTAAATGTTGTTTTGAAACCTTTAGGTTAACGATCTTGTTAAATGTTGTTAACCCAATGTTTATAATATCAAATGAGATTTTAAATTATTATATTATCATGATATTATGATGTACGAATATCTCTTAATATGATCTATATACATTAAATGTCGTTACAACGATAATCGTTACATATATGTGTCGTTTCAAAATCATTAAGTTAGTAGTCTTGCTTTTACATATGTAGTTCATTGTTAATATACTTAATGATATGTTTACTTATCATAATATCATGTTAACTATATATATATATCCATATATATGTCATCATATAGTTTTTACAAGTTTTAACGTTCGTGAATCACCGGTCAACTTGGGTGGTCAATTATCTATATGAAACCTATTTCAATTAATCAAGTCTTAACAAGTTTGATTGCTTAACATGTTGGAAACATTTAATCATGTAAATATAGTTTTCATTAAACATATAATCATAGAAAAGTTCGGAAAAGTTCGGGTCACTACACATGTGTTAGCTGTTCCTTCAGATAGTTGAATGCTTTAGTACATTCTTCATTAAAGACAAACGGAACTTCCTTTCTGAGGAGAGGAGTGATAGGTTGTGTGACCTTTAAGAAATCTTTGATGAAATGTCGGTAGAAACCGGTGTGTCCAAGGAAACTCTTTACCGCTTTTACTGTTGTAGGTTTTGGAAGTTTAGTTATAATCTCGATCCTAGCCTTATCAACTTCTATTCCTGAATTTGAAATCTTATGTCCTAAAACGATCCCTTCTTTAACCATGAAGTGACATTTCTCAATTCAGAACTAAATTTGAATCTTCACACTGAGTGAGCATCTTGTCAAGGTTAGAAAGGCACGAATCAAAGGTAATACAAAGACCAAGAAGTCGTCCATGAAGACATCTATACAACGTTCAATCATGTCATGGAATATTGCTACCATGCATTGTTGGAATGTAGTTGGTGCATTGCTTAACTCAAAGGGCATGCGTTGATAGGCAAATGTTCCATAAGGACAGGAGGTTGTTTTTTCTTGGTCCTTAGGATTGACGGGAATCTGAAAGTAGCCTGAAAACTGTCAAGGAAACAATAGTACTCATTCCTTTATAGACGTTCCAACATTTGATCGATGAAAGGTAATGGAAAATGATCCTTCCGGGTTGCATCGTTAAGTTTACGATAATCTATGCAAACTCTCTAACCGGTGACCTCCCGTGTTGGGATAAGCTCATTATTCTCATTTTGAATTACAGTTGTCCCTCACTTCTTGGGTACCACTTGAACAGGACTGACCCATGGTGAGTCATAAATGGGATAGATCAGACCAGCGTCCAAAAGTTTGATTACTTCTTTCTTGATGACTTCTTGAATCATAGGGTTGACCCTTCTTTGCCTCTAAACTGACGGTTTGAAATCATCTTCCATGAAAATCTTGTGGGTGTAATAGTTGGAACTGATTCCTTTTATGTCAGAGATCTTCCAAGCAATTGCCTTCTTATGTGATTTCAGAACTTGAATCGATTTCGCCTTCTCTTGTGATGTGAGGTCTTTCGAAATGATTACGGGGAGTTGCGATTCTCCTTCTAAGAATGCATACTCCAGATTGTTGGGTAACTTCTTCAACTCCAATTCCGGAGGTTCCTCGATAGATGGCTTCATTCTAGCTATTTCCTTTCGGTCTAATGAGTCATATCTCTCATGGAATTATGATTCTTCTTCAATAGCAATCATTGATGGTAGCTGTTATTTGTTCTTGAAAATTGTCCTTCTTAATGCTTCCTCTTCAGAGACGTCTTCCTTAGTTTCAAAGGTTGGTTCAGGAATTTCAACACACTCCTCTTTTGACTGGGGTTCCTAGGATACCAGAATGAAATATGTTTCTTCATTCGGTCTTCTCCTTAATAGAGGTAGGGGAATGCCTTGCCCTAGCGGTGTTATTTGGATAGTCTTGCCGAGAAAGTTACTTTCAGAGAGGGGAGATTTATTTTGAACAGGATCTATGGCTGAATGGGTGTTGAGATTTTCTTCAGGAGGTGTAAAGAATAGATCCTTAGAAATTTAATCTTGACTACATATAGCCATGGTATCCTCCAGATATTCGTTGACGAATTCTTGAAAAGAATCAGTGAGATTAAAATCTTCTTCGCGGGGGTGGCTCATGAGTCGGTCGACATTGAATGTGACTTCTTCACTCCCAACTCTTAATTTCAATGATTTATCATGTACATCGATTACGGCCTTGGCAGTATTTAAGAATCGTCTGCCAAGTATGAGTGGGACCTTCGTGTCTTCCTCAATATCCATAATGACGAAGTCAACGGAAAATGCGAACTTATCAACTCTGACTAGGACATCTTCAGCTATTCCTCGAGGAATCTTAACTGATCTGTCCGCGAGTTGGATAATCATTCTGGTAGGCCTTAAGTCATTTAATCCTAGTTTCTTAAATAATGAATAGGGCATTACATTTACACTGGCTCCTAAGTCTGCTAATGCATTGCTAATTTGGATATCTTGCAGGTAGCAAGGTACCATAAATCTTCCTGTATCTCCTAACTTAGGGGGAATACCATGTTGTAATACTAATGAACATTCTTCACTTAAGGGCAAGCTAACTATGTCTATAGGATCCTAGATCTCATGAATACCATGAATGTGAAGAATAACCATTAAGATTGAGAGAGAAAGTCAATCAGTCAAGATTGACTTTCCACGACTCTCTTGAAAATCTCTACATAACAGTGGCTAAGCTTAGCTAATCTAGGGAGTCTTGAATCCTTTATATAGCCTCGTATAAAGGATCCTCCATAAGACTAGGGAAACTCGTATTACTCATTTCTCGAGGTTCTAACAATCTCCCCCTAGGAGTGAGACGGGTTTCCAAAAACTAACTCCCTAGTAAACATAAAACATTACAAGGAAAGAATCAACTATTGCTAACTAACCCCCCCCCCCCCCCCCCGGAATGATGTACGACCGTTGATGAAGATCTTGAATCTTCACTTTGAATCATCAAATGAATTCGCATCTCTAACATCGTCTTGGTCAATCATTATGCTTCAACCTCCCCTAGATCCTCGAATTGTCACGCTAACAATCTTCTTTCGACTTTGTTTGAGACTTGAAATTCATCGTGATATCTTTGCTTTTCCAACGGTCTTTGAGTGTGCACAGCAGAATGCGCATTGAAGAACACATCACAAACTAAATATGTTACCATCAATCCCTCCCTTGACTTAGTTGTGATATGTCTTTAGAATTTACTTGCATTGAGAAGTCATTTCGAAACTTTAGAAGCTCCCCCCTCAAAGTACATGGGCTCTCATCAAAGTGTCATGATATATATACCGTCGGTTTCAATACCGAGACACACCTCTTGAAATTTCATCGTTCCAAAGAGTACTTTCGATACTAGTCATAAGAAAACTCCCCATATGATGTAGGATCTTCTTCGAATCTCTAGCTCCCCCCCTCAAACAAACAATTCTTTCTTTGAAGTCCGAGTCCTATACCGTACATGTATAGAAGTCACACGCACATCAACCATATACATATCTCCCCCACAATGATGCTCGCATGAATATCGTATGAAATAAGAGCCTCATTGTATAAAATGGTTGACGTGCTCGGCAAATCTCCAAAATATCATAAAGAACACGCATGAGAAAAGCCGTGTAAATCGGAGCCTCGAAAATAATTGAAAAATAAGCTTTGGAGGTCCAGATTCAGTATAGGACCATTCGTAAAAATTCTGATAAGCTTCAGGGGTTAAAACTGTTAAATTTGATCAAGATTCGGTATTGGACTGCCCTTGGAAAATCATTAAAGCTGTCAGGGACCAATCTTGTAAATTTTATGAAATCAGGCCAAAAAGGTGGACAGCCAATTTCCAGATTCGGTAGGCTTAAAGTGAAAACCAGATTCAGTTAGGCTTGTAAGATTCGGTTGGCCCAAACTTAATGCATCATCATCTTGGGCCTTGAATGGATTCGGTAGATCCAAGAATAGGTGTGAAAGCCCAATGTGAACAGAATACTTCCCCAAATATTATGTGATACATGTACCGAATATGAATCTGTTTCCCTTTGTTCAATAGGTTCAATCATCTACCTTTACCGAATCCACATCAAGAGCTACCATACCGAATGTGATGCAACTCATATATCGAATGATTTATAGAGTTAAGTAATCTACCATACCTAATCAGTATATACATGAAATACCGAATCAGTAACCGTCTATTAGCTACCGAATCTGGTTCAATGTTATTAATCGCTAGCCAGATGAACAACAGTCATCACGAATCATCGGATTGAGATTCCAATTTAATTCGTATGTATTCCTGAATCAATACATAAGAGATGAATTCGAGCATGAACATAGTAGTTGACTTTTTCATCCGAATGTTTGACTTCGAAATTCGAATTTGATACTTCGAATTGAGATATGAGATTCTTCATACACTTTCACGAGATGAAAATAAACAACTCTGCACTTATACTTTGCTCGATTTCATTCCGAAATGATCCAGAGCTCAAATCATGTTCATTTTTGTTGAAGTGAAGAACACGAGATCGATTCCTTCGAATTTGTTGTTGTAAACTGGAATTGTTAATCATTGAAGACTAGGATTTGCATATAGAACATGTTTCTGAGCTTGAATAGTGTCAATCATCAATAAATGTTGAAGTTGAATTTTAAGCTTGATGATGAATGAGAAACTAGTACGAGTACTGTAGCAAAAATATGAAATATAAATATGTGATTTGTTATTTTGAAATTATGTTATGGATAAATTGATATGAATAAGTGTCGGTGTAATTTGAAAAGTGATTTGGATAAATTTCGGTTTAGATTTGGTAAATGAGATTCGGTAACGAATGAATCTCAATTAGTTGTGTTTGTGTTTTGGTGAGATTCGGTATTAAAAAAAAAAATTTCGAAAAAATTTCGAAGATCTTCATATCTTCATGATGAAGATGATGAAGGTTTGAAAATTTGGTTAAAGGTTGGTTGAAGATATATGTGTTTGTGTTTGAAGGTTTGAAGGTAGAGGGAAAACATTCTTGAATATTCATAAAGATCTCCTTCATGTGATGAAGGCCTAAGCTCTAATACCAATTGTAGGATCCTAGATCTCATGAATACCATGAATGTGAAGAATAACCATTAAGATTGAGAGAGAAAGTCAATCAGTCAAGATTGACTTTCCACTGCTCTCTTGAAAATCTCTACATAACAGTGGCTAAGCTTAGCTAATCTAGGGGGATTTGATCCTTTATATAGCCTATTATAAAGGATCCTCCATAAGACTAGGGAAACTTGTATTACTCCTTTCTCGGGGTTCTAACAATCTCTCTTAATCTCTCTTTGTTTGAAAGTAGTTCTTAGAAAAATTTAGCGAAGTTTGGCATTTCTACTAAAGCATCTACTAGTCGTACATTCAAATACAGATTCTTGATAATGTCCCAATACTTAGCGAATTGCGCTTCCTGTTTTTCCTTCCTAAGCCTACCTGGGAAAGGTATGCGGGTGCGTGGAATAATTTCCAGGGCCTTAGGAGAGATATGTTCCGGTGAATTGACAACTGGGTCAATTTGTACAGGTTCCTTATCCAAAAAAATCTTGTAAGGGTATATTAATAGTTGTTTCCTTCCCATTTCTAGTGATTACTAGGGCATCAAACTTACTACACTCTAATTCAACTTTAGTGGTTAACCGTTTAAGTGTAAGCTGAAAATTGGCTATTAATTCTTCAAAAGTCTTTATCAAACTATCGAACTTCTTTTGACATTCTATGACTTGAAGTTTTATCATGTATTGTTTTTTCATAAATTCAACTAAAATTTCTTTAGAGTGGAGAGTAGGTTTGTGTAATGGGATGATTATATTATGGCCCGAGCTATTTTTTTGTTTATGGGCCCATCTAGGGTAAGGGTACCTTAGATTGGTTTTAGTAGCATCAGTACTTTAAGGAATTGGTAAACTTTGAAGAGTGAGGGTGAGATCTTGTAACCTGGTTTCCAGCATTTTTACCGTATGAGTGAAGACGTCATCATTCTCAGCAGCTTCATTGCTCCAATCTTCTTATTGTGCGGCTATTGTGTCTAAGAGATTCCATGCTTCGTCTGCTGTTCGGGACATAAAATTGCCTTGCGAGGCCATGTCTAGGAGAGACTTATCCTCCTTGGTCAAACCATTGTAAAGTGTACAGATTATTTCTACCCGACTTAACGAATGATTAGGATGTCTTTTAAGCATCACTTTTATTCTATTCCATGCTAGAAACAATGACTCGTTTTCTTTTTAAGAAAAGGTTGTGATATCATTTCTTAAACAGGTTTGCAGGGAGGGTGGATAAAATTTGTTTAAAAACTTGGTGGCTAGTTCCTCCCATGAATGTATTGAATTCGAGTTAAGTTCGTCAAACCTTGCCAAAGCGTGTGTAGACAGAGAATATTGAAAAAGATGAACTTTCAAAATGTTTTTCTCATTCTATTCCTTCTTAAAAGAGTCAACCAGACAGATAAATTTGTTTAAGTAAAAGTTTGGATCGTCCGTCGGTAATCCTTGAAATTTACAGATCATACTGACCAGCTTGATCATATGCGAACTGATTTCAGGAATTCCTTCGGTTCCTAAGGTGATTGGTCCTCCTCTTTCCTCTAAGCAGGACTTATGCATAGAAGCAAGGGTGTTTTGTGGTTCCATTTTTAGATTTTCTGTTTAAAAAGACTTAAAAATAACTTTTAAAAAATATTAATTGACTAAAAGGATCGATAATTTAAATAAAAACAAATATTCTTAAAATTCGGTCGCTAACCTTATCGGATATCTTAAATGATAATACTTCTTACATATTACTTCGTATCTAGGTGGCCAGGCCGAATACGGAGAGGCATGATCCTTTTGGTTCCAATATAATTGGAGACTGTTCGGAAAATCGAACAATCAAGTTCGTGTATAATTGTCTTTCTTAGACACCACCAAACAACACTTTTGTCTGTTTAAAATCCTTCTCAATCAAAATATTCGATCCCCGGCAGCGGCGCCAGAAAACTTGTCTCTATAATGATATGGCCAAAACGGACTCTTTTTATTCGTGCGGTGTCGTTAGGCCGCAGGACGTCAGATTCAGTTAATCAAGGTAGCATACAGTGGTTTTGTTTATTTATATTGTGCGGGGCCTAAATTTACTTTTACTTTCTAAGGTGTAGAAGGTGTACGTTAACCTAGTGTCATATTTTTGAATAGATTAACGAATTGAAAATTAAGTGGATAATTGTCTTTTATTTAAATTACCTAGATAAAGGATAATAGTTGGTTTAAGCTAATGGTCCTAAGTGCGGAAAAGTAAATAAAGTGAAAGGATATCTGGAGTATGCAGATCAGGGAAATGTTGACCAAGATATTAGTTTTGGGTTAGGGGAAGGTAATTATGCTTATGTTAAGGCTATGTTTGAAATGATGTAGATCTGGTTGGATGAGCCAATTACACAGACCTACTTATCTCTAGATTCTCAGAGTTCTCTTTGAGCAGTGAAAAGTATGTCACTTGGTTGTATAATTTAAATGCAGCTATACCTTGGAGGTTATCCTCAGTAAAGTACTAGGTTTATTAGTAAGTTAAGCTCTAATCCTAACCCTCGTTATCAGTTTAGTTAACTGAATAACAACGTGCCGTGTTGATTGAACACTGATCACAAACAGAAGGAGTCCATCAGTTTAAGTTGGCAAAACCTTAAATGAAAACTAACAACCATTTCATCATACTAATGAGATCATATAAATTTAAACATTATACGGCATTACAGTTGATATACTGAAAGTAAACCAGATAGAAACCTAATAGATACCTAGACAGTTGATATGACTTAGTGTTAAGCCAACAATCACACAAGAACATGCAATAGGCTTGGGTCACATAGTAAAGGCACTAACTAGATCTTAACAGCTCCTAAGAGGTCTCTTTGGAATAGTCAATAGGAATACTAGGTCATTCATGTCTCAATTCCTAAGTTATGTGTCCTAAAAGCGCATTAAATGCCTCTCGGGAACTCCGGCCATACCGATTTCATAAAATCTTCAGATACAGTATAACCAGGGGTCTTAATCCTATGAAGTAGCTAAGTTCATATAGGTAGATAAGTCCTGATCACAACCTAGGTTGGTCAATCCTTAAGATGCTAGCATACAAATCTATCAGACTCACAAGTTCAGCATAACAGTAGTAACCGTACTAAATTAACATAATTACGCTAACCCAAACTTCTATCATGGCAACATACAGATTAATTAAGCTATCATGGTAATATCGGAATGCATTATTAAACATAAAAACTAAGAATACATGTTTAATACAAAAGAAAAGCATTTCGGATAAAAACCTGAAAAGACTGAAGAAATCTGCCCGAGATCGCAGGGACTCGCTGGGATATCCTCCGAAAAATAAAAGCTAAGCTAGCTACTACTAAAAACTAACTAAAACTTGAAAATATAAAATGAATTTGTAAATTCAGTGTGTGTTGAAATGGATTGAGAGAGCCCTTTAAATAGACTTGATTTTTGCCTGCAAATGGCTGGCAGGCTATTTGTTAAGCCGTTTGGCAAGCCGTTTGCAGGGGTCGTTTGCTTGTTTTGCTCGTGTAACACCCCGTTTTTCTAACATGACGCTTGGGGCGTCATACGGAGTCCAAGGATAGGTATTTAATCATTAGGACGTGATTACTGGACCACATTTGACACTGGATGTTTTTTAAATGTGGAATTGGTGTGAATCAGGTCAGTCGTCACGTTCCAAACAGGTATACCGCGTCTTAAGTCATCGCGTAACACGACAAAGGGAGTTGAAATGCGACAGCTTTCCCTGATCGATCTGTCATGACTTGGTTAACTGTATGGCATTTGGGGTTGTCGCGGAACGCGACATCATGTCGTGAAATGCGACACGTGGCCTGAGTCAGTTTCCAGCTCGTTTTTAAAGGGTATTTTGGGGGTGTTTTGGTCTTTTCGCATTATAGACGGGTTATAAGCCCTAAATCTGGTCCAAACCTTATCCCAACCTCATTTTTCACACACTTCACCTCCTTCTTAAAACCCTAGAGTGAGAAACCCATTATAGTGAGAGAAAGCTTGAATCGGGAAAGAAGAAGAGTGTTTTGTGTCAGGTCACAAGAGTTAAAGTTGTTCTACTCGTCAACGGCATCATTTTAGTGGTATTGGTAAGTCTCAACTCCGAATTTCATCTTTATGATTTGATATTCATGTTAGTGTTTTAAGCTTGTTAGTTGTAAAACCCATTTAGATGATGAAGTGGGTTTATGGTGACTAATTATTTTTGATACTTTGCCGGTTTTGGGTTGGTTGACGTATTAGCCATGATTAGGCTTTGATTTTGGGTGTAACCACTTAATTTAGTTATTTTAGAAGTGTTGGAACCCATTTGGATGCATTTGGTTGACTAATTTTGAAATTGGTCAAAATTAGGGTTTATGTGTCAAATTGGGCAAGATAGGTGTTTAACACTTATGATTAGGTTTGATTGACGTTATTAGAACCATTATCACTCTAGTTAGTGATTATTGACTTGATTGGGCATGAGTTGTACTTGGAAGTGCATTTGGGTCGAAATTGCACTAAGTGTCAATTTGGGTTGGTTTGTAAATCCACCCTAATTGTGTTGTTTGTTATGTGATAAATGGAATTGGTTCATTCCGTTAGTGATTGCATATTTTGGTTTTTGCATCCATCAAGACTTCAAGGTGAGTGTCAATATACTATGTGCATATGTATGTATAGGATGGGTGCGGGTTGGGTAAAGTGAATCTCGGCGATAGAGCTCACTTCACATATAGGTGGATTTGATGGACTTATGTAATAGGTCCAATTGGCACGGTTGTGCGTTTTGGTTGACCACCTTTGGTGAGGTGCACACTTTGTGTGTACGTTATCACATGGGCTTGTGATTTGGATAACCCTTATGATGTGGAGTTATATAATACCAATCGCGTGGGATTGGTATTTGAGTTGCGGTTGAGTAACACCGATGGTGTAGATTTATATAATCCCGGAACCGTAGGTTTTAATTTGGGAGGTGAATCACGTGTGGTGCGGATTCACGATAACGCGTGTAGATTCGGTCATCTTATTGAGGTAGTGGTCACGTGTGGTGCGGATTCACTAGGGCTCGTGTATGTTCGGCCAACCTCGATGTTGTAATGGTAATGAAGATAGTAGTAGCGTGTGGTGCGGATTTACTAAGGCTCGTGTAGTTTCGGCCAATCTTCATTTGGTATTGGGGTAAGGAGTTAACCTTGGGTGGTTTACGCATTATTATATATATATATATATATATATATATATATATATATATATATATATATATATATATATATATATATATATATATATATATATATATATATATATATATATATATATATATATATATATTATTGTATTATTGTGGTGTAGCTAACCCTCCGGGTGTAGCTTGTTGGCGTGGTTCATATCGTTGTTGGTGTACCTACATTGTTGATATATTAGCTCGTTGTATAGCGATCGTACGGTATGCTTAGATTAGTTTGGCTTTATGCTCGGACTCCGGTATGTGCTACTTGATTATTATTGGGTGGCGTGTCCATTTTATGCATATATATGTATGTAGTATATTCTCACTCACTAAGCATTAGCTTACCCTCTCGTTGTTTACATTTTTATAGGTTCGCAAGATGGTGGCTCGGGTAAACGTGGGAACTAGTGGACTTTTGTAAGTTGCTTTAGAAGACTTTGCTTTTATATCAATTTAGGATTGGGTACTGTTTTTCCCAATCACCATGCTCGGTTTTGTTGGAGATTAAACTAGTCGGGTCGAAACTATCTTTTGATGATATAAACGGGTTATGTGAATACCCGTTTGGATATTTAAACTTATGTATTAAATGTTTTAAAGTTGTACAAACTTACTATTGTAATGGAAGCGGTTTGGAAATATAAATGGGATCTTAATGTTAATAAAATTAATATATTATGAAAGATAAATTTTTATGGGCTGTAAAATGACGGGTTGGGTCATTTCAAGTGGTATCAGAGCATGGTCTAAGGGATTTAGACGACTTGAGATAGGTGCCTAGACTTAGACTTTTGTGTGTGCTTATTTACTGCGGGACTTGTAGGAGAACGGGTCGGACGAGGATTGGTTATTGCCTTAGCGTGTAGGTGAACTAACTAGGATTGTGGCTTGTATCGTGATATTATTCGTGCATGTGTTTATATCGGGTAGAACTTTTGTTTGTGTTGGTTTATATCATCAATCGAGGCAGTCATTGTACCAACAAGTTAATACGGCGTGTGCACGTAATAATGACTAGCTACCATTATTACGGGTGCAAATCGTGTTTATCAAGGATGTACAACTAGTGTTGAGTAAGATGGGGCGGTGTTGCACGTGTTGTTTTATATGTTTGTGGTCTAATCGTTTTGCATTCTTTAGAATGATGAAGAGGAACGAGATCCAGGCGCGCGACGATGAGTTTAACTACTAGAGTTGTGACCGCTGTGGCAGAGCAATTGGGTGCATTACGAGAAGAAATAGATAGGAAGTATTCCGAATTTCGAAGTAGTGGCGAAATGGATCGTTGTCATAAGAGTTTCATGAGGACTAAACCTCCGATGTATGATGGGAAGCCAAATCCTTTGATAAGCACAACATAGATCTTCGATGTCGAAGGGTGTTTTCGCACTATTGAATGCCCTCCCGAGAAGAGGACAAGACTCGCTACTAGCTTGTTGCGGGGTAGGGCGAAGGATTGGTTGGATGGTAAAACTGATATTGTTGGTGGTGAATCATTTATGGGATTATCGTGGGACGATTTCAAGAAGGAATTCTTCGAGGAGTTCCGGACACAAGCCGATTTGTTGGATTTGCGTGATGAGTTACGAAATTTGCAACAAGGTTCTATGGATTTGAATACTCTCAAGACGACCTTTATGGCGAAGGCTCGTTTTTTTCGGGAGTATAACAGAAATGATCGTATGTTGATGGGAGATTTCTATCGAACTTTGAATGATGACTTGCGGAACAAGATTAGCCTTGGTCAAGTGAACTCGTTCGCGGAATTATTCGTGATGGCTATGGGTTTCGAATCGCATTCGCGATTGATAGTTGGTGAACCTTCAAGTAAGAGAAGGGTTGTTTCGTATGGTGCTCCAAGTAAGAGAACTAAGGGTGCAAGTGTGAGCACGGGTAGTATACTGACGGGTATATCGGATTCTAGTGCGTCTAGATGTTACAATTGTGGCGTGAGAGGTCACAAGTTTTGGGAATGTTCAGTGCCAAAGGGTAATGGCACGGTGTGCTTCAATTGCCAAGGAGAAGGACATCGCAAGTCGGAGTGTCCCGAGTTAGCGGGGACGGGTGTGGCGAGAAGATGTTAAGGTACTTTTCGTTTTAATAAATATGTCCGTTGATTATTTATTATGTGCCGATGAGTTCGGGTTTGTTAAATGCATTGTGTTGTGCATATTATTGTTATGGGTGAAATTCCTAATGGAATTACCCTACGGTGGCGTTTAGATTGACGAATGAAGGGCGTAAGACTTGGTGCAACCAAGCATTCCTTAGTGTTTGGGAAATGTTTCTACCAAGCCATGTGAAGGGGCTTTGGTGTTCGATTGTTAAGCGCGTGTTCGCTTTTGTGTTGAGGATGGTGGAACCATGAGGTTCATCGGGTGGATGGATCCCAAGAGATCGAGTGTTTAATCTCGATGTATGTTTTTAATGGAGTCTACATAATGCGATGTCAGATGCCTTTTTATACCTGCTAGCGTGATGTGCGACTTCGATGGTTGTGGTTACATTGTACTTAGGGTACCTTATAGAAACCCTTAGGTACATGAGTGACTAAGCGGAATTGGACAAGACATAGCAATTGGACGATTGCAAGAGTGATGTTTTATGTTCGTGTTAATGAACAGTTTGAATGAAGTGGAGAAGGACGATCCGAAGTCCTTCGTGTGCTCAAGGTTAGAGCAAGATATCGTGATGGGAATATTATGGAATACAAGACGGATGGATCTCGTCTTTCTTTAGCATATTAGTTGTATGAGTCTCGGTGAGATGGAGATGGACTCGACGGTTGACTAAGTCAACGATGAGTGGATGGTGGTTTTGCGGGATACTTTTATCTCGATGATGTGTTTACGGAACGGAGTTCTAAGTGGGGGAGTTTGAACTCTCGCACGAAGATGTTCAAGTGTGTTGATATTGGACAATGCTCGTATAGATTCGACGCTAGTGTTGACATCTACGTTGGTCGATTGTGGTAAAAGTACGATTTGGAATAAATTTACTTATGGTTTTGGGATTTAAATTATCACCAAGGTGGTAATGTGGTGAATCTCATTGGGAGATAAATGGGCGTGTTCGACGAGCAAGGTGAGATCCCCGGTTAAGGGATGTGCGTGTCAGATTCTCTTCTAGAGAATTATTGTTTTGTGCCTATGTACGATATAGGTGGTTCTTGCTCGATTGTGATGGCGTGGTGTACGCGTACGTATGATGCTTGTGAAAAGATTTCAAGTGAGTGGAAAAATTATACATGGATGTATATAGTGTATTTATTTGTGTGCTATGGTATGGACCACGGCACCGGTAGTGCCATAGCATGTGCGGGTGTGCTATGATGTGAACCACGGAACTGGTAGCATCATGGTACGGGTGTTGTAATGCGAACCACGAAGCCGGTAGCACAATGGCACAAGTTGTAAGTTGCGAACCACGGAACCTCTAGCGCCTTAACGTGAGTATGACTCGAGTTACGATGTGAACCACGGATCCGGTAGCATCATTTCAATGCGTATGGCATGAACCACGAAGCCGGTATCACCATGACACGTGTATGGTTGACCATATGGTTTGTATGGTGTTGGGAGTAGTGTTATATCGGCATGGTATGACGTTATCGGGAAATGTGAGTACCGGTAGGGAATGGGAGTACCATTCCTGTGTTGTGATTTCGGGATATGAGTCGCGTGTGGTGCGGATTCACAATGACACGTGTAGATACGGTCATTCTATTGGGATAGTGACTCTCGTGTGGTGCGGATTTACTAGGGCACGTGTATGTTCGGCCAATCCCGATTGTGTTACGTTGGAGGTAGTGAGTCGCGTGTGGTTCGGATTTGCTAAGGCGCGTGTAGTTTCGGCCAGCCTTCATGTTGTTAGATTTGAGAACTATTGGTTGTTTCAAACGCCGATGGTACGGTCATGGAGACCATGTTGTGTGATTAGTGATGCAATAGCCGTGTTTTGCTCACATATTTACGGTAGCTGCGTATTAGCCGTGTTTACGCACTACAATGGATGTTAAGTGGTAAGTGTTATCCGTAAGGATTCGCTTTTATTAGGTCTTCATCGGTTAGATGGTTGACCTTATTTTGGCATGTGGTTGTTATTAGCATTGTACTTGGTATGAGTATACAAAGGAGTTGAAATCTCGGTATGAGATTGGTGGAGTTTTCTCGATGTGAGGGATTGAGCAAGTTTTAGTGCTCGGATTTGTGGATTCGATAAATCGAGGGTGACGATTTAGTGGTTAAAGGTGACTCATTGAGAAAGGTCACCTAGACGGGTGGTGTAAGATTTTCAGATTGCGGGAATTGTTGTCAATATCAAGTGTGGAAGCATGTTGAAGGACCGTAGAGTGTAGGTCCGGATCGGTTAAGTGACTAGGAACACGGGGACCTGATCGAATTTAAGTGGGGGAGAGTTGTAACACCCCGTTTTTCTAAACATGACGCTTGGGGCGTCATACAGAGTCCAAGGATAGGTATTTAATCATTAGGACATGATTACTGGACCACATTTGACTTCGGATGTATTTAAATGTGGAATTTGGGTGAATCAGGTCAGTCATCGCGTTACAGACAGGTATATCGCGTCTCAAGTCATTGCGTAACACGACAAAGGGAGTTGAAATGCGACAGCTTTAAGAACCCTTTCCCTGATCGATCTGTCGCAACTTGGTTAACTGTATCGTGTTTAGGGTTGTCGTGGAACGCGACATCATGTCGCGAAACACGACACGTGGCCTGAGTCAGTTTTCCAGCTCGTTTTTAAAGGGTATTTTGGGGGTGTTTTGGTCTTTTCGCATTATGGACGGGTTATAAGCCCCAATTCTGGTCCAAACCTTATCCTAACCTCATTTTTCACACAATTCACCTCCTTCATCAAACCCTAGAGTGAGAAACCCATTTTAGTGAGAGAAAGCTTGAATCGGGGAAGAAGAAGAGTGTTTTGGGTTGGGTCACAAGAGTTAAAGATGTTTTACTCGTCAATGGCATCATTTTGGTGGTATTGGTAAGTCTCAACTCCGAATTTCATTTTTGAGATTTGATATTCAAGTTAGGGTTTTGAGCTTGTTAGTTGCAAAACCCATTTAAATGATGAAGTGGGTTTATGGTGACTAATTATTTTTGATACTTGAAGGATTTTGGGTTGGTTGATGTATTGGCTAAGATTAGGCTTTGATTTTGGGTGTAATCACTTAGTTTAGTGATTTTGGAAGTGTTGGAACCCATTTGAATGCATTTGGTTGACTAACTTTGAAATGGATCAAAATTAAGGTTTATGTGTCAAATTGGGCTAGATAGGTGTTTAACCCTTATGATTGGGTTTGATTGGCTTTATTAGAACCATTATCACTCTAGTTAGTGATTATTGGCGAGATTGGGCATGAGTTGTACTTGGAAGTGCATTTGGGTCGAAATTGCACTAAGTGTCAATTTGGGTTGGTTTGTAAATCCACCCTAATTGTGTTGTCTGTTATGTGATAAATGGAATAGGTACATTCCATTGACGATTGTGGATTTTGGTTTTTGCATCCATCAAGATTTCAAGGTGAGTGTCAATATACTATGTGCATACGTATGTATAGGATGGGTGCGGGTTGGGTAAAGTGAATCTCAGCGATAGAGCTCACTTCAGATATAGGTGGATTTGATGGACTTATGTAATAGGTCCAATTGGCACGATTGTGCGTTTTGATTGACCACCTTTGGCGAGATGCACACTTTGTGTGTACGTTATCACATGGGCTTGTGATTTGGATAACCCTTATGTTGTGGAGTTATATAATCCCGATGGCGTGGGATTGGTATTTGAGTTGCGGTTGAGTAACCCAGATGGTGTGGATTTATATAATCCCGGAACCGTGGGTTTTGATTTGGGAGGTGAATCACGTGTGCGGATTCACGATGACGCGTGTAGATTCGGACATCTTATTGAGGTAGTGGTCACGTGTGGTGCGGATTCACTAGGGCTCGTGTATGTTCGGCCAACCTCGATTGTAACATCCTGTTTTTCCCGTACATATTTAAAGGTACAAACTTAATTTTTAGTACGCTTATAGCATGTGCATTTATAAGATTAAAAGACCTAAGTGTTAGTAATTGGGTAATTAAATGTATATATATACGAATATGTGTGTGTGTTTAGAATATATGTAGGTATAGTAATATGCATGAGTCTTTGTTCATGTTAAGGCTTGTGAGACTAAAGATGAGGTTTAGACGTGTATAGGAGGCGTGAACGAAGTGTACAAGTTGGATAACTCGTTAAGTTGTGTAAAGCTCTCGAATGGCTCAGTTGAAGGCCATTGCCGCGTCGCGGAAGCCTTTGTCGCGCCGCGACATTTAACTCAAACCAGAGTCAGAAGGCGTCTTAAGAAGGGTCGAGTTTCCCTTTATATGTCGCGCCGTGGAGAAGATGGTCGCGCCGCGACAAATAACTAGAATCTGAGTCAGGAATAATTTAAGAAAACTCATAAAATACGTTAAACGCCGCGCCGCGACAATTGGGGCCGCGCCGCGACCCCCTGGGTGAACTGGTCCCGAATTTTGTTTTTAAAATAAGTTCAAGGGCAAAATCGTCATTTTACGTCTAGATCTGATTGGAGCACTAATTATCCACCACCCATCCATTTTATTCATTTTCATTTCCCTTTTATTTCTCCATTTACTCTCAAAACTTAAAAACTCATTTAATTTCAAGTGAGATTTGAGAGTGGAGATTTGTGAATCAATCCTTGGAGCAAGAATTAAAGTTGTTCTCCTTGTTCATAGCTACAAGAGGATAGTGTTGGTAAGTCCAAACTCCATGTTTTAAGTTTTAATTAGTTTATGCTAGGGTTTGGTTCATTGGGAACTTGTAAGACCCATTTGGGGGTAATATGGGTGGATTTGGGTTAGGTGATAAAAGGAAACCCTAAATAGCCATAATCTAGGGTTTGGTCTTATGATTTGGGGTTGTAAGTGTTAAATGGTGTTGTTGATCATTAATACACCTTTAAATTGATGAAAGAAGTGTTAATGGGTAAGTTTGACCCGATTGTGAGTCTAAGTAATTAAAATGGGTCAAATGAGTACTAGTTGACCTAATTGGGTGAAGTGGGTATGATATACCCAAGTTTGTGTTAGAAGACTTTAATTCACTATCTTTAGTGATTGAAGTTGAGTCTTGACCCTTAAGGGCGGTTATGGTGAAAATGGGGCATTTAATGCATTAAGTCATTAAATGCACATAAGTGAATTGTTGGTATTTTAGTCCAACTAGATATTGTGTTGATTGAAGTACTTATTATATTAGGTACTTTGCTTTGAAGCTTGCGGAAGTATAAAACCGTCACTGAATAGTTAAGGTGAGTGGAATAATTATATGTGTAGGTATATAATGTATCTATTTGTTGTAGCGTGAGATGTGAAGTGTCGAGGTGCTAAGACACCACGTTTCACGTGACGAGTGAAGCATCGAGGTGTTAAGATGCCACTCGAGGTGAAGCATCGAGGTGTTAAGATGCCACCTAGGAGTGAAGTGTCGCGGTTTTAAGACGCCACTCCATAATAAAGGGTAACGTGTCGAGGTGTTAAGACGCCACCCGAGGGTGAAGTATCGAGGTGTTAAGATGCCACCCGGGGGTTAGTGATACGAGGTGCTAAGTACACTAATGGATGTTGTGAACTCCGATGGTTATTTGTGTTGTAAGCAAAGTCTTATCATATTATTCGAGTTATATATAACTATGTGATTGTTATGCTAGCTTGTGGTATTGGAGGTTGGTAGCCTCGTATTGATGATAAGCTAATTGTGTTGCTAGCATGTGAAATGTCCCGTTCTTATTGATTAAAAACGTTCCATATTAATTGATTTCGTTGCGAGGTTTTGACCTCTATATGAGACGTTTTTCAAAGACTGCATTCATTTTAAAACAAACCATAACCTTTATTTCATCAATAAAGGTTTAAAAAGCTTTACGTAGATTATCAAATAATGATAATCTAAAATATCCTGTTTACACACGACTATTACATAATGGTTTACAATACAAATATGATACAACGAAATAAGTTTCTTGAATGCAGTTTTTACACAATATCATACAAGCATGGACTCCAAATCTTGTCCTTATTTAAGTATGCGACAGCAGAAGCTCTTAATGATCACCTGAGAATAAACATGCTTAAAACGTCAACAAAAATTGTTGGTGAGTTATAGGTTTAACCTATATATATCAAATCGTAACAATAGACCACAAGATTTCATATTTCAATATACATCCCATACATAGAGATAAAAATCATTCATATGGTGAACACCTGGTAACCGACATTAACAAGATGCATATATAAGAATATCCCCATCATTCCGGGACACCCTTCGGATATGATATAAATTTCGAAGTACTAAAGCATCCGGTACTTTGGATGGGGTTTGTTAGGCCCAATAGATCTATCTTTAGGATTCGCGTCAATTAGGGTGTATGTTCCCTAATTCTTAGATTACCAGACTTAATAAAAATGGGCATATTCGATTTCGATAATTCAACCATAGAATGTAGTTTCACGTACTTGTGTCTATTTTGTAAATTATTTATAAAACCTGCATGTATTCTCATCCCAAAAATATTAGATTTTAAAAGTGGGACTATAACTCACTTTCACAGATTTTTACTTCGTCGGGAAGTAAGACTTGGCCACTGGTCGATTCACAAACCTATAACAAATATGTACATATATATCAAAGTATGTTCAAATTATATTTACAACAATTTTAATACATTTTGATGTTTTAAGTTCATTAAGTCAGTTGTCCTCGTTAGTAACCTACAACTAGTTGTCCACAGTTAGATGTACAGAAATAAATCGATATATATTATCTTGAATCAATCCACGACCCAGTGTATACATATCTCAGTATTGATCACAACTCAAACTATATATATTTTGGAATCAACCTCAACCCTGTATAGCTATCTCCAACATTCACATATAGAGTGTCTATGGTTGTTCCGAAATATATATAGATGTGTCGACATGATAGATCGAAACATTGTATACGTGTCTATGGTATCTCAAGATAACAGAATATACAATAAAAGTTGATTAAGTTATGGTTGGAATAGATTTGTTACCAATTTTCACGTAGCTAAAATGAGTAGTTTTTACCAATTTTGTTTTGCTCGCCATTTCTTCGTTTCTAATTCGTTTTGAGTGATTTAAGCGGCCATGGTTTCGTATTGAACTTGACTTTATGAAACTAAACAGGAAAGGTATAGGTTTATTGTAGGAAATACAAGTAACAAGTCATTTTTGAAAGAGGTAGTCATTTCCGTCGAAAGAACGACATCTTGATGACTGTTTTGAAAAACATACTTTCACTTTGAGTTTAACCATGATTTTTGGATATGGTTTCATGTTCATAAGAAAAATCATTTTCCCAGAAGTATATCTTTTAAATCAAAGTTTTTTCATAGTTTTTAATTATCCAAACCAAAACAGCCCCCGGTTGTAACTACGACGGCGTAAATCCGGTTTTATGGTGTTTATCGTGTTTCCGGGTTTTAAATCATTAAGTTAGCATATAATATAGATATAGATCATGTGTATAGTTGATTTTAAAACTGTAGTTAGAAGGATTAACTTTATTTGCGAACAAGTTTAGAATTAACTAAACTATGCTCTAGTGATTACTAGTTTACCACTTCGAATATGATAGCTTTTTATGTATGAATCGAATGATGTTATGAACATCATTACTACCTTAAGTTCCTTAGATAAACCTACTGGAAAAGTGAAAAATGGATCTAGCTTCAACGGATCCTTGGATGGCTCGAAGTTCTTGAAGCAGAATCATGACACGAAAACAAGTTCAAGTAAGATCATCACTTGAAATAAGATCGTTATAGTTATAGAAATTGAACCAAAGTTTGAATATGATTATTACCTTGTATTAGAATGATAACCTACTATAAGAAACAAAGATTTCTTGAGGTTGGATGATCACCTTACAAGATTGGAAGTGAGCTAGCAAACTTGAAAGTATTCTTGATTTTATGTAACTAGAACTTGTAGAATTTATGAAGAACACTTAGAACTTGAAGATAGAACTTGAGAGAGATCAATTAAATGAAGAAAATTGAAGAATTAAAGTGTTTGTAGGTGTTTTTGGTCGTTGGTGTATGGATTAGATATAAAGGATATGTAATTTTGTTTTCATGTAAATAAGTCATGAATGATTACTCATATTTTTGTAATTTTATGAGATATTTCATGCTAGTTGCCAAATGATGGTTTCCACATATGTTAGGTGACTCACATGGGCTGCTAAGAGCTGATCATTGGAGTGTATATACCAATAGTACATACATCTAAAAGATGTGTATTGTACGAGTACGAATAAGGGTGCATACGAGTAGAATTGTTGATGAAACTGAACGAGGATGTAATTGTAAGCATTTTTGTTAAGTAGAAGTATTTTGATAAGTGTCTTGAAGTCTTTCAAAAGTTTATGAATACATATTAAAAAACTACATGTATATACATTTTAACTGAGTCGTTAAGTCATCGTTAGTCGTTACATGTAAGTGTTGTTTTGGAACCTTTAGGTTAACGATCTTGTTAAATGTTGTTAACCCAATGTTTATAATATCAAATGAGATTTTAAATTATTATATTATCATGATAATATGATGTATGAATATCTCTTAATATGATATATATACATTAAATGTCGTTACAACGATAATCGTTACATATATGTCTCGTTTCAAAATCATTAAGTTAGTAGACTTGCTTTTACATATGTAGTTCATTGTTAATATACTTAATGATATGTTTACTTATCATAATATCATGTTAACTATATATATTTCCATATATATTTCATCATATAGTTTTTACAAGTTTTAACGTTCGTGAATCACCGGTCAACTTGGGTGGTCAATTGTCTATATGAAACCTATTTCAATTAATCAAGTCTTAACAAGTTTGATTGCTTAACATGTTAGAAACACTTAATCATGTAAATAACAATTTCATTTAATATATATAAACATGGAAAAATTTGGGTCACTACAGTACCTACCCGTTAAATAAATTTCGTCCCGAAATTTTAAGCAGTTGGAGGTGTTGACGTATCTTCTGGAAATAAGTGCGGGTATTTCTTCTTCATCTGATCTTCTCATTCCCAGGTGAACTCGGGTCCTCTACGAGCATTCCATCGAACCTTAACAATTGGTATCTTGTTTTCTTTAAGTCTTTTAACCTCACGATCCATTATTTCGACGGGTTCTTCGATGAATTGAAGTTTTTCGTTGATTTGGATTTCGTCTAATGGAATAGTGAGATCTTCTTTAGCAAAACATTTCTTCAAATTCGAGACGTGGAAAGTGTTATGTACAGCCACGAGTTGTTGAGGTAACTCAAGTCGGTAAGCTACTGGTCCGACACGATCAATAATCTTGAATGGTCCAATATACCTTGGATTTAATTTACCTCGTTTACCAAATCGAACAACGCCTTTCCAAGGTGCAACCTTAAGCATGACCATCTCTCTAATTTCAAATTCTATATCTTTTCTTTTAATGTCGGCGTAGATCTTTTGTCGATTTTGGGCGGTTTTCAACCGTTGTTGAATTTGGATGATCTTCTTGGTAGTTTCTTGTATTATCTCCGGACCCGTAATCTGTCTATCCCCCACTTCACTCCAACAAATTGGAGACCTGCACTTTCTACCATAAAGTGCTTCAAATGGCGCCATCTCAATGCTTAAATGATAGTTGTTGTTGTAGGAAAATTCTGCTAACGGTAGATGTCGATCCCAACTCTTTCCAAAATCAATAACACATGCTCGTAGCATGTCTTCAAGCGTTTGTATTGTCCTTTCGCTTTGCCCATCAGTTTGTGGATGATAGGCAGTACTCATGTCTAGACGAGTTCCTAATGCTTGCTGTAATGTCTGCCAGAATCTTGAAATAAATCTGCCATCCCTATCAGAGATAATAGAGATTGGTATTCCATGTCTAGAGACGACTTCCTTCAAATACAATCGTGATAACTTCTCCATCTTGTCATCTTCTCTTATTGGCAGGAAGTGTGCTGATTTGGTGAGACGATCAACTATTACCCAAATAGTATCAAAACCACTTGCAGTCCTTGGCAATTTAGTGATGAAATCCATGGTAATGTTTTCCCATTTCCATTCCGGGATTTCGGGTTGTTGAAGTAGACCTGATGGTTTCTGATGCTCCGCTTTGACCTTAGAACACGTCAAACATTCCCCTACGTATTTAGCAACATCGGCTTTCATACCTAGCCACCAAAAATGTTTCTTGAGATCCTTGTACATCTTCCCCGTTCCAGGATGTATTGACTATCTGGTTTTATGAGCTTCTCTAAGTACCATTTCTCTCATATCTCCAAATTTTGGTACCCAAATCCTTTCAGCCCTATACCGGGTTCCATCTTCCCGAATATTAAGATGCTTCTCCGATCCTTTGGGTATTTCATTCTTTAAATTTCCCTCTTTTAAAACTCCTTGTTGTGCCTCCTTTATTTGAGTAGTAAGGTTATTCTGAATCATTATATTCATAGATTTTACTCGAATGGGTTCTCTGTCCTTTCTACTCAAGGAATCGGCTACCACATTTGCCTTCCCCGGGTGGTAACGAATCTCAAAGTCGTAATCATTCAACAATTCAATCCACCTACGCTGCCTCATATTCAGTTGTTTCTGATTAAATATATGTTGAAGACTTTTGTGGTCAGTATATATAATACTTTTGACCCCATATAAGTAGTGCCTCCAAGTCTTTAATGCAAAAACAAGCGCCTAATTCCAAATCATGCGTCGTATAATTTTATTCGTGAATCTTCAATTGTCTAGACGCATAAGCAATCACCTTCGTTCGTTGCATTAATACATAACTGAGACCTTGCTTTGATGCGTCACAATAAATCACAAAATCATCATTCCCTTCAGGCAATGACAATATAGGTGCCGTAGTTAGCTTTTTCTTCAATAACTAGAACGCTTTCTCTTGTTCATCCTTCCATTCAAATTTCTTCCCTTTATACGTTAATGCAGTCAAGGGTTTTGCTATTCTGGAAAAGTCTTGGATGAACCTTCTGTAGTAACCAGCTAGTCCTAAAACCTGGCGTATGTGTTTCAGAGTTTTTGAGGTTTCCCACTTTTCAACAGTTTCTATCTTTGCCGGATCTACCTTAATACCTTCTTTGTTCACTATGTGACCGAGGAATTAAACTTCTTCCAACCAAAATGCACACTTTGAAAACTTAGCATACAATTCTTCCTTCCTCAATACTTCTAACACCTTTCTCAAATGTTCACCGTGTTCTTGGTCATTCTTTGAGTAAATAAGTATGTCATCAATGAAAATAATGACAAACTTGTCAAGGTATGGTCCACACACTCGGTTCATAAGGTCCATGAACACAGCTGGTGCAATAGTTAAACCAAACGGCATGACCATAAACTTGTAAGGACCATAACGTGTTCTGAAAGCAGTCTTTGGAATATCATCTTCTTTTACCCGCATTTGATGATACCCGGAACGTAAGTCAATCTTTGAATAAACAGACGAGCCTTGTAGTTGATCAAATAAGTCATCGATTCTCGATAGTGGGTAGCGGTTCTTAATGGTAAGTTTGGTCAACTCTCGGTAGTCGATACACAACCTGAATGTACCATCTTTCTTCTTGACAAACAAAACAGGAGCTCCCCACGGTGATGTGCTTGGTCGAATGACACCACGCTCTAAAAGTTCTTGTAATTGGGTTTGCAGTTCTTTCATCTCACTGGGTGCGAGTCTGTAAGGAGCACAAGCTATTGGTGCAGCTCCTGGTACAAGATCTATTTGAAATTCAACGGATCGATGTGGGGGTAATCCCGGTAATTCTTTCAAAAATACATCGGGAAATTCTTTTGCAACGGGAACATCATTGATACTCTTTTCTTCAGTTTGTACTTTCTCGATGTGTGCTAGAATAGCATAGCAACCTTTTCTTATTAGTTTTTGTGCCTTCAAATTACTAATAAGATGTAGCTTCGTGTTGCCCTTTTCTCCGTACACAATTAAGGGTTTTCCTTGTTCTCGTATAATGCGAATTGCATTTTTGTAACAAACGATCTATGCTTTCACTTCTTTCAACCAGTCCATACCGATTATCACATCAAAACTCCCTAACTCTACTGGTATCAAGTCAATCTTAAATGTTTCGCTAAACAGTTTAATTTCTCGATTCTGACATATATTATCTGCTGAAATTAATTTACCATTTGCTAATTCGAGTAAAAATTTACTATCCAAAGGCGTCAATGGACAACTTAATTTAGCACAAAAATATCTACTCATATAGCTTCTATCCGCACCCGAATCAAATAAAACGTAAGCAGATTTATTGTCAATAAGAAATGTACCCGTAACAAGCTCCGGGTCTTCCTGTGCCTCTGCCGCATTAATATTGAAAAATCTTCCACGGCCTTGTCCATTGGTGTTCTCCTGGTTCGGGCAATTTCTAATAATGTGGCCCGGTTTTCCACATTTATAACAAACTACATTGGCATAACTTGCTCCGACACTACTTGCTCCGCCATTACTCATTCTGACACCATTTGTTCCTTTTGTTCTGTTAACCCCTGGTCCGTAGACCTCACACTTCACCGCGCTATGACCATTTCTTTTACACTTGTTGCAAAATTTGGTGCAGAACCCCGAGTGATACTTTTCACACCTTTGGCATAGTTGCTTCTGATTGTTGTTGTTGTTGCAGTTATTATTGTTGTTGGGATGATTGTTGTAGTTGCTGTTGCTGTTGTTGTTGTTGTTGTTGTTGTTGTTGTTGTTGGGCCGTTTGTTGTAGTTGCAATTGATGTTGCGATTGTTGGGATAGTTGTTGCGATTATTGTTGTAATTGCTGTTGTTGTTGTATTGGTGATTCTTATCACCGTTTTCCTCCCACTTTCTTTTGACTTGCTTCACATTGGCCTCTTTAGCAGTCTGTTCTTTAATTCTTTCTTCAATCTGGTTCACTAGTTTGTGAGCCATTCTACATGCCTGTTGTATGGAGGCGAGCTCGTGTGAACTTATATCTTCTTGGATTCTTTCCAGTAATCCTTTCACAAACGCGTCGATCTTCTCTTCCTCATCTTCGAACGCTCCCGAACACAATAGGCACAATTCTGTGAATCGTCTTTCGTATGTGGTAATATCAAATCCTTGGGTTCGTAACCCTCTAAGTTCTGTCTTGAGCTTATTAACCTCGGTTCTGGGACGGTACTTCTCGTTCATCAAGTGCTTGAATGCTGACCACAGTAGTGCATAAGCATCATCTTGTCCCACTAGCTCTAGATAGGTATTTCACCATGTTAACGCAGAACCTGTGAAGGTATGTGTAGCGTACTTTACTTTGTCCTCTTCAGTACACTTACTTATGGCAAAAACCGATTCGACCTTCTCAGTCCACCGTTTCAATCCGATCGGTCCTTCGGTTCCATCAAATTCCAAAGGTTTGCAGGCAGTGAATTCTTTGTAGGTGCATCCTACACGATTTCCTATACTGCTAGATCCAAGGTTATTGTTGGTATGTAGCGCAGCCTGTACTACGGCTATGTTTGATGCAAGAAAGGCACGAAATTCCTCTTCGCTCATATTCAAGGTGTGTCGAGTAGTTGGTGCCATTTCCTTCAAAATAATCAAATGAAACAAGTTAATCATACAGAATATTAAGAGTAGTCAATAGTATCTCGTAGCATAATATGAACTCATTTATAAAAGCTTTTTCTTCATATTAGCGTTTTATAAGTTTAAATTCGGGTAGTACCTACCCGTTAAGTTCATATTTAGTAGCTAATATACAATTCAACTACTACAATTCTATATGAAAAATTGATTATAATAATATTTCGCGTTCAAACTTTTACACAATATTTTACAAACTTACAATACCGCTTATTTTACATATAGCATGAAATATAGCACACAATAAATTTGATACAAGATGGTTGTGAAGATAATTCTAGCTAGTACACAAGTCGTTCAGCAAAGGCAATAAAGACACGAAACTCATACGTCCAGAAACAAGTCATGCATTCTGGTTTTACTAGGACTACTTCCCATCCTTGGTCTTGTGGAACATAATCGTTATGGCCATTGATAAGACAACGTGTTGTAACGTCATCAAAGGGACGAGGGTTACGTAATGTCCAACAGTCCTGTAACAATCTAAAAACCTCATTTCTTACCCCAATTACCGACTCCGTCACTTGTGGGAACATTTTGTTTAATAGTTGTAGCCCAATGTTCTTGTTCTCACTTTGGTGAGAAGCGAACATTACTAACCCGTAAGCATAACATGCTTCTTTATGTTGCATGTTAACCGCTTTTTCTAAATAACGAAGTCCTATATTCGGATATATTGAGTCAAAATAATTTCTTAACCCGTTGCGTAAAATAGCATTTGGGTTCCCCGCAATATATGCGTCAAAGTAAACACATCGTAACTTATGGATTTCCCAATGTGATATCCCCCATCTTTCGAACGAAAGCCTTTTATAAACCAAGGCATTCTTGGAACGTTCTTCGAATGTATTACAAACTGATCTCACCTTAAATAGTTGTGCCGAGGGATTCTGACCGATTCTAGACAAGATTTCATCAATCATGTCTCCGGGTAGGTCTCTTAAAATATTGGGTTGTCTATCCATTTTGTGTTTTTATACTGTAAAATAGACAAGAGTTAGATTGATAAAAAAAAATACTTATTAATACAAGCAATTTTTACATATATCATAAAGCATAAGCACACTATATTACATATATTACACCACACGAATACAACTATCTTATTCTGACTCGCTCGTTTCTTCTTCTTCGGTTTTGGTTCGTTTTGCCAAGTTTCTAGGGATATATGATGTTCCCCTAATACGAGCCGTCGTTTTCCACATTGGTTTAGAAAAACCTGGTGGTTTAGAGGTTCCCGGGTTATTGTCACAACTTAAGAAATACGGGTGTTGACGATACATATAAAGTTCATCGGGTTTGGAATCAAATTTCTCTATTTTTATGTCCTTTCCCTTATTGTTCTCTTTTGCCTTATTAAATTGTGTTGGGGTAATTTCTATAACATCATCGGAATCCTTGTCGGGATCCGATTCATCGAAGAATTGGTAATCCTCCCAATACTTTGCTTCCTTGGCGGAAACACCATTGACCATAATTAACTTTGGTCGGTTGGTTGAGGATTTTCTTCTACTTAACCGTTTTATTATTTCCCCCACTGGTTCTATTTCTTCTTCCGGTTCCGATTCTTTTTCCAGTTCCGATTCTTCTTCCGGTTCCGACTCTTCTTCCGGTTCCTCTTCGGGAACTTGTGAATCAGTCCACGAATCATTCCAATTTACATTTGACTCTTCATTATTATTAGGTGAGTCAATGAGACTTGTTCTAGAGGTAGACATCTATCACATAATATCAAACGCGTTAAGAGATTAATATATCACATAATATTCACATGTCAAAAATATATAGTTTTCAACAAAATTTGTTAAGCAATCATTTTTCAAGTAAACACGGTCGAAGTCCAAACTCACTAATGCATCCTAACAAACTCGATAAGACACACTAATGCAAAATTCTGGTTCTCTAAGACCAACGCTCTGATACCAACTGAAATGTCCCGTTCTTATTGATTAAAAACGTTCCATATTAATTGATTTCGTTGCGAGGTTTTGACCTCTATATGAGACATTTTTCAAAGACTGCATTCATTTTAAAACAAACCATAACCTTTATTTCATCAATAAAGATTTAAAAAGCTTTACGTAGATTATCAAATAATGATAATCTAAAATATCCTGTTTACACACGACTATTACATAATGGTTTACAATACAAATATGATACAACGAAATAAGTTTCTTGAATGCAGTTTTTACACAATATCATACAAGCATGGACTCCAAATCTTGTCCTTATTTAAGTATGCGACAGCGGAAGCTCTTAATAATCACCTGAGAATAAACATGCTTAAAACGTCAACAAAAATTGTTGGTGAGTTATAGGTTTAACCTATATATATCAAATCGTAACAATAGACCACAAGATTTCATATTTCAATATACATCCCATACATAGAGATAAAAATCATTCATATGGTGAACACCTGGTAACCGACATTAACAAGATGCATATATAAGAATATCCCCATCATTCCGGGACACCCTTCGGATATGATATAAATTTCGAAGTACTAAAGCATCCGGTACTTTGGATGGGGTTTGTTAGGCCCAATAGATCTATCTTTAGGATTCACGTCAATTAGGGTGTCTGTTCCCTAATTCTTAGATTACCAGACTTAATAAAAAGGGGCATATTCGATTTCGATAATTCAACCATAGAATGTAGTTTCATGTACTTGTGTCTATTTTGTAAATTATTTATAAAACCTGCATGTATTCTCATCCCAAACATATTAGATTTTAAAAGTGGGACTATAACTCACTCTCACAGATTTTTACTTCGTCGGGAAGTAAGACTTGGCCACTGGTCGATTCACGAACCTATAACAAATATGTACATATATATCAAAGTATGTTCAAAATATATTTACAACACTTTTAATACATTTTGATGTTTTAAGTTCATTAAGTCAGCTGTCCTCATTAGTAACCTACAACTAGTTGTCCACAGTTAGATGTACAGAAATAAATCGATATATATTATTTTGAATCAATCCACGACCTAGTGTATACATATCTCAGTATTGATCACAACTCAAACTATATATATTTTGGAATCAACCTCAACCCTGTATAGCTAACTCTAACATTCACATATAGAGTGTCTATGGTTGTTCCGAAATATATATAGATGTGTCGACATGATAGGTCGAAACATTGTATATGTGTCTATGGTATCTCAAGATTACATAATATACAATACAAGTTGATTAAGTTATGGTTGGAATAGATTTGTTACCAATTTTCACGTAGCTAAAATGAGTAGTTTTTACCAATTTTGTTTTGCTCGCCATTTCTTCGTTTCTAATTCGTTTTGAGTGATTTAAGCGGCCACGGTTTCGTATTGAACTTGACTTTATGAAACTAAACAGAAAAGTTATAGGTTTATAGTCAGAAATACAAGTTACAAGTCATTTTTGAAAGAGGTAGTCATTTCCGTCGAAAGAACGACATCTTGATGACTGTTTTGAAAAACATAATTTCACTTTGAGTTTAACCATGATTATTGGATATGGTTTCATGTTCATAAGAAAAATCATTTTCCCAGAAGTATATCTTTTAAATCAAAGTTTTTTCATAGTTTTTAATTATCCAAACCAAAACAACCCCCGGTTGTAACTACGACGGCGTAAATTCGGTTTTATGGTGTTTATCGTGTTTCCGGGTTTTAAATCATTAAGTTAGCATATCATATAGATATAGATCATGTGTATAGTTGATTTTAAAAGTGTAGTTAGAAGGATTAAGTTTATTTGCGAACAAGTTTAGAATTAACTAAACTATGTTCTAGTGATTACTAGTTTACCACTTCGAATATGATAGCTTTTTATGTATGAATCGAATGATGTTATGAACATCATTACTACCTTAAGTTCCTTGGATAAACCTACTGGAAAATAGAAAAATAGATCTGGCTTCAACGGATCCTTGGATGTCTCGAAGTTCTTGAAGCAGAACCATGACACGAAAACAAGTTCAAGTAAGATCATCACTTGAAATAAGATCGTTATAGTTATAGAAATTTAACCAAAGTTTGAATATGATTATTACCTTGTATTAGAATGATAACCTACTGTAAGAAACAAAGATTTCTTGAGGTTGGATGATCACCTTACAAGATTGGAAGTGAGCTAGCAAACTTGAAAGTATTCTTGATTTTATGTAACTAGAACTTGTAGAATTTATGAAGAACACTTAGAACTTGAAGATAGAACTTGAGAGAGATCAATTAGATGAAGAAAATTGAAGAATGAAAGTGTTTGTAGGTGTTTTTGGTCGTTGGTGTATGGATTAGATATAAAGGATATGTAATTTTGTTTTCATGTAAATAAGTCATGAATGATTACTCATATTTTTGTAATTTTATGAGATATTTCATGCTAGTTGCCAAATAATGGTTCCCACATGTGTTAGGTGACTCACATGGGCTGCTAAGAGCTGATCATTGGAGTGTATATACCAATAGTACATACATCTAAAAGCTGTGTATTGTACGAGTACGAATACGGGTGCATACGAGTAGAATTGTTGATGAAACTGAACGAGGATGTAATTGTAAGAATTTTTGTTAAGTAGAAGTATTTTGATAAGTGTCTTGAAGTCTTTCAAAAGTGTATGAATACATATTAAAACACTACATGTATATACATTTTAACTGAGTCGTTAAGTCATCGTTAGTCGTTACATGTAAGTGTTGTTTTGGAACCTTTAGGTTAACGATCTTGTTAAATGTTGTTAACCCAATGTTTATAATATCAAATGAGATTTTATATTATTATATTATCATGATAATATGATGTATGAATATCTCTTAATATGATATATATACATTAAATGTCATTACAACGATAATCGTTACATATATGTCTCGTTTCAAAATCATTAAGTTAGTAGTCTTGCTTTTACATATGTAGTTCATTTTTAATATACTTAATGATATGTTTTCTTATCATAATATCATGTTAACTATATATATATCCATATATATGTCATCATATAGTTTTTACAAGTTTTAACGTTCGTGAATCACCGGTCAACTTGGGTGGTCAATTGTCTATATTAAACCTATTTCAATTAATCAAGTCTTAACAAGTTTGATTGCTTAACATGTTGGAAACACTTAATCATGTAAATAACAATTTCATTTAATATATATAAACATGGAAAAGTTCGGGTCACTACAGTATGTATTTCGGTATGTGTATTTGAGTGTTTGCAAGTAGGTATATTATATATGTATGTGTATAATTATTGCATTCACTAAGCTTTAGCTTACCCTCTCGTTGTTTATCCTTTTAGATGCAGGTGCGGATAGGGGAAAAGGGGTTGTTGGGCACTAGGTGTCCTTTAACGATGTTTCGTTGGAGCTTTTGGAAGACTTTGCTTTTGGAAGACTTTGCTTTTGGATCAATTTAGGATTGGGTAGTGTTTTTCCCAATCACCATGCTCAGTTTTGTTGGAGATTAAACTAGTCGGGTCAAAACTATCTTTTGATGATATAAATGGGTTATGTGAATGCCCATTTGGATATATAAACTTATGTATTAAATGTTTTAAAGTTGTCCAAACCTACTATTGTAATGGAAGCGTTTTGGAAATATAAATGGGATCTTAATGTTAATAAGATTAATGTATTATGAAAGAAAAATTTTTATGGGCCATAAAATGACGGGTTGGGTCGTTTCAGCCCGTTTGCTGTGGCCGTTTGACTTGGGCGTGTGGCATGCCATTTGCAAGCCAGGCAAGCCATTTGGCTTGCCTGGTCAGCTGAAATTCACTGGATCGTAACTATATTTCTTGTCTTTCACCGTTTTTGTTTTAGAATATTCGTTTTAGCTCCGTTTTACTTGATTCTTTTTGTATCGCCTTCGTAATTACTTAATCTACAAAATTAACCAAAAAAGTGATAATTTTGCCGATAAAGTTTGAAACTTTATTGAATTAGGTCTTAATATCGGGGGTAAAAACATGACTTTATGGCCGATATCACAGCCGGTTTTGCCCCTAGTGTTGTTGTTTGCTTGGATCGTTTTGCTCATTCTCGGGATCGTAACTTGATTTCCGGGGTCGTAACTTGTCTTTCACCGCTTTCGCTCTAGAATCTTCATTTTTGCTCTGATTCTATTGATTCTTTTTGCATCGCCTTTGTAATTTCTTGATATTCAATTTAAACCAAAAAAGCGAGTATTTTGGCGATAAAGCTTGGAACTTTATTGTTTTTAGCCTCAATACCGGGGTGAAAACATGACTTTTTAGCTGATATCAAACATCCCACACTTAGACTCTGGTTGTCCTCAAGCAAACTTCTCATTTTTAACTTCAAGAAATCTTTTCGGAGTTTTCTTTCTATTTGCCTAAGCGGTTTTCTTTTTATTATAAGAGCAAAAAATAAGGTGAGTCCTCTATGTTAGGGTTGAAACTATCTCTGCAATCATGCGAGGAGGTTACATGACTTAGGGTAGTTTTCACGGGTCACTCAAATCACACAAGTGTTTAGGGTGTGATGACCCGGAAATTTCTGACCAAATTTAAACTTAATCTTTATATGTTTTCGACACAATAAGCAAAGTTTGTAATGTTGAGTCTCAAAAATTTTGAACTGTTTCATATATTCAATTGACCTTCGGTCACTCCCGACGATACACGAACAATTGTGTGTAAATAAATATGTATATGTATATATATATATATATATATATATATATATATATATATATATATATATATATATATATATATATATATATATATATATATATATATATATATATAAATGTAAGTGTATATACAATATTTTGAATTAATAAAATACCCTTTAATCAATTAGAATTAAAAACGTAAAATAATAAATAGAATAATTAAGTTACTATTAAAATGAATATATATAAATATATATATGATATTATTTTCTACATATATATGATTACTATTAATAATTATTATATTGTAATTAAATATTCAATAAATATTATCATGTAACATATGATATAATTATTAAATATTATATAGTTAATAAATTGTAATATTAATATATTAAATATAATTACAAGTTTAACTGTAGTTATTATATTATTATTACATTCATTATTATTATTAATATTAATATCAGTATTATTAATATTATTAAAATTATAATACTGAAATTTGATACATTTGATTTTTTTATATTTATTATTATTTTTATTAAAATTATTATTATTACTGTCATTATATTTATTATTACTAAGTATTAATTCGATATTATTATTAATATTATTATTAATCCTATTATGGTTAATATTAGTATTAGTATTTTTATTATTAATAACATTATCAATATTATTATTATTATTAATATTAATATTACTACGTTAATAACATTATCAATATTATTATTAATATTAATATTACTACGAACATTATCATTAATAATTATAATTATCAATATTATTATTATTTATTTGTTATTATTACTATTGTTAATACAAAAATTATTATTAATATTATTAAAATTATTATTAATATATTATTTAAGTATTAATATTAATTGAATATAATCTATAAAATAGAAAAATTGTACGAATTGATATATATCACGATCGAATTCTATATTCCTGTCTCTAATCTGGATTACATGACAAAAATCGATTCATACAGATACAAATTCATTTGAATTTCACTTTCAACTTTTATTTTTTTTCTTCTTCTTCTGTTTCTAATTGATTTCCTCTGTCAACTATATTTCTTGTATAAATCAATCAATTGCATTTGATAAATCACTCATTCGATTTGAACCATCCTTATCCAACCATACATTGCCTTTAATTGCTTCTAATTATCGAATTTAAACAAAAATTCAATAAATACATCCCGATATCCCATGTTCTTGTATCTTTTAATCAAAACCTCGAATTCAAATACAATTTCAAAAAGTAATAATGCAGTCTTGTTAGGAATCTTTTATGCAAACTATCTGCAAAAGATCATCTTCCAATTCTTCCTAATTAATCTGAATTTTCGAGTCAAAGTTTTAATTCAAAAAGTCAACTGATTTGTTCATGAAGAAATTCGAATTTGTTTGGATGTTTCAAGTTAGATTGATGATTCCTAAAGTTTCTAAGAGTGGTTTTCAACACAATTCATGTAGTAATCTTTATCTAAAACAGTCCTAAATTCAAAAATCAACGTTTGAGTTCAAGGTGTTCTTAACGGTGATAAACAACAGCTCGAATTCGATTACAATTTCAAAATCCATTAATGCAGTTAGGTTAGAATTTAGCTAGTCAATCTGTCTGTAAAATATAACCTTCCAAATCCTTATATCAAGTACGAATTTTGAGGTCAAACTTTAATCTTCAAAAGTCAAACAGTCCGTTCATCGTAAAATTCGATTTGGTTCATCGTAAAATTCAAACTTTAATCAAGTTTGAGTGTTCATCGTGTTATTTTTTCCCCTGCTTCTGCTTATTTCTTTTAATTTTCATCTGATAATCCAATTATTCCACAACTGAACGTTTCTTTTTCGATTACATGTTCTAAATTCAAATCCCTTTTTGTTTTGCTGTTATGATCATTGAATATTGATTTGGCCATTTGAAATCAAGAAGAAGAAGAGTAAACAGATTAGGGTTTATTAAATATGGAAGTGGTATTAAAACAGTAAAACAGTAATGGCTCGATGGTTAGGAGTGTATTCGGGTGAGCGAGAGGTCGCGGGTTCAAGCTCGGGCGATGGCTTTTTTTATCTCTTTTCTTTAAAGGTTCGTGAATCCGAGGCCAACCCTGCATTGTTCAGTTTCGTCGTATGAATATTTTTACTACAAAATATCGTATTGTGAGTTCATTTGATCCCTTTTTATTAAATGTTTTTGCATTATATATCTTTGAGACTGAGAATACATGAAATGCTTTTATAAATGTGAGTTATTATATCGAATATTTCCCCCTGATTATTATAGCTTGGTAACCTAAGATTTAGGGAAATTGCCCCTAATTGACGCGAATCCTAAAGGTAGCTACCGGGTTAAACACCTCCACCCAGAATGTTCACTAGACAGAAGAGCTAGTGGGCGTGGTGTTTAGTACTTCGAGGTTTATATATTTATTACAGACTGAAAGTTCTGTTTATTTTGGAGATATTCATGATGCGCATTAAATGTTAAGGTCGGTTACCAAGCAAAGGTTATATATAGAAGGAATGATTTTATACACAGGTTATGTGTATGTAATTTTGTACAAGAGATATGTGTACGGTTATTAAAAACTGGGAGGCAACCTACGGGGGAGAAAAGGATGTGAACCTACTCTGCCAAGCATTATGAAAAATGGTTTCGTACAAGAGATAGGTGTACTGTATTTAAATCTTGTGGTCTATCAAAATTACTGAATTTTATGGTTTTATGATAAACTTATGAACTCACCAACCTTTTGATTGACACTTTTAAATATGTTTATTCTCAGGTATGAAAGAAATCTTCCGCTGTACATTTGCTCATTTTAAAGATATTACTTGGAGTCATTCATGGCATATTACAAAAGACGTTGCATTCGAGTCGTTGAGTTCAACAAAGATTATTATTAAGTCATTTATAGTTTGGATATATTATGAAATGGTATGCATGCCTGTCAACTTTCGATGAAATGAAAGTTTGTCTTTTAAAAACGAATGCAATGTTTGTAAAATGTATCATATAGAGGTCAGAACCTCGCAATGTAATCAACTATTGTAAATCATTTATAATCGATATGAACGGGTCCTTTCATAGGGTTCCCTATAGATCTAAGAAATAAATTCACTAATAGCTAGTCATGTTGCACCCATCATCATAGGCTTGATAAAGATTCAAATCCTTGCCACTAGTACGAAAGCGGTAATAACTATAGCTTCTAGGTCATTGTCAATTTGGAAGGGCGAAAAAGGAATTTTTAGAGTGGTAGTGAAGTTGTTTAAAGGGTGTGAAGGAGTGAAATAGTCTTTTTAAAGACTTTTATTCTGAATTTTGAAAAGGTAAGATAGATAGGAGTGCTATTTTTTAGAAGCACTTTGGAACTCTTCTCCTTTTGGAGTGATTTTGTACAGGCATTTTTCGATCGAGTTCTTCTTCGGCGTTTCTCCATTTTATAAGTTCTGCTCCTTTTCTCAGAACTTTTAATTTTTTTTTTTTTAAGATTTTATCTCGAGAAACTTTCTGCCGGTAAACTTTTTTCAAGACCTTTGCCGTGATACTTTAGAAGTTTATAACATCGGGTTTTTCGGAGAGAATCTCATTTTCTGGATTTTCCGAGTGATAGTAAAGATGATGTGGATGGTGGTTTGATGTGGTAGAGGGGGTGTAAGGTGTGAAGGGATTCTTTGACAAATTGCTAGCTCTTCTGATTATACCTATATCACATTTCGTTACTTGGAAAGGTAGATCTACAGCAAGTTCTGATTATGAGCACGGACATCGGCACCCTCAACGGAAAACAATCAAGCATTCAAGATGAATGCTTATATGGTCTTATTTGGGTGCCTCACCATAATCAATTTAGGTCAATAATGCCTAGTCATGCAAATATGCAATGCTCTATTAGAGATGTGGTTCGTCCCAACAAGATTTCTACCTTAGTTAAGCCTTAATTTTTATTTACAAACTTTTTTGGTTTTTTTGAAAGTACTTTTTCGGAAAGATTTTCTTTAGTTTAAAAATTTTGAAATTTGGCTTAAGAACTAGGAATCTTTGTAATGGGGTTATTGTGATACGGCATATAAAAGGTTATACCAACATCTCACACTTAGACGAACATTGTCCCCAATGTTCTTAGTGTATCCCACACTTTCAAGATGTTTGGGAATAATTATCTAGTGTTTATTTGGGTTGGAATCTCACACTTAGTGATAAGCTAGGATGTGGCATAATTAGAGCTAAGAACAAGTGGAAAGGAACGAGTACTCCCCAACGGATTATCGTGGTTGCTTGTGAAGAAACTGACTGGCTATGAAGGCAGGTTATCTCAGCAATCTTGGAAGTTACGTCCTTCATTAATCGGCTCATTTGTCATCCTTTATTGTCTTCTACTTTACTTTATTGCACGGTTTTCCTCCCGAGAATCGCTTTTGTTTAAGGTCGTTGGCTCGACCATAATGATGTCTACTGTTGAAAAGCAGATATTCCCCTTTGGTAGTTGTAATCGTAGTTTTCTTGAGGGAACGTGAGTCTTGATGGATAGATTCTGAGAAAATGCCGGACCAAAGGTGGAAGGAGATCCGGTACTTTTCTCGAAGATCTTCTGAAGGAGAGATAATGGGCGGTTGCAGCTCGTGACAAATCTTGAAGTTCGATGAGAACATTATCTACGGCTCTGCTGATTGATCCATGAATGTCAATCATTGAGGCCGTGCTTGTGGTGATTTTTTTCTGACTGGGTGTTCATTTCGGAGGTCTTCGAATAGTATCAAGAATTGTATCCTCATTATCTCAAAATCTTCTGAATGGTGGTGTCCACAGAAGGAGTCTGTAACTCTGCACAGATTTGATAAGAAATGAAGCTGGAAAAAGTGAACAGCAATCTTGATGTGAGAAGAGGCGAACAACAATTATATATATAATCAACAAAGGTGGCCATGTTGACTCGGTCTGGTTCCAGATGTGAGAACGGATTGTTGTGAAATGTCCCGTTCATATCAATTATAAACGTTTCATATTAATTGGTTTCGTTACGAGGTTTTGACCTCTATATGAGACGTTTTTTAAAGACTGCATTCGTTTTTAAAACAAACCATAACCTTTATTTTATCGATAAAGGTTTAAAAAATTACGAAGATTATCAAATAATGATAATCTAAAATATAGCGTTTTCACTCGACCATTACATAATGGTTTACAATAATATTACACAATAACTTAAGTCTTCGAATGCAGTTTTTAAACAATATTATACAAGCATGCTGACTCCAATTCTTGTCCTTAATTTAGCATGCAACAGCGGAAGCTCTTAATAATCACCTGAGAATAAACATGCTTAAAATGTCAACAAAATGTTGGTGAGTTATAGGTTTAATCTATATATATCAAATTGTAATAATAATAGACCACAAGATTTCATTTTATAAACATAATCCTCAAGCAGAATCCTCTCGTCTGCATTAAGGTAAAATCATTCATATGATGAACACCTGGTAATCGACATTAACAAGATGCATATAGAATATCCCCAAAACAAAATCCTCTCGTCTGTATAACAGAATCCTCTCGTCTATATAAAAATCGAAGTACTAAAGTATCCGTACCTCGGATGGGTTTTGTTAAACCCATAGAACTATCTTTAGGATTCGCGTCAATTAGGGGTACTGTTCCCTAATTCTTAGGCTACCAAGCTAAAAGGGGCATATTCGATTTAGATAATCCAACCATAGAATGTAGTTTTGATTACTTGTGTCTTTTTCGTAAAACATTTATAAAACTGCATGTATTCTCATCCCAGAAATATTAGATTTTAAAAATGGGACTATAACTCACTTTCACAGATTTTTCCTTCGTTGGAAATAAGACTTGGCCACTGGTCGATTTACGAACCTATAACAAATGTGTACATATATATCAAAGTATGATTGAAATATATTCACAACATTTTTTATTACGTTTTTATGATTTAAGTTTGTTAAGTTAGCAGTCCTCGTTAGTAACCTACAACTAGTTGTCCACAGTTAGATGTACAGAAATAAATCAATATATATATTATCTTGAATCAATCCACGACCCAGTGTATACACTTCTTAGGCTAGATCACAACTCAAAGTATATATATTTTTGGAATCAACCTCAACCCTGTATAGCGAACTCGAACATTACAGCATATAGAGTGTCTATGGTTGTTCCAAATAATATATATAGATGGGTCGATATGATATGTCAAAACATTGTATACGTGTCTATGGTACCCCAAGATTACATAATCTATGTTAGAATACATGTATAATACAATATAAGTTAGCTAGGATACGATTAGTGTAGATTTGTTGAAAAATTTTCGTAGCTACAACAAGTTAAATTTTCCAACTTTGTTTTACCCATAATTTCTTCGTTTTAAATCCGTTTTGAGTGATTCAAGTGGCTATGGTTTCATAATGAACTGTAATTTATGAAACTAAATAGAAAAATTATAAGTTTATAGTCAGAAATACAGGTTACAAGTCATTTACTAAAGAGGTTGTCATTTCCGTCGAAAGAACGACATCTTGATGACCATTTTGAAAAACATACTTCCACTTTGAGTTTAACCATAATTTTTGGATATAGTATCATGTTTATACGAAATATCATTTTTCCAGAAAACAAACTTCCAATTCAAAGATTAAGATAGTTTTTATTTTTCTAACCCAAAACAGCCTCCGGTTTCACTACGACGGCGTATGTCCGGTTTTACGGTGTTCATCGTGTTTCCAGGTTTTAAATCATTAAGTTAGCATATAATATAGATATAGAACACGTATTTAGTTGATTTTAAAAGTCAAGTTAGAGGGATTAACTTTATTTGCGAACAAGTTTAGAATTAACTAAACTATGTTCTAGTGATTACAAGTTTAAATCTTCGAATAAGATGGTTTTATATGTATGAATTGAATGATGTTATGAACATCATTACTACCTTAATTTTAGTAGGTAAACATACTAGAAATGAGAAATATAGATCTAGCTTCAAAGGATCCTTGGATGGCTTGAAAGTTCTTGAAGCAGAATCATGACACGAAAACAAGTTCAAGTAAGATTTCCATTCGAAATAAGATTGTTATAGTTATAGAAATTGAATCAAAGTTTGAATATGAGTATTACTTTGAATTAGAAAGATATCTTACTGTAAATAAGAAAGATTTCTTGAGATTAGATGATCACTTGAAATGGATTTGCAAGATTGGAAGTAAGCTAGTAAACTTGAAAGTGTTTTTGGTGTGTTCTTAAGTAGTTGTTTTGTAAGTTGATCTAGGTTAGGATTTATGAGCTAGATTTTGATGAAGGTGATGAAGAACACTTAGAACATCAAGAGAGAACAAGAGAGAGATAAGTTTGATGTATGAAAGTTGAAAAATGAAAGTGTTATGGTTGGTGAAGAAAAACGTGATCCTACCCTTGAATATAAGGTTCCATTAGTTTGTATTTTTATTAGATATTTCATGCTAGTTGCCAATTGATGGTTCTCACATGTTTAGATGACTCATTAAGGTTGCTAAGAGCTCATCATTGAAGTGTATATACCAATAGTATATACGTCTAGAGGCTGGGTATTGTACGAGTACGAATACGGATTGAATACGAGTAAATTTGTATGTGTACTGTAGCAATTGTGTACTGTAGAAAAATAGTTTTACTGTAGCAAATAGTATTTTACTGTAGCAAATAGTATTTTACTATTGCAAAGCGAAAATTTACTGTAGCAAATAGTGTTTTAATGTAACAAATAGAGTTTTACTGTAGCAAATAGTGTTTTACTGTAGCAAATAGTATTTTGCTGTAGCAAATAGTGTTTTACTTGTACATATTTGATTTAATTGTATTTCTTCTTATATATATATATATATATATATATATATATATATATATATATATATATATATATATATATATATATATATATATATATATATATATATATAAAATAAAAACTTACATCATAAAAAAAATAAAACGATTATATAATTATCACAAGTTATGACGTTCGTGAATCATCATGCAAACTGGGTGGTCAATTGTCTACATGAAACTCATTTCAAATAATCAAGTCTTAACAAGTTTGATTGCTTAACATGTTGGAAACATTTAATCATGTAAATATCAATTTCATTTAATATATAATCATGGAAAAGTTCGGGTCACTACAGTACCTACCCGTTAAATAAATTTCGTCCCAAAATTTTAAGTTGTTGAAGGTGTTGACGCATCTTCTGGAAATAGGTGCGGGTATTTCAGCTTCATCTGATCTTCATGCTCCCAGGTGAACTCGGGTCCTCTACGAGCATTCCATCGAACCTTAACGATTGGTATTTTATTTTGCTTAAGTCTTTTAACCTCACAATCCATTATTTCGACGGGTTCTTCAATGAATTGTAGTTTTTCGTTAATTGTAATCTCGTCTAATGGAATGGTGAGATCTTCTTTAGCAAAGCATTTCTTCAAATTCGAGATGTGAAAGGTATTATTTACACCCGCGAGTTGTTGAGGTAACTCAAGTTGGTAAGCTACTGGTCCGACACGATCAATAATCTTGAATGGTCCAATGTACCTCGGATTTAATTTCCCTCGTTTACCAAATCGAACAACGCCTTTCTAAGGTGAAACCTTAAGCATGACCATGTCACCAATTTCAAATTCTATATCCTTTCTTTTACTGTCCGCGTAGCTCTTTTGTCGACTTTGAGCGGTTTTCAACCGTCGTTGAATTTGAATGATTTTATCGGTAGTTTCTTGGATAATTTCTGGACCCGTAATTTGTCTATCCCCCACTTCACTCCAACAAATCGGAGACCTGCACTTTCTGCCATAAAGTGCCTCAAACGGTGCCATCTCAATACTCGAGTGGTAACTGTTGTTGTAGGAAAATTCTGCTAACGGTAGATGTCGATCCCAACTGTTTCCAAAATCAATAACACATGCTCGTAGCATGTCTTTAAGAGTCTGTATCGTCCTTTCACTTTGCCCATCAATTTTTGGATGATAGGCAGTACTCATGTCTAGACGAATCCCTAATGCTTGTTGTAACGTTTGCCAAAACCTTGAGACAAATCTGCCATCCCTATCAGAGATAATAGAGATTGGTATTCCATGTCTGGTGACAACTTCCTTCAAGAATAGTTGTGACGACCCGAAAATTTTTGACCAAATTTAAACTTAATCTTTATATGTTTCCACCACGATAAGCAAAGTCTGTAATATTGAAATCTCAAAAAAAACTTTGAACTGTGTTCATATAAACATTTGACCTTTGACTGTTCCCGACGATTCACGAACAATTGTTTGTAAATAAATATGTATATGTAAATGTAAATATATGTATATTAATTGGAAATTATAAAATATAAATTAAGCATCAGGATTAAGCATGTAAAATATAATACAAAATAATTAAGTGTAAATTAAAAATGAATCTATACAAATAAATATATAGGATTTCTATGTGTAATTATTACATGTTATAAAAGTTATTATAATATATGAATATTAAATATTACATAATTAATAAAATGCTACTATTAACAAGATAAAATGTAGATGTTATAGTAATATTATTATTACTTTCATTATTATTACTAACATTAATGATTAATATCATTATTAGTTATATTATTAAAGAAAAGATATAAATACGAAATTTAAGGCATGTAATTTGTTATCTTTACTAATAAGTATTATTATAACTACTTTCATTACTAGTATTAGAATGAATATCTAATATAAATATCAGCATTATTATTATTATACCTAAATAGAAAATTTGATACAAATAATTTATTAAATTATTATTATTATTATTAATACTATTATTATCATTATTAACATCATAATTAGTAATAATATTATTATTAGTGTTACTAATAGTGTTAATATATTTTTACTAGTTAATTATTAAAAATTAAGAAGTAGATATAAACAAGTGTGTTAATGCAGATACATATAAATACATATTAGGAAATCAGTATTAATATTATAAAGATAATTATTAATGGTATTATTATTAGTATTATTATTATGTATCAATAAAGCAGATTACTAATAATGTTATTAATAATATCATTAAGGATATTATTATAATTAACAAGTTATTATCTTAAAAATTGTTATTATTAGGATAATTAGTATTAGAATCAGTATTATGTTATCATTATTAATAATAATCTATATTTTTATTATTTAAATAAATAATAAAATTACTTTTATTAAGATTATGTTTAATAATAAAATCATACATAATTATGAGCTGGAAACCAGATTTCGATTGCCAATCACTTTCAACCGTTTACAATCCTTGTTTCTTATTAGTGATCAACATCAAATTGTAGGATTCAGTTATATATCAATATCTGTTTATTTGTTTTAATTCCTAAAAACGATTCCTCCTGTCTGCTCTAGTAGAAAAGTCGACTTCAATATGTCAATATAAAACAAAATCAATGATATCATATCAGAGCTTCAATTATTCGGTTACTACCTTCAATTACTACTATCTTCTATAGCATCTAGGAAAAATAAAACAGAAGTTTAAGAAAATAAAGTTCAAGAAAACTCTTTACGTGTAACTTTTCACTCAAAACTCGATTTTGTATGAAATTTCAAAATCCATTAATGTAGTTGTGTTAGGAATCGTTTATGTAAACCTTCTCTAAAATTCCAAGTTCCAATTCCTCAAAACAAAGTCGAATTTTGAAGTCAAATATAATGTTCAAAAAAGTCAAATAATTTGTTCATCACGAAATTCGTGAGTGTGTTGATGTTTCTTGATCAATTGAGGGTTCCAATAGTTTATACAAGTGATTTGGAAAATATTTCGTGAAGGAATCATGATCTAAAAACTTCTTAAAAATCGAAATCATTTTTCTTTTCTTTCTTCTATAACAGCGAAGCAGCAGCAGTATGTTTCTTTCTTATATAATTTTTTTTAATACTACAATTACTTAATATTAATGTTTCTAATTATGTTGAAAAATATAAATCATTGTTATTATGATTAATTTGAAAGGGAAGCAGAAATCGAAAACAGTCTGGTATGAATTATGTAGTTTTAAGTTGGGTATAATTACAGAAAATATAAGTTAGAGGAACGGTTCAAGAGTGTTTGTGTTTGGCGAGTGGTCAAGGGTTCGAGTCCCTGATGGGGCATTTTATTTTTGGGCCGATTTCTTTTGAAGGTAGCTTCAATTTTCATTATTATTATTAATATTATTGTTATTATTATTATTAATCTGATTATTGTTATTGTTGTATTATTGTTTGTATTAAGGATATTATTATTGTCATCATTATTATTAATACCAGTAATAAATATTATTTACTTATAATTACGAAAATGTGTAATCTTATTAATATAGGTATTAGAATTAAGTAATAGTATTATTATTGTTAGTATTAGTGACATTATTACTATTATCATGAATAATAGTCTTATAATTATAAGTATTAGTATCTATATCATCATTATTATTATTATAGATATGAATACCATTAATGAAATTGTTATTATTAAAAATTATTATTATTACAACTATATTATTATTATTATTACCTTTTTTACTACTAGTATTATTATTTTACACCTATATTATTATTAAAAGAATCATTATTAGAAAAACTATCATTTTGTTATTATTATTAAAAAATGTCCTTTTTGAAAAATTATCATTTTTATTAAAGTTATTATCCTTAATAAAATTTTCATTTATTTAAAAAAAAGTAACATTTTCATTACTATTATTATTATTATTATTATTATTATTATTATTATTATTATTATTATTATTATTATTATTATTATTATTATTATTATTATTATTATTACCCTTAATTTAGTATGCTTATAATTTTAAATGTAACATATGATCTTTATATAAAAATATATACTTATTACACATAATTTAAATATATTAATATTTTCATTTATTTAAGATATATATATATAAAATTAACACATTTAATTAAATAATGAAAAGTATGTAAAATATTAATATAAAAATTATATCACTAATAATAATGTATAATTTTGTTCGAATACGAATATATGTTTTAATATATATACAAATGATATAGGTTCGTGAATCCGAGGCCAACCCTGCATTGTTCAGTTGTTCAAAGTCGTCATATGTATTTTTACTATAAAATACAGTATTGTGAGTTTCATTACTCCCTTTTTAAATGCTTTTGCAATATATATTTTTGGGACTGAGAATACATGCGCTTTTATAAATGTTTTACTAAATAAACACAAGTAATTGAAACTACATTATATGGTTGAATGATCGAAGCCGAGTACACCCCTTTTTACTTGGTAACCTAAGAATTAGTAAACCAGTCTACTAATTGACGCGAATCCTAAAGATAGATCAATTGGGCCTAACGAACCCCATCCAAAGTACCGGATGCTTTAGTACTTCGATGTTATTTTATCATGTTCGAAGGATTTCCCGGAATGATAGGGGATATTCTTATATGCATCTTGTTAATGTCGGCTACCAGGTGTTCACCATATGAATGATTATTTTTGTCTCTATGCATGAGACGTATATTTATGAGAACTAGAAATGAAAATCTTGTGGTCTATTAAAATGATGGAAATGATCATTTATGTTAAACTAATGAACTCACCAACCTTTTAGTTGACATTTTAAAGCATGTTTATTCTCAGGTTTGAAAGAAATCTTCCGCTGTGCATTTGCTCATATTAGATATATTACTTGGAGTCATTCATGAAATATTTCAAAAGACGTTGCATTCGAGTCGTTGAGTTCATCAAGATTATTATTAAGTCAGTTATAGTTGGATATATTATGAAATGATATGCATGCCTGTCAACTTTCGATGTAATGAAAGTTTTTCTTTTAAAACGAATGCAATGTTTGTAAAATGTATCATATAGAGGTCAATTACCTCGCGATGTAATCATATGTTATTGTATTCGTTCTTATGGATTAAGACGGGTCTTTACATGTGGTATCAGAGCGGTGGTCTTAGCAAACCAGGTCTTGCATTAGTGTTTCTAACTAGTAGTTATTAGGATGCATTAATGAGTCTGGACTTCGACCGTGTCTGCATGTTAAAAGTTTTGCTTATCATTTCGTGTCAAAATTATTTACTTATCATCCTTAAAGTCTAGACATGTCTTACTGCCTCTATTGCATAGACAGTGTATAGATAAATTCATATCTTAGCGTATCTGTTATTGTTACCTTTGCCTGACAACTTCCGTAGATTCCTCCGTAACTTATGGGATTTTAGTATTATATATGCATACATAAATTATGTATTACAGGGTACTAATCTACATCCTATAATCTATTTCTTATCGAAAATCCTTCATCTGATCATACGGGATGAATCCCTCAACCAGTTCGAGTCCCTCAGATTCCGATAGCTATTCCGATAGTTATTCCGACATGGATGTTCACCTAAGCTCCGGAAGCAGCGTCACCAGAACGAGTCAACCAACCGTCCATTCCCAATTCATCTAATGGGTTCGTAGTCGACTTAACGATGGAGACGAGAAGAAGGCGATCCTTTCCACCCACCAACCTGCACTCTTGACGATGAACCTGAAGCACTTACCGACTAACCCATTCGAAACACCATTTTCACACTCATTTTCTGAATATCTCGCCAAGATTATATTCTATCTAAAATTCTAAACCTTATTCATTCGCTAGTTCCTACCGACAATCATCCCGGAGTAATAAGTCAACGAGCTTCGCGCCCGAGTTGTAGCCTTGGAAAATATGGTGCAAAATGTACCAGCTTCAGCAACATCACCGACACCAACAGTACCATCAGTAACAGCACCAGTACCATCAACAATCCATGCCTCAACATCTCATTATCTACCTCGAGTATAATTATCGTTCTACGAATCGTTCTACATCATTTATCTTCGTTCGACATGGCGATCTTATTCTAACGGTAAATCAAATGAGTCTAATATCATATTGACTCATTAAATCCATGATTACATCTGAAGAAAATATATATGTATATATGTTTTCATAAAGATTGTAATTAAAAATTCTTTTGTACAAACTGTTAATGATGAAAATATTTTAACGGGTAGGTAGTACCCGAGGAATATTTAAGATTTCACATTAATAAGTTACACTGTACATTCTTCGAATCTGATTCAACGGTCATTTACTATCCTACTTGCATCCACAGATATACGTATCCGTTCACCGCAGAATAACCATTTCCATTTAATTTCATATTTGAATTTTGACCTATCAGAATCTAACAAGTGGCATAATGAAGAAAACATATGACAAAATAAAATTTGTTAGAAACAGACAAATTAACTATGAGAAATTTTGTTAAGAATTCACGCTAACTGTTCCTAGCTAACTGTTAATTCCGTGTTACCTTTTATTTATCGCAATTTATTTATCGCATTTTATTTATCGCAATTTTAATTCTCGCAATTTTATTTATCATCATTTAATTTCTGTTATTTATTTTACGCACTTTAAATATCGGGACACGTATACAAAGTTTTGACATATCATATCGACACATCTATATATATTATTTGGAATAACCATAGACACTCTATATGCAGTAATGCTGGAGTTAGCTATACAGGGTTGAGGTTGATTCTATAATAATATATATACTTTGAGTTATGATCGAGTCTGAGACATGTATACAATGGGTCACAAATACGTATTAATTAATTCGAATATTATATATTAAACTATATATGAATTGTTGAATTACTAATTGTGGACTACGAACTGTGGACTAATGACATTAGACAATTAAAATGAATTAAAATATTGATTATAACATATGAAACTAAACATCTCTTCAAATTTGCCACTTGATTTCATCTTAAACCTCATTTGTATCTTGACGATTCCAATATGCGTTCAAACCTTTCATGATATTTGAAAACACCTCAATCAAGAGGATGAACCAACCGCACTTCATCTACCGAAGAAAAGATTGATGCATATAGTTATGCACCTGAAAACACTCGGAACCTGAGTAAATGTTTAACACGTATATATATATATATATATATATATATATATATATATATATATATATATATATATATATATATATATATATATATATATATATATATATATAGCTTCTTTGGCATTGTTATTACCGAAAATAACATTGCAATTCTTTTTCAAATTAGCCAATTTTGTCACAGCTCCAGCAAATCAACTTCGACTTTTCATTCGAATTAGCCTTATTATAACCTCGATATATAAGTTTGCCTTTCGACATCGTTATCAGGGAACCGTTTATGTTCCACCACATTAGTAGTAAAACTTATCAGCAACTTCATTACTCACTTGCCCTAAGTCTCTCCGAAGAACCATTATATTTGTTCGTTAAACTTTATCATGTACTTATTCGCATCTGATAACGAGAACTGCCATACCAATTACCGGATATCAGCAATCAGTATTTTGAAATCTCGCAGCATGTCTACATCAACAGTTATATGTATACATATAACATTTATCTCTTAGAATTATATTCTTCCATTCTGAAATTCTAAAAAAGCTGAATACAGCAGCAAAAACTGTACACAACCGTAAACAATCTTAACAGTCGAAGGTATAAAGATAAAGAATAAGTGTGTTTGCAAAGCTCAGAAAAGTTAGAACTGGAAAACGGATTAAGCAAACCATGAAGGAGACTCTGAACAAATCACAAGGACTAAACTTGTACATAAAGAATCCTGATGATTCTGTTTCTGATGAAATCTTTAGCCAATATCTTGCTCCTTATTTATTCTAAATCCTTGCGAAAGGATTTTCTTCATCAACCTTCGATCTTAGAAATTCCAAAATATCGTCATAAATATCTTCGATATTTCTGAAGATATTTTCATAACTATCCTTATCTGAAATCAGTTATCTTTTCACGTTATCTGTATTACACCATAAAGGAAACTGTTTAGTTTCTACATTCTGTAAACCTTCAAGTTTAAATTATGGATGATTTTTGAAGTAGTGTTGGAAATTAATGCATGAGTTAGTATAATATAATGACACTTGATCAACGTGATTATATTACAGTAAGTTATGCTGAGTTTCTAATGGAATGTGATGATTCACAGACTCTACCCTCATCATGTGCCATGTTACACGACTCTTACATTCTGTCTAATCTATAAACACATCAAAAACATATTTTCTTGATAGTTCTATCTTTTCTCTTGAATTCTGGTAATTTAACCAATCAAGATCTTACTATTACAATCTCTCTCTTAGAACATTAGATATGTTTATTCGAAACTCTATACCTATGAATTCTGGACCATTACTTGCAAAGAGAAAACAAAAGAATGAAACTCCGAAATAGAAGTGGGAGTATAAATCGCAGCAAATAGAAGAGAACATTAACTATGGATGACAATGATTATAGAAGACAGAAGAAGGGGCTTTGAAGTATAAGAGAAAATATAAAGCCCAATAACAACACAGAGGTTACAAACCGCGGATATTAATATGAATAGCAATATAAAGATACGGTAGAATTAAGAATATTATCACCCCAAGGTAATAGTAGAAGTAAACAGAATTTTCTGGTGGAAGATTGAAAAGAAGGAAGACAGAAATGATAATTAGGAAAATATCAAGGATTAGAACTAGATTAAGCATTTTCACAATCTTTTGGATGTATGAACTAAGAAAGAAAGTATAGGAATGGTGAGAATAATAGAACGGAAGAGTTTAATTTATAATGGAAATATCAGACAGAGTAATCGAGGCAGATCACCGTATTTAATTATAGGGATCTTAATTTCCTTATTCATCGAAGAATCAAATCTCTTAGATTTCGAAGATTTACATTAAATCCCTTGAATTCTAGAAATCAATTATGACTACATCACCGGTTAAGTCAAATATGTACTTACTCATTCCACCCTTTTGTGATAACTTCACTCGTACGCTTCACATAATTGAATTGTTTTATCGGTATTACTCAATGATGATAAAATTCTATCTTATCAACTCGTATTCGTCATGAAAAGATATTTATCGTTAACCATGACAACCACACTCAAATTTCGGGACGAAATTTCTTTAACGGGTAGGTACTGTGACGACCCGGAAATTTTCGACCAAATTTAAACTTAATCTTTATATGTTTCCACCACGATAAGCAAAGTCTGTAATATTGAAATCTCAAAAAAAACTTTGAACTGTGTTCATATAAACATTTGACCTTTGACTGTTCCCGACGATTCATGAACAATTGTTTGTAAATAAATATGTATATGTAAATGTAAATATATGTATATTAATTGGAAATTATAAAATATAAATTAAGCATCAGGATTAAGCATGTAAAATATAATACAAAATAATTAAGTGTAAATTAAAAATGAATCTATACATATAAATATATAGGATTTTTATGTGTAATTATTACATGTTATAAAAGTTATTATAATATATGAATATTAAATATTACATAATTAATAAAATGCTACTATTAACAAGATAAAATGTAGATGTTATAGTAATATTATTATTACTTTCATTATTATTACTAACATTAATGATTAATATCATTATTAGTTATATTATTAAAGAAAAGATATAAATACGAAATTTAAGGCATGTAATTTGTTATCTTTACTAATAAGTATTATTATAACTACTTTCATTACTAGTATTAGAATGAATATCTAATATAAATATCAGCATTATTATTATTATACCTAAATAGAAAATTTGATACAAATAATTTGTTAAATTATTATTATTATTATTATTAATACTATTATTATCATTATTAACATCATAATTAGTAATAATATTACTATTAGTGTTACTAATAGTGTTAATATATTTTTACTAGTTAATTATTAAAAATTAAGAAGTAGATATAAACAAGTGTGTTAATGCAGATACATATAAATATATATTAGGAAATCAGTATTAATATTATAAAGATAATTATTAATAGTATTATTATTAGTATTATTATTATGTATCAATAAAGCAGATTACTAATAATGTTATTAATAATATCATTAAGGATATTATTATAATTAACAAGTTATTATCTTAAAAATTGTTATTATTTGGATAATTAGTATTAGAATCAGTATTATGTTATCATTATTAATAATAATCTGTATTTTTATTATTTAAATAAATAATAGAATTACTTTTATTAAGATTATGTTTAATAATAAAAATCATACATAATTATGAGCTGGAAACCAGATTTCGATTGCCAATCACTTTCAACCTTTTACAATCCTTGTTTCTTATTAGTGATCAACATCAAATTGTAGGATTCAGTTATATATCAATATCTGTTTATTTGTTTTATTTCCTAAAAACGATTCCTCCTGTCTGCTCGAGTAGAAAAGTCGACTTCAATATGTCAATATAAAAAAAAATCAATGATATCATATCAGAGCTTCAATTATTCGGTTACTGCCTTCAATTACTACTATCTTCTATAGCATCTAGGAAAAATTAAACAGAAGTTTAAGAAAATAAAGTTCAAGAAAACTCTTTACGTGTAACTTTTCACTCAAAACTCGATTTTGTATGAAATTTCAAAATCCATTAATGTAGTTATGTTAGGAATCGTTTATGTAAACTTTCTCTAAAATTCCAAGTTCCAATTCCTCAAAACAAAGTCGAATTTTAAGTCAAAGATAATGTTCAAAAAAGTCAAATAATTTGTTCATCACGAAATTCGTGAGTGTGTTGATGTTTCTTGATCAATTGAGGGTTCCAATAGTTTATATAAGTGATTTGGAAAATATTTCGTGAAGGAATCATGATCTAAAAACTTCTTAAAAATCGAAATCATTTTTCTTTTCTTTCTCCTATAACAGCGAAGCAGCAGCAGTATGTTTTTTTCTAATATAATTTTTTTTTAATACTACAATTACTTAATATTAATGTTTCTAATTATGTTGAAAAATATAAATCATTGTTATTATGATTAATTTGATGGTGGATCGTTTGAGTTCTGAAAGGGAAGCAGAAATCAAAAACAGTCTGGTATGAGTTATGTAGTTTTAAGTTGGCTATAATTACAGAAAATATAAGTTAGAGGAACGGTTCAAGAGTGTTTGTGTTTGGCGAGTGGTCAAGGGTTCGAGTCCCTGATGGGGCATTTTATTTTTGGGCCGATTTCTTTTGAAGGTAGCTTCAATTTTCATTATTATTATTAATATTATTGTTATTATTATTATTAATCTGATTATTGTTATTGTTGTATTATTGTTTGTATTAAGGATATTATTATTGTCATCATTATTATTAATACCAGTAATAAATATTATTTACTTATAATTACGAAAATGTGTAATCTTATAAATATTGGTATTAGAATTAAGTAATAGTATTATTATTATTATTGTTACTATTAGTGACATTATTACTATTATCATGAATAATAGTCTTATAATTATAAGTATTAGTATCTATATCATCATCATTATTATTATAGATATGAATACCATTAATGAAATTGTTATTATTAAAAATTATTATTATTACAACTATATTATTATTATTACTATTTTTACTACTAGTATTATTATTTTACACCTATATTATTATTAAAAGAATCATTATTAGAAAAACTATCATTTTGTTATTATTATTAAAAAATGTCCTTTTTGAAAAATTATCATTTTTATTAAAGTTATTATCCTTAATAAAATTTTCATTTATTTAAAAAAAAGTAACATTTTCATTACTATTATTATTATTATTATTATTATTATTATTATTATTATTATTATTATTATTATTATTACCCTTAATTTAGTATACTTATAATTTTAAATGTAACATATTATCTTTATATAAAAATATATACTTATTAAACATAACTTAACTATATTAATATTTTCATTTATTTAAGATATATATATATATATATATATATATATATATATATATATATATATATATATATATATATATATATATATATATATATATATATAATTAACACATTTAATTAAATAATGAAAAGTATGTAAAATATTAATATAAAAATTATATCACTAATAATAATGTATAATTTTATTCGAATACGAATATATGTTTTAATATATATACAAATGATATAGGTTCGTGAATCCGAGACCAACCCTGCATTGCTAAGTTGTTCAAAGTCATCATATGTATTTTTACTACAAAATACAGTATTGTGAGTTTCATTACTCCCTTTTTAAATGTTTTTGCAATATATATTTTTGGGACTGAGAATACATGCGCTTTTATAAATGTTTTACGAAATAGACACAAGTAATCGAAACTACATTATATGGTTGAATGATCGAAGCCGAATATGCCCCTTTTTACTTGGTAACCTAAGAATTAGTAAACCAGTCTACTAATTGACGCGAATCCTAAAGATAGATCTATTGGGCCTAACGAACCCCATCCAAAGTACCGGATGCTTTAGTACTTCGATGTTGCTTTATCATGTACGAAGGATTTCCCGGAATGATAGGGGATATTCTTATATGCATCTTGTTAATATCGGTTACCAGGTGTTCACCATATGAATGATTATTTTTGTCTCTATGTATGGACGTATATTTATGAGAACTGGAAATGAAAATCTTGTGGTCTATTAAAATGATGGAAATGATTATTTATGTTAAACTAATGAACTCACCAACCTTTTGGTTGACACTTTAAAGCATGTTTATTCTCAGGTTTGAAAGAAATCTTCCGCTGTTCATTTACTCATATTAGAGATATTACTTGGAGTCATTCATGACATATTTCAAAAGACGTTGCATTCGAGTCGTTGAGTTCATCAAGATTATTATTAAGTCAATTATAGTTGGATATATTATGAAATGATATGCATGCCAGTCCACTTTCGATGTAATGAAAGTTTTTCTTTTAAAACGAATGCAATGTTTGTAAAATATATCATATAGAGGTCAATTACCTTGCGATGTAATCATATGTTATTGTATTCATTCTTATGGATTAGGCGGGTCTTTACAATAGTCGTGCTAACTTCTCCATTTTATCATCCTCTCTCATTGGCAGAAAGTGTGCTGACTTGGTGAGACGATCGACTATTACCCAAATAGTATCATAACCACTTGCAGTCCTTGGCAATTTAGTAATGAAATCCATGGTAATGTTTTCCCATATCCATTCCAGGATTTCAGGTTGTTGAAGTAGACCTGATGGTTTCTGATGTTCAGCTTTGACTTTAGAACACGTCAAACATTCTCCTACGTATTTAGCAATATCGGCTTTCATACCCGGCCACAAAAAGTGTTTCTTGAGATCTTTGTACAACTTCCCCGCTCCGGGATGTATCGAATATCTGGTTTTATGTGCTTCCTTAAGTACCATTTCTCTCACATATCCAAATTTTGGTACCCAAATTCTTTCAGCCCTATACCGGGTTTCGTCTTCCCGAATATTAAGATGTTTTTCCGATCCTTTGCGTATTTCATTCTTCAAATTTCTCTCTTTTAAATCTCCCTGTTGCGCCTCCTTTATTTGAGTAGTAAGGTTAGTACAAATAATTATATTCATAGCTTTTACCCGCATAGGTTCTTTGTCTTTTCTACTCAAAGCGTTGGCTACCACATTCGACTTTCCCGGGTGGTAACGAATCTCAAAATCATAATCATTTAACAATTCAATCCACCTACGCTGCCTCATGTTTAGTTGTTTCTGATTAAATATATGTTGGAGACTTTTTTGATCGGTATATATAATACTTTTGACCCCATATAAGTAGTGCCTCCAAGTTTTTAATTCATAAACAACCGCGCCTAATTCCAAATCATGCGTCGTATAATTCTGCTCGTGAATCTTCAATTGTCTAGATGCATAAGCAATTACCTTTGTTCGTTGTATTAATACATAACCGAGGCCTTGCTTTGAGGCGTCACAATATATCACAAAATCATCATTCTCTTCAGGCAATGACAATATAGGTGCCGTAGTTAACTTTTTCTTCAACAATTGAAACGCTTTCTCCTGCTCATCCTTCCATTCAAATTTCTTCCCTTTATGCGTTAATGCAGTCAAGGGTTTTGCTATTTTGGAAAAATCTTGGATGAATCTTCTGTAGTAACCAGCCAATCCTAAAAATTGACGTATATGCTTCGGAGTTTTTGGGGTTTCCCACTTTTCAACGGTTTCAATCTTTGCCGGATCCACCTGAATACCTTCTTTGTTCACTATGTGACAGAGGAATTGAACTTCTTCCAACCAAAATGCACACTTTGTAAACTTAGCGTACATTTTTTCTTTCCTCAGTAACTCTAGCAGTTTTCTCAAATGTTCTTCGTGCTCTTGATCATTCTTTGAGTAAATGAGTATGTCATCGATGAAAACAATGACAAACTTGTCAAGGTATGGTCCACACACTCGGTTCATGAGGTCCATGAACACGGCTGGTGCGTTAGTTAAACCAAACGACATAACCATAAACTCATAATGACCATAATGTGTTCTAAATGCAGTCTTTGGAATATCATCCTCCTTCACCCGCATTTGATGATACCCAGAACGTAAATTGATCTTCGAATAAACCGACGAACCTTGCAGTTGATCGAATAAGTCGTCGATTCTCGGTAGTGGATAAAGGTTCTTGATGGTAACTTTGTTCAACTCTCGGTAGTCGATACACAATCTAAATGTACCATCTTTCTTATTGACAAACAAAATAGGAGCTCCCCATGGTGATGTGCTTGGTCGAATGAAACCACGTTCCAAAAGTTCTTGTAATTGGCTTTGTAATTCCTTCATTTTGCTGGGTGCGAGTCTGTATGGAGCACGAGCTATTGGTGCAGCTCCGGGTACAAGATCTATTTGAAATTCAACGGATCAATGTGGAGGTAGTCCCGGTAATTCTTTCGGAAATACATCGGGAAATTCTTTTGCGATGAGAACATCACTGATGTTCTTTTCTTCGGTTTTGACTTCCTCGATGTGTGCTAAAATGACATAGAAACCTTTTCTTATTAGTTTTTGCGTCTTCAAGCTACTAATAAGATTTAACTTCGCATTGCTCTTTTCTCCGTACACCATTATGGGTTTTCCTTTTTCGCGTATAATACGAATCGCATTTTTGTAACATACAACCTCTGCTCTCTCCTTATTCAACCAATCCATGCCAATTATCACATCGAAACTCCCTAACTCTACTGGTATCAAATTAATCTTAAACGTTTCGCCAACTAATTTAATTTCTCGGTTCTGACATATTTTATCCGCTGTAATAAATTTACCGTTTGCTAATTCGAGTAAAAACTTATTATCCAAAGGCGTTAATGGACAATTCAATTTAGCACAAAAATCTCTACTCATATAGCTTCTATCCGCACCCGAATCAAATAAAACATAAGCAGGTTTTTCATCAATAAGAAACGTACCCGTAACAAGCTCCGAGTCTTCCTGTGCTTCTGCCGCATTAATATTGAAGACTCTTCCGTGGCCTTGCCCATTAGTATTCCCTTGGTTCAGGCAGTTAGTCCTGAAGTGGCCCAGTTTCCCACATCCATAACAAATAATGGCGGCATTATTTGTTCCGACATTATTTGTTCCGACATTATTTGTTCTTTTAATTCTGTTGGTCATTGGTCCGTAGACTTCACACTTCATCGCACTATGACCATTTCTCTTACACTTGGTGCAAAATTTCGTGCAGAACCCATTCGGATGGTATCCTTCACACCTCTGGCACGGTTTCTGCCACTTGTTGTTATTGCTGGGATTGTTGTTATTGTGGTTGTTATTGTTGTTGGAACGGTTGTTGTAGTTGTTGTTGTTGAGATGGTTGTTGTTGCGTTTGTTTTTGCGAAAAATGGTGCGATTGTAGTTGTGATTGTTGGGCTGACTGTTGAAGCGATAGTTACTGTTGTTGTGTTGGTGACCCTTGTCACTGTTTTCTTCCCACTTCCTCTTGACTTGTTTCATTTTGGCCTCCTCGGCCGCCTGCTCTTTAATCCTCCCCTCGATCTGATTTATAAGTTTGTGAGCCATTCGACTTGCCTTTTGCATTGAGGTAGGCGCGCTCGCACTCACATCCTCCTGAATTCTCTCTGGTAACCCTTTTACAAACCCATCGATCTGCTCTTCTTCATCTTCGAACACTCTTGGACACAATAAACACAACTCTGTGAATCGTCGTTCGTATGTGGTAATATCGAATCCTTGCACTCGTAATTCTCTAAGCTCTGTCTTGATCTTATTGACTTCGTTTCTGGGACGATACTGCTCATTCATCAAGTGTTTGAATGCTGGCCACGGTAGTGCGTAAGCAGCATCTTGTCCCACCTGTTCAAGGTAGGTGTTCCACCATGTTAACGCAGTACCTGTGAAAGTATGCGTGGCGTACTTAACCTTGTCTTCTTCGGCACATTTGCTTATAGAAAACACAGATTCGACCTTCTCGGTCCATCATTTCAGTCCGACTGGTCCTTCAGTTCCATCAAATTCTAGAGGTGTACAGGCAGTGAAAGCCTTGTAGGAGCATCCTGCACGGCTTCCTGTGGAGTTAACTCCACTGCTAGACCCAGAGTTATTGTTGTTGTTTTGCATCACAGCCTGAACTGCAGCTATGTTTGCGGCAAGGAATGCACGGAAATCTTCCTCACTCATATTCAAATTCTGACGAGTAGTCGGTGCCATTTCCTTCAAAAAATAGCCAAAAGAATTGAGTTAATCATATAGAATTTTAAGAGTAGTCAATAGTATTTCATAGCATAATATGAACTTATTTATAAAAGCTTTTTCTTCATATTAGCATTTTATAATTTTTAATTCGGGTAGTACCTACCCGTTAAGTTCATACTTAGTAGCTAACATACAATTCAACTACTACAATTCTATATGAAAAACTTATTATAATAATATTTCGCGTTCAAACTTTTATACAATATTTTACAAACTTACAATACCGCTATTATACATATAGCATGAAATATAGCACATAATAACTTTGATACAAAATTGTTGTGACAACAATCCTAGTTAATACGCAAGTCGTTCAGCAAAGGTAATAAAAACACGTAATTCATAAGTCCAAAAACAAGTCATGCATTCTGGTTTTACTAAGACTACTTCCCATCCTTGGTCTTGTGGAACATAACCGTTGTGGCCGTTGACAATACAGCATGTTGTAACGTCGTCAAAGGGATGAGGGTTTCGTAATGTCCAACAGCCCCGTAATAATCTAAAAACTTGTTTATCACCCCAACTACTGAATCCGTCACTTGTGGTAAGGTTTTATTTAAAAGTTGTAATCCGATATTCTTTTTCTCACTTTGGTGAGAAGCGAACATCACTAACCCGTAAGCATAACATGCTTCTTTATGTTGCATGTAAGAAGATCTTTCTAACTCACGAAGTCCTACGTTGGGATATGTTGAGTCAAAATAGGTTCTTAACCCGTAGCGTAAAATTGCATTTAGGTTCCCCACATTTAACGCTTTAAAGAAAACACGTGGTGTCCCCAATGTGATATACCCCATCTTTCAAATGAAATTCTTTTATAAACTAAGGCATGCCTGGAACATTCTTCAAATGTTCTACAAACTAATTTTGCCGTAAATAATTGTGCCGACGAATTCTGACCGACTTTAAACAAGATTTCATCAATCATGTCCCTGGGTAGGTCTTCTAAAATATTCGGTTGTCTATCCTTAACGTCCATTGTGTGTTTTTATACTGTAAAATAGACGAGGATTAGATTCGTAAAAGAAAATTAACAAACAATACAAGCAAATTTTACATATAACATGAAAGTACAAGTACACTACAATACATATATTACACAACATGGTTACAACTCTTTATTTCGACTCACTCGTTTCTTCCTCTTCGGACTTGGTTCATTTCACTAATTTCCTAGGGATATATGATGTCCTCTAATACGAGCCGTTGTTTTCACAAATGGTTTAGAAAAACCTGGTGGCTTAGAGGTTCCCGGGTTATTGTTACAACTTAAGAAATACGGGTGTTGACGATACATATAAAATTCATCGGGGTTAGAATCAGGTTTCTCTATTTTGATGCCCTTTCTCTTATTATTTTCTTTTGTTTTTTCAAATTGCATCGAGTTAATTTCTATAACATCATCGGAATCCGATTCATCAGAAAATTGGTAATTTTCCCAATATTTTGCTTCCTTGGCGGAAACACCATTGACCATTATTAACTTTGGTCCATTGGTTGAGGATTTTCTTTTATTTATCTGTTTTTCTGTGGTTCCTAATATTTCCCCCTCCGAAATCTCTTCTTCTGGTTCCTCTTCTTCCGGTTCCTTCTCTTCCGGTTCCTCCTCTTCCGGTTCCTCTTCGAGAATTTGTGAATCTTCCCAATATATATTTGACTCTTCATTATTATTAGGTGAGTCGATGGGATTTGTACTAGAAGTAGACATCTATCACACAATATCAAACACGTTAAGAAATTAATATATCACATAATATTTACATGTTAACAATATATAGTTTCCAACAACAAATGTTAAGCAATCGTTTTTCAAGTAAACACGGTCGAAGTCCAGACTCACTAATGCATCCTAACGAACTCAATAAGACACACTTATGCAAATTTCTGGTTCTCTAAGACCAACGCTCGGATACCAACTGAAATGTCCCGTTCATATCAATTATAAACTTTTCATATTAATTGGTTTCGTTGCGAGGTTTTGACCTCTATATGAGACGTTTTTCAAAGACTGCATTCGTTTTTAAAACAAACCATAACCTTTATTTTATCGATAAAGGTTTAAAACATTACGAAGATTATCAAATAATGATAATCTAAAATATAGCGTTTTCACTCGACCATTACATAATGGTTTACAATAATATTACACAATAACTTAAGTCTTCGAATAAAGTTTCTAAACAATATTGTACAAGCATGCTGACTCTAATTCTTGTCCTTAATTTAGCATGCAACAGTGGAAGCTCTTAATAATCACCTGAGAATAAACATGCTTAAAACGCCAACAAAATGTTGGTGAGTTATAGGTTTAATCTATATATATCAAATTGTAATAATAATAGACCACAAGATTTCATTTTATAAACATAATCCTCAAACAGAATCCTCTCGTCTGCATTAAGGTAAAATTATTCATAATATGTCACCTGGTAACCGACATTAACAAGATGCATATAGAATATCCCCAAAACAGAATCCTCTCGTCTGTATAACAGAATCCTCTCGTCTGTATAAAAATCGAAGTACTAAAGCATCCGTACCTCGGATGAGGTTTGTTAGACCCATAGATCTATCTTTAGGATCCGCCTCAATTAGGGGTACTGTTCCCTAATTCTTAGGCTACCAAGCTAAAAGGGGCATATTCGATTTAGATAATCCAACCATAGAATGTAGTTTCGATTACTTGTGTCTATTTCATAAAACATTTATAAAACTGCATGTATTCTCATCCCAGAAATATTAGATTTTAAAAATGGGACTATAACTCACTTTCACAGATTTTTCCTTCGTTGGAAATAAGACTTGGCCACTGGTCGATTCACGAACCTATAACAAATGTGTATATATATATATATATCAAAGTATGATTGAAATATATTCACAACATTTTTTATTACGTTTTTATGATTTAAGTTTGTTAAGTTAGCAGTCCTCGTTAGTAACCTACAACTAGTTGTCCACAGTTAGATGTACAGAAATAAATCAATATATATATTATCTTAAATCAATCCACGACCCAGTGTATACACGTCTCAGGCTAGATCACAACTCAAAGTATATATATTTTTGGAATCAACCTCAACCCTGTATAGCGAACTCGAACATTACAGCATATAGAGTGTCTATGGTTGTTCCAAATAATATATATAGATGGGTCGATATGATATATCAAAACATCGTATACGTGTCTATGGTATCCCAAGATTACATAATATATGTTAGAATACATGTATAATACAATATAAGTTAGCTAGGATATGATTAGTTTAGATTTGTTGTAAAATTTTCGTAGCTACAACAAGTAAAATTTTCCAACTTTGTTTTACCCATAATTTCTTCGTTTTAAATCCGTTTTGAGTGATTCAAGTTGCTATGGTTTCATAATGAACTGTAATTTATGAAACTAAACAGAAAAAGTATAAGTTTATAGTCAGAAATACAGGTTACAAGTCATTTACTAAAGAGGTAGTCATTTCCTTCGAAAGAACGACATCTTGATGACCATTTTGAAAAACATACTTTTACTTTGAGTTTAACCATAATTTTTGGATATAGTATCATGTTCATACGAAATATCATTTTTCCAGAAAATACACTTCCAATTCAAAGATTAAGATAGTTTTTATTTTTCTAACCCAAAACAGCCTCCGGTTTCACTACGACGGCGTATGTCCGGTTTTACGGTGTTCATCGTGTTTCCAGGTTTTAAATCATTAAGTTAGCATATCATATAGATATAGAATATGTGTTTAGTTTATTTTAAAATTCAAGTTAGAGGGATTAACTTTATTTGCGAACAAGTTTAGAATTAACTAAACTATGTTCTAGTGACTACAAGTTTAAATCCTCTAATAAGATGGTTTTATATGTATGAATCGAATGATGTTATGAACATCATTACTACCTTAATTTTAGCAGGTAAACCTACTGGAAATGAGAAATATAGATCTAGCTTCAAAGGATCCTTGGATGGCTTGAAAGTTCTTGAAGCAGAATCATGACACGAAAACAAGTTCAAGTAAGATTTCCATTCGAAATAAGATTGTTATAGTTATAGAAATTGAATCAAAGTTTGAATATGAGTATTAACTTGAATTAGAAAGATATCTTACTGTAAATAAGAAAGATTTCTTGAGATTAGATGATCACTTGAAATGGATTTGCAAGATTGGAAGTAAGCTAGTAAACTTGAAAGTGTTTTTGGTGTGTTCTTAAGTAGTTGTTTTGTAAGTTGATCTAGATTAGGATTTATGAGCTAGATTGAGCTAGATTTTGATGAAGGTGATGAAGAACACTTATAACATCAAGAGAGAACAAGAGAGAGATAAGTTTGATGCATGAAAGTTGAAAAATGAAAGTGTTATGGTTGGTGAAGAAAAACGTGATCCTACCCTTGAATATAAGGTTCCATTAGTTTGTATTTTTGTTAGATATTTTATGCTATTTGCCAAATGATGGTTCCCACATGTTTAGATGACTCATTAAGGCTGCTAAGAGCTGATCATTGAAGTGTATATACCAATAGTATATACGTCTAGAGGCTGGGTATTGTACGAATACAATACGGATTGAATACGAGTAATTTGTGTTTACTGTAGCAAATAGTATTTTACCATAGCAAAGCGAAAATTTACTGTAGCAAATAGTGTTTACTGTAGCAAATAGTGTTACTGTAGCAAATAATGTTTTACTGTAGCAAATAGTGTTTTACTTGTACATCTTTGATTTAACTGTATTTCTTCATATATATATATATATATATATATATATATATATATATATATATATATATATATATATATATATATATATATATAAACTTACATCATAAAAAAAAATAAAACGATTATATAATTATCACAAGTTATGACATTCGTGAATCATCAGACAAACTGGGTGGTCAATTGTCTACATGAAACTCTTTTCAAATAATCAAGTCTTAACAAGTTTGATTGCTTAACATGTTAAAAATATTTAATCATGTAAATATCAATTTCATTTAATATATAATCATGGAAAAGTTCGGGTCACTACATGTTGCGTCTTCCTTCTTCTGCTACTTCATCTCGTAATTCCGTGATAATCAGATCAGCATGGTGATCAATTGTTACGTAGATCACTAGTCTGTCTACTGTTCTTTCGAAATTATCTTTTTCTTAGAGAACGAAGAGGCTGTGAATATCTTCGATCATTCGTGAATCAGAGTGATAAGTCGGGCGTCCGGTGGAAAGATCTATATGCTTCCGGATGAGAGTAAGTAGTGCTCGTTGGTTTGCTGAGAACGGAAGTGCAGATCGGCTAAGGCGTTGTAAACCTTAGAGTAAATGATCTTCTGATCTCAAAAAAATCTTGTCTCGAGAATAGTGCGAACCACCGAATTGTGCTCTCGTTGCCTTTCTTCATGGTAGATATGATCGTGAACAGTATTGATAAAGTCTTGAATACGCCCTTCTAATTTTAACATTATCATCTTCTCTTGGTAGATAACAGTTGTATTCATCTTCGATAGCCTTAATCCGTTCCTTTAAAGGAGGTGTGAAAGTGATGGTCAATTTACGGATGGCTTCGAGAATATCTTCAAATTAATCGGTATCATTGATGAAGGTTATTATGTCGGCGTGATTAGATATGACCGATATCTCTGAGTGATCTGAAGAAGAGTCCGGCTCCTCTTGATCTGGTACTGCTGGTGGCGAATATGAATCGTCCAGATTTCAACATTATTATTATTATTATTATTATTATTATTATTATTATTATTATTATTATTATTATTATTATTATTATTATTATTCCTCCTTCTTCAAGTAAGATAAAATATTATAAATTATATATTATTAGATTTTTACAAAAGAGCACAAATGTTTTTACAACAACAACAACAAAACTCAATACTACCTAAATGGTGTATGGGAGAGGTGAGATGTAGACAATCATTTTCCTTATCCGAGAATAAAGACAAGTCATTTCTCCACACAGAGTAAAAACACTCTCAAAAGTAAAGAAAGTCATCCATCTCTCCATTCGACGGATAGAGAGATTGCTTCCGAGTGGACCACCGACCAGTAAGTAGGAAAAAAATTTCAAAAAATAAGATAGAATTAAAAAAAATTAAATAAAATAGAGACACCATGAAAATGGTAAAATCAAATTTCCATGGGTTTTAAATCCCGCCTGAAATTTACTTTAAGCTTTAAGGGTCAGTCAAGTCGCCAATAAATCGACGTTTGCGGTCGACTCGATAACTAGAGACCGTTGTTTTTACAAATGAACACATAATTAGTAAACGTTTTTTATATTTACAAAATAACATATTTTTTTAACAAATGAACACATGTATAGAACATAAAATTTTTACATATTATGAGGCCAAAACTTTCCGTTTTTCACAAATGAACACAAAATTTGTCGTTTTTTTAACAAATAAACATAAACTTGTCACTTACTATAAATCAACCTCATAACTTCTCACTATTCAATAACTACTTATTATTATTATTATTATTATTATTATTATTATTATTATTATTATCTCACTTCTATACTTTATAAACGTTAAGTTATATTTATATGAGAAAAAGGATAAGTAGTTCTTGGCTGACAACTGAAAAACACCCGTAGAACTCATGAACTTTTCATATTTTGTATTACTGTCAGAAAGCATCTACGAAGTATTATGTTATGTAATTATAACTGGTAAAACGTTTGTAATGTGAATATATCATTAACAACTCCATTTATTAAAACTTTCACAAAATATCTAGCTAAATGCAAAATATCATTAACTCACAATGCAAGGGCTTACCACTAGTTTATAATAAAAGTAAATATATTTTAAGTCAAAGTGGGTTAAGAAAGTTTTAAAAAGTCAAACAGAAATTATTAAATTGTAACGTAAAAAATACTTCATCCGTCTCATTTTAATAGTCCTCATTTGACTTTCAAAGTCTTTTTTTGCTCAACTTTGACTCGAAATATCTTTATTTGTTTTATATATTATTTGAAAAAAAGTGTACCAATAAAAACACATTTAAACATCAATCCATTCATATAAATTTCATCAAATAATATATAATACAAACAAAAATATTTTGAATCAAAGTTGAGCAGAAAAGACTTTGAAAGTTAAATGAGGACTATTAGAATGAGACGGATGGAGTATATGTATAATAATATTGTGAATCAAATTGCGTGTAGGAAAATTGTAGTAACAGTGTTGCTTCCGTAGCTCGTAATGAAGTGTTTTATGATCAGCGCTTTATTGTTTTTGTCGAAGTGTACTATATTATTGTTTGTTACAGGTACATTGAACCGAATAATATTGCTTCAACCATAATACTTTATTTATATAAAATATTAACTTTAACTAAAATATAATATATAATATAATAATAATTAGTCCTACAAATAAGATTTTCAGAAATCTTTTGATTAAAATTTTAATTAAAATAAATTAACTGAAATCGTACTTGCACGCTAATACACGTACGGTCTTGTTAAAGATGCAATGTATTAGAATCCAAGATCTTAATATGTATAATGTAGGAACATAAAGCTTCCTGGCTTTAATTAATACTAATTATTTTATATACACTTATTAATAAGTTTATATTATTATATTTATATACTAGTATACACTTATTATAAAACGCTAATTTTAATCTTATTTAATATCGATAAAATGTCACAAAGAATTAACTACTAAAATTACTCTTATCCATCACGTATGTTTTCACATCAACATTGTGTCACATTTGTATTACCTTAATATGTCGGTTGTCCTCATTGCAAGTATGGGTTAGAAGATATCAACCATACCATGTTTAATTGCATAGTTGCCAAAGAAATATGGAGAAAGACCGACTATGGACTCAAATTGGTGGTTTGAAGATATCAAATTTGTTGGGTTGGTTTGATAATTGGGCTTCCCCTTCGAATGCCAATATTCGGGTATACATTATTGTTACAACTTTACTTTGGGTGTTATGGCGATTTTGTGATGGCGTGATCTTTGCGGCGAATAGGTTGAAATAGAGGAAATATTTAACCCAATTAGAGCATTTTCTTACTCTTGGTTGGATAATAGATGTAAAGATCAACTTAATTTGAACAAATTGGCTTATAAAACCATTATAATTATGTATTATTTCATTGTTTGCTCCTAGTTTCATGCTAGAAGCTTTAATAAAATTTGCCGTTCATTAAAAAAAAAAAAAAAAAAAAAAAAAAAAAAAAAAAAAAAAAAAAACCCTTGATTGCACTAGTAGTGATGACATAACTCTTATCCATCAAATAAACTCGTCTAAATTAATTAACGAATATAATGTATTTCATCTGTACAGTACAAACAAAAAAAGCAAATGCTTCGCGTAAGATTACGTTTGGTAACGGCTTGGAGCACCACGAGGATAGCAACGACGATGAAAGAACATTTGTTAGTATCGGTGTCCTTCCAATGGAGCACCCAACTATACTTCAAGGATTAACCGATACTAGCAGAGTAGCAGTCTAAAGCATGTGATGAACAAATTAAATTGTCGTAGTAGGAGTTAAATAATACAGACAATATTATTGATTTATTTTTTGCAGGGTTCAAAGAACAAAAAATATTTTTTTTGGAAAGGCAAAGAACAAAAAATATTCTCTTGATCGTTTGGTAAAAGTGTGGATCAAGGGAGATGCACGTGTTACGTGGTTTGTATAGTGTCATATTACCTTGTGGTGCAAAAACGTAGGACATGTCTATATAATATTCTAATTTTTATATACATAACATAGTACTACCAACTTTAATAACTTATTAAGGAGACGATGCATGTGTCAAGATTCTCCAAAGTATTGATGATGTGTACTAAAAAGTTTCAAATAAAATGGGAATACTATCATATTTAATTTATTAATTAAAATTAATTTACATTAGTCCTACTTTCATTCATTTATTCAATTTAAGATATGATAACACATTTATTGGATCGTATATGGGCTTAGAACACATTAATGAAACATGGGTTTATATAAGATACAAATGACTGTAATTTGCAAAGGCCCAATTCAGACATGCACATACACAAATGTTAATCCTGAATCTTGAAAGGTTTTATATTAAGTGACTAAAGTCTATATAAAAGTCAAGTTATTGCTATAGTTTTTTCTCTCTAAATACATTTAAAACTAAAATATCTCAACCCATCCAAGATGGTTGATGGTGGTAGTGGTGATAGGGTGGCGGTGGTAGGTGGGATAGGTGGTGGTTCGTGGGTGGTGGTGGGTGGTGGAGGTGATGGTTAACGGTAGTGGTGGTTGTGATGGTGGTTGTGGTAGTGGTAGGAGGTGGTGTTAGTAGGTCGTGGTTGGTGGTGGTTAGTGGTTATGGTGGTTAGTGTTAGTGGTTGCTGGTTGTTGGTGGTGGTGGTTGGTGGTGATGGTAGGTGGTTGGCAGGTAGTAGTGATATTGCTCAAATTATACACATTTTTCGTCGCAATATCTGTCCCGGTTATATTAGTTTCGCGTGTTATTGAAGAATTATTGTTCGTTTTTTATGAAGGTTGATGATTTAAAGTGTTTAATGAGGTATTTATGTGGATTTATATGTTAATTGAACCTCAACTGTTAGCATCGTTGTGTAATCCCATTCGATTCGGGAATTGAAGGTGAAAGTTAGATTTTGTACATGTAACACTCCAGCTTAACATGACCACAATATTGTCCGCTTTGCCCGCAGGCGCACGGCTTTTTCTTGGTGACCACACACGAGAAGCACTTTCCCAGAAGGTCACCTTTCCTGGTAGTGCTCTCGCCCGAGCACGCTTAACTGCAGCGTACTCACACATCTGCTCTGACCGTTGTCCCAAAACGCGTTGTGTCATTTAAGCGTGAGTATTACCTTATAATCCCATGATCACTCATGTCTGTGGGCGATGTGGGATTTTCCTAGGGTGTTACATTCACCCCCCTCGGGGACTCATCGTCCTCGATGAGATTTGCCCCACCACCCCCAACGGCACATGAGTGGCTCTGATACCATTCTGTAACACCCCAGCTTAACATGACCACAATATTGTCCGCTTTGCCCGCAGGCGCACGGCTTTTTCTTGGCGACCACACACGAGAAGCACTTTCCCAGAAGGTCACCCTTCCTGGTAGTGCTCTCGCCCGAGCACGCTTAACTGCATCGTACTCACACATCTGCTCTGCCCGTGGTCCCAAAACGCGTTGTGTCATTTAAGCGTGAGTATTACCTTATAATCCCATGATCACTCATGTCTGTGGGCGATGTGGGAATTTCCTAGGGTGTTACATGTAACGTCCTCCCAATAGGGTCTGGAAGGAACGTCACTAATATCAAAACATACCAACATATTATAATAAACGAGAACAATACTAAATGATGAATTTAACTTTAATGAGTACGCAGCGGAAAATGAAATGTCTTTACAATGACAGGAATAACAATAACGTAAATGTCCACATGCAGAAGTAATAAATGCGATATCTCTTGATCATATGTCCAAGTAGCATCACATAAGCAGTAAGTATAAGAGCTTGAATCAAACAGCACCTGAGACAAAACATGCTAAAGTGTCAACCAAAAAGGTTGAGTGAAGTTCATAGGTTTAACAAAAAGTTTGTCGTTGTTTTAGACCACAAGATTTAGTTTGTAAAGTTGATCTCCCGCAGGATCAAAAAGTTATGCCAATGCGTGATATTTAGACTAAACGTTTAAGTTTGCCCCATGACAAGTTGTGTCTGTCCTTGTCGGTTTAATTTCATTATTAAGTAATACAAAGACTTAGTCAAATGTATCGGGGACGTTACTCCCGATAGGCCTACCCCCAATAATTAAGCATGCAGCAGCAATTAAAAATATCACTGTAGGGACTTAGTCGGACATAGCCGGGTATAGCATAGTTTAACAGTTTGGTACTTGTGTCTAAAGTGTAAAAAGTAAAAACAGCATGTGTCTCACCTCAAGTAAAAGTAAGTAAGTTTGCTAGCAATTAAAGAGGGGCTATGAATTCACCTTAGTAAGTAGAGAGAGAGTTATTCCTCAGAATAAAGAGTTGAACAAGTGAGCAGGAAAGTCAACCTATTGACATTTAAGAGTAGTTAAGTGTTTTGCCCATGTTTAAGTTTAAGTATGTGTTTAAGTATAGTTTGTTTTACTAAGTTTCTATTCCTAGTAAGTTACTATTTTTATAAAGTTTCCATTTTTAGAAAGTTTCTTATTTTACTAAGTTTCTATGACTAGAGAGTTTCTACTTTTATCAGTGTTTTCCATTTTAAGATACTTGCCGTATTAGATAAGCTTCCAATCACCCCTTTCCCTTCGAATGGCTAATTTAGATCTAGGGGCTTGAGCCATAGGACCCTTTAAATCGGAAATCCAAACCCTCTGCCTAGAATCTCATAGAAATCATTCGTCAAGAAAGTTCGAAGATCTATACATCTCTAATACATATCCCAAAATGTTTTTATGTTACAATATAAGTAGTAGGTTATAGGTGCTAGTAATAGTAATAGTGTATACATGTTATTTATTTTATTTTTAATTGCATATAATTTATAACATTATTTACATGTTTCGGTAAAAATAATAACCGAAGTAAAAAGTAAAATGTAAAAAGTAAAAAGTAAAAAGTAAAACAAATAAAAAGTAAAAAAAAGAATACTTACTAGTAGTAATTCTTCAAAGAGAGAATGAGAGAAATTTTGATGTGAGTTTGAATGAGAAATGAGGCGTATTTATACTTGAAAAAATTAGGTAAAAAGAATAAAATAATTAAAAGAAAAAGAAATATTTTAATTCTTAAGGGGATTTTAAAATTAAAAAGTATTAAATGTTAGGTCATGGAATAATGCACAAAATAAAATAATAAAAGTAGTTTTTCCATTAAAATTTTTATTAAAAAGTAATTTATTTATTTATTTATTTATTATTATTTTTTCATTTATTTTAAGGATTTTTTTTATATAAATAAACAAATTGATTTAATGCTTTTCCAAGAATATTTGTCAATAATATTTTATTTTATTTTTTTATTCTTTTTTATTTAATTAATAAATACAAATTTTGCATAAAAATAATAAATAATTCGGTATTTTTTATTTTTAATAATAATTATGATTTTAATTATTAAACTATAGTTTTAGTAAGTTTGTAAATATTATTACATTTATATATAATTAGATTTATTATATAGTTAAATATATAATACATTAACTAAATAATAAAAGTGATACAAAGTTTATATACTTAGTTAAATTATGTCAAATTATATAAATTAATAATATATTATTTATTTAAGCGTACATTGTTGACTAAAAATTACTATTCGGTCAATATTTAATTGTGTATAACAACCCTTAATACATATAGTCAGACATATAACCCTAGGGTTAATTCAGTAAATTTAGAAGTCGAAAAGTGAGGGTTGTTACATTACAGTACAGGCCAAACTGAGATTTCAGAGGCTCGTGTTCGCGAGACTCTATGCCTTTCGTGGCTCGTGTTCGCGAGTATGGTTACGAGGTTGTTCCAGTTGCGAAGAATGGGCCTGACGGGTGATTGTTTGTTAAAAGCTAATTTGGAGCTATGATAGAGGATATCTTTTCCCCATTCGTTCCAAAGAAAGAGTTGGGCGATTATAGGGTTCCAAAAGCCATTCTTCATCATTTCAAGTAATCTTAACATCTAGATTGAAGATTCGATTAACTATTACGATTGATACTCTTAGTCTTCATTTATACTAGTAATATTATTATGAATTTTATTTTTTCCAATTGTTTTGTTGATTCTTTCATGAACATGGTTGGCTAAAACACTATTATGTTTACTTAGATGGGAAACCTTTAATGTTGGATTGTTCTATTGTATGAATTATTATGTTTGAATGATTAATATTGATTGCGTTTAATCAAAAGAACCACTATTATGTTCGTTTGTTAGTTGAATTCAATTACATTGATTATGAGTAGTTAATGTTAGTTGATTAGTGATAAACAATCCATGCTTCAATACGGAAAGTGATATAGAAATTTAGGTACATGGTTTCAAGTGATTGAACTGTATGTTTATGCAGTGATTGAATGGTAATTTTATAACATAGTTGTGTAATTACTTTGAGTGACGTTGTAATTAGGATATTGGATATTACGTGAATTTAATCCAGATTGAGTCTCAATAGTTTAATCAAACATTGTTTAGTCTTTTGAAGGAGATTAATGTGAGTTAATCGTATTTGATTGATTAAATTATACCTTTATCAAATGGTTAATTGGTTTTGATTTTAAAGGACAATCCACATTAATTCTGAATCATTTGAGTGAACATTGTTTTCTATATCTGGTTATTCGTTTATTTTTTTATTATACTTTACTATTATTCAGAACCCACTTTTAAAATCCATTTTGTTAGAATAATTATTCGTTAATAATTTATGAGCACAATTCTCCCTTTGGAAGAATCTGGACTTGCTTTGACTGATTACATACGATTGAGACCAGTTGCTCATTTGTGTGGAACTAAACCATAAGCTTCACCTTATTTAAAATAGGTGTAGTTTTACTATATCAACTTTTGATGCCGCTGTCGGGGAACACTGTTTTTCTAGATTTTTATTTTACGCCCTGTTCTTCGATTCTTTTTTGGGAATTCCATTCCTACAAAAGTTACTTGCTTTCATTTTTATTTTTTGTGTTTGTGTCGCGTTTGTTTGCTGTGTGTTATTGCAGATTAGGTGGAAGTGTATGAAACCACTTAGAATTAGTGAATCCATTTTCTAAACTTGAGAAAGTCTAATATAGACGCCACAATGTTAAGGATGAGCAGTCACTCATTGAGGGTTTTGACGTGTTACCCTTCTATATTTATGACTCCAAGAATGTTATTGAGGGAGACGAGAAGATGGTGTGATGACCCGGGAATTTCCGACCAAATTTAAACTTAATCTTTATATGAATTCGATACGATAAGCAAAGTCTGTAATGTTGAGTCTCAAAAAATTTTAAAACTGTTTCAAATATTCAATTACCCTTCGACTGCTCTCGACGATTCACGAACCACTATTAGTAAATAGATACATTTATATAAATATATATATATATATATATATATATATATATATATATATATATATATATATATATATATATATATATATATATATATGTATATATAAATATATATATTAATTCGAAATATAATTTAAAATATTATATTATTTAGTTATTAAAATTAATTATGTTAAATAAAGTAATATATGATATTAAATATAACTTATAATGTATCTAGATATATAAATAAAGTACATTGATTATATATATTTGATTTCGAATTTATTTAATAAACGTTATAGCACTCCGTGAAAACTGTCGGTAACATACCAACAATTGAATTTCACGTGGTCATAAATGGTAATATCTTTTGAATTCATCGCATCTACTTTATATATTTATTCGTACGAGAGACATATTGATAAGTCACCACTAACACCCACTTGTACTTTTATTTCTGTTTCTCTTTCACGTTCAAAGCAACTGTGGCTAATTTGTTCTTATATCCGTAACTTAAGTTTCCCACATAACTTGTTTGACAAAATTAATTGGCCAGCAAAAGAATTGTTAACTTGGTGAATTGATGTTATGTGCATATACATCTTTTCTTTGCGGACCAAATTAATTATAACTCAAATAAAGAGATAACTTTACAAACTTATGTATTTCAGAAAACTTGAAATCATCTCAAATACATATATATTAAATTAGAACACTAGGAAGAAAATAAAACCCCACTTTCCACCACTTGATACCTCCTCCTTTAAATGAAAAAGTTGTTACAACTCGTTTTCCTTAAGCAGTAGTCGACACTCAAAAAGCAATCTCATTTGATTCACTAAGTAAACTTGATTCACTTATTTACTATTAAAATTTCTATCACTTTACATCAATATCAACTTTTCAGATACATATACATATGGTATGAGTTATCACTATCAATAATGGAGTTGATCAACCGAGACCATCACCTCCTCACAATCACCTTCGGGCCGCCATCTCCACCACCCAGGAACACAATAAACCACCATCATCACCTTGTCTGCCTCTTCTAACCAAAGCAGTCTTCGACTAATATTATTAGATCACTCCTATTTTGCTACTTCCATCCGAGACCACCATGATTAACACCTTCACAATCATCATCCATATTGCCACCGCAACCCGTCATCGACAAGCACAACCCCACCATGGAACTCCTGCCGCTACAATTACAGTTGTTTGGGTTTTAGTTAAAACTACACCAACATTGACAACTTCATCATATACCATCGAATTCCTGCTACTATCCTGGATATCACCACTACCACCATAACAATCAGACCACACATCATCGCCACAAACCATTACATACATCACAGCTGCTACTACTTAATTGTTTCTATTATTTATCGAACACCATCTCAAGAACTTATACGCATTAGTTTTTGTTTAAACTGAAAACCGTCACCTTCAAACTCAAGTTAAGCTGTTTGATGCCGTCTGCTATACCATTTTGTTGTTCGCCGGATTACCGACCCAAATCCTTTAAAAGTTCGATGTGGCACGCTCCTTTCTATTTTACTGTCAGCACTACAGCAGCTATCATGTTTTCTTCTTATTTTCTGATTCGCAGCCAATCTTCACGAACCAACCTGCAAAATACTTTCATTAATTACTGCTTTTCTACTTCCTGTTACTCGTTGTACTTCTGTTCAAACAACCCATAAAACTTGATTACCATAATCAGGCTACTGTCACTCCTATCCATCTGTTTATATCTGTTTCTTTGTTCGACTTACAGCAGCCGGATTACTACCCTATTTGCTATTCGATACTCAGTAAAACAAACACAGATATATACATACACTTATATATATATATATATATATATATATATATATATATGTATTAATTCTTCTTGTATGTATTGAGTACCATACGGTTGCCATTATCCTCTCATGATCACAACGAAAACCTAGACTTCACTTGTGTTTTCAAACACCTGCAACCAAATCAAATTACTTTTCTAAGTTATATTTGAAAATCATCACTTGATTCTTCCTCTTGTTTGGATCGAACAACACAAGTAAGTGTCCAGTCTTTTTCCTTCATACCTGCTACTATTGGTCTTCCTATTTACAGCCGTATGGTGTTGTCACCATTTAGCCAACAACCGAAAACCAAAATCCATCAATCCCACCAAGAACATAATTAATTACTGATGTGTTCAATCCATTCAAAAGTACAATATACATATATAGATATAACTGGATGAGTAAACTAAGAGAAAATAAATTAATCGATTACCTACTTGATTTAATGGATGAATCGAATACTCGATTGATTGGTGAAGAATGACAAATATTCGATGATGATAAATATGATTGATACTCGAACGATGATGATGGTGAATCAATTACCTATTATACCTCGATAATTGTTGATTGATCAATTGATCGATTGAAGAACCGAAGGTCTCGATCAATCGATTGAAGAACTGAAAGACCATTAACCGTGATATATTCTGCTTTTATGATCTCAATCTGTTGATGATGATGATTGTTGAGTGATTTTGCAATCGTGATCAAATTTTTCTCTCTGCGATTACTCTGACTGCTACTCTCGATCTGTTTTGGGAAAAAAGGAAAGAAAAAAAATGTATACCTTTATTAGGTATAAATTATAATTATAATTATTTTTATTACATTTATTATTATTATTATTATAATTATTATTATTATTATTATTATTATTATTATTATTATTATTATTATTATTATTATTATTATTATTATTATTATTATTATTATTGGTAGTATATTGTTATTATTTATCAATGTTATTAAAACCATCATAACTTAGTAATTATCATATATTAGTATTATTATGATTTTAATTACAATTAGGGTTATTATTATTATTATTGTTAAGCTTACTTATTATTATCACAATCATAATTCAAATTAAAATTTATTAACATTAATATTAGTATTATTATTATTAAAACTATTATCATTAGTAGTAAAACTATAGTTATTATTATCAACATTATTATTATTAGCATAGGTATCATTATTAACAATATCGTTATCATTAGTATTATCATTATTAATAAAGCTATTACTATTGTTATCATTGGTAAACCATTATTATCAAAACTATATATATATTTTTTAGATATAATTATTATGTACATAAAGTAAATATATTATATATGCCATAATTATATTAACATTTCATATAACCATATATCAAACATAGTATTAATTTTCTCATAAATACATTTGTATAACAAACTACTGATTTTAAAAATAATATTAATCATACATATCAATATATGAATATACATACTAATGTAACTAAATGAATAGATGTTAATCATTTTAAATATAAATATATATAAAATAAATATATATAACATATAATATAAAATATAATATAAGTATATTTTTTTAAACGAAATTTAGTATAAATCCTATATTACTACAAATAGATAAATAATATATATTAATAAACGAAAATTATGCGATTTCCATTATATGTTTTAATATATATATACAAATGATATAGGTTCGTGAATCCGAGGCCAACCATATACTTGTTCAGTGTCGTTCTATGTATTTTTACTACAAAATACATTAGGTGAGTTTCATTAATCCCTTTTTAAATACTTTTGCAATATATGTTTTTGGGACTGAGAATACATGCGCTGTTTTTATAACTGTTTTACGAAATAGACACAAGTACGTGAAACTACATTCTATGGTTAAATTATCGAAATCGAATATGCCCCTTTTTATTAAGTCTGGTAATCTAAGAATTAGGGAACAGACACCCTAATTGACGCGAACTCTAAAGATAGATCTATCGGGCCCAACAAGCCCCATCCAAAGTATCGGATGCTTTAGTACTTCGAAATTTATATCATGTCCGAAGGAGGATCCCGGAATGATGGGGATATTCTTATATGTATATTGTGAATGTCGATTACCAGGTGTTCAATCCATATGAATGATATTTTTGTCTCTATGCATGGGACGTATGTTTATGAGAAATGGAAATATCAAATCTTGTGGTCTATTAAAATTATGAAATGATTATTTATGTTAAACTAATGAACTCACCAACCTTTTGGTTGACACTTGAAAGCATGTTTATTCTCAGGTATGAAAGAAATCTTCCGCTGTGCATTTGCTCATTTTAAGGATATTACTTGGAGTCATTCATGACATATTTCAAAAGACGTTGCATTCGAGTCGTCGAGTTCATCAAGATTATTATTAAGTTAATTATAGTTAGATATATTATGAAATGATATGCATGCCGTCAACTTTCAATGAAATGAAAGATTGTCTTTTCAAAAACGAATGCAATATTTGTAAAATGTATCATATAGAGGTCAAGTACCTCGCGATGTAAATCAACTGTTGTGAATCGTTTATAATCGATATGGAGTTTGTCCGGATGGATTAGGACGGGTCCTTTCAGATGGGTGATCCAGATAATGTCTCATGTGAAATTTGAGACTGACAGCACCACCAACTCTGCCACCACCAATTCAGAGACCTGCAATCACAGTAGATAACTGGGAAATTAACGGACAGTTTATGCAAATTCTTAGAGAAAATCATTTTGAAGGAAGGAGTCAAGATAATCCTATTGAACACCTTGAGCAGTTTGATGAGTTGTATTATCTCTATAAACATAACGCTGTTTCTGTGGATGCATTTAAGTTGAGGAATTTTCAGTATGTTTTGACTGGGGATGCTAAAGTATTGTTGAAGTCACTACCGCTTAGTTCCATTACTACATTCAATAAACTACGGGACAAGTTCATTAACAGGTACCACCTGCAAGTGTTGAACATCTGAAGAACAATATAAATTCGTCTTCTGAAAAGAGTGGTGAGTCTCTATATGATGCATGGGAAAGGTTGAAAAAGATGCTTAAGAATTGTCCTGGACATGGGTTGAACTTAAAGGAACAAATTCATATCTTCAGCTAGAGGAGTTTTCATGTACAAGACTCCAGTTCAAGAGTGACAACTTTTGGAGGATAGTTTCGTTCACACTTCCGAATGGACACCATCGAGGGATACTATAACACCCTGTCAAATTTCCATCTGAAGGTGTGTTAATTATCGGGTCCCACAGTAACAATTACACCCTCTAAATGAGACATATTCGAAAAGTATTTGCATTTATTACTAAAAAGTTTGACTTATAACATAAGTCTCCACCAACAACAATTACTGAAAATACCGTAGAAAATAAGTAACAGTAACATGTTTAGAGTTCTTATAGCTAAACTCCAACTCGCCCATAATTTGAGGTCTAGGAAACCTCCTTTCAACTTCTTCTTTAACGGCATTGGTCATTCGTTCTTGAATCATATCGACAATTTGTTCCGAAACCGACTCTTCGAGAATTTGCTTAACCTTTCGAGAGAAAATCGAAACATAGTTTTCTAGAGCGGCCTCTATTTTGGTGGTCATCTCGTCCGTTTCCTCCACATGAGAAGGTCCACCGTTGCCATTCGTATCCGTTCCGTTTCTCGTCTTCATTCTAACGATTAAAGAATGGATTAGACATCACCAACGAATTAATACACATAAATACCTATGCATATGACCGTACACACCCCACATCTAGCTCAATGCTTGTCGCACGTCCTTGCTTGACTTGACTTGCAACCGTGATAGTGGTCGCGACTCACTATTACGCTCATATGCCATGCCACGCTCAAACGTATCACAACCATCTCGCTCGATGTTCAAAACAATGACACAAGATTAGTAACATCAATATATATAGCATAGTTAGTTCACCTATGCATAAAAGAACTAATCAAAACCCGCACCGACCCGTAATCCTACAAGTCCCACATATAATACAACAACACAAAAGTCTAAGTCTAGGCGCCTATCTCAAGTCACCTAAATCCCTTAGACCATGCTCTGATACCACTTGTAACAACCCAAACCAAACCATGAACAAACCCGCTTAAAATGTCACAAAAAAAAATTTGTTTGTTCAGCAACTGCCGCGGCGCGCCGATATGGTCTGTCCAAAAAGTCTTGAAACGTGAAAAAGATTAGCCACTTCCCGACATAGTTAGACAAAACGCTTTTAACAACATATTCAAATATGTACAACTAACACTTTTCAAACATAAAATAAGTTTTATAAAGCGGGGCCCACATCGGCCGTTTTACGAGTTGAATACATAATGAGAGTTTCGACCACCAAAAAGTTTAAATGCCAAACGACGCATCGAGCATGGTGTTTGGGGTTAAACTACCCAAGTCTAGGTCGAACTTCCAAAAAGCTATAATCCCCGAGCCACTAATCCAAGCGAATACCTTTGCCCTTATCCAAGCCGGATCCTAAAAAGGTAAACAACGAGAGGGTAAGCTAACACTTAGTGAATGCAATAATTATACATATACATATATAATACACCTACTTGCAAGCACTTATACAAATACCTCGTACACGCTAGCAATTTACATAGCATACCATCGCAAGTATAACTCTAAACCCTTCAAGATCACAAGCTAGCACAACAATATCATATATATAACCCGAATAATATAATATACTACAATACAACGCGTAATTATGGTTAACCAATAACACAAGGGAATGATACTTCGAATTTCCCATCGGTGTTCGTAACAACCGTTAGTGTACAACAAAATATATCACTAACCCCTAGGCGACACGGACAACGAAATATCCGTTCAAGCAATCGTTAGTGTACAACAAAATATATCACTAACTCTTGGGCAATTTGGACAACGAAATATCCATCGTTAGTGTACAACGAAATATATCACTAACTTTTGGTGGTATAGACAAGTATACCCGGCCCCATCCCCCGCCCTACAAATAGATACATTATATACACACATGTATAATCATTCCACTCACCTTACGCCTTCGGTGAATCGATAAACCAAGCTTGAAACTTCAAGGTAACACACCTATTACAATGTACACATAATCAACATCCATTCAAGTTGGTCAAACTCGCAACACTCATCATCACTAGGTCATTTTGACCCATTTGGACACTTAATCCTAAAATTGGGTTAACTCACACCCAAAACCCTAAGCCAAGATAGGTTTAAAACACATTTCGACACTAGGTTTATGCATTAATCACAAACATTAACTAACTTAGGTCTATTTTGACCCATTTGACCATTTAAAGTCAACACACCCATTTCGGGTCATCCACTAACCCACACAACGCCCATTTACATATATATAGGTGTGCTAGCAATTTACTAACTAATTTAAGTCCATAAACATCAATTTAACACTTTGAAAACCCTAGTTAGTCATCATGAGTCTACTCGACCCAATTTCATCCAAAACCCCCAATTCACTAACAAATGGGTTTTATGTGCAACACTACCCAAACCCTAACCCTTAATACAATTAAAGTAAGAAATTAGGTTTTATAACTTACCAACACAATCACCACGTAGCTAGCGACTAGATGAATGACTTTAGAACTCGCACTAAGACCCGATTCAACCTCCTTTTTCCTTTAATGGAGCTCTCTCACTCTAGAACTTCCTCTCTCTCTAGGATTTAATGGAAAGTGATAAGGTAGATGGAAATGGAGTAAATGAGACTCCAATAACTGATCCCAAGCCTTAAAGTCGGGTCCCATGTGAATTTACCCAAAAGCCCTTAAAATATCTAACTTAAAAGCAAGTGATGAGCTGTCAGCCCGTAATGGCGCGGCGCGCCATAATTCTGCGTGGCGCGCAGATAGCCTGGGCAGAATTCTTTTCCCTTTTAAAGTATACAACGAAACCTCCACTATACAAGTAACTTAATTACACATATGTACAATGAAATATTAGGGTCTTACATAATTATGCGAAGCTGATATGGGATTTGGTTCAGGCTCAAGTGGAAAAATCTCGGAATACGTACATTCCTTGTGAAAGGTTTTTCTTTCTTTTCATAAATGATGCACAAATCTCTTGTAAGAATGCCAATATAACTGTTCCATCTACTCATGGAATGAGAATGGTGAGATTCTTCGACGTGTAGATGAACACACCGAATATTGCTGATAATAGGTTCACGGAACAATACCTGAATGGTTACTGAGGATAGTTGATCCCATGGATGCTAGAATAGATCCATATCTTGAAGGAGTGGGATTATCTCTACTGAACCGGGCATAACAAGCACAAGTTGAACCAGTCGCGGTTCCAGCCCAAGAAGTTAGAGAGGAACCTAGCAACCAACCCACACCGGCTGAACCCTCACTTAGAGTAAACCTCAAACGACCTAGGGTAATCCGACAATCACAACCAGCGAGGATCAGTGAACCTAGTTCAAATAGGAATACACATACCTTGTCACCATCCGATGATAGTGAATTTGACACGTCAGCAACTGAATCATCTCCCGAACCAACGAAGAAGAAGATGCGTTTCAAACCTGATGAGATGATTCAGACTCCACCAACTATCCGCATGACTAGATCTAGGACTTCGACTCCTATCCCTTTACACCAAAATATTACTGAAACCATTGGTGATACAGATCAAGACTTGGAGCCTTCTAGGACTCATTCACTCATATCCGTATCACATCCAAGAATAACAGTAAGTCTTACACTAAATGAGGCTTCGGCTTTGGTATGCAAGAAATCTAAAAGCAAGGATGGTAAAAAGACCACTAAGCCCATCCAACCTAATCAGGAACTAAGCCAAAGATATTCCTACATCTAGAAAGAAAGTAAAGTCTTCCTCTGCAGTAAAGTCTGCGTTGACTCAATCAATTAAGGAAACTCGATCATTGAAGTCCAGAACGGATGAAGGGGAGCCGAAAAATCTTGAACAGGCACCCTGCATTTCGGCTGGAGATCCTCTTGATATACGTCATCCTAGTGATGTTGTATTGCCTCAACGTCAAATAGGGCCTGAAGGTCGGACTTATCTCGATGAGGGAGATATGTCGCGTCCCATGGAAACAAGTCAACATGACATTCTTTTAGGAAATTTATCAGACTTCCTGCAGACCGATCCTTTGGTTCAAGAAATTGATCCATTGGACTAAAGAGATGTATTACCTCATGATATATTGATGACTTCAGGAGTCAGAGATACAAGTATCTCTGTGAGAGCTAAACCGACAGGTACTTCTTCTACTCCGTCAGAGTCCCATGAGACATATATCATGGAGGCGAATGACCCGAAAAGGTCCTCGCCAGCTACAACTCCGGTTGTTAGTCAATCTCCATCAGAAGGGGACAACCTGACTAGTAGTATGTATCAACCCACATATAACAATATTTCCACACATACATCCTCACCTGCCCTCAGGGCAACTCAAACACTTCCACCGACATCACCAACAACATCAGATCCTGTTGTTCTGGTTTCGATTGTTATTTTTCCACCATCAACCCCGCATAAATAAAATTACTATGATGCCTTCGATCAAGTATACTTCAGTCGTATGTTTTCAAATCCAAATCTTGATGGCATCCGACGCACTTCACTACAAGCTATCTTTCATGCTCGAATGAGGCATCCACTTACTTCTTATTCTCCACCATTAAACCCTCATAGAGACAATGAACATGACGATTCGGATCCTTAAAATAGTCATGAGGGGAGACAGGAGTAGATGGAAAATTTATTGTTATTGATATTTTAACAAGGGGTGGTGGTGAGGGGTCTGCTTCAACTTTTCAAGCTAAAACTGCTACTGCTAAACCTATGATGATGCAAAATCATGATGATGTGATTGACAATGTAGTGTATGAATAAGTAATTATTATGATTGTTGAAACTGCAGTTGATAGCGGACCGGTTGACGAGGATTTGAACATAAGTGACTTCTATCTTGAAGAAACTAATGATGGTGGATTTGTCGTTCTTAGTACAATGTCTTCATTATCTGCTATACCTGATGATGTAGAAATTGTTGATGAAGAGAATCCTGAACCTATTATTGAAAGAGATGATAGGGAGGTTTCTACTGATGAAGACGGTGACGGTCAATATGAAAACCCTAATACAGATGATATCTTTAATCATATTGAAGAAGATGATGCTCCAACAGAAAACCCGACAAATCTTTCTGATCAAACAACACATACTACTGCAATCCCATCAAGTTCGAATCCGAAAAATGCTAATGAGACTTCAACTTCTGATGCAACAACATCAAGTTCCACGAATAATTCCTGTTTTATGTTCAGCAATGGTTCATTCTTCAAGAAACGGTAAAAACGTTTGCAATTGGGAGTTGAACATGATTTTATTATGTTGAGAAACACATTCATCAAAGAGAATGCATATAGAATCTTCCGCATCAATGAGACTCTAAGAAGTGAAAGGTTTACTTACATTGGCACATAACTGCTTCCGGCTAATGAAAGAACATGGTATCACTTCATATGGAGGAAATATGTTAACAGAAATGAAGATGAGTTATAGTTACAACGAAAACATCGATTGACAGAAGTGTTGAATATTACTCAAGTGGGAGTAGAGATAATTGAGAAGAAAGACGTATTAAGTCATATCCATGTTATAAGGGAAGATGAGAAGGAGTACAAGTTCACTGAAGCAGATTTTCCAAATCTTAACATGCTTGACATCATTCACATCTACAACTATCTTAGTGTCTTGCCGTACGTCCTTTTGCAAAATATCAAGGTTTAGAAGCGGTGAAGAGATACATGATGGAGACAATAGAACTGATGAAACGTGAGGACTATCAAATTGGTCTCGAAGCTAAAAGGAAAAAGGTTTGAATTACTTGTTCGGATCAATCTTTACAAGGACTGGAGGATATGACACTGTTTCAAACATTATTTGAACCCGGAGGGTTTGTTTGTTTCAAATCTCAGAAAGAGAAAGTGTTCATCAGAACAAGAGAGCTGAACAAATATTCCGATGAAATACTTAAAGCCGCATTGAAGTATCTCAAGTTTCGTCAAATCAAATTTGATGACATTGACATGAAAATGAGTCCTGGAGAGTTTATCAAACATATCAAGGATCGTCTCAAGCTCCGGATTCGTACAAGACATTTTGAGATTCTCCGAGGCCAAAGAAAAAGTAGGTATTTCAAGGAAATGGATGAATATCCATTACATGAAGGAGATCCAAGAAAAACATGGAGTACTTGGAAACCTACCAAGAAGATTTCAGATAATCAAGTCGAATTTTCTGATCTTGCTAGTACAAGATGGAAAGCCACATTTGGACCTCTCAAGATTATAAAATAGGATTACATTGTAATTTTCACAATTAACACTAACGGGGAGATTGTTAGGACCCCAAAGTTAGGATAGTGCTATTGTGAAACAAGCTTATTGGATGGTTTCTTAGAAGAGGGCTATATATGGAAACTAAGTAGTCCTAATTAGATAGCCATTGCATTTAACTGAGTTTAAGAAGCTGTGGAATACTTTGTAACTGTACTTCTCTCTAATAGCGAATATGTTCACTGTTCACCCGAATCTCATTCTATCTCTTGTTTCCTCAATTCTCATCATGATCTGACCTATCAGCTATAATTCATACTAGACTCACTAGAATAGAAAAATAACGAGTAGTTTTTACAGCTCATTGGATGGCATGACTTAAATTTGACGGGTATTTTGAAAAAGCTTGTGTCAACGAATAAAGCCACACAAGAATCGCTACACTATTAGTTAAAAATATTTTAACTAATTATATATGTCGATTATGTTTGTGCGTCTAATTTTTTATTTAATTTATAGCATATAAAAATAACAAATATACAAACATGTATCGTTTTAAAACAATTTTAAAAGATGTCACTCATATATATTATTTGGGTTTCAAAATTATCATTTTTAAACTCATTAGAGTTTAACTTTTAAAATTAACAATTTTAATCTTTAAACTCGTCACGTACTTTAATTAACGTTTCCATCAAAAACATTTAGCATATACTATAATCAACAATTATATATATAAATGTGAAAAATAAAACACAATCATTCATCACACACATACACAGCCTAGCCCAAAATCCTATACTTGATCCCATGAGCCGACATGGGATCAAGAGGTCAAACTAGGGACAATACCATAGCTCCAATTTGATTCAAGAACTAAGTGAAAACTTGTGTCGAACTCCATTCTTGTTAACTTGATACATGCGCCATCTTCAAAGCCAAAACTCACGTTGCATCTTTATCTTCAATCTTCATCTTGTTATATTTATTTAAAATTGAAAAATACAATTAATCTAATACTTTTACAATTTAAAATAAACCAAATTACAAAACGATGAAATCGAAAATAAATACAATACAACTTTGACTTCATGGCCTCTCAATAAATCAATAACCAACATGGCTTAAAACTGCCATGACCAACAATCACAACAATCACACATAGGTCGCGGCATCATGAGCTATGTATTCAATCAAAATTTTAATAACTATCTTATTAAAACCCAAGTATGGCTTGTCCATGGTTACAATGCATGGGTACAACCATTGAATAAAATAAACAGCAATTATTCAAGCCACAACGATTAAATCAACAAATTAAAATAGTTATATTCTTTCAGCCATGTTTGTGCGTCATGAGGTTAAGTCTAAATCAACTGAGTTGAGTTTAAAAATAAAAAAAAGGTTTTGAATTTCACCAATAAACCACAAAGCTAGATCTAAAGAACAATCACAAGACAATTAAAACGGTGTAAACGCGGCTATGATTACCACTAATGGAAAATCGTGTGTACTTTTATATTTTCTAAACGCAGCGGAACAATAAAATAAATACATTTTTATTTTAATAATAAACATTTTTATTATTTATTATAAACCTTCAATTAAACATTCACAAGCTTAACGGTATCCACGAAGATCCATTATCACAACTAATAATTGTCAACTAATTAAATCACAAAGTGGAGCTTAGATTTACCTTTAACGAGCAATGCAAATACGGTAGAAACAACTGTCTACGTCTAGGTTGAAACGAGTCTCCAAAGTAGAACACCTCTACAAGTTTCTACGGGAGCACGTTAAGCAAACATCAGAGACTGCTAGATAATCACCAATTAATATTCTTAATTTGTTTTGCTTCTTTGACAGTCGCAAGAACAATTATGATTTTGCTTCAAGTGTTGTGACAACCTTAAAACAAACAACTCTTTTGCTTATATTTTGTACCGCAGACTTAAAAACAAATAACCCTTCTTGCCTTTTATTTGTGTTGCAGATTAACTCAAAACGATAGAACACTTTTATTGTTTTGTTTGTCGCAGCTGTACACACAAGCAAACATATAATTCCTTTTCTTCGACTTTTTGTTGCCGTGTTCAACCACCTTCGTAAAAGGCCAACAACCCACTACAATGATATTATTATACGGAGTATATCACTCTTTTACAAAACCTTATAGACATATATTTATATTTTATTTAACCTAAAATCAAAACAAAGCCCATTAAGTAATTAAGTAATTTGTGGTCAAACGGCCCATTTAGTCTTTTATCTTTAATTAAATAATATTTAATTAAACTATACTTTTTAACAAAAGGTTAATAGGTTATAATTATACATCAACAATATATAAACATTGGTGATTATAAATATGTATATACAAATATATACATATAGCAGGATATCTAAGTGCCCAATATGTGTGACCCCGTAGCCTTGTATGCAAGCGATAATATTGATTTTTGTTATGACGTGCACACTAAATCAACAGATTATTGTTACGATCAAGCATATTTTCACGAGGTCAAGGTGAACCTACGCTTGAGTGCATGAAAGGGTTTAAGGACTAACAATATTCGAACCTCCGACCTTAGTTGTGGATAACCCACATCGGCGTCGTTTTGATTCCGATAGGATAGCCGATTTGAGAGTCCATCAACAACCCAGCATACGGGGTTGAGTGGCCCAAAGACATGAATGTTTCATAGTTTGTAACATACCTGGAAGTCTTTACGTGAATGATTGTATGAAACTTGTTCGTACAATAATGTGTATGCTATGCTACGTATTAGTAACAGATGATGTTTTTAGGGTTTGGGAGCTATGTATTTATAGGCTCACGAATTAGGGTTTTGATAGGATCTCATCCATAATTAAATGTGATCTTATCCCAACTAACTTTCGTTATTTAAGGAAAAGAATCTGAATTAATTATACCGTACATTCTTCTAGAATATACTGGACCTTTATGCAAGTATACGAAACTCACATTAGATGGTATATGCACATAGAGTGAGACTATACACGTGCCATATATCTTACATGGAAATTAGTGTGCGGTTTCAGGACTTTGGATGCGTAATCCGTATGATCATGCGGATGTGCGTATCATTAAGTCCCCCCAAGTTCGATGTTATATACGATGAAAATTAGTGTATGACTTCGAACTAGTAAGAAAACTTATACACATGATGAACCATAAAAAGTCCTTAAACCAAATGAACATGCCTTATAATTTTGTTTGAATGCCTAGTTGGATTCCAAGTGTAACCGGATAGTGCATAAGATTATTTAAATATATATGCGTAACCGGATACTGTATTAGCATTAAATGCAATGTATGCGTGCAGTCACTAAACTTTCTTTTCGGCTGCATTTCCTGCACCCGAGGTAACAACTGTCACTATTTACCGAAAAGGTAATGATTGTAATTATGCAACCGCCTAGTAATGCTAACGTGCACCAAGCATCTTAACAAAAGTGTTTAGCTTAAGATTGACACACGTGTACGTTTGTGATTACACATTTGTTATTTTTTTACCTACGTATTTTTTCTATAAATACCGATTTGGCATATTTCATCTCTTAATCTTTTCCCTTTACAGTCATTCACATCTTTTCATCTTCTCTGCCAGAAAAACCCTTTTTCAAGGTATCTGATCATAAAAAGTTGTGTACCATACACTTATACTTTTTTGCATTATACTATGTAACCTTAGTTGCATACTAACTACGTATGCATATTTTTACAACTTATTTTATTTTGTAGATGAAGATGGAATCTTATGCACCTGTTCCTGCTGCCGATTTTGGTAATCTCCCCAACGCTCCGGCTATTCGTTCGGAAACTTCACCTTCGCTTTATAAAGCCAATGAAGTCAGGAACCTTGGCAACCATAAGAGGTTTCTTGATGAAGGTATTTATTTGACCATCTGACTTTCTCTTAAATTGGACTTTAAGCCTTTTGTAACGTCATTGCTTACTTCGCATCTTATTAGCAGGTCCAAGTGGTGTATCCCACGATTCCTCCCGTGCAAAGCGTGCGTGCTTGAATCCTGATAACTCATCTCCATTGATCCCCAATATCAATGACTTTATGAAAGTGCCACTCACAATTTTTGCTGAACAATTTTCTTTTTTACAATCCTGTGCACCCCTTCAATTAGTACAAAAGTTTGCTGACCTTTCTCCCGCAGAATAGCTCTATGTTGACGCTCAATCGATATTATTCAATTTGGCCAAAGATTTTAACCGCCTTCACCAAAAATCAGCTGCTCTTGCTAATCCACCAGCAACATCATCGACAGAAGCACCCAAGATAAACTTGTTAGAAGAGGACAATGCCAGACTTTCTGCCCAGCTTGCAGTTGCTGTAACCGCACTTGTACAGGCGGAGGAGCGCATAAATGTTATGATGTTAAAGAGACAATATGATCAAGACCAACACAACGCTGAGAAGAAGTTCATGGAGTCCAAAATTTCATCTTTATCTGCAAAGCTAAACGAGGCGGAATGCCATATTGTCTTTCTGAATGAAAGTTTTAGTGACTGGATTGCGGCCCAGGAATCATGGGGCGCAAAACATGATGCGGTGAAGGCAGAGTATGATATCCTTCGAAAGGGTTTACCGAAAATCCTCCAGCACGCTCTTGATTGCAAAGCTGTCGAGCAGCGGTTTGGTGCAGCAATGGTAGCTGCGCGTGCTTATCAGCGCACCTTGTTCTGGGATGTTATTTGTCAGGAGATGTATGTACCACCCTAGATTCATCCGAAAGTTTCTGAGCTTCTCTCTAATGGAACGAAAGAAAGATACGACCAAGCTTGTGCCCGGCTTGAGCAGATACCCATTCCCTGTTTGCAACTTTTAGTGAATGATTCTAACGTCTCCGCACAGGAGATTGTAAATGACAAGTTTAACTGAACTTGTTAAGCTACCTAAAATGGATGTTGTTTGTCCATGTTGGGTAGAAATTTTTTGTTAGTGAGGGATGGGCCTTGCAATCTTAGAGGTTTCGCATCCCTATATTATATTTTTCTTTTTTATTTACAGCAGGGTATGCGTCTGATCGCTGCGTGCTAGGATTGCATACTCTCCTTGATGTAGGGCAACGTTCTAGCCAAGCCACCCAATTAGTATATATTAGATATTTAGATTTTTTATTTAGCTACATCATCATGATAGGCGTTTAGACTTTTCATCTTTTTGCTCTAAATGTAACTGGTAGACTTAAATTTCATTGTTATATATATGTCCTTGTTATGTGCATTTTTACCATTGTATCTTGCGAATGCGTTATGGCAGATATAACGATTCTTTACAATTCCTTATGCATTTCATAACTTATTTTAGAATAACTACCATGATTTCATGACGGGAGTGACCCATCAATCTTATCACGGTCTTTTTATTCTTGCACCAACAATCCAATGTTATACGCAAAGTAAGCAAACCAACGCTTGTAAGTTTATACTCAAGACTTTTATAAAAATTTTATAAGTGTTTTACACATAAGCAATCTAATGCAACTTATCCGTATTTAAGACAAACCAATGTCTTTATTCGAGAGTCTTCCGGCCACGCCAATGTCCGGGTATTTTTAAACAAGTAAACCAAACTTGTATTTTATAGTCTAGACTGTGCAAGTCTCCGTCTTGCGCGGTGTACAAGCGTTTGAAACATTCCAATGTTTTACTACTGTCACCATTAAAAATAGTATTAGTAACCAAACTAAACTATGCCACTTGAGACTCGGAGTGTGTCCATGTGCAGCTTAGGGGCATGCAATCAACAAATGTAAAAACACACAAGTTATTGGCTTAAAATGAATGATTCAATTTATTTCAAACATCTTTTGATCAACACTTAGTTGTCATGTTTACAATGGAAAATGGAAAATTACATAATAAAAAATTTCAAACAGTTGTTTTGGGGTGATCAATCCCTCTGTTGTTTTTTATATGTAGCACCGTTTAAGTGTTTGTGCATGCCATGTGCGTTTTATTGCTCTTCCATCTAAACTCGCTAACCGATACGCCCCTGTATCGCTTACACCAATAACCTTGTATGGTCCTTCCCATTTAGGTCCAAGTTTACCCGTGTCTTCCGCTCTGCTTGCTTCATTTTTCCGCCATACCAAATCATCCAATTGGAAAGATAATGGTTATACGCGCTTGTTATAGTAGCTCACGATTCTTTGCTTGTTGATTGCTTCTTTTATTGCTGCCATTTCCCTACGCTCTTCAACTAAATTTATATTTTCATGCAGTTCTTCGCTATTGCTACTTTCATCGAAGGAAGCTATGTGCATGGTCGATACATTTATTTCCGCGGGTATTACAGCCTCGGACCCATAAACCAAACTGAAAGGTGTTTCATTAGTCGCACCTTTTTGGGTCGTGCGGTGTGCCGATAGCACATTTGGTAGTTCATCTATCCAACCACATCGGCACAACCCAAGTCTTGCTTTGATACCTAACACGATATCTTGATTTGTTACTTCACACTGGCCGTTTGCCTGGGGGTGTGCAACTGATGTGAACATTTGCTTTATATTTAGTTCTTGGCGCCAATTACTGAATGGGTTCCCTTCAAATTGTGTGCATTTGTCACTTACTATTTCATTTGGTATTCCAAACCGACAAATGATGTTCTCCCATACAAAATTGCGGACTTGCTTGCCAGAAATTGTTTTGAGCGGTTTGGCCTCTACCCACTTTGTAAAGTAATCTATGGCCACAACCATTAACTTTATCCCTCCTGGTCTTGTGGGAAATGGTCCCACTATATCAATTTTGCAAAATGGCCATGGAGAAGCAACTGGTATCATTAGATGTCGCGAAGCTTTGCTTACCAGTACATGCAGCTGGCATGACCGACATTTGAGTATTACCTCCGCGGCATCTCTGTACATTGACGGCCAATAGTATCCAAGCTGCATTATCTTGGACGCGACTGTTTTGTGTCTTGAATGCAAAGCGCACATCCCTTCATGCACTTCCCGTATAATTGATTCTGCTTGAGTTAGATTAAGACACCGCAAATGATGTCCCAAAAAGATTTTCTATATAGGATGCCTCTGTGTAGCAAATACATTGGTGCTTTCATTTTAATTTTCCTTGCCTCTGTTGAATCTATTGGCAATGTTTCGGTGCTTAAAAATTGCACTATCGGTGTCATCCAACTTGGTTCATCTTCTTTGACTGCGGCAGATATGCCGTCTGTATCAATGGATTTAACTTTCACTTCCTCTACCCAAATTTCTTTTTTGAAATGTCTGAACCTTAAGGCAGCCAGATTACTGAGCGCATCCGCCCTTTTATTCAGCTTTCTTGAAACCTGCATTATCTGGAATATATCGTAGTCTACCTCAAGTTCTTGCACAAGCTTAAGATATTTTTGCATTGACTTCTCATGTGCTTCAAATATCCCGTTGAACTGGTTTGCAACTAACTGTGAATCAACATATACTGATAACTCTTTTACCTCCAAGTATTTCGCTACTCGCATTCCAGATAATAATGCTTCATACTCAGCTTCATTATTTGTTACAAGGAAGCTAAATCATAGCGCAAAGGTATACTCCTCTCCTTCTGGACTTTTCAGGACTATTCCCGCCCCTGCGCCTTCTGGACCATAGGGCCCATCTGTGTACATTTTCCACACCTGTTCGGGTGGAGGTGGTATGATTCGTGCGAGATTTCAATGTCTCCGGCTGTTTCAGCCAGATTATCTGCTAGGACTTGCCCTTTTACCACACTTCTTGGTGAGAAGCTTATCTCGTGTTCACCTAATTCAATAGCCCATTTGCCCATGCGACCAAAATTTTCTGGTTTGTATAGAACCTGCTCAACAATTATCAACGAATGTAAAGTTGCAAGAATTTTTCAAGCAGTTTTAGGCTTTTGACAACATTTTGTTTTTGTCATACCTGCTTTATTGGTTGGTTCGTTAAGACCATTATTGGATGCGCTTGGAAATATCCCCTTAAGCGTCTGGCCATATGTACAAGTGCATAAACCAGTTTTTCGGTGGTAGGATAATTTAATTCGCTTCCTGTTAAGGCTTTACTAACAAAATATACAGACATTTACACCTATTTGCACAACATAATACATATAATTTTAAATGTCTATTGAATAAGAAATAACTAGGTTTTAGTTTGAAGTGCGTACATGCCCCCTGTTTGCTATCAATACTGAACTTATCGCTTCTTTTGATACCGCTAAGTAAAGTATTAACGTCTCTCCTGCAACCGGCGCAGTCATCGTCGGCAATTCCTTTAACAGTCTTTTCATCTCCTGAAACGCAACTTCTGCTTCCTCTGTCCATTTGAAAATCGTTTTCATTAAGCAATTTTTCAGCATCCCAAAAAAGGGCAACGATCACTCTGCGGATTTTGATAAGAATCTTGTTAACGCGGCCAATTTACCCGTTAAACTTTGCACCTCTTTTTTATTTCTACGCGATGGCATACTTTCGATAGCTTCTATTTTCTTTGGATTTGCGCGTATCCCGCGCTCAGTGATTATATGACCAAGAAACTTCCCTTCTTCTTCTCCAAAGCTACACTTCGACGGATTGAGCTTCATGTTTATCTTTCTTAATGATGCAAATGTTTCTAATATATCATCCAATAAACTTTGCTCTGTTGTGCTTTTTATCACCAAATCGTCAACATACGCTTCTAAATTTCTGCCAATTTGACTTTTAAAAGCTTCGTCTATTATGCGTTGGTATGTTGCTCCAGCATTCTTTAAACCAAACGACATTATTGTATAACAATAAATGCCTTGGCTGGTGTGAAAGGCAGTTTTATCCTCATCATCTGCTGCCATCTGTATCTGATGGTACCCTTGGTACGCATCCAAAAAATATTTATACCGGAAACCAGCTAGCGATTTGACTTTCCAGTCTATTTCTGGTAAAGGATAATTATCTTTAGGTCAGGCCTTATTAATATCTGTGAAATCGACGCACATGCACCAAGACCCATCGGGATTTTTTACCAGTACTGGGTTTGCTACCCACGTTTGGTACCGTACTTCTCGTAATATGTTTGCTTTAACCAATTTTTCTACCTCTACCTTTAACCATTCTCTTCTCTCTGGTGCCATACCGTGTTTCTTTTGGCGTACGGGTGTCAGACTTGGGTTTGCATTAAGCTTATGCTCAGCTATTTCCCTTGGCACACCGATCACATCTTCTTCTTTCCATGCAAAAATATCTGTGTTAGAAGTTAATATGTTACGAAGTTTAAACTTCGTTTCATCAGACAATCCTTCCGATTTTGATTTTTTGATCTGGATATCGTGGACTTGTGATGATCATGCAGCTTCGCAGCTGCTCCTCTTCACTTGGCTGTTTTGCGGCTTGTTCTACAGCCGCAACACTTGCATCTTGTGTTTCTGACCTTATCGTCGCGATTCCTAATGGAGTTGGGAATTTTATATGACCATGTACCGTGGAAGGAATGGCCGCCAACTTTTGCAATGTTGTGCGTCCTAAAAGCGCATTATATTTTGAGTAAGACCTTACTACGGCAAATTCTACTGTTGTACTTCTTACTAACTCCTTATTATCCTCATCTACCAGCTCTAATTCCAACTCAATGATCCCAATTGGCCATGCTGACTCCCCAGAAAACCCTGATAATGCGGTGCTGAGAGCTATTAGCTTTGCTCGTACCGCTCTAGGCAGTAACCGGAAACAGTGTTCATACATTATATCGACGCCGCAACCAGTGTCTATGTGCAATCGTTTTAGGATGTACCCACAACCTTTAACGCGCCCTTTAATTGTGATGGGTGCATCTGATGGTTCTTGCGCTATCGCCGAGAATAGGATGGGAGTATTTTCCCATTCCTCTGGAAATTCTATTTTACATCGCTAATTTGCTCGTCCGCTGATGACCATGTTGATAGTTTTCTCTGTTTCCCTTCCATCATTCTTTCTTTGCCATGGATACTCTTTTTCTCCTTTTGGCTTCTCACTTGATGCTTTTCCACCCCTCTTCAAGTGTTGCAATCTTCCTCTTTTGAGTTCAACAACTACCTTATCGATTAGATGCCGACATTCATTGGTTTCATGACCATAATCATCATGAAAATCACAAAATTTGCTTTTGTCTCTATTCCCATACTTTGACAAAGGTATCGGGAGATCAAAGTTTTTGCATACTGCCTCCGCAGCCAATATTATTTTGGTGTTTTTGTGAGGTCTTTTATCAATGCAACATTATCAGCGTGGTTAATTTTATACCTTTGGCTTCCTCCCCCTTGTTATTGTTAAACTTGCGTTATTTGTCATTATTGTAATTACCACCTCGGGATGGCCCATTACTACTATAACTCTTGCCAGATTCAGACCATCTTCCTTGTGTCTGATAATAATTGTCATCAATATCCATGCTTGAAGAGGTATTTCCACAATTTTGTTTTATGTCTTCTTGCGCACGCATATAATCATGTGTTTCTTTTATAGCTTCTGCGAAAGTTTCTGCCACTCTTCTGCGCAATCGTTGCCACAAAGAGAGATGTCTTTCAGTGTCTATGCAATGTATAAAGCCGGAAACCTTCTAACTTTTTGGGAGGTCTTTTATTTTGGCCACTTCCTTTGTGTACTTATCTATGATTTCCCCCAAGCTTTCTTTTGGCTTTTGTTTGATATCGTGGCATTCCACGTGCGTTCTTTTGTGGGCGCGTAAATTGTGGAAATTTAACAGGAATCTTGAGCGCAAATCCGCAAAGCCTGTAATGCTTTGGGCTGGAAAGTTGTTGAACCATTCCCTTGCTACCCCTTGCAGCACTATTGGTAGCATATGGCATGCTACTGCGTGACCCAAGCTGTGCGTTCTTGTGGTTCCTTCGAATTTTTGCAAAAAATCATCTGGATCTGACAATCCATCGTAACTTCCTAATGTTAACGGTAACACAGGTGTCACTATAAAAGGATGATTTGCAATATGCGACACAAATTTTTATGTTGTAGGAGATAATTCAAGGCTTTGTTTAGCTTTTTGTCCTTGCATTACTGTAAACCAGTTGTTCATAAACTCTTGAACTCGTGCTGGTTCATTAAAAGATGTAGCCAAATGCGGCAGCGCAACTTGCTGCAACTGAGATATAAAGCTGTTGGATTGAGTCGGGACATATTGCGTCCTACTGTATTGATTGCTTGCAGCATCAAAAATTGGTTGCGAAGACACATATGTCGTTAACCCTTGTTACGGTGTCAACATAATATATGAACCATCTTGGTTTCTCAGGCCCATCTGTCTGTTTCTTTCCTGAGCGTTCTCTGTGGTAACCCTCTCGATAGGAGTTTCGGGTTCGACCGAAGTGATGATTGGTATGGTGCCCACACAGGTGGTTTTAACTTTAAAACCTAGTGGAATGGATTCGCTTGGAGAACCAAAGCTCAAATTTTTTGGCGGCAGATCTTCAAATGGTTTGAAGCTAGTTCTTGTTTCTAACACGCTTCTATCGGGAGAGTGCCACCAATTCTTAGATGATTCTTTTGAAACCGTTTATGATGCGGATGGTCCTGTTTTGACATTTAATGTCGATGGAGGCTTCGATGCGCCTTTGACTGGCGCAGGTGGCGTCGGTGGTGTGTTCATACCAGTCGTCGTAGGTGTTTTGAAAAACTGGACTTACTGGAGAATCCGATCGCCCCTGATTTTTTGCATTCTTGTTTCCTCCACCCATACTTGCTGACAACTTTGAAAATCTGAAAGTGACCGATTAATTAAACAAAAAAGTTTTACGGAAAGAAGATATATATAATAAATTATATAAAACACAAATTCCAATCTTATTTGTTCACACAACTGGTCCCACGGATGGCGCCAAATGATCAAGCATATTTGCACGAGGTAAAGGTGAACCAACACTTGAGTGCATGAAAGGGTTTAATGACTAACAATATTCGAACCTCCGACCTTAGTCGTGGATAACCCACATCGGTATCATTTTGATTCCGATAGGGTGGCCGATTTGAGAGTCCACCAACAACCCAGCATACGGGGTTGAGTGGCCCAAAGACATGAAGGTTTCATAGTTTGTAACATACCTGAAAGTCTTTACGTGAATGATCGTATGAAACTTGTTCGTACAATAATGTGTATGCTATGCTACGTATTATAAACATATGATGTTTTTAGGGTTTGGGAGCTATGTATTTATAGGCTCACGAATTAGGGTTTTGATAGGATCTCATCCCTAATTAAATGTGATCTTATCCCAACTAACTTTCGTTATTTAAGGAAAAGAATCTGAATTAATTATACCGTACATTCTTCTAGTATATACTGGACCCTTATGCAAGTATACGAAACTCACATCAGATGGTATAGACGCATAGAGTGCGACTATACCCGTGCAATATATCTTACATGGCAATTAGTGTGCGGTTTCAGGACTTTGGATGCGTAATCCGTATGGTCATGCGGATATTATGTGTATCATTGTGTTATCATTTTGAAGGTGTATTGCACAACTATTTGACACTATTAAAAGAAAAGAAAATTATTAAAAGAAAAAAACTATTAAAAAGAAAAGAAATTATGTGAACATGCATTAGCGTTGGTAACATGTTAATTTTGTAATAATACCGTGGTTTTAAAATGTAAATATGTCTTCAATTACCTTTTAATTAGAATGTTCATATAACATTGTGACTGAACATCAAATATTAATTGATTCTTACACCTTGATGAATAACATGTTTCTCAGCTGTTGATATACCTTCAGTAATAATGTGTTTTTTGGTTGGGTTACGGGCTAGATTGCTAGGTGAACACTTGAGGTCTTAGTCTGGTGTTTGGCTATTACTGAACCATCGGTTGGATTGGATTAGACTACAGCTATATCGGAGTTTTGGGGATTCTCAATGAGTTTTCGGGTCTGAATTTTGAAGGGCACGGGCTCTGACACCAGGTACCCATTTGAGTTTGTTGAAGGTTACTTGAAAAGGTTTTTTCCACAACTGCTTATCAGCTCAAGAAAGTTTAGAATTGCCTGGGATAATTTTTATTACTAATACATTCAATCTCCTTTTTAATTGAAAATTTTAATTTCAGTTTATACCACACAAATAGTTGGCTTAATGCAGGGTCGATTCACAACACTAACATGCTGATAAACTCAGAAAATTTTGCATGGTTATTTTTATCACCCGTTGAACACATGTGATTTAAAGCTTGTATTGTGAGTCTTATAAATGAGACGTTATAATGAAACTATAAACAATTGATTGTTGAATTGTAAATGTATTCATTAATAACCTTTACGATAATAATATAATAACGGGTTTCGTCATTCTAATTTTATCATACAACTAATCAATATCAAGTTGTTAAAATAAAATGTCTTAATGAGCATAAGGCTATTTGATGCACATGAGTTAGTTATGAGTTAGTTAAGTTGTCAATCTTTGTGTTACTTTCTTTTTTCACTAATGGTAAAATTGTGCATTAAAGACATAAGATTATAATTGTGCTTAGAATACAAATATTTCATAAGTTTGGTTGCAACACATATTAAAACACTAATGGATGTGTTCGGGATTGTAATTTTATCATACCGTTAATTACTACTCCCCCGTTTCTATTTTATTGTCAATTATTTTATTTTGGGATGTCTCGAATTAATTGTACGCTTTCATAAATAGAGAAAACTAAATAAATTAATGCCTATTATGTTCTTAATGTATGTTGATAGAATTAAAGGAGAAATAAAAGGTAATGGTAGAATGGAAAGAAAATAAAAAGTATAATATATTTTCTTAAACTATGCGTTTTTGGTCTGGAGACAATTAATATTGGACGAAGGGAGTATCAATTATAACGATTCCAATTTGTTTGATTTAGAGTTGTGGTGTAACACACTTGATTTAAATCTAGTGAAAGTATGCAAGTTATTTATAATTTTAAGACCACAGCTTATGGTCCGTTAATGGCCATCACCACAGTCCGCCATTATACGCCAGTGTGTCACCACCATAAGCAGCGATTCATCAGTAGCTCCGTCCATTGCTACTGCAACGGTTGTGTAACGATGTGAGGTGGGTCCCAATGGGCCTTTTGTGTTAAATTACATATGAAATTGATATAGCGGTTGAGATATAGCCGTTTTTAAATCATTTAATTTTACACTATAAATACACATACCTCATAAACCATCTTTACACACTCAAACTATTTATTTTCTCATACTTTCACTCTTATAAACGTAACAATAATGAGTAATTCTCAAAATTTCGATAGTGATAACGAATGTCCTTCGTCGGATTCTGATGTAGATTTGATTGAAGGCGGTTATAATGCACTCAATGTACTCGACTCGCTCGATATGTTGGATGTTGAAGATAATGCTCGTAGAATTAGGAGGAGACGTCAGTTGAATAGTGACCGAATTTCTACCTGAATTCGTATGTTCAACGACTACTTTTTCGACGACCCAATTTTTTTGGGAGTTTATTTTAGGAAACGCTGCCGAATTTCATGAGAGTTATGAGCAAACCACGCATCATACACTCCGTAAAAATTTAATCGATCACATTTGGACACTCCCGGATGATTATCTTGTTCGAAACAATTAGTATTATTCATTGTCTTTAATTTTGGTAATCTTTGTATGCTTTAATTTAATAATAATAATAATGTAATGTAGTGTTTTTATTTAATGTAATGTCTAAATTATAATAATGTAATGTTATTTTTACTTTAATAAAATGTAATATGTTTAATTGTTATTTTGTATTTAAATAATAATTGAAAATGGGTAAAGTTAACCTATAAAACAATAAAATTCATCATTTTGATAGACCACAAGGTTTAAATCCTGCATGGTACAAATGGGCCCGAATCCTATACCCACCTGTAATGTACATGCGATATCTTTTAAATACAGTACACCTTTCTCGTGTACGAAACCATTTTCATAAATCTTAGTAACCGTACACATATCTTGTGCACAAAAATAACATACACATAACCTGTGTATAAAATCATTCTCTCGATACATAACATTCACATCAATTGGTGGCAATTATCATGTCCACATAATTCAATGGTGGCAATTATCATGTCCACATAATTCAATGGTGGCAATTATCATGTCCACATAATTCAATGGTGGCAAATTATCATGTCCACATAATTCAATAATAATCCGCAGAACTTCTGTCTGCATAATAATTCATTCAAGGAATGTTTTACTTGTGTCTATCTCGTCAAACATTTATAAAAACATTTCATGTATTCGCGGTTCAAAATATATTTCAAAAGCATTTAATAAAGCAGTTGTAAAAAACAGAGCATGTATTCTCAGTCCCAAAAATGTAAAGAGTAAAAGGGAATCAAATGAAACTCACCATACTGTATTTTGTAGTAAAAACACATATAACATCATTGAACAAGTGTAAGGTTGGCCTAGGATTCACGAACCAAAATTAAGTATATATATTTATATGTTGGTCAATATTTGTCTAATACTTTAAGTAAGGTCATAGTGTACCACAATCCTAATGCTCGAGACTAATATGCAGAAGTCAACAAAAGTCAATTTGATTCAAAATGATTTTCAAAATTTATACATGATCATTATATAGTTTAAATATCGTCATTTTATATTTTAAATATTTTTAAAAGATTTATTAGAGTAAATAATATAATTCATTTATTAATAATGAAATTTTATATTAACAATGATATTCCTATTAAAAATAATAGTTTTTGTAAAAATGATATTTTTAATATTAATAATAATGCTTTTAATAATCATAGTGATAAAAATAATGAAAAATGATAATTTTATCTAAATCAATATCTTTAAATTTCATCATGATACTCATACTCATTATTTCCTAATCAATTTGTTAATAGTTTTTAAATCGTCTTTTATATCGCGTTCATTTTAATAATAATAATAGTAATCATAATAATTAAGTGTTACTAATATTAGTTTTAATTATAATAATACTAATAATAATAAATATTATGATAATGATAATACTAATAACTATTTTAATGATAATATTAATAATAATACTAATTATAACTTTAACTATAATAACGATAGTAATAATAATAGAAATAACAATTTTTAATGATAATACTTTTTATTGATAATGATAATAATAATAATAATAATAATAATAATAATAATAATAATAATAATAATAATAATAATAATAATAATAATAATAATAATAATAATAATAATAATAATAATAATAATAATAATAGTAAATTAGATAAAAACAAGAACGACGATAATAACGACGATAATAATAATCAATTTTAATAATAATACCAAAATTCAATTGATAACAACTTCTAATCTGTTCATCGAATCCATTCGATATCTAAATGAAAAGTTTATAGTTTTTCGCCAGCTTTCCAACGACATGTATATCATATACCTTATCTCAATCGCATATGTATCTAATTCATAAATCATCAAAACTATCTAACGACAAAAATTAAACATACAAGCATGCATAATCCTATATACTCGAGCACTAGTCAGAGATACACTATTAATATATAAAAGTTAAGTTATGAGTGCTCACGTATCAATATTGAGATTCAATATTGCAGGAAAGTACGTAGACGCAACGGAGATGATAAACACCTGATTGACTCACGAGTAAAACCCCTGAACCATACCCATCACCTCCATAGCTATAACTCATAATTTCCTTAGCCCTTAAAATATATGCCCAAGTCCGGGTTTGAACCCGTGACGTCCCGCTAACCCAATAACATCCTTAACCATTAACATCCTTCTTCTTCTGTTCTAAATGGAATCGACCAGGGGCAACAACCATCATCATCTATCTATCATAATTATCATCATCATCGTTATCCAATTTATCATCACTCAATATCTTTTATTAACATCATCTTGATCATTAGCTACATCATGAATTCATAATCATAATTATACGCGTTAATACACATCTCATCATCATCTTTCCTATATCATAATATCATCATTCTATACGTACAACCTCATCATCATCATCCTTATATCTTTTAATCGAGAAAAAATATATAAATATCATCATCTCAACTCATTCACTCGTTGCAGTTTATCCAGAAAAACAGAAATTGGGTCACAGCCCTATAGTTGAACACGGCCCACCAATAGGAACAACATAATTACGGCCCAACATGAAATCATAAAAATTATCGGCCCAAATAATAATTCAAGGATTGTGGCTCACGAAAATCAATTAACTGTTATGTTTATAAATGAAATTTCAAATGGCAAGATAAAAAAATATAAATAACGTATGCACTGATGATGGAGTTTATGATAGGGAGAAAATAGTGAAAGTTAGTGAAAAGAATGTTAAAGGTATTTGTACTGATGTGATATTGATGTTGTGCTGATATGGAGGAAAGAAGGTCTGTTAATGAATTGAACGATAAGGAGTGACAAGTAAGATACAAAAATGGCAAGCATAACACGTGGATAATAGCGTCCACGTATGTCTTGTAAATCATCGAACATTTCCTAGTTTGTTGTCATGTAAGAGCTCCCTTCTTTATCAACTTTTTCCCTTTTATATTTTTATATTAATATATAAATATAAATATAAATATAAATTAATATTAAAATAAATACAAATTAATATTAAAATAAATATAAATATTATCAAATTCACTTAATTGAATTTTAATATTATGTTATTATAAATCACATAAAAGTTATTCGCATAATTTTAAAGCAGAAACTGGAATTAGTCACAAGTTATTCATGGTGATGTCTTCGATAATACGTACAGTAATAGCCTAGCCCTTTTTTGGGTAAAGGGTTTTCACCCGGCAACTTGGATTAATGAACGAGAATAACGAATACAAGAAAGGTTCAGTGACTATAGACAAGCTCTATAGTCCAAATACAAACCAAAGAAGCCAAAGGTAACAAAAGCTAGACACAACCAAAGGGGACTAAAACACACCCCTCTAAAACATAGAAAATTGCACCAAAACATCAATTGATCTTCCATGTATTCTTTATGCGATGCACATGCACTGAATCCTTGAACCTTAATGACATCAACTTAAGCCTTATCGACGAATAAACCATCTGAAACAGCATCTGCTCTGATTGAATAGCCCAGCCCTTGGGTACACATTGTTTAATCGTGTACTAAGATTACTACGGACCAACTACTACCTTGTGATGTTATTAAAAGGCAGTTGAGAAATGGCCAAAACATTAGATTTTAGCACGATTTGTGCCCCGTTCTTTCAATCGCTTGTACCATTTAGACATTCAACCTGATTGCCTTATTGCAGATAAGCAGGACTCGAATGGGTGGAAATGGTCTTGGTCTAGGGTGGGTATCGGGGCTAGAAATAGCGGAAAACTAGCTGAACTAAGTGTCGAACTGCAGCAGGTTTCGATGGTTAACCTGGATGACACTCGGGTGTTCAAGTTAACATCGGACAACATGTACTCGTTTTGTTCTGCTAGGAAGATTATGAACCAAAAGCTATTACAGGTCCCGCAGTACAAAACGACATGGTATAAGTTTTTACCTAGAAAGTTAAATATTTTCTTTTTGCATTTCCAGTTAGATGCATTACCTTTACGTTGGAATCTCTCCACAAAAGGGATTGACCTAAATACTATTGAATGCCCGGTATGTAATAACGGGGTCGAGGATTGTGGTCACTTATTTTTTGGTTGTATGGTTACTTGCGAAGTGTGGCATTCCAATTGGATTTGGTTATCTTGCAACATACCGTTGTTTGGGTCGTGGAAACAAGTTTCATCTTATATCGAGACGTCACAAGTAACAGAGAGTGTCAAGAATTAGATTTTCGTGATTGGGGTTACTTCACTTTGGTCTTTATAGCGGTTTGATATGGCTGAAACAGACGGTTTTATTTGTGCGGTGTCGTTAGGTCGCAACACGTTAGAATCAACCACCAAGAGGGGGGTAATGTTTTAAATTTATATTTAGCGGGGCCTAAATCGTACTACTTCTTAGTATGAGAAAGGGAAGTATGACCTAGAATCGTATTTTTGAGATATCAGTAGAATCGAACCTATATTTAAACCTAAGATAGTTATGAAGGAGTAGTGGTTACTTAATTTTTGGGATTTTCTAATTTATAAGACAGATAAAGTAAATGCGATAAAATTCATAATTTAGATAAGGTTAAAGTAAGTGCATACTATGATTTCACTAGTTATTCTGCCGAGATTATGGAATGCTGGCTCATGAATAGACAGAGGCCTTGTATTCATTATACTGGTCCTAAACGCCCCTGTCATAAGACATGTCACTGGGTACTGTGATAGGCTTGAAGATTCTGAATAGATGGCAACGTCCCTTACCCCCGACGCCCGTGCAGTCTGACTACAGGCATACACGTTCAGACGTCTCATCCAATTGTGCGACTCGGTTGGGTGATGTATTAATATTCCACAAAGGTCTAAACTTTCTTAAGCATAATAGAATACATGGTTTACCATATTCGAGAGACGTGATGTGTTTCAATGCTTTCGTTAATGATTGGTTTTAAAAGATAGTTAGGCCCTTAAAAAGAGTTTAACCATAAAGAACACCATGGCCAAGTCAAGCTGACTTCCATGAACACATTCGGTTATCCTAACGGTCCAATCCTTTATGTGTCTAAACAAACAGTTCCTTAATTAACTAAGAATCCCTCAAGCGGGGTGCAATACTTGAGACCGCGTAATGGTACAGTGTACTAATCAATACTGACAGGGTTCCATGGCCTAACTTAGCAGAGGTACAGCTTACAACAACCGCTGTGCTTAAGCATGCACATACGAAGTTTATATGCTTGGTGACTACATTAGCATGGTCTGGGACCGACAATATACTAAGGGTCTAGTCAGATGTTTCACTACGAAAGAGTCCTCAGTCGGAATCCAAAGCTCGATAGACTTACTACAACCGGTGTGCCTCAGTCGATCTTACGTTTTTATCTGATAGACTTCTATTACCAAGGGGTGACACAGATAATGTACTCTGAATCGGGGTTCACGACTTCCCAATAACAGAGCCAATAACTACATTCTATTAGTTGGAAAATCGATTGAGTTTAAAGCATAATCGGAAAGCATTTTAACAGCATACACAAACCATAACATTATTTCGGCATTATAACTGCTTACATCATACCATACACTAAAGATAACTACTCGCTAATCATGACAATAATATCACAGAACATAATGATAGAAGACAGTATATAAAGATAAAGGATAGAAGTAGCAGTAGATTAAACGACTTCCGAATACAAAAGTGACAACTTCAAGACTCCAGACCGCTCCTAATACAATCTTCGACGTTCTTCTCCGGGTACTAGTTTTCTCGCACGGAGTCGAAGACCTTGAAAGTATGACTATTATTGTACAAGAGAGAGAAAGAAGTGAATTGAAGTGTGTGTTGGAATGAATGACAAAGTCCCTTTAAATAATCCTAATTTTTTCTTGCAAACGGTTGGCAGGCCGTTTTGCAGGCCATTTGCAGGGGCCGTTTGCCAAGCCAAGCCGTTTGTAAGGGCCGTTTGCCCTGGCCGTTTGGCAGGCCGTTTGTGAGCCAGGCAAGCAGTTTGGCAGGCCGTTTGGCTTGCCTAGTCAGCTGGATTTCCTGGATCGTAACTTGATTTCTTGTCTTTCACATTTTCGCTCTAGAATCTTCGTTTTAGCTCCGATTCTCTTCATTCTTTTTACACCATCTTCGTAATTACCTGTTCTTCAATTCTAATCGATGAAGTGGGTATTTTGTCGACAAAGTTTGAATCTTTCTTATTTTTGGGACTTAATACCGGGGTGAAAACGTGACTTTTTTGCCGATATCACGGTTCAATAAAGGTATTATTTTCAATGATTCATTTTGAAACGATCCCAAACCGATTTAACAATTAACTTGTAAAAATATGACACATTTTTTTTTACATTGATATAAACCACCACAATCACAAATTTGAGTACATTTACATGCTCAAATGTTAGCACAAGTTTCAAAATACAACAAGATAAGAGTTTATATCTTCGGGAACTCAAGTCCCATAAGTTTAACCAATTGTTTAACCAAAACGACCCATTAGTGAGCATGACCGTCGGGACCATTACCAAAAAGCGCCTTCAAAAATCCACCACATGCAAGCTAAGCCAATCCATTACCCTTATCCTTCGATGCGCCACAATCGATAAAAAGGTAAACAACGAAGAAGTAAGCTACAATGCTTAGTGAGTGCAATACTTATATGCATACATACATAAACCACTTACTTGCGCGACTTACACAAAACCGCATACAAGATAGAATCACTAAAGCATATAACACAACCGAGTACAAGCTAGCATGTGAAATTGCATAAACAAGAATATAACTGCTACATTATCAATATACAACATATGAACGCAAAATGGTTAACCATTCCCAAATGTACTAGTCATCAAACGAATAGCACCAACAACCCGTGTATATGGCCAACAAAAGCGCCCCCCGGATAGAACTACCATATACACCCGAATGTGGCCAACAAAAAGTATACCCATCATTAACACTTACCATATCCTCACAAGTGGCCAACAAAGAGTGGACTACTAAGTAATCACACTAACCACTTTCCCCAAACTCAATGTGGTCAACAAAGAGCGAGTCATTAATCACTTCACTCACCACTTTTCCTAAACGCATTATGGCCAACAAAGAGTGAGTCATACATTAGAGACATCACCCACCACTATGTACCCAGTGACCAAAAAGAGTAAAACCTTTACAACCGGATAGTACTCGCCACTAAACCCGCAAGCAAACAATTTATATACACATACATATAATTACTCCACTCACCTTGAGCAATTAGATGAGTCACAATCTCTCTAGGACTTCAAGCTTGATCCAAGGGCAAGTCACCTAATCATATATCACAACATCAAGCTATAAACACTAGTAGCTTGACCCAAAAACCCTCAAGTGCAAATTTGACCCAAATTGCACCCAAACCACCAACTAGGTCAAACAAGATCCAAATACCCCAAATCACCCAAAGCTAGTGATTTGGTCCCCAACTCAACAAAATATAACTCATGGTTAAGTGCTAGGAGCACTTCATGACCCAGTTCAACCAAATGACTCATTTTGACCCAAATTGGGTTTACACCTAAAATCAACTTCTAAAGACACCCATTTGGGTTCCTTTCATCAATCTAATCACAAATACTAGTGATTATGCCCAAAATTCAAGTGTACACATGACCAAAAAGTTTTCCAACCCAAAACCCACCAACAAGGGTCATCAACACCCACAACTAGCTTCAAACACCCATTTATGTGCTAGATGTGTTTTATCAAGAACATGCAAGTTCAAACCCTAACACTAAATTGAAAGAAAATCGGAGTTAGTACTTACCACCAGTATTAAAAGATAGCTAGAAACAAGATGAACAAGGTTAACTCTTGCACTTTGGTGAGATTCAACCTTCTTCTTTCCCAAATCAAGCTTTCTCTCTTAAGAAATGGGTTTCTCACTCTAGAATGTTTGAGAGGTTTTGTGTGAGTTGAAAATGCAATTGAAGTGGGACTAAAACTGATCCACCAGCTATATGGTCGTCCATGTGTGAAAAGACCAATTAGCCCCTACTTAAAACCCTTTTAAAACACAAAAGGGCACCCAGTTCCGCATAAAGCCGCGTCGCGGCTCCCAAAGCCCGCAGCGCAGTTTGTAGTGTATTTTGGTGACAGAATGTACCACAACACAATCCTTCAACTCAGGTTAATACCCGCGACGCGGCCCCATATACCCGCGGCATGGCTCACAGTGCAATTCGACATCAGAAACTTTCCAACAAACTTACCATCAGGTATAGTGCATAGTCGCGGCGCGACCAAAATCCCCACGGCGTGGCTCTTCATGACATTGAATTTTTGGGTGGTACACATTTTGTAGTCATAGCTCTTTAGTCGATTGAAAGTGGTTGAGATTCATTGATCCATTCTCATTCCATCAATCCATATTTCTATACAAAGATATGCCTTGGCGACCAAGACTAATCAACCATATATATGTTAATGATAATTCTAGACAATATACAATTCTAATGATAACCAAATATCCATATATGGAATATATAGATGCCTAATGCACCCCCGCAGTTTCAGCGAGAGGAGGCCGGATGCTGAGACTGTCTTTAAAATCATCAAAGATAAGTCTTGGTAATCCCTTGGTGAAAATGTCAGCGATCTGAAATCGGGAAGGAACATGAAGAACTCAAACTTCGCCACGAGCTACTTTTTCACGTACAAAGTGAATATCCATCTCAATATGCTTCGTTTTTTGATGTTGAACTGGTACACCGGACAAGAAGATGGCAAAAACATTATCACAAAACACAAGAGTACATTTTGGTAACGGGCAATGTAACTCAAGTAGTAGATTACGTATCCAACAAGTATCAGATATGACATTGGCAACTCCACGATATTCTGCTAAGGCACTCGAGCGGGACAATGTCAGTTGTATTTTAGAAGACCAGGAAATAAGGTTATCGCCAAGATACACACAAAACCCAGATGTAGAACGCTTAGTTTCGGGACACCTACCCAATCGACATCGGTATAAGCAACAAGACGTGTATTAGATGACTTATATAAGTGCAAGCCGTAATGTAAAGTGTCTTGGTAAATATTGTAAGATGCGACGCAATACATGTAAATGAGGAGCACGCGGATCATGCATATGTAGACAAACCTGTTGAACCGCTTAAGAAATATCAGGACGAGTAAAAGTGAGATACTGTAACGCCCCAGCAAAACTACGATACTTAGTAGGATCATCAACATGAGGTACATCGGATCCACTAAGTTTCGTATTAGTGTCAACATGTGTGCGAACTGGTTTACATTGAGACATCCCTGCACGTTCTATAATATCTTTCGCATACGTGGATTACTGTAAAAAGAGTCGGTTCGGAAAATGTTCAACTGCAATGCCCAAAAAATAACTCAAAAGCCCTAGATTTTTCATTGCAAACTCATGAGATAACAAAGTAATAATCGATTTCCAGTGTGTCAATTGAGGCAGTGAGGATAATGTCATCCACATATAAAAGAATATAAACCATGTGCAAACCATTATGATATATGAAAAGTGAATTATCGCACCTACTATGAACGAATCCAATGGTAGTAACAACATCTGCGAACCATTGATAACATGCCCGTGGGGCTTGCTTAAGACCATATAACGAAATCTGAAGGAGACATACGTGATTCGGATATTTTGTATCACTAAATCTGAGGGTTGGTGCATATAAGCTGTCTCTCAAAAGGAGCCATGCAAAAAAGCATTCTTGACGTCTAGCTGATGAATTGGCCAACACTTTGATAAAGCAAGAGTGAGAACCATGCGATTAGTAGAAAGTTTGACCACAAGGCTAAACGTCTCATAACAATCAACTCCAACCTGTTGTGACCTGCCATCACCAACCAAACGAGCCTTATGTCTCTCAAAAGTACCGTCAGACTTATATTTATGCTTAAAAACCCACATAGAATGAATAATATGCATATAACTAGTCGTGGAACTAAAACCCATGTCTTATTATCAATTAAAGCATTATACTCTTCAGTCATAGCTAGTTTCCAATTATGGTCAAGTAACGCATCTTTAGGATTACGCGGTATAGGAGAAAGCTCGGTAGAAGTAGAATGATTAAAAGGAATCTTGGGCTTAAAAATACCCGACATGCTACGAGTGTGAATTTGTCTAATCGGGGAAGTGTGATGAGAAGGAGGTGGGCTCGGCTAGCTATCTGTGGGAAGTGTCGGTCTAGTTGGTAAATTAGGTGAGGAAACAGGAGAAGACTAGACCAAAGATGGTGTAGACAGGCCAGGAGAGACAGTGGGAGATGTTGGTTTTAGTTTGGTGTTAAGCCAATGGAGTAGATGGAGTGGAAATAATATTAGTGGGCTGCACTGATGGCACAACAGTACTGGGTCGTAGGAATAGATGCGGGTCATCAGTAAAAGGAGAATAATATGTTGTGAAGATTTATTAATTTTGGCGAACGAAAATTGTGTTTCATCAAACATAACGTGGCGTGCGATTATAATTTTGTTGGTTGTGAGATCATAACATGTATATCCTCGGTGATTAGAAGGATAACCAAGGAAGACACAAGGAGTGAAACGAGACTGAAGTTTATTTATAGTAGCAGAAGGTAGTAAAGGATAACATAAACATCCGAAAACATGAAGATGTTCATAAGCGGGGGTAACGTTGGTAGAGAATTTGTGTTGGGGTAGAATTGTGAAGAAGTTTACTAGGAAAAATGTTTAATAGATAGGTTGCCATTTGTAATGCATGGTGCCAAAAATTATGTGGTACGGAAGAGTGAGAAAGAAGTGTGCGCATGATATTGTTAATTGTAGGAATTTTGCATTCCGCTTTACCATTTTGAGAAGAAGTATATGGACATGAAAAACGAAAAGTCATACCATTATTGGCACAAAAGAAATGAAAAGAGTTATTATTTTATTGTTTGCCATTATCGCATTGAAAAGATTTAATGGACATATTAAATTGCATTTGTATATATATGGAGAAAGCAAGAAAAGTAGAGAAAACTTGTGATTTATTTGAAAATGGGAAAGTCCATAGAAAATTAGAGAAGTCGTCAAGAAAAAGTACATAGAACCGGTGTCTGACTGAACTTAAAATTGGAGAAGTCCAAACATCACTATGAATAATATCAAAAGGTAAAGAAGTAGAATTAATAGAATCAAGGAACGACAATTTTATTTGTTTACCAAAAATGCAAGATTGACAAATAGATGTCTTATTATCCTTATGACAAGAAATCGAATGATTATTCTTAAGAAAAGATAAAATACGGTTGCCGAGATGTCCCAAACGATGATGCCACAAGTCTTGAGACACAGAGATAGAGGTAGAGGGTTGACCAAGACTACGAAACACAGAAGACGGAAAGGGGTAAAGATCACCAGTACTATTACATCTCAGGATTTTGGTGCCCGTCAGGAAGTCCCTTACAGTAAAACCAAAAGGATCAAAGTCAAGAGAAACATGATTATCTTTAGATAAACGGCGTACGGGAAAAATTTTTTTAATTAAATGCGGAGAATGCAAGACGTGTTTTAAATATAAAGGATGAGAAAGAGTGGGAAAAGAAGTGTTACCATAGCCTTTAATTGGAATACCGTGACCATTACTGACAATAATATTTTTTAGAATACTTAAAGGATAATAAGTCATGAGTTTACTAGAATAGGAAGCCATGTGAGATGTCGCGCCCGTATCCATATACCAATTTTTTCATGTGGATGAAGAGACAATGTATTGTTTGACGGACCAGAAAACTGCGTTTGATATCCAAAAAAAGTTGAGAAATTTCTGTCGATACGACCACTACCTCCTCTACTACGGTTACCTAAATTTCTACATCCTCGACCACGAAAATTCTTAAACCCATTATTGTGTGAAGCCAAAGTAAAAGTGTTAGGGTTTGGAGAAGACGGCTTATTTGATGTCAATGGTACAGTAGTTGCGATAGGCATAGTTGGGTCCAATTTACTTGAGTCGCTCATGGTGAATCGTAAATGATTTTAATCAAGAAAAAGAAAATATAATAATAAAGGGATGAAGAGAAGATAAGGAATTCGAAACATAATGAATTTTGACAAAAGAGAAAAAAAATTAATTATCAAATATCTTTGCGAATCCTAAAAGCACATGCAGCTTCTGTTAGTTTATATTTTGTGAAATTGCAAGTTGATGATAATAACCAAGAAGAAAAAATTCGACATAAAGAAAAGTTAAGGAAGATTATGTTGAACACTTGGAATATGTGTCAGACTCTTAGCCAAAAGATAATAATGACGGTGAGCTGTAGAAAAAGAATCGGACGTATTTATGAGATATTTTTTTTTTCTCGTAAGAATAAAAGAAAAAGAAAGATCAAGAAGAAGGGTGATTAATAGGATCGATTGCTCTGATACCATGAAAGTTTTTGAGACTCAATGATCCATTCTCATTCCATCAATCCATATTTATATACAAAGATACGCCTTGGCGACCAAGACTAATCAATCATATATATGTCAATGATAATTTTAGACAATATACAGTTCTAATGATAACCAAATATCTATATATGTAATATATAGATGCCTAATATCGATGTAATTAAATTATATGCATTTAGATGACTTAAATATAGGGGTCATGATGTTTCAATTTGTAACTCATGGCTTCTATATCCGATGTAATTTTCTCTGTTAATAGCTTGTGTTAGGACCCCGAAGTTGTATAGTGTTAATGTGAAATATGCTTAAATGAAGGTTCCTTAGAAGAGGGTTATATAAGGAACCTAGGTAGTCCTAATTAGATAGCCATTGCATTGTAAATGAGTTCTAGAAGCTGTGGAATGTAAATCTTATTGATTTTCTCTCATACCGAGTCTCCTTCATACATACCGAATCTCATTCTAACTTGTCTTTTCTTCTAATCTCAACATGATCTGACCTATCATTTGGTATCAGAGCTTCCAGGGAGTGATATTACATCACTAGATCGATCCAGAGATTGAAGATTACAGAATCTGAGCACTCTCGGTATATTGAATCAGATTCGGTATATTCGAATCTGATAATCTGACGTTCAGATTCTTGTGATAAGTTCAGCGAAGGTGTATTAGGTTGATTAGAAAGAGTTTCGATCATCATTACAGCTTTTTAACATCAATCATGAAGAATCAAGTTGATTTTTAGAGTTCGTGGCTAAAACTCTCGGTATTGATCAATTCCTGCTTGATTCTGTATTTTAGTAAAGGTTTCAGGTTTCAGTTGTGATCGTGAGGTTTTTAATCACATTTCTGACGGTTTAATTTCATCAATTCTTCAAGTTTTGAAGATTTGATCGACATTCGGTAACGTAACTGCCATACCGAATCTGCTTCAAAGTTGTTAATTCTCATTAAGTGTTGCAGATTATGGTGTGTTTGTGATTCTATCACATTAGGTTTGATCATACGCAGCTAATTGGTGTGGTTTGAGAAAGGATTTGATTGAATTTCTAAGTTTTCATACTTAGACTCGGTATTGTCAACTGCTACAGTTGACATTAGGTATCCAATACATTCGGTATCTTTAATATTTTATATAATACTAACTTGTTTTCTTGTGCAGCAAGGTTACTGAATCTAATTCAAAGAAATTGGATAGTGTTTACATTCAAAATCATACAGAATTTGACTACCGAGTCAAATACCGAACTAGAGTCTCGCTATCACTTAATTCATTGGTTTTAAGTGTTCTAAGGCTTTAAATCTTAGGGTTACCGAATCCATACAGAATCTAGGTGTGTTACTTGTGTTACTGATCAGTTTCTGATACAGAATCTAGTTTACCGAATATCTACCGAACTTGCTACAGTACCGAACCACTTACCGAATCTACGGTACCGAATCAGATACTGAATCTGACATTTTTGTTAGATTATTATGATTTTTCATCCTAGATTTGTGTAATACCGAATCTTTAACGAATCTACCTCAATTTCAAAATGTCTACTCAAGATACTTTGATCATTGGATCAGATTCTCGTCCTCCAGTGTTGTTTGATGGTAAGTACACTCAGTGGCTTCACCGTATCACTCAGTACATAGACTACAAGGGTGAGAAAGCAAAGTATATATGGGCTTCTCTGAGAGATGGTCCAGTTGTGGATTATCATCCAAATACTAGTATGCCAAATCTAGTCTATGAACTTTCTAGTGATAAACGTGAGAGAGCTCAGGGTGACATAGAGGTAAAGAACATTTTTATGCAAGCTATCCCGTATGATTTGTTTGAAAATATGGATAGAAACACCACAGCAAAAGATATATGGGATGAGATCAAATGACAACAAGAAGGCTATGACATGTCAGATGTCACTAAATTGAATAAGGCTCTGAGATTTTATGAAGATTTCAAACAGGAACCCGAAGAACAACTCAAGGATACCTACCATCGTTTCAATGGTGTCCTCAATGAGTTGAAAAGGTGCAAGATTATAAAAGTAAATGCCGAAGTCAACATGAAATTTCTTAAAAAGCTCAATGTTGATTGGCTTCCTTATGGAACCATTGTTCGATCTACCAAAGAGATTGATAAGATGACTATTCATGAGCTTGTTGGAGTTCTTATACATTACCAACCTGAAGTGTCTAAACTTCAAGAAGAAAGGAAAGAGTCGTCTCCAAGTGATCCTCTTGCTCTCATTGCCAAAAAGAAGAGCAAATCATTTACGACTTTCGAAAGCTTGTCCAAGAAAGTGCTTGTTGAAGAAACAACTGATTCTGAAGAGTTGAATCTTTCTGATGTTGATGATTCTCACCTTAAATTAGTCAAGATGGCAGCCATGTTCACCAAATCCTTGAACAAACACAAGTTCAAAGGCAAATCAAGCAATCAACGCAAGAACTCATCTTCATCCTCCTACTACAAGAAACCTGATCAATCAAAACAACAACGTGCTGATGATTCCAAGAAGGATGATTCCATCTATTTCAATTGTGGCAAATCTGGTCATTACTCTCGTGAGTGCAAGATGCCTAAGGAAAAGGATGCAGCTTACTACAAGAAGAAAATGTTGATGGCAAAGATTGTGGAAACAGGAGGAGAGCTGAAACCGGTTGATGATACTTGGTTTAACTGGACTGATGATTCTGATTCAGAGGTGGAACATGCAAATGTTTACAAGGTGACCAAGCTCATCAAAGCAAAGGAACCAATGGAGAATTCTGACTCAACATCTGATGATGATGAGGTACAATCATCTAAAATCTCACCCGATTTTATAAAAGTGCAAAATGACATGATGAAGAATCTGGTCTCAATGTCAAAAGAAGTTAAAGGTTTAAAATTTGAAAACAAGGTTTTGAAAGATAAAATCAAACTTTCTGAGACCAGACCATCTTCATCTAAATTACAATCGGAATTGCAAAGATTGAATGTTCAACTCAGCTCCACGGAAATTGAGTTGGAAGATCTTAAAAAATCAATTCATCCGATTAAAGTCGAAAGGACAGATTATCGTCTAAAATCGGAACGACTTGCAGAAAAAGTTCAATTTTTAGAAAAAGATCTTCCTGATTTGAAAACTCAACATGAACCCACACTTTCAAATCTAAACAAGAAAATTATTCAATTCAAGAATATCATAATTGGGAAGAACACTGAAATTTCTTCATTGTCAAAAGAGTCTCTTCAAATGAAAGCTCAACTTGCTCGATATGAGAAAAAACTCTATTGCACAGAGCAATCTAAAGCTATCATTGATATGAAACTTTCAAAACAAACAATTTTCATGAATATACCAAAAACTATTCATGGTGAAAAGTGGGGGTTGGGTTATGAAGATCCTCAGATCTTAGATAATGCTTCAAAAAAGAGATTCCAGGATTATATCATTCTGATTACTTTCAAGCTGGTTTACCATTTCATTTTGTGCATGCTTCTGATGCTAATTTTGATGATATTATTGTTACTCACAAATCTAGGAAATACCATCAAATTAGCTTAATATATGAGAAAATCAATGCTAAAATGGGTAAATCAAATCCTGATTTCTTGAAGAAACTTATTGAAACTGAAAAGAATATGCAACGTGAAAATTATGTGCCTAAGCGTAGACTGGTTTATATCCCTACACTCATGCTAGAGAAATACATTTTAATGTTCGAGAATGAAGTGTTTAAAAAACCTAGTTCTAGCATTATTGCCATAGATGAGGTGTTTGATGAACCAACTTTTGATGTGAAACCAATTTTACCGGCCTTACCTGCATGTTCTGATAATGTTTTCTATGAAGACCTAGCACATGAACTAACTGTCTTCTTTGAGACAGAATCCCTAGGTCAAACTGATTTAGATGTAAAGGTAGAATCTCGAGATGAACCAACTGTTGAAAACTTGATAGACTTTGATGCAACAATTGATCCTTTGAATGAATTTTACGCTAGCATACCTGCTTTACACATTTTGAGTCATAAGGTAGATAGACTGGAAAAGGAAAATGTTGATTTGCAACTTAAGTGTCAATCATTAGAACAAATGCTTGCTTTGTGTGATAAATTGTCTCCACTTCCTAAGAAAGAATGTACTTATGACTTAAAGGAAGGAGAAGTGATAGTTTCTGCTGAGGAACTATGTCTTGAGATTAAAAGCTTAAAATAAAAGATAATTCAACTGAAACAGGCTAACACACTGAAGCAATCATCTTCTGTTGAAACCAATGTATCTGAATGTGTTGGTGAGATTACTAAGATGGGGAAGGGGACAACAACAACTACGGATGCAAAACCCATTACTATTCTTAAAAACCCACTACGTTCTCAATTTAGTAAACGAGTTTCAAAAGTTTCACCTTCAACGCAATTTGTTGTCAAGAAAGTTCATTCTCAAAATGGTTCTGTTTCAACTGGAAAGATTCCTATGATTCCAATGTTAAATAAATCAAAGGAGAGTCTTTTAACAAGATCAGTTAAGTTTGAACACCACATGAGTCCTAAACATGATTTGAGTGAGTATGATGCAAAGGAACATAAAATCAAATTGGAAATTTTGCAAAATCAATCATCTCATGTGTCAGCTAAAAAGTTTAGACGTCTAACTAACAAAGGTGTTTTCCGTGTCACAGGTCATAATTCAAATTTGACTTACGAGTCTGTATGGGTTCCTAAGTCCACGACTAAGAAAGTAGCAAACAAAATCAACGCAATCTGCTAGTCGACCTAGGAAATCATCACATGTTTTCAATTTTCGTCTGTGAACAAAACATCTGCATGGAATAAGTTGTGTGTTAAGACTTCTAATAACGATGTAAAACTTGATATTCCATACGATGCTTCATGTAATGTGGTTTTAAATGATGCTTTATTGTCTAAATTGCATGTTGCTTTACGTGATTATCTCATTGTTAATCCAAAGTTTGTTGTTGGTACTAACCGTAGAGGACCCAAGAAACTTTGGGTACTTAAACTCTAGGAAATTAACGTTTACAGGGTTTCATCGTCTGTGTTTGGTATATCGATTCTGGTTGTTCTCGACACATGACGGGCGATAAATCCTTGCTTGTCAATTTTGTTGACAAATTCCTAGGAACGGTTACTTTTGGAAATGATGAGATTGAAGCAATAACGGGTTATGGAGATTTTGTGAAGAATAGCATAACGATCAAACGGGTCTCATATGTTGAGGGTTTGGGGTGCAGTTTATTTAGTGTCAGCCAATTTTGTGACGGAGATCTCAAGTTTTTGTTTGAACGTCGTCAATGCTCGGTGCAATCCACCGATGGAAATGATCTCATTGTTGGTAAACGTTGTGCTTCACTTTATACTATTAACCTCAATGATGCGCCATCACATGAAACCATGTCTTTGGTTACTCGTTCAACAAAGGAGAATTCATGGTTATGGCATCACCGGATGTCAAACCTGAGTTACAAGGGTATAAATCGATTAGTCTCTAAAAACTTAGTTAATGGTATTCCAAGCTTTCAATATGATAAGCATCATGTGTGTCCATCATGTACGATGGGTAAGCTGAAACGGACTAATCATCCGCTTAAGCAAAACCCCAGTACTACATCGTCTTTGCAATTATTGCATATGGACTTATGTGGACCCATGAGAATTTCTAGCCTTGGAGGCCGGAAACATGTGCTTGTCATTGTTGATGACTATACCCGATTTACATGGATTTTCCTTCTGCGAACTAAGTCTGAAACCCCCGCCCTTATCATTGAGTTCATTAAAAAGACTCAACACTCTTTTAACAAACATGTTAAGAGTATTCGAACTGATAATGGGACAAATTTTAAGTATGTAACACCGGCCATTTTTTTTTTAAAACACAGCGGAAGACTTTTATATTAAAATCACAACATTAAATACATCACAGCATAAATTCACATAATTAAGTTTAAGTTTACACGATGGTGTTACTTATTACAAAATACATGTTGCAAAAGTCCACATCAGAGTTCACACGTCAAACATGTCTTCAACACTAGAACCCATCCAAACTAGCAGAACTTAAACCTGCAAAGGTAGAAATGTGGGGGATTAGCATAACGCTAAGTGAATGGAATCTATCTATAGATATCGCATAAGCACCACATATGCGAACAATATCACTAACATGCTAACAACCAACTAGCATACAACATAAAGACAATATGAGGATCGGCGGCTTGTACTAGCACACGACTCCTAGTTGATCGAGCTAGAGTCTACCGATAGTCCTTACTACACGATTCACAGCATAGTTATCCGGACGCAGGGGATGCGTCATTCAATACTATACTCCACAATCGGTAGTCCTTGAACCTAACCTCCTCAGGCCCGGTTGACCTCACATGAACTCTAACCTCCTCAGGCTCGGTTACGAGTCCCCAACCTCCTCAGGCCCGGCTAGTGCCAAACACAGTGCGCACATAATATCACATAATCACAATAAACATGTAATAAACTCACTAGCATGGCAACCAATATCTAAACATGGCAATAACATTATAGCAAATCATGGTAATAGAATAAATCACAATAGCATGACATGCTACTTAAACTCTATCCGGAAATAGACCCACTCACCGATTGCCAGCTACAGCTCAGTTATCTTACTTCTGAGCTTCTTCCATGTTCTTATCACCTGAGAACAACACAAACGAAGCCAATATACATACCTCAATCAATATTATAACCAAATTAGACTATAAACTAGGTCATAACATCATTTCACAAGTCCACAACGTATCTCCATTCACTATTGTCAAACAAGTACTTGGAAAACGGGACATGCACGCTAAAACCTATTTTCCCGCCCCAAAAATAGTTTGATCCATCTTCTTAAAAGTTAATCATTGAAAAGTACTCTTCAATACGATTCCAACGATATTTGATTCATCACAAACGGAGTTACGGTTTGAAAGTTATGACCAAAACAAATTTCTCAAATTGCTGAAAAGACACACTACCCAACTCGGTAGTGTGTGTCATAGACACTCGACCGAGTGTGTAGACACACGGCCGAATGAGTAGAGACACTCGACCGACTGACTTTTCAAAAGACACACTACCGAGTGTGTAGACACACGGTCCACTTCAAAAGACACTCGACCGAGTGTTTACACACACGGCCCACTTCCAAAAGACACTCGACCGAGTGTGTTCTTGAGCTGCTGAAATTTAGAAAAGTGACGGGTTAGAGCCAATAATCACCAAATCTCGACCATATACTCGTTTTAAACCTCAAAACTTAACACATCTTATTTATAAAACCATTTGTGACATAAACCCACAAATATTACATCAAAACAACAACAAATTGCACCAATTAGACATCAAAACCCACTTTGACAAAAACCTAACTTTAAACCCAATTTGACACAAATTTAGGTAATGAAAATGGGTGATTCTTACCTTGTTTGAATCAGTAAAACACAAAGAATCGATTTCTAACACAAATCAAACTTCAAATCGAGATTTGGAGAATTAGGGTTCAAGAGGTGAAGAAAGTAGGTACGGGAGTGATTTGGGAATTTTAGAGAGAAGGAGAAAAATGAGCTGAACCCCAGCTCTCTAGTCACTTAATTGGGTTAAAACCCATACCCCTCAACACACGGGTATTTATCAGTTATCTAAAATCTTTCTTACCTCGTTAGGTGGCCCTAACGGAGTCCAAATTAAATAAACAAACCTGTTCTATGACCCTTGTCACAAACTGGTCTTAAATAAATAATAAAATAACACTATTCACATAATTAAAATAAAATCATATAAAACACATAATAAAATCCTAAGGAAAAAATAGTCCACTTACAACTAGCCCAAGTTTCAGTCTGTTACAAAGAATGACCTGCTTGATAGTTATTTGAAACACCAAGGTATTGAACATCAGTTCTCTGCTGCACAAACCCCACAACAAAATGGAATAGTCGAACGACGTAATCATACGTTGTGCGAGGCAGCTCGAACGAAGCTTGCTTACTCCGAACTACCTCCAAAAATGTGGGGCGCCGCCATTTCCACTGCATGTTATACCCAAAATTGCTGCATCATTAATAAACATTTTGATAAAACTCGTTATGAGTTACTATATGGTAGACGCCCGAATGTCAAATATTTCAGTGTCTTTGGTTGTATATGCTATATGCTTACCGATTTTGACAGCCTTGGAAAGTTTGATCCTCATGGCGATCAGGCCATTTTTCTCGGTTATTCTTCGAACAAAGTTTCCTATCGTGTCTATCACAAATGGATAAAGACGATCAAGAAAAGCATTAATGTATGGTTCGATGAGTTATCGAGAATGGCTTTTGAACAACTCAGTTCAAAACCCGATCCTAACCTGGCTACTACTTCTTCCGTGCAAAATTCAATTTTCTTGAAGAAGGGTGTTCCTACGGTAACAACAGAGGAACTTGATATCTTGTTTGATAGTCTTTATGCTCCTCAACGGAATTCAAATGTTCAAGCCTTATTGGTCACACCATCACAGTCAACTACTGTGGAGACTCAATCAAGTCTTTTTGATGAAGATACAACACCAATTGATTCACCCGTTGCTTCTTCATCCTCCCTCTCACCTCCTATAACTGATAATCTTGAACCAATTCAAGATTAATCCGTTGATAAAACTCTAGTTGTTTCTCCAGATACTCAAATGAATCCATTAGAAAGTGTTACATTAGCTCAAGCAGATCAAGGCTCAACTTCAACAACGGTTGATGTTTCCATGGATACCACTGATGTACAACCACTTCCACATAACAATCGATGGACTAAAAGTCATCCAATAGATCTTATTATTGGTGATGCATCTGCTCCAGTCTCAACTCGAAGAGCTACTTGGAATATGTGTCTATACATTGCCTTTCTTAGTAAGATTAAACCAACAACGATTGCTCAAGCTTTACTAGATCCGAACTGGGTGGTTGTAATGCAAGAAGAGATCAATCAATTTGAACGGTTAAAATTATGGCGATTAGTTCCAAGACCAACGGGTCAACGACCAATAGGGGTTAAGTGGATTTTTAAGAATAAGAAGAATTCTGATGGAATTGTGGTTCGAAACAAGGCACGTCTTGTGGCCAAGGGATATCGACAACAAGAGGGTATTGATTATGACAAAACGTTTGCTCCGGTTGCTAGGATTGAGGCTATTCATCTTTTCCTTGCATTTGCTTCTCATATGAAGTTCACGGGGTTTCAAATGGATGTCAAAACTGCTTTTCTGAACTGTCATCTTCAAGAGGAAGTTTATGTTGATCAACCAGAAGGCTTCACTAAGGCTTGTATACATCTCAGTATGCAACCCGTTTTATCAATTAGTATCACTGAAGATTTGTACTTTGTACATAATTCAAAGTTTTTCTAAGTACAAATCTTGTTTTGAGAAAATACATAAAAAATTGAAAAGTTAAAATCCAAAAAGATTTGAATAATACTGAATAAATGCTAATTTTAGCATTATACGGAATCTGACAACCAACTACACAGATTTGGTAAGTTCAAAATTTTCAAAAATTGTCTCAGAAATGTTTTTCATTAAAAATGTGATAATCTTGAATGATTGTTGATAAAGATTTGTCAAAATTTGAAGTGAATTTGTTTAAATTTAAAAAATGGACTGCATTCGGTAAATAAGGCCCATTCGGTAAAGCCCATGTTTTCAAAATCATTCGGTATCTATAAATAAGAGGGTCAAAGTCAAACTTTCTCTCACCTTGAGTGAATTGCATACCAAATCTGATTAATCTTATCGAGTCTGCCTATCTACCGAGTCTCATCTTCTGTGTCTTTAAATTCTTGGTAATTCTTTGTTTTAATCGAATCTAAGATACACATATTATAGATCTGAGATAATTGAGTACTTATAAACAAGAAAAGATTGCAAATAACAAGATTATGACACTTAATTTTAAAAAGTGTTGATTATTCCGAATCTGAGTCGAGTTTCTTAATTCTTAGATTAAACTCTTATGATTTGGATAATTAACATGAAATCTTGACAAATCTATGTTAAATTAGTTGATCTATCAATTGACCGAGTCTGATTACATCTTTAATTGAGTATTTGATAGATTTTGTACATACCGAATGTGTTCTTGATACAATACCGAGTCTGTTCAAATGTTTAACATGTTTTCCTGATATGTTTGAGTTATTAACTGATTATGATTATGATTTTCCATGATAAGAGACTGAATATGCATGTTTGAGTGATTATTTGTGATTTCAGTCTGTTACAAATCCACCCCCCTTAAGGAGATTCCGTCCTCGGAATCTGGTCTTGGTCAAACAAATGAGGGTAGCGAGTTCTCATTAACTCTTCTGTTTCCCACGTAAGATTAGAACCCAAATTGTGTTTCCACTCAATCAATACCATCGATATCTCTTTCTTTCTCAACTTAGTCACCTTTCGGTCAACTATACGGACCGGCTCTTCCACTAATTTCTTATTTAAATCGACCCTTAAATCTTCTAAAGGAAGAAGTTGTGTTTCATCATCGACTCTACACTTATGAAGATAACACACGTTGAATGTATTATGAATACCGGCTAACTCTGGCAGAAGATCTAACACCACAGTCTGATCATTCAACACTTCACTGATCGAAAACGTACCAATAAATCTCGGTGCTAACTTACCACGTTTACCGAATCTGATAACCCCTTTCCATGGCAAAACTTTTAGATACACTCGTTCACCCACATTAAAGGTTACCGGACGTCTACGCGTATCAGCATACATTTTCTGCCTATCTCTAGCGTCTTTCAATTTTTCTCTCGCAATTGCAACTTTTTCGGCTGTCATTTGAACAATTTCGGGACCTGCAAACTGTTTCTCCCCGGCTTCTAACCAACAAGTCAAAGTTCTGCAATGACGACCGTATAACATTTCATAGGGCGGCATCCCTATACTCGAATGATACGAATTATTATACGCGAATTCGACCAACGGCAAGTGTGTATCCCACGAACCACCGTATTCTAACACACAAGCCCTTAACATATCATCCAAAGTCTGTATTATTCTTTCACTCTGACCGTCTGTCTGAGGATGATAAGATGTACTTAAATTCACACGTGTGCCCAAATTTTGTTGAAGACTATTCCAAAAATTCGACACAAATCTGGAATCTCTGTCTGAAACAATCGATAACGGTACACCATGTCGACTAACTATTTCTTTCACATACAGTTCGGCTAACTCACTTAACGAAGCTGTTTCACGAGTAGCAAGAAAATGAGCACTTTTAGTTAGACGATCCACTATTACCCAAATCATATCATGTCTTTTCTGAGTTCGAGGTAATTTGGTCACAAAATCCATTGTTATATGTTCCCATTTCCACTCTGAAATCTGTAACTGACGTAACGAACCATAAGGTTTCTGATGTTCTGCCTTCACTTGAGCACAAATATGACACTTTTCGACATATCGAGTGATATATGTTTTCATAGTCGGCCACCAATACACTATTTTCAAATCATGATACATCTTATTACTACCCGGATGTACTGTCAACCTGGATTTGTGAGCTTTTGTCATGATTAAATCCCTCAAGTCTCCAAGTTTAGGCACCCAAACACGATTATTTAAGGTCTTTAGTCCCCGTGAGTCATCAATTAAGTTCACTTTTCATTTAGTCATAAGTTCAGATTTAACATGTTCATCCTCCAAAGCAACGGCTTGAACAGTTTTCAATTGATCAATCAAATCTGAAGTTATACTCAAACGCAGGAATTTAACATTTTCACTTGACTTTTTATGACTTAGCGCATCTGCAACCACATTTGCCTTACCCGGATGGTATTTAATTTCACAATCATAATCTTTGATCAACTCTTGCCATCGCCTCTGACACATATTCAATTCTTTCTGTGAGAAGATATACCGTAAACTCTTATGATCTGTACATATAACACAATGAGTTCCATACAAATTGTTTCTCCACGATTTCAAAGCAAACACTACTGCAGCCATTTCAAGATCATGCACTGGATAGTTCTTCTCATGCACTTTCAATTGTCGCGAGGCGTAAGCGATTAATTTATCTCTTTGCATTAATACACATCCCAACCCAGCATATGACGCATCACAGTATACCACGAAGTCGTCTGAACCTTCTGGTAAAGCTAACACTGGTGCCTGACACAGTAGCTATTTCAAAATCTGAAAAGCCTTTTCCTGTTCATCAGTCCATCGAAAGGCTACATCTTTATGAGTCAACTTAGTCAACGGACCTGCTATTTTAGAAAAATCTTTGATAAACCTGCGATAATAACCAGCCAATCCCAGAAAACTCTTAATCTCAGTTGGAGTCTTCGGAGAATTCCAATTCATTACCGCTTCTATCTTTATCGAATCAACCTTTATACCTTCGGCACAAATCACATGACCCAAAAACTGCACTTCACGTAACCAAAATTCACATTTTGAAAATTTTGCAAATAGTTGCTCGCGTTTCAACAAGTTCAAAACCTGTCTCAGATGTTCAGCATGTTCACTCTCTGTCTTTGAATACACTAGTATATCGTCTATAAACACGATCACAAACTTATCTAAGAATGGACGACACACTCTATTCATTAGATCCATGAAGACTGCTGGCGCATTCGTCAACCCAAACGGCATGACAAGAAATTCATAATGACCATACCTTGTTCTGAACGCTGCTTTCGGTATATCTGATTCAGCAACACGAACCTGATGATATCCGGATCGTAAGTCTATCTAAGAAAAGAATGAAGCACCCTGTAACTGATCGAACAAATCGTCTATTCGAGGTAAAGGATACTTATTCTTCACTGTTCTTTTGTTCAATTCACGATAATCAATACACATACGCATTGACCCATCTTTATTTATAACAAACAATACCGGAGCACCCCACGGTGAAGAACTCGGTCGGATAAACCCACGATCTAATAACTCTTGAATCTGTGACATCATTTCACGGATTTCATACGGCGCTAATCGGTATGGAGCTTTTGTAACTGGTGTTGTTCCAGGAACTAACTCAATCTTATATTCGACTTCCCTTACCGGCGGCAGACCTGGTAACTCCTTTGGGAACACTTCAGAAAATTCTGATACTATCGGAATATCGACCACTGTTTTCTTTTCTTTCTTCGCATCAATCACATATGCAAGAAATGATTCACAACCCTTTGCAATCGACTTTTTCACTTTCATCATGGTTATCAACGGAAAATTATACCCGCCCCGCTCCCCTCGGGCCACAACACGGGTTCCATCGGTCGAACGAAAGGTAATCATTTTCCTATCATACTTAATATTAGCCCTAAGCGAGCTCAGCCAATCCATTCCTAATACTACATCAAAGCTAGGAATAGGTAACACTAAACAAGTCACCGGGAAAGACTTCCCTTCGATCTCTATACAAACCCCAGACACATATGTTGTGACGGGTGTGGTCTTACCATCGGCTACTTCTACACAAACTGGCTTGGGTAATACAGTAGCTGGTAAATTCAGCTTAGCACAGAAATCTAGGGACATAAAACACCTATTGGCACCACAATCAAACAATACGCGAGCAGGTATTGAGTTGATTAGAAACATACCGGTGATCACTTCGTCAGTTGCAGTAGCTGTCTCAACTGACATCTGAAAAGCCCTGGCCTCTGCTGATGGAGGGTTCTTCCTCTTCTGCCCACTCGAGGCAGTAGACCCTCCGGCTGATGCCGAACACACACCTGACCCCGCCCCGGAACTAACACTATTAGATGGACAACTTGATGCACGATGCCCAGATTGATGACAATTCCAGCACACACTACTTGGGAATGAGCAAGCTTGTGAATCGTGCCCAATCACACCACATCTTATACACTGCCTAGTCGCATCTGAACACTGACCATTATGTGAAGATTTACAATTGCGGCACCAATCCCCTCTACCAGATCCAGACCCAGAACAACTCTGACCACTTTTACCCTTTGGTCTAAACCCGCCTGACTTCTTGGACTTAGATCCTGATTGACTAGATGCCTGTCCACCCTGATTTACCACATTGCCAAACATCCTATATCTAGCTGCCTTAACATCGCTTTCCACCATCTTGGCTAGCACAACAGCTTGAGACAACGATGTAGCTGTTCTAACAAAAGTTCGGTACTCTGGCAGAATGATATTTACAAAATGCTGAATACGAGACGCTTCGTCTGGCACCCACTGTTGTACAAACCTCAGTTTATCTATATACTTCTCTACTACCTCATCGATCGTCATTTGAGGTGTCATCTTCATTTCAAGAAACTCGGTCTTGATTCGGTTCATATCAAACGGATTACAATACTGTTCACACACCTTCCCATGAAACTACTCCCACATGATTATACTCACTTGCTCCTTCAGTATACTGGAAATCAAAGAATCCCACCAAATCATAGCCCTACCTTTCAACAGTCGACTAGCATATGTTACTTTCAGCTCAGGTTCACACTGACATGCTTCAAATAACATATGCTAGTCGACTAGCATATGTTACTTTGAAGCGTGTTAGTGTGAACCTGAGCTGAAAGTAACATATGCTAGTCGACTATTGAAAGGTAGGGCTATGATTTGGTGGGATTCTTTGATTTCCAGTATACTGAAGGAGCAAGTGAGTATGATCATGTGGGAGTAGTTTCATGGGAAGGTGTGTGAACAGTATTGTAATCCGTTTGATATGAACCGAATCAAGACCGAGTTTCTTGAAATGAAGATGACACCTCAAATGACGATCGAACCAATTGAGAGTTACAGTCGGATCAGTACTTCCAGAAAACTCGGAGGGTTTGCAATCACGAAAGTTCTTATAAGTACACCTTTTAGGTGGTTGCATGTATAGTTGTTGAAACATTTGAATTTGATATGGGTTCATCATCATGGGATTTTGGTAAGTAAAAGAATTTTGCGGTGGCATATAGTATTAGTTAGGTATTTGGTTCTGAAACTGATTCTGGTGCACATTAGGTATTGTTTGGGATTGTACGATTGGGAATCCAGGTGGTGTATCATCATTTCCAGAATGCCTCGCCAATTCAAGCTCATTAATTTTGTCTTCAGCCTCCTTTAGCTTTCTTTCTAACTTAAGGATGTAACTATTCTGATCCTCATCCGACTCAACACCGTCTTCTGGTGCTCTAAATGTTCCAGGGTTGGATGGGCCAGTTGCGTTTCTATCAGCCATACCTATACTACAAAACAGCTCACACAAAAGCTTAGTGGATATCAGTTAGTTCAATCACAACTAACACGCACACAAATCCTACATTCACTTAACCCCCATCCCATTGACATGTTTGACTAGTCACAAGGTTTGGGAACAATATACACGCATGTACTTGCTACCAAACCTATGCTCTGATACCAACTTGTAACACCGGCCATTTTTTTTTAAACACAGCGGAAGACTTTTATATTAAAATCACAACATTAAATACATCACAGCATAAATCCACATAATTAAGTTTAAGTTTACACGATGGTGTTACTTATTACAAAATACATATTGCAAAAGTCCACATCAGAGTTCACACGTCAAACATGTCTTCAACACTAGCACCCATCCAAACTAGCAGAACTTAAACCTGCAAGGGTGGAAATGTGGGGGATTAGCATAATGCTAAGTGAATGGAATCTATCTACAGATTTTGCATAAGCACCACACATGCGAACAATATCACTAACATGCTAACAACCAACTAGCATACAACATAAAGACAATATGAGGATCGGCGGCTTGTATGAGTAGATGACTCCTAGTTGATCGAGCTAGAGTCTACCGATAGTCCTTACTACATGATTCACAGCATAGTTATCCAGACACAGGGGATGCGTCATTCAATACTATACTCCACAATCGGTAGTCCTTGGACCCAACCTCCTCAGGCCCGGTTGACCTCACACGAACTCTAACCTCCTCAAGCCCGGTTACGAGTCCCCAGCCTCCTCAGGCCCGGCTAGTGCCAAACACAGTGCGCACATAATATCACAAAATCACAATAAACATGTAATAAACTCACTAGCATGGCAACCAATATCTAAACATGGAAATAACATTATAGCAAAGCATGGTAATATAATAAATCACAGTAGCATGACATGCTACTTAAACTCTATCCGGAGATAGACCCACTCACCGATTACCAGCTACAGCTCAGTTATCTTACTTCTGAGCTTCTTCCTTGTTCTTATCACCTGAGAACAACACAAATGAAGTCAATATACATACCTTAATCAATATTATAATCAAATCATACTATAAACAAGGTCATAACATCATTTCACAAGTCCACAACGTATCTCCATTCACTATTGTCAAACAAGTACGTGGAAAACGGGACATGCACGACAAAACCTATTTTCTTGCCCCAAAAATAGTTTGATCCATCTTCTTAAAAGTTAGTCACTGAAAAGTACTCTTCAATACGATTCCAACGATATTTGATTCATCAAAAACGGAGTTACGGTTTGAAAGTTATGACCAAAACAAATTTCTCAAATTGCTGAAAAGACACACTACCCAACTCGGTAGTGTGTGTCATAGACACTCGACCGAGTGTGTAGACACACGGCCGAATGAGTAGAGACACTCAATAGACTGTCTTTTCAAAAGACACACTACCGAGTGTGTAGACACACGGCCCACTTCAAAAGACACTCGACCGAGTGTGTACACAAACGGCTCACTTCCAAAAGACACTCGACCGAGTGTGTTCTTGAGCTGCTGAAATTTAGGAAAGTGACGGGTTAGAGCCAATAATCACCAAATCTCGACCATATACTCGTTTTAAACCTCAAAACTTAACACATCTTATTTATAAAACCATTTGTGACATAAACCCACAAATATTACATCAAAACAACAACAAATTGCACCAATTTGACATCAAAACCCACTTTGACAAAAGCCTAACTTTAAACCCAATTTGACACAAATTTAGGTAATGAAAATGGGTGATTCTTACCTTGTTTGAATCAGTAAAACACAAAGAATCGATTTCTAACACAAATCAAACTTCAAATCGAGATTTGGAGAATTAGGGTTCAAGAGGTGAAGAAAGTAGGTACGGGAGTGATTTGGGAATTTTAGAGAGAAGGAGAAAAATGAGCTGAACCCCAGCTCTCTAGTCACTTAATTGGGTTAATTCCCATACCCCTCAACACACGGGTATTTATCAGTTATCTAAAATCTTTCGTACCTCGTTAGGTGGCCCTAACGGAGTCCAAATTAAATAAACAAACCTGTTCTGTGACCCTTGTCACAAACTGGTCTTAAATAAATAATAAAATAACACTATTCACATAATTAAAATAAAAGCATATAAAACACATAATAAAATCCTAAGGGCAAAATAGTCCACTTACAACTAGCCCAAGTTTCAGTCTGTTACAAAGAATGACCTGCTTGATAGTTATTTGAAAGACCAAGGCATTGAACATCAGTTCTCTGCTGCACAAACCCCACAACAAAATGGAATAGTCGAACGACGTAATCATACGTTGTGCGAGGCAGCTCGAACGATGCTTGCTTACTCCGAACTACCTCCAAAAATGTGGGGCGCCGCCATTTCCACTACATGTTATACCCAAAATTGCTGCATCATTAATAAACATTTAGATAAAACTCGTTATGAGTTACTATATGGTACACGCCCGAATGTCAAATATTTCAGTGTCTTTGGTTGTATATGCTATATTCTTACCGATTTTGACAGCCTTGGAAAGTTTGATCCTCATGGCGATCAGGCCATTTTTCTCGGTTATTCTTCGAACAAAGTTTCCTATCGTGTCTATCACAAATGGACAAAGACGATCAAGAAAAGCATTAATGTATGGTTCGAAGAGTTATCGAGAATGGCTTTTGAACAACTCAATTCAAAACCCGATCCTAACCTGGCTACTACTTCTTCCGTGCAAAATTCAATTTTCTTGAAGAAGGGTGTTCCTACGGTAACAACAGAGGAACTTGATATCTTGTTTGATAGTCTTTATGCTCCTCAACGGAATTCAAATGTTCAAGCCGTATTGGTCACACCATCACAGTCAACTACTGTGGAGACTCAATCAAGTCTTTTTGATGAAGATACAACACCAATTGATTCACCCGTTGCTTCTTCATCCTCCCTCTCACCTCCTATAACTGATAATCTTGAGCCATTCAAGATTAATCCGTTGATACAATTCCAGTTGTTTCTCCAGATACTCAAATGAATCCATTAGAAAGTGTTACATCAGCTCTAGCAGATCAAGGCTCAACTTCAACAACAGTTGATGTTTCCATGGATACCACTGATGTACAACCACTTCCACATAACAATCGATGGACTAAAAGTCATCCAATAGATCTTATTATTGGTGATGCATCTGCTCCAGTCTCAACTCGAAGAGCTACTTGGAATATGTGTCTATACACTGCCTTTCTTAGTAAGATTGAACCAACAACGGTTGCTCAAGCTTTACTAGATCAGAACTGGGTGGTTGTAATGCAAGAAGAGATCAATCAATTTGAATGGTTAAAATTATGGCGATTAGTTCCAAGACCAATGGGTCAACGACCAATAGGGGTTAAGTGGATTTTTAAGAACAAGAAGGATTCTGATGGAATTGTGGTTCGAAACAAGGCACGTCTTGTGGCCAAGGGATATCGACAACAAGAGGGTATTGATTATGACTAAACATTTGCTCCGGTTGCTAGGATTGAGGCTATTCGCCTTTTCCTTGCATTTGCTTCTCATATGAAGTTCACGGGGTTTCAAATGGATGTCAAAACTGCTTTTTTGAACTGTCATCTTCAAGAGGAAGTTTATGTTGATCAACCAGAAGGCTTCACTAAGGCTTGTATACATCTCAGTATGCAACCCGTTTTATCAATTAGTATCACTGAAGATTTGTACTTTGTACATAATTCAAAGTTTTTCTAAGTACAAATCTTGTTTTGAGAAAATACATAAAAAATTGAAAAGTTAAAATCCAAAAAGATTTGAATAATACTGAATAAATGCTAATTTTAGCATTATACGGAATCTGACAACCAACTGCACCGATTTGGTAAGTTCAAAATTTTCAAAAATTGTCTCAGAAATGTTTTTCATTAAAAATGTGATAATCTTGAATGATTTTTGATAAACATTTGTCAAAATTTGAAGTGAATTTGTTTAAATTTGAAAACTGGACTGCATTCGGTAAATAAGGCCCATTCGGTAAAGCTCATGTTTTCAAAATCATTCGGTGTCTATAAATAGGAGGGTCAAAGTCAAACTTTCTCTCACCTTGAGTTAATTGCATACCGAATCTGATTAATCTTATCGAGTCTACCTAATCTACCTAGTCTCATCTTCTGTGTCTTCAAATTCTTGGTAATTCTTTGTTTTAATCGAATCTAAGATACACATATTATAGATCTGAGATAATTGAGTACTTATAAACAAGAAAAGATTGCAAATAACAAGATTATGACACTTAATTTTAAAAAAAGTGTTGATTATTCCGAATCTGAGTCGAGTTTCTTAATTCTTAGATTAAACTCTTATGATTTGGATAATTAACATGAAATCTTGACAAATTTATGTTAAATTAGTTGACCTATCAATTGACCGAGTCTGATTACATCTTTAATTGAGTATTTGATAGATTTTGTACATACCGAATGTGTTCTTGATACAATACCGAGTCTGTTCAAATGTTTAACATGTTTTCCTGATTTGTTTGAGTTGTTAACTGATTATGATTATGATTTTACATGATAAGAGACTGAATATGCATGTTTGAGTGATTATCTGTGATTTTTGAAAATACCGAATCTGTTCTTGGCATGATACCGATTCTGTAATTTGGTACTTTAAAATAATGTGATTTTCAACATTGAAACACTTAACATATTTTATCTAAGTCTTTGAAATGAAAACTCAAGCTTATTTGGTTACCGAATCTGAAGTTTTCATGAATACCGAATCTGCTTGAATTGTGCTTAAAATTGACTGAGTGTTGTTCTGATTGTTTGTGTTATATAATTGACTTTACATGATGATTGTGTATTGTGATGAGTATCATAAGAGTGTCATGTTTGTCAATTGCTTGTTCATATTGGAATAAATTGTTTTTATAACTTAGAAAATCCATAAAAATTATAAAATCTGAAAAATACAAAGGATTTCAAAGGAAATAAGAATAGAGATATGTTTTTTATGATAACATCTTGTGTTCTTCTATTTCTTATTTATACAGCTAAATGGCGAACAATCACTTTATCAACTCTGAAACCAACATTCCCTGCAACTACTGGACTGCAATTCTAGAGAGGCATACATTATGGCCTGCTCTGAGCTCTACTGCCAGTGTGGCTGTGACAGATCTAGAGCTTCTGAATAGAACAATTAGGTTTGTGGAAGCTACACAACCTACTGCTGCTAATTCAGAGGGAGAACAAGCTCGATTTGAGTTTGAGCTAAGAGGGGTACAAGGAATGAGGAGTATCACAAAGGCTGACTTCAGGAGGATCTTTCAGCTTCCTCTTGTACAAAATGCTCCTGTTTTCCATGCTACTCAGTAGATGATGTCCTCAATCTTTGATCTTGGTTATGTTGGAGCTACTAATGTTCCACTGGCTAAATTTTAGAAGAAATACTTGCACTCAAGGTGGTATGTGATCTTCTCGATCATCAACAGATGCTTGCTGATGACCAGGAGTGGATCTGACAGCCTGACTGTGCCAATACTGAGATTGTTCTACTCTTTCACAATAGTGGAAACTCTGGACTATACAGAACTTCTATGGGATTTGGTTCAGGCCCAAGTTGATAAACCAACGGGTTCATACATCCATTGTGAAAGGTTTTTCTGTATCTTTATCCATGATGCTATAAATGCTTGCAGAAATGCAAATATATTTGTACCAGGTACACATATATTGCAGATGAAAAGATTTGGGGAGCTGAAGATGAATACCCCGGTGATTTCTGAGAAACAGTTCACTACGCCAATTCCTAATTGGCTAGTAGGGCTAGCTGCACCCCAAGACGCTCGAATGCGTTCATACATTGAGGCTGTAGGAATACCTCTTCCGAACCCGGTACAACAAGTACAAGTTAAACCCGCCGGGGTTTCAACCCCAGAGGTTGTAGAGGAAACTGTAGTACAACCACCCGGGCCAGCTAATCCTCCACTTAGGGTAAACCTTAAACGTTCTAGGGTAGTTCACCAAGCTCAACTGTGAGGATCAGGGAACCTAGTTCACCTAGGATTTAACCAACCCTTTCAACAACACCTGAGGGAAGCAGTGACACTGATTCTTCAGCAACTAAATCATCTCTTGTATATTCTCCTAAGAGAACACGATTTATGCCCGATGAGATGATTCAGACTCCATCAACCCAACGAGTAACTAGATCTAGGACTTCAACACCTATCGTCCGCCAAACAGTTACTCCAACCATTGGTGATACGGACCAAGACCTAGAGCCTATTAGGTCACCATCACCCATTTTCGTATCACATCCAATAATAACAGTAAGCCATACACTAAATGAAGCGCAAGCTTCGGTAGGCAAGAGAGCTAAATGCATAGATGATAAAAAGACCAATCAGCCCATCCAATCTAAACAGGACTTAACAATAAATCCTACACAGAAAGATGCTTCGGCATCTAAGGAAGTAAAGTCTTCCTCTACAGTAAAGTCTGCGTTGACTTAATCGATTGAGGAAACTCAATCATTGAAGTCCAGAATGGCCGAAGAGGAGCCAAAAAGTCTTGAACAGGCACACTGCGTATCGGCTGGAAATCCTCATATGCCTCAACGTACAACAGGGTCTCGAGGTCCGGCTTATCTTGATGAGGGAGATCTGCTGTTTCATGACCCGTCCTAATCTATCTGGACAAATACATTAGATTTGGTTACATCGCGAGGTACTTGACCTCTATATGATACATTTTACAAACATTGCATTCGTTTTTTAAAAGACAAACTTTCATTACATTGACAGTTGACGGCATGCATACCATTTCATAATATATCCAACTATAATTGACTTAGTAATAATCTTGATGAACTCGAAGACTCGAATGCAACGTCTTTTAAAATATGTCATGAATGATTCCAAGTAATATCTCTAATATAAGCAAATGCATAGCGGAAGATTTCCTTAATACCTGAGAATAAACATGCTTTAAAGTGTCAACCAAAAGGTTGGTGAGTTCATTAGTTTATCATAAATAATCATTTTCGATAGTATAATAGACCACAAGATACTAATATTTCGAAAACAATTTGTGCAGGTCTGCTCACTGCTGGAAAATCATTCATACGATATATAAACACCTGGTAATCGACCTTAACAAGATGCATATAGAATATCCCCCGCATACCGGCATTCCTCACGGTCATACAAAAGCATACAAACAGGCCACTCTTTTAAATATGATGGTTGTGTACACCTCACAAACAGATCATATCTTTTAAAGCTGGCAGTTATATACCTATTTCGAAGTACTAAAGCAGTTCAAATTCTCTGACTGGGGCTTGTGAGTGCCCATAGATCTATCTTTAGGATTCGCGTCAATTAGGAGCTCGGTTTCCTAATTCTTAGATTACCAGACTATAAAGGGGTGATATCCGATGTACTCGTAACTCAATCGTAGAATGTTTTTAAGTACTTGTGTCTATTTCGTAAAATATTTATAAAACAACGCATGTATTCTCAGTTCCAAAAATATATATATTGCAAAAACATTTAAAGAGGGAGTAATGAAACTCACAATACTGTATTTTGTAGTAAAAATACATATGACGATATTGAACAATGCAGGGTTGGCCTCGGATTCACGAACCTATATTAGTTATATATATTAAAACATATAATAACAACTAGCAAGTTTATATATTAATAATTTACCTATCATATTACTAAATAAGTTATATTTATCCTATATACTTTAAGTAGTTAATATTTATTTCTATAATACATTTATTAATATTAATATAGTAAATACTTATTAGAGTAGTTTAATAATATAATATTTATCATTTATTATAATATATTAAAAATAGAAATTTATTTCAAGGTTTCTATATGATAAATATATATATATATATACATATATATATATATATACATATATATATATATATTATATATAGCTTACTTAATGTCATTTTAAATAATAAAAAACTAATAATATGTAATATTAATATATTTGTAATGTATTTTTGTAAAATAATATTTATTTGTAATAATAACAATAATAGTGATAATAATAATGTTAATAATAATAACGATAATGATAAAAAATAATAGTGATAATGAAAATGATACTTTTGAAAATGATAATTTTAATAGGAATGATAATAATAATAAAATTAATAATCTTTGTAATAATAATAATAATATCAATAATAATGATAATGAAAACAATACTTTTGATAATAATACTTAATACCTAATAATAATAATAATAATCTTATTACTAATGATAATAATATTATTTAATGATAATCTAGGAATGATAATAATATTAGTGATAACAATAATAATAAAAATAATCATAATTGTAATTAAAATCATGATAAAAAATTATAATAATAAAAATAATAATGCTAATAGTTGTAGTGTACAACCTTTGAAGAAACAAGCCTTTTAAAAACATATACGCCACCGCCCAGGCTCGAACCCGCGACCTCTCGTTTAGCCCATAACACCCCTAACCATTACTCTGTTTGTTTCATTTTCAAATTATATCCCAGATAAAAATATATAACACTTATATCTACCTGTGCTTTCTTCTTCCATTTTCTTCAACCTCCTCTTCGGCCCAAACTAAAAAGCCCAATAAAATTACACGGCCCGACAACAATTAATTAAGCCCATGTTTTATGAATCCATCAAACAGATCCAGTAATGAAATAGGATGTGTGCGTGAATAACTACTGCAATAAAAAAACGAATTTTCATCTTAGCAATAATCAAAAGGTTTCGTTCTCCCTGCTTTATTCAATTAGGGTTTTTCAAAAAAAAAAAAGAAATTAACGAACGTAGCTTCATCATCATCTATATCGTCATCATCATCATAATATTATTGCTATATCATCATCATCATTAACACCATAATTACCATCATCAATCATCGTTGTACCATCTAATCATCTTCGTCGTGTTTTCACTGTATTTTCACCATCATTATAGCAGCAGTAAACAGTCGTAATATTCGATGTTGCAGGTTGTTTGTGGTGGTGTTTGGGTCTGTAAAACAGAAACGATAACGGTAGCAAATTAATGGGTTTTGTTATGATTCGAACGTGTTAGAAGGAGCAACAACAGTATGATCGAACAGTGGCCGTCAACAGGACTAAACGAGTTGTATGTGAGTCCTTGGGTGGTGATTATAAGAGTGATGGGTGTTCGATGGTCATGGTGTTTGATAGTTGTAAACATCAAAACAATCGTAGAAGCACTAGTAATCGATTAAACTAGAAACAGAAGTGGGTTTTGATTTTTGATTATTCAATGAAGGAGGAAATATAGCAACAACAAAATGATAGAATCGCAGCAACAAATTTAGTTATTATGGCGAGCTGTGAGTGATTGTTTTTGGTCCTTCACGGTTACACTAACAAGAATGATACAGTAGCTCCGATGGATGTTAACAAGGGTGGTTCTTGTAGAACAAACAAACGAGAGAAAAATTTTGCAAGTGGGTTTTGTTCATGGTGTATTGTTAGAGGTGGTGGGTGTAGCCGTGAGTGGCGGTGATGAGGTTGTAGGTGGAGTTTTATTGGTCGTTTAGGGTGGTGATTGATGGTGTCGTGGTTTGGTTGATGGATTGTGAGTTTTCGAACCAAAACAGGAAATGAACATGATGATGGTGCTATTGTGGCTCATGGGTGATGATTGTGTTCAAGGTGATGGAGTAGCCGGATGGTTACGGTGTTTGGAGATGAGGTGAAAAAGTAGAAGATGGGTTCTCTTGCATATAAGTATGTCTATATTATTTATAGGATGAATGGTTGGTGGTTTAAGAAACACAGAAGTCAAGAGTCAAGAAACAGTATTCGGGTGTTTTATATATCACTCTTGTAAAAGTATATGTAAAAGAGATGTTGGTTGATTGATAATCAAAAATAGTGAATATTAAAATATCCAAATGTAATAGTAATAAAACATGTCAAATTAATTATAGCAGCCATATTAATTGTTTGATTGTGCCGACACTTTACACGGACTGTGCTATATCGCAAAATCAGTGGCGGATAAAAGTGTTCGGAAAAATTTCATATTTTTAAATGAACTATATTTATTTATTTTAGTCATTATGGTATAAAATTCGATCATTAACTATTAAAAAAATTACATTAATTATTCACTCCCAACCCCAAGTAAAATATAAAAAGTTTTAAAATTCAACAAATAGTTCCTAAATACATGTTTAATAAGCCTAAAATTTATAGAACTCGTTTTCGAATCACCGTTTATCTTAAAATCATATAAGTTTGAATTTAACTTACTTAATATCAATCAGGACATCAAATGAGTATTACAATCATTTAATATTTATTTTTAATATACTTTATATATATATATAGATATATTTTAAATAATAATTATTACAATATCCTATTTTTATTTTATTTTACATAATTAAATTTAATATATAACATTTCAAATTATACTTTCAATTACCATTTATGCATATATATATATATATATATATATATATATATATATATATATATATATATATATATATATATATATATATATATATATATATATACACGCATATCTATTTACAATTAATTGTTCGTGAATCGTCTAAACTGGTCGTAGGTAATTGAATACATGAACATAGTTTCAAATCTTTTTGAGACTCAACATTTCAGACTTTGCTTATCGTATTGAAATCATATGAAGATTAAGTTTAAATTTGTTCGAAAATTTCCGGGTCATCACATGCGGCGTCCCATGGAAACGAGTCAACATGACAATCCTTCGGGATATTTATCAGACTTCCAGCAGACTGATCCCTTGGTTCAAGAAATTGATCCATTGGTTCAAACCACTTCTCTTCCGGATTTTGAATCTCAGGGTCTGGAGGAAGAGTCTTTAACTGAAAGAGTAGTGCCACCTCATGGTATATCAATGATTTCAGGAGTCGGAGATAGAAATATCTCTGCGAGATATAAACCGACGGGTAGTTCTACTACTTTGTCAGAGTCCCATGAGACTAAAGTCATGGAGGCGGATGCTTCGAAAGAAACTTCACCGGCGACACCTTCGGTTGTTGCCCAACCTCCATCAGAAGGGGATATCATGAATCTGACTAGTAGTACATATCGCCCTACATATAAAAATAATACCGCACGTATATCCTTACCTGCCCTCATGGAAAATCAAACACTTCTACCGACATGGCCTTCAACAGTTACTGCTGATGCTGATGTTGTTCATGGTTACACCTTTTTTTCACTAACTGGGTCACCGTCTCAGATTTCAAATAGATATGAATTTAGATATCTCTCTGACAATGAGGTGGAGGAATTATATCTTGCTGAGTTTGCTAAACGAACTAATCTTGATGAAGTTCGCGAGACTATGATGATTTATCTTGAGCAAGCAAGAGTAGTATATCCTTTATCTCCATGTAAGTCACCTGGACCAATTCACATGCCTGATCATGATGATTTCGGTCCCGACAATATTCATGAGGGGGAGAATAGACAAGGTGGGTATCGGTCCAGTGGTTTTCAACGATCAACTCATGAAGCTGGTTCGTCTAGTCAACATAAGGATCATGTTATTGTTGAAATATCTGATTCTGCAAGTGATGAAATAGCAGAAATTCAATGTGAGAGTTTTCTAGATGAATCAGAAGGTCAGAGAGAGGGTGACTCAAGAATGCTAATGATTATGGATTCAGCTGATCAAACTCAGAATATGACAGCTCAAGAGGACAATCAAAATTTTGATAATAATGAAAATATTTTGAAGGGGTCGTCGAGTGTTGCCAATGAATTCAATGAACATCAATTTGTTAACTTGATATCTCCAACCGATGAATTTGGAATACACTTTGAAAAGGAGATTTTCTCTAATGGCAAGGAAGATACTATGACTCCTCCTTATCTAAATGTTCCATTTCAAATTGCAGAGATTATTCTTGAGCGTGATGCTGATTTCCAACTTAGTGAGGATGAAGAGAAGATGATTCTTCATTCACCATTCATTGAACAACAAGCTTATAGAATTTATAGTGATTCTGATCTCGTCCTTTCTGCATCAATGAGTGTTCTGGGTGCATGGAAATATCATAAGAATCCGGAATATCTCAATGCTTATCTGAGTGTTCGCGACAAATTCAAATTGAAGAATGAAGAGAAACTTCAAGAACAGCGGAACTTAGAGATCAAAAGCATTAATAAAGTTTTGATGATTAACAAGAATGGAGTGAAGATGCCATTATTTCAAGTGACAAGAATGGATGATGAGGATTATCAGTTCTCTGAATCGGATTTTGATAAACTGAAGATGGACAACATTATTTTCATCTACAATTACTTAATAGACTTGAATGAATATGCAACAGTTTATCATGCTACTGCGATGAAGGCATTCTACATATTTATTCTTGACTCAATGAGATGGATGTCTGTTCACGACTTTCAAATGGGGTTAGATTCTGGACACAAAAAGTTCGAAATCAAATCGCCAAATCAAGTGATTGAAGAGCTAAGATACATGTCCTTACTAGAAGTAAGTGACTGTCCATATGGGTTTGCATTTGTCAATTCTCACTATACAAAGGTCTTCATCAGAGTCTCAGATTTCAGAAGATACTCAGACGGAACGTTGATATATGCTTTCAAATACTTAAGATGGAGACTGATCAATAACTGCTATTTAACTGAAGATAATGAGATTGTCAAATACATTCTCACGAGACTGAGAGTCGTCTCAAAACAAGAGTGAACATACGAAGATATGAGAATCTCAAGGGATTCAAATCCAAAGTTCACTTCAGAGGAACAAAGTTCCTTTGGATGTTTTAAATAGGATTATATTGTAAAAAGTTCACATTTAACACTAAGGGGGAGATTGTTAGGACCCCGAAGTTGTATAGTGTTAATGTGAAATATGCTTAAATGAATGTTCCTTAGAAGAGGGCTATATAAGGAACCTAAGTAGTCCTAATTAGATAGCCATTGCATTGTAAATGAGTTCTAGAAGCTGTGGAATGTAAATCTTATTGATTCTCTCTCATACCGAGTCTCCTTCATACATACCGAATTTCATTCTAACTTGTCTTTTCTTCTAATCTCAACATTAGGTCAAAAAATTATTTTCCCAACTATATTTGTTTGCTGAAAAAAAAAGCATGATATAGAAAAGAAATTGTTAGAAATTATTTACTTATTCCGACTCATTCAATGTGTCCATTTTGACTGGCCACACAATATAAGAATATCTCATTAATAACAATTTTAACTGATCAAATTTTATCTCTATCCACTTCTTTTTAGACTGACTTTTAAGCAATAAAGTGAATATATATATATATATATATATATATATATATATATATATATATATATATATATATATATATATATATATATATATATATATATATATATATATAAAGAGAAAACTCAAGATTGTAACTTCAACACTTATAATGAGACGAATAAAGTAATTAATATTCGATCATCGATGAATCTAGAAGCCCCACACCGAGTCATTATATATAGTTTTTCTCATTCATTTTACCAATGTAGAAGCATTTTTATGTCTAGCGGTCATTATATATTTTCATGGTAATGATACGCATAGCGCATTGGGCTAATATATGGTCTTATGCTTGAGCCCGGCCCGTTAGCAGTCCATTGGCCTTTTCCCTTAAAACCCTAATATTGCCTCTATAAATAAAGGGCAGGACTTCTACCCTAAACACACATATACATCTTGGAAGCTCAAACGCTCTTCTCTCCCCTCTAGGGTTTTACCTACACAAGTGTAGGGTTTTTCCCTAGCCGCCAATCGACACGCCTCGATGGCGGCCAAACAGCCATAACCACCCTCCTGAAATCAACATCTCGGCTAGGGTTATCATGGTAACCGGACCGGAGGTTAAAGCCGTTGTATATAACAAACTCTATTCTATTGCACTCAAGCGTATCTCTAGCATTCGGTGGAAATATGCTTGATCATTTGGCGCCTCCCTAATGACATCCCTAATGTCATCCGCTTCCTCCATTTCCTCATCTGAACCTCTCTCTACCTGAGGATGACTACCAACATAGGGTATTGCCTGATTGCGTCTGCTTTTTAATACCTTAGCACCCTGATAGACCCTCAATCCTAAAGGCTCAACCTGTTCTCTACATTCCAAAAGTGGACCTCCTTGATCCCTATCTACACCCAAATACTCTCCAATGAGAGTAACAAAAATACCTCCTCATATTATTCCCCTTTCCTGTATTCCTTCCACCATCTTAGATAAATAAAAACCAACACAGTAAGGGATATTAACAAAGCCTCTTGGGTCTCGAATACACTTTAGGTAAAATAAATCATGTAAGGTCATTTTCTCCTTATTGTGACCTCTCTGTGTAATCGAGTTAGCCAAAAATCTATGAATTATACGAAGCTCGGCTTTTTTAATATGTAAGTAGGAGTGTTTTCCTCTCAGCGTAAAAACATTATAACCTGGCATACGCCTCCAGACGGCGTTCGCGTCAAAATTCCTATCTACCCTTTCACCACGATAAATCAAATTCATACAATCGGGTAGTAGTAATTCACCAGGAGTATATATCTGCAAAGCCCTGGCCATGTCCAGCATGGACATCCTGTACATCCTACAGCCAAGTATAAATCTAAGAAAACTTTTATCATCTAATCTATCTACATCTGCATTTAACGCTATAGTACTCATAAGCTCAATGCACCACTCCTTATATACAGGTCTACGAATGGTGAATAAACGTTCCCAATCGTGAAAAGAAGAACTGCCATACCTTTGGATCAGATGCTCCCTAACTGAATTAACTAGTTGGACCCTTTCTAAAGGCTCCCAATCGATTACCCTTGGCACTTCTACATTTTTTGGTATCAGTTTGAATTTGTTACTTTGATATGTTGGGTAATCTCTCCAGCTTCTATCGAATCTCAGATTAGGATGCAACGTGTGTTCAAGAATCGTTGGGTATTCTACTGGCGGATGCATCGGAAATACTATGAAGGCATCAACAAATTGTAGCGGATCATAATAAGGTACGTGTTGATCAGGTTGCTGTTATTGTTCCTGTTGTGGTTCTTGTTCAGGTTCATATTGCATTTCTGGTTCAGGCTCTGGAGCAGGTTGTCTAGATGATGATGATGCACCTCCAGTTTCAGTATTAGTAAATCTCTGCAAAACACATTAAACACAAAATTTGTGCATCCAAATATGCATTAGTGTTAGTAAAATAACAACTTGAAACAATTACAATAACATGTTTAATCAAAATTAAACTTTTACACATTTTCACAATTTTTTACAATTCTACATTTTTTGTAATAAGCATATATGAAAATGTTTACAAAGTTCCTAAGCATTCAACTCAAATAACATGTTAAAATAACCATTACTAGCAATTAAACAAGTTTCAAATGGTATTTACATCAATTTAATCAAGTTCATGAATTTTATACCTAAAAAGTCCACTTTAATTCTCAAAAATCATGTTTAGGATCAAAGTTTGGATCATTTAGCTACCTAAACATGTTACACTAGTTAATTTAGCAATAATTCATGACAAAAATCGGCCATAACCTGTTTATATCAAAAAGCCCCAAATTGTTCAAGAACACAAACCATAGATTCCTAAAAATTTTGAAGTTTTTGGCTTCAAATCATGTTAAATAGCATCAATCTAGGTTATACATGCATAAAATACTAACAATTTAACTCTAATTACACTAGAAATTAACAAAATCAAATTAGGTAAAATATAGCTCAAAAACACTAAAAATCAAATTTAAAGAGGTTTAGGGGTGAAATTGTTACCCTTCTTGATAAACTTCTTATCAAATTCATGTTTAGAGCGGATTGTAGCGAGAAATTTGGTGAAATTTGGTGAAAAAATGATGATTTTGGGGTGATATGTGTGTATGTGTTCGTGTGTTTGTGTATGTGTGGAGTGGAGACAGAAGCAGAACTCGCTGGCCTTAAGTTTCTGCCCAGATATTTGGCACCATGCGATCGCATGGTGTTTGTGAAGGAACCCCATGCGAACGCATGGGGTCTGTTATATATATATATATATATATATATATATATATATATATAAACTTTTAACTTATTAAAACATAAATTAATATATATATATATATATATATATATATATATATATATATATATAAACTTTTAACTTATTAAAACATAAATTAATAAAATTTTAAAAATTTGTTTCTTTTTAGGAGTGTGGGCGTTTCGGATCGTTGTCCTAGTCCGTCCCTCGACAAAATTTTAAAATTTGTCAATTCAAAGCGCGGTTTTAAAAGTAAAGATTTTTGGTGTTTTTTTTAGTGTTTTTGGCTTACATTAATTCAATAAGATTAAAAATAATGATAATAAAAGTTCTCGTCCCTCCCTTGGGTAGAGCAATTTCGGTTCAATGACCTAGTTTTCAACTCACGATGAATTTTAAAAATCATATTTTTATCTTAGTGAAATAAAGTAAATTTTTTTTTAAATTCACATTAAACTTAAATTTAAAATGCATAAAATTAAAAATTAAAAATTTTAAAAATTCACACCTAATTTATATTATAATTTTGTTTTTATATATACAAACTTATATTAAAAATATTAATTTTTTAAATATTTACAAACTTAATTATATTGATTTTAAAAATTTTACAATAATAATTTAATATTAATTTTAAAAACAAAGTAAAAATAAAATTAAAAATCTTTTTGGTCTTTTATCCCACTTTAATCAATCAAATATTATCAAAAATATACGCCCCTCTTTTCGGTAAAGTAATTTCGGCTATATTACCTAGTTTTACTCCTGACGAATTTCTGAAATATTTTGGGTTGATTGATTAAAGATATTTATACCTTAAGAATAAACGGTAAATTTCGCAGTGATGTAATAAATTTTTGTATGATATCAATAAATTCGGTTACGCATACCTAATTTTATTGAATACCAATTTAATACTTTATAGCAAACGATTCAGCGTTTATTATCAAAAGGTTAAAAGCAATAAAAATAAAAAATAAAAACTGTATATACTTACCTGTGAGAAAGAATTCTCAGAGACCTGCTTTAGCCGACTCATAGGAGAGTCGTGTGATTTGATTTTCCATAGCTACGTAAGCATAACCTCGAATCTTCAATATCTTTTCTTCTAAACATATAAACGGTCCTTCTCTGCATAGAGTAACAAATTCGGTATTTGAATATGTTTGATTATTTGAACATTTACCTTCGTGTGACCATTTTCCGCATTTATAACATCTTTCAAGGTGTCGTGCTCTTCTTTTTGTTGCGGATTTTGATTTTCCTTTACCAAAATGTATCTTATGATGATCTTTTCTGAGTTCTTTTCTTACTCCATCCATTTTATCTCTTATAAATGATACCAGTTCACTCGGAAGTGTGTCATTATTACGTTTAGTAATCATAGCATGTAGCATTAGACCATGGTTCAGATCAAAGAAATTATTCATCTTGTAAAACCTAAAAAAAAAAATTTCAGAATGGGGGCAGAAGACTAGTTCTTTAGGGACTGCTAGGGAAAGACCATTCGGATTCCATTCTCAAGAACTAAACGAAAACAGAATATCTAACTCTAACAGAAATACATATTACCCTAAAAAGATTCGAACCTTCCCACACTTAGTTAGATGTGGTGTCGAAATTGTGATTAACTTCGTTTTCAATTGGACTATCAACAACTTGTATATCTTTGACTTTTACTTCAAGCCAATTGTTGATTTCCTCTGTAACTTCACAAATTCAACTAACATTGCCTTTTCTTTTGGCGATAAATTGGATACTAATCGGTTACATAACTTAAAGTTTCCCTTAATCTTAGCATCATGAATCCGTTTATAAAGTTTCTTCGTTGAACTGTTAAAAACGGGTTCATCTAATTTCGTATCATCAACGGGGTTCTTTGTGATCGGTTCATTATTAAGTGTTTCTTCATCTTCCCCACACTTATGTGTTTTTATTGGTCTAACAGTTTTGGTTAGTGGAGATCTAAACTTTCGGTTCACAAAGGTGATCGATTTATCATCATCCCTAAGTGTCATTCTACCTTCTCTTACTTCAATGAACGCCTCGGTGGTTGCTAAAAATGGGCGACCTAAAATTAGAGGAATATCAAGGTTTTCCCCCATATTAATCACTATGAAGTTTGCAACAAAGGTCAAACTTCCCACGTTAACAAGTAAATTATTTGCTATTCCAACCGGGTGTTTAATGGTTAGGTCAAATGATTGAACACCTATTTTGGTTGGTTTTAATTTACCCATACCTAATCTTTTGCATAAGGAAAGAGGCATAATATTTGCACTTGCTCCTAAATCTGCGAGTCCATTATATATAGCACCATCATTAAGCAAGCAAGAAATGATAAATTCGCCCGGGTCTCCTACTTTAGTAAGTCGAGTTGGTTTGTAAACCTTTTTCGGGTGTTCTTTTCTTGGTTCTTTCACTTCTATTTGAACTTCTTTTTCTTCATTTCTTGGAATGGGAGGTTTATATAGGAATTCTTCTTCATCACTCCAATTTGAATCCTCCCTATTTACCAATTTTGATTTTTCATATGTTGTTGATAACATATTTATGTTTTCATTTTGAGGGTTTTCTTGAGTGGTGAAATTATGATTGACTTCATTGTCAACTTCCATCGGACCATGTATGTAATGTTTAATTCTGTGACCATTAACCTTAAATTCAATTCCATTTGAATTTATTAATTCTACTGTTCCTTATGGGAAAACTCTTTTGACTATAAATGGTCCAGACCATCTTGATTTTAATTTTCCAGGAAATTGTTTGAATCTTGAATTGAAAAGAAGAACTCTGTCTCCTTCTTTAAATTCTTTTGAACTTCTGATTCTTTTATCATGCCATTTCTTCGTTCTTTCTTTACAGATTAACGAATTTTCGTATGCTTCATGTCTTAATTCTTCTAATTCATTTAGTTGACTTAATCGTAGACGTCCGGCTTCATGTAAATCAAGATTACATGTCTTCAAAGCCCAAAATGCTTTGTCTTCAATTTCTACTGGAAGATGACATGCTTTTCCGTAAACGAGTTTAAAAGGTGTGGTTCCAATTGGAGTTTTGTAGGCTGTTCTAAAAGCCCAGAGTGCATCCTCCAATTTTATGGACCATTCCTTCGGATTTGATCCTACGGTTTTCTCTAGAATACGTTTTAAGGCTCGGTTGGTATTTTCAACTTGTCCACTTGTTTGTGGATGATAAGCGGTTGAGATTTTATGAGTTACTCCATATCTTTTGAGAACTTTCTTAAGTTGATTATTACAAAAATGAGTACCCCGATCACTTATTAAAGCTTTCGGTGTTCCAAACCTAGCAAAAAGACGTTTTAAAAAGTTGACTACAACTCATGCATCGTTAGTTGGGAGAGCTTGTGCTTCCGCCCATTTAGATACATAATCAATGGCAACGAGAATGTAGAGATTATTATGAGATTTTGAAAATGGACCCATAAAGTCAATACCCTAAATGTCAAATACTTCACATACTTGAATGACATTTTGTAGCATTTCATCACGTTGACTTATTTTTCCGGCCCTTTGACAAGCATCACAGGATTTGCAAAGAAGGTGTGCGTCTTTGAAAATTGTAGGCCAATAGAATCCAGCATCGTAAACTTTTCATGCTGTGAGTTGAGGCCCATAATGCCCTCCTGTTGGTCCTGTGTGATAATGATTTAAGATTTGACTAGCTTCATCTCCGAATACATATCGATGTATTATTCCATCGGGACAACTTTTAAACAAATGTGGATCTTCTCAGAAATAGTGTTTTATATCACTAAAGAATTTCTTTCGTTTTTGGTACGACAACCCTTTTTCTAGGAATCCACATACTAAGTAGTTTGCATAGTCTGCAAACCATGGAATTTCATTATAATCTATCTTCAATAGATATTCATCAGGAAAGTTGTCTTGTATGGCCGATTCATTTATAACTTCTAATTCGGGATTTTCAAGACGAGAAAGATGATCAGCCGCGAGATTTTCTGCTCCCTTTTTATCTCGGATTTCAATATCGAACTCTTGTAAGAGTAAGATCCAACGGATTAATCTTGGTTTAGCATCTTGTTTCGAAAATAGGTATCTAAGAGCAGAATGATCGGTATAGACCACCTTTTTAGCTAGAACGAGATATGAACGAAATTTGTCAAAAGTAAAGACAATAGCAAGGAGTTCTTTTTCAGTAGTTGTGTAATTTGTTTGTGCTCCTTGTAACGTCTTACTAGCATAATATATAGGTTGAAATCGTTTTTCAATCCTTTTTCCTAAAACGGCTCCCATTGCAAAATCACTTGCATCGCACATGAGTTCAAACGGTAGATTCCAATTTGGAGTTATCATAATCGGCGTATTAGTGAGTTTTTCTTTAAGAATATTAAAAGATTTGATGCATTCATCTGAAAAGATGAATGGTGCATCTTTTTCTAGGAGTTTATTCATAGGAGTGGCAATTTTAGAAAAATCTTTTATGAAACGTCGGTAAAAACCGGCATGCCCTAGAAAACTCCTAACTCCTCTAACATTAGTGGGATGTGAAAGTTTAGCAATTACATCTACTTTAGCTCTATCCACTTCAATTCCTTCCTTTGAGATTTTATGACCAAGAACGATGCCTTCTTTAACCATGAAATGACATTTCTCCCAATTAAGTACTAGATTTGATTGTTCGCATCTAATAAGCATTCGTTCAAGATTAACTAGACATGATTCAAATGTATCACCGAAGACTGAAAAGTCATCCATGAAAACTTCCATGCATTCCTCTATCATGTCGTGAAAAATCGCCGTCATGCACCTTTAAAAGGTTGCAGGGGCGTTGCAAAGTCCAAATGGCATGTGTTTATAAGCAAAAGTACCATAAGGGCATGTGAACGTGGTTTTCTCTTGGTCCTCAGGTGCTATTGGAATTTGGAAGTATCCGGAAAAACCATCAAGAAAACAATAGTAACTATTTTCGGCTAATCTTTCCAACATTTGATCAATGAAAGGTAAGGGAAAGTGATCTTTTCTGGTGGCGTCATTTAATTTTCTATAATCAATACAAACACGCCATCCTGTTACAGTCCTAGTAGGAATAAGCTCATTTTTCTCATTTGTGATGACAGTCATGCCACCCTTCTTAGGTACGCATTGAACTGGGCTTACCCATGGACTATCAGAGATTGGATAAATTAAACCTGCATCAAGCAGTTTAATAATTTCTTTCTTAACAACATCTTGCATATTCGAATTTAGTCTTCGTTGGCGTTGCACATACCTTTTATGACCTTCTTCCATAAGGATTTTATGTGTGCAATACGAAGGACTTATTCATTTAATATCATGAATCTTCCATGCAATAGCTGGTTTATGAGCTTTTAGCACAGAAATGATTTGTGATTTTTCATTTTCAGTAAGAGAAGACGATATTATTACAGGTAATTCAGATTCACCATGTAAATAAGCATATTCTAAATGGTTTGGAAGTGGCTTTAACTCTAATGTCGGTAGTTCTTCTATCGATGATTTATATCGATATCTGTCTTCTTCTTTTAGCATTTGAATTTCTTCTGTTGTTGGTTCATATCCATTAGCCATAAGTGTAGCTAAATTTCAGTTTCATCAATTGGTTCAGTTCCTTCTCCTAAAGAACATTCTACTGTTCCTTGTAATTATGGAAATTCTTCTAACAATTTTGCATGTGAATCTATAGTCTGAATATAATAACACGTATCATCTGCAGATTGCGGTTATTGCATGGCTCTATCAACAGAAAAGGTAACACTCTCGTCCTCTATACTTAGGGTCAATTTCTTACCAAACACATCTATTATTGCTTTAGCCGTGTTTAAGAATGGTCTTCCTAATATGATAGGAACTCGAGAATCTTCTTCCATGTCCAGAATAACAAAATCTACTGGAAATACTAAAGTACCAACTTTAACTAGCATGTTTTCCATTATCCATCTAGGATATTTTACTGATCGATCGGCTAGTTGTATGCTTATTCGTGATGGTTTCAATTCTTCGAGGTCTAGTTTAGCGTATAGTGAATACGGCATTAAATTTATACTAGCACCTAAGTCTGCCAATGCTTCTATTGAACTAAGACTACCCAGAAAACATGGAATTGTGAAACTTCCTGGATCAGATAGTTTTTCTGGTATCTTATTCAACAGCATTGCAGAACAATTGGCATTCATAGTAACAGCCGAGAATTCTTCCATTTTCTTTCTATTTGTGATTAGATCTTTCAAGAATTTGGCATATCTAGGCTTTCCTGATATTACATCAATGAAAGGAAGATTAACATTTATCTGTTTAAACATATCCAAGAATTTGGATTGCTCGGCTTCAAGTCTTTATTTTCTCATTTTACTCGGGTAAGGAAGTGGTGGTTGGTATGGTTTAACATAAGGTTTAGCTTTAACTGTGTTATCTTCATTAACCTTTTTAACTACCGGTTCTGTTTCCTTATCTTGCTCAGATTGTGGTTCTTGTGGAGTAGGAATAGCTTCATCAGAAATTACAGGCATTTCAGGTGGTTTAAGTGTAATACCACTTCTTGTGGTAATGGCTTTAGCTGTTTCATTCTGGGGGTTAGCATATTTATCACTAGGTAGACTTTCCGATTTTCTTTCACCTATTAACCTTGCTATATTGCTCACTTCTTGTTCCAGATTTTGAATAGAAGCTTGTTGATTTCTAAATGCTTGAGCATTTTGTTCATTCGTTTGTTTCTGAGATGTGAAAAACTGCGTTTGAGATTCAACTAGCTTCGACATCATATCTTCTAAATTTGGCTTTTTATCATCGATTTGTGGTGGTTTATTTTGAAAAATAGGTCTTTGCTGGTTGTAAGTATTAGTGGATACTTGCTGATTACTAGGACCTTGTTGGTTGTTGCATGGAACATTTTGGTTATAGTTCTGGTTTTGATTGTAGATTGGTCCTGGAGGTTGATAATTATTCTGATAATTATTTTCAGGCCTTTGATTTATGTATGAAACATTCTCTCTTTGTTTCATTGTTAGTTCAATACTGAGACAATCTTTTGTCAAATGTAGTCCTCCACACTGCTCACAACTAATTCGTATTGAGTGAATATCTTTAGTCATCTTTTCCATTCGTATCTCGACAGCATCTATCTTTGCAGAAATGGAATCTAAGTCATGGCTAGAATCGGCTCTAGCTGCTTTAGATGATCTAACGATATCTTTTTCTTGATGCCACTCATGTGAGTGGGAAGCAGTGTTATCAATAATTTTGTAAGCGTCAGTTGTGGTTTTCTTCATAATGGAACTACCAGCTGCTATATCTATGTCTTTCCTTGTAGTGATGTCGCATCCTTAGTAGAATATTTGTACTATTTGACAGGTATCTAAATCATGTTGCGGACATCCTCTCAATAACTTTCCAAATCTTGTCCATAATTTATATAAAGTTACATTTGGCTTTTGCGTGAACGTAACAATTTCTCCTTGAAGTCTTACGGCTTTAGATGCCGGAAAGAATTGTTTAAGAAATTTTTCAACTATAACGTCTCATGTATCAATCGCCCCTTCAGGTAACGATTCTAACCAATCTTTGGCTTCTCCCTTTAAAGTCCAGGGAAATAACCTGAGATATATATGTTCATCCTCCACTTCTCTTATTTTAAATAGTGTACAGATCCTATTAAAGGTACGAAGATGTTCATTTGGATCTTCATTCGGCGCACCACTAAATTGGCATTGATTAGTTACCATGTGTAGAATTTGTCCTTTGATTTCATAATCTGGCGCATTAATGTCAGGTTGAGTAATTGCGTGACCTTGGCCAGTGCGTTTAGCTCGCATTCGGTCTTCCATACTTAGAGGTTCCAGATTTTCCATGATTGAATTTGTTGAATCTGAATCACTATAGGATTCTGTTTTAATGGGTTGTTCTTCCGGAGGAAAGATTAATGGTTCAGGATCTCTGAATTGTCCCTGAATATCCTCCGGATTCTCAATTGTGAGGTCTGGTTCAAAAAATGGATTATCGGAAATTTGAATTGGAGTACTTGGTCGACTTGATGACGATTCTAAAGAAAAATCAACGGCGACAATATTGGCTAGATGTCTTGATCTGGTTACAGGTGGTGAACGTACAAAAGGTGGTGAACGTTTTGCTCGGTGCATTCACTGAATATCTTATTAGTTATAAAAGATAAAAAAAATATATAAGTTATCAACATAATAGACTTTTCTGCTTTTGTCCACGTTTCGAATAGCCAATAGATGCAGCAAGGAGCCAGAACCCTTTAAATCGGAAGCTCACAACTCAGCCACTAACAAATCCAACTATTACTACGAACCAGAAAATTTTGGATGTCTATCAATTCAACCGCTTAAAATAATTTTTCGTTGAAATTTAAAGAAATTTTAGATAAGAAATAGAAAATTCTATGTCCTAAAAATAATAGGCGTCGAAAAATAAAAACAAGAAAGTAGCGCGTCGAAACTTAAAAATGAACTAAAAACTAAGAATTAAAAGTTATGTCTAAAAATATTAAAGCTTAGAGGAAATTCTATATCCAAAACGGCAAAAACTTAAAAAGGTAAAATCTTAAAACGGCGTCGCAAAATTCTAAAGCACCTAAATCTTAGTCTAAAGAAAAAGCACTTAAGGGATTTTACGGCAAAGCCTAAAAATCTAGAAATAAAAAAAACTATGGCAAATACTATATCTTAAAACTAGTTACGAGCGAAAAATACAAAAATTACGCTAAAACAAATAAAAAGATACAAAATATAAAAATAAACTTAAAGTTGTAAAAAGTACAATTTTTATAAAAATATTATTTATTTATAAAAGTAATAATTTTATAATTTATTAAAACTAATTAAACTAAATAATACAAATTAAATAATAAAACTAAACTAATTAATATATAATTAAAACCCTAATTAGGTTTATATCAATAATTATTATTAATTAAAAACCCTAATTTCTGTTGGCAGAGGTATCAGACGGGTCAAATCAAGCAATGTGATCGCATGGTTTGATAGTTAAATTTCCATGCGGTCGCATGGAGTAAGGTTTCGGGCCAGGCTTTGGGCTGCAACAGTGATCGGGCCGAGTGGTTTTTACTTTTTTTTTCTGTTTTATATATTTATATAAAAATATTTATATAAAACTTATATTTTTACAAACTAAAATAAAAATAAAGAAACTTTATAAAACTTATATATTTAACAATCTCTTAAAAATATATAAATTTTGTTTTTCTTTTTATATTTTTGTATTTTTTTAAAATTCAAAACGTATATTTTTATACAAAGAACTTAATAAAAAATCTTTTTTTATATAGCGTTTCGCTTCCGGCGTTTAAGCAAGTTCCCTGGCAGCGGAGCCAAAAATACTTGATGTGCGTAGAGGTGTATACAAAAATAGTTATATTTTTACAAGGAAATACTATTAAATACGATACAATTTTACACAAGTTATTTATTTATTTATATAGTGGATATACCTAAACCTTGCTACAACACTTATAGGCAGTGTACCTAATTGTACAGTAGTGTAGTTTTTAGTAAGTCCGGTTCTTTCCACAGGGATCTTAGCCAAGTTTAACGCTATATTTTTAACTTATGATTGTAAAAATACAAAAATATATATAAGTAGTATTATTATTATAAAAGGGGGTTTTTACCGTTTAATGACCGGTTTGTCGATTTTAAAACTTAAGTCGTAGTTAAAACCTAATGTAAAATATTAAAAATAAATATAACTTAATTTAAAGCGTAAAGTAAATGACAATAATTAAAATGCGATAAATAAAATAACGGTAAATAAAATTGCGATAATTAAAAGTGCAATAAAATAAAATTGCGATAATTAAAGAGTACGATAATTAAAAGTGCAATTAAATATGAAATAAAGGAAATTAAATATGAAATAAAGGAATTATGCTTATTTAAACTTCCGTAATCATGATATTTGACGTGTTGTTTTTATTTTAGTACCATGGGTTAATTGTTCTTTATCCTGGATTATTCGATATGTCCATACGGATTTGTCCATAATAGTCCATCAGTCATAAATATAAAGTGTGAGAATCTTCGTCAAATTATCTTATACCCGAAGTCAAATATTCTAACTAATTGGGGATTCGAATTGTAACAAGGTCTTAATACTTTGTTTAATGAATACACCAGGTTATCGACTGTGTGTAGACCAAGGTTTTAATACTTTGTTAACAATTACACCAATTACCCTTGAATGTAATCCACCCCTATTTCAACAAGTCTATTAACTATTAATCCTGTTCCGTGTCTGGTAAAATGAACAATTTTTGGTATTTATAGATATCCCGCCCACCGTACCCAGTCAAGCGTATGTGGTTATATATAAATACATCAAATTATAAGTCTATATATTAAATTAACGAGGTATCATTTAGTTAATATAAAGCCCATTAATAGCCTATAGTCTAATTTCCACAAGTGTCTTTCTTTTAACCAAACCCCACTTATGGTCCAAAGCCCAATTACCCAATTTTAATATTTAGCCCAACATCACGATTACTTCGGCATTAAATAAGCATAATAATAACTTAGCTACGAGACATTAATTTAAAAAGGTTGAACATAACTTACAATGATTAAAAATAGCGTAGCGTTACACGGACAGAATTTCGACTTACACCCTTACAACATTCGCTAACATACCCTTATTATTAGAATTTAAAATTAAAATTAAAATTAAAATTATAATATATATATATATATACACGTTTGAGTAAGAAGAAGAAAAAGATATATATTTGATCAACCAAAACTGCGAATTTATAGGAGTGTGGCCTGATACCTACTGCCATGCGATCGCATGGAAAATACACCTCCAGGCCATGCGATCGCATGGCCTCTTTTTCCAGCTCACATGAGCTTGTTTTCTTTCTTACCGACGGTTTTTAATATAATATATAATATATAAATAATTTATAGAATTATTTAAATATTATATTATATTTGTGTGCATAGTTGACTTGTAATTTTTAGTCCGTTGCATCGAGCGTTGAGAGTTGACTCTGGTCCCGGTTTCGGATTTTCGAACGTCCTTGCGTACAATTTAATATCTTGTATTTTGCGTTTTGCGTCTTGTACTCTTGTAATTTTGAGACGTTTCTTATCAGTAATTTGAACCACTTTGATCGTACTTTGTACTTTTGAGCTTTTTGGTCGTTTGCGTCTTCAATTCGTCGAATATGTCTTTTGTCTTCACCTTTTATTATTTAAACGAATATTACTTGTAAATAGAACAATTGCAACTAAAAGATTATCTTTCTTGAGGGATAATGCTATGAAATATATGTTCGTTTTTAGCATTATCAGTAATTATAATAAAGAAGAGGATGAGATTTTAAAATGGGTTTTGTTCTTGTGAAGAAGGAGAAGGAGAGAACTGATAAATAAACAGGTTATATACATTTAGTTTAACAAATAAATCATAAAAACTGTGCAGAGCAGATGGTAGAGAGAGATGTTGGGGAGTGAGAGGTCGCAAGTTCAATACTCGGCCGGGGCTTGTCTTTTTTTTTTAAAGGAGAAGAAAAAGAATGGATATTACAGTGATAAGAACCAAACCCTTGTAAGATGATGATGGGCCGTTCTAATTGTATTGTTGGGCCAAGAATCTATTTTAAGTGTTGGGCCGAGTTTAGTATGAGCTGAGGTTGAGAACGGGCCAAGATTCAATTGTCTGTTGGGCCAAGGTTCACCCTTATGTAGGCCGTAGAGAATAGGATAAGTACAAGCGGGTTCATATTAAATTAGAAAAACTTAATTGGAGTGATGGTTAGAGGTGTTAGCGGATATACGAGAGGTCCTGGGTTCGAGCCCCGTCATGGGCAATTCTTTTTAGAGGAGATTTTTAAGGGTATACTCATTTATTTCTTTTTATTTTAATTTTATTATAATTATTAGTATTATCATTATAATTATTGTTATAATTATTATTATTATTATTATGCTTATGATTATTATTAACATTATTAGGAAAGCGATACAAACTATTATCATTATCATTAATATTAGTATTATTACCATACTTATAATTATTATTACCATAATTATAAGTATTACACCTATTATTATTATTATGAGTATTAGTTACGATATTATCAGTAATTTTAAAACTTTAATAATATTATCATTATGATGAAAAGGTTTATTATTATATTCATTATGAAAATAATACAAATTATTATTATTTTTGTAAATATTAGTATTAGTATCTTTTTACGAATAATAGAATTGTTAATATTAACATAAGTACTATTATTTATATTATCACAAATATTATTATTATGTAATTACTAAAATTAGTATCATAACTATCAATAACAGTAAAATTAATATTTTTACAAGTATTAGTATTAATATCATTGCCATTATCACTAATAAGAGTTATTAATAACATAAGTATATTATTAATGTTATTATCATAGTTTTTACTAATATTAACTTAGTATAATTTAAACTCCTATTTTGATAAACAAATGAAATACATACATATATATATTTAACACATATAACATAACAAAATATTTTATTATATAAAAGGAATATATGAAATATAAATATATTATTAATATAAAAATGATATCATTACTAGGTGATATATATATAAATTTATTTTATTGCGATTATGTGTGTTAATATAAATATAAATGATATAGGTTCGTGAATCTGAGGCCAATCATGTATTGTTCAGTTGTTCAATGCCGTCATATGTATTTTTACTACAAAATACAGTACTGTGAGTTTCATTTGCCTTTTTACCCTTTATATTTTTGGGCTGAGAATACATGCGCAATTTTTATAAATGTTTTACGAAATAGACACAAGTAATTGAAACTACATTATATGGGTGAATGATCGAAGCCGAATATGCCCCTTTTTCTTGGTAACCTAAGAATTAGTAAACCGATCTACTAATTGACGCGAATCCTAAAGATAGATCTATTGGGCCTAACGAACCCCATCCAAAGTACCGGATGCTTTAGTACTTCGAATTCGTTTTTATCATGTCCGAAGGATTTCTCGAAATGATAGTGGATATTCTTATATGCATCTTGTTAATGTCGGTTACCAGGTGTTCACCATATGAATGATATTTTTGTCTCTATACATGGGACGTATATTTATGAGAACTGAAAATGAAATTCTTGTGGTCTATTAAAATGATGAAAATGATCGTTTATGATAAACTAATGAACTCACCAACCTTTTAGTTGACACTTTAAAGCATGTTTATTCTCAGGTATGAAAGAAATTTTCCGCTGTGCATTTGCTCATTTTAGAGATATTACATGGAGTCATTCATGACATATTTCAAAAGACGTTGCATTCGAGTCGTAAGTTCATTAAGATTATTATTAAGTCGATTATAGTTTGATATATTATGAAATGGTATGCATGCTGTCAACTTTCGATGTATTGAAAGTTCGTCTTTTAAAAACGAATGCAATGTTTGTAAAATGTATCATATAGAGGTCAAGTACCTCGTGATGTAACCAAATGTTATTGTATTCATCCTTATGGATTAGGACGGGTCGTCTCATGTGGTATCAGAGTAGTGGTCTTAGTGAACCAGGTCTTGCATTGGTGTATCTAACTGATAGTTGTTTTGATGCATTAGTGGGTCTGGACTTCGACCGTGTCTGCATGTCAAAAGTTTTGCTTATCATTTTGTGTCGAAAATTACCTGCTTATCATTCTTAGGGAATCACTTGCTTATCATCTTAAAGTCTAGACACGTCTTACTACCTCTATTGCATAGACAGTGTATAGATAAATTCATATCTTAGCGTATCTGTTATTGTTACCTATGCCTGACAATTTCCTTATATTCCTCCGTAACTTATGGGATTTTAGTATTATATATGCATATGTAAATTATGTATTGCAGGGTACTAATCTACATCCTAAAATCTATTTCTTATTGAAAGTACTTCATCTGATCGTACTAGATGAATCCTGCAACCAGTTCGAGTCCCTTAGATTCCGATAGCTATTCCGACAGCTATTCCGACATGGATTTTCACTCGAGTTCCGAAAGTAGTATAAACGATATAGATCAACTAATTAGTCATCTTCAATTCATCTGATGAGTTCGTAGTCGACTTAATTAATGGAGACGAGAAGAAGGCGATACTTTCCATCAATCAAATTTCCCTCTTGGTGAAGAACCTGAAGCAGTTACCGGCGAACTTGTCCGAAACACCATTTTCACACTCATTCCCAGAGTATCTCACCACGATTATATTCTATCTAAAGTTCTAAACCTTATTCATTCGCTCGTTCCGACCGACAATCATCCCGGAATGATATAAGAAATCAACGAACTTCGCGCCCGAGTTGTAGCCTTGGAAAATATGGTGCAAAACGTACCAGCTTCAGCAACATCACCGGCACCAACAGTACTACTAACATCAATACCATTTCCACCAACAACCCAAGTTTCAACGTCACACGCCTCAACATCTCATTCTGTACCTCGAGTATAATCATCGTCTACGTATCGTTCTACATCATTTATCTTCGTTCCACATGGCGATTATGTAATCTCTAAAGTTTTAGAGATTATTCATTCTAATTCCAACCGAAAACCAAATGAGTTAATATCATATTAACTCATTAAATCCATTATTACATCTAAAGAAAATATATATGTTTATATGTTTTCATAAAGATTATAATTAAAAATTCTTTTGTACAAATTGTTAATGGTGAAAATATTTTAACGGGTAGGTAATACCCGAGGAATATTTAGATTTCACATTAATAAGTTACACTGTACATTCTTTCAATTCCGATTCAACAGTCATTTACTATTCTACCTACATCCACAGATATACCAATCCGTTCACCGCAGAATAACTATTTTCATCCAATTTCATATTTGGATTTTGATTTATCAGAATCCAACAAGTGGCATAATGAAGAAAACATTGGACAAAATAAAATTTGTTAGAAACAAACAAATTAACTATGAGAAATTTTGTTAAGAATCCACGCTAACTGTTCTGTAACAACCTGACATCGTTTTACCAAAAACACGCCTTAAAAAAATTTTTTGTCAGACAGCGTATCTGGACGGCGTCCAGAGATAAAGACCAGGACGGCGTCCCATGATTCAGGACGGCGTCCAAATGAACTAAAGTGGACTAATTAGTTTTTATTTACACGCGAGTGGAAAACCCGCTTCCCGACACTTTTAAACGTAACCAATTTCACAATATGTCATATTAAGTAAAACTACGATGTTTCCACCATAAAAACAAGTTTTACTACCCCGGGCTCACAATGACCCGTTACAAATAAAGTAGCAGTTTCGACCCATTTATCTCTTTATACGGATTAGAACTCTACAACCCAACCCGATACCAAGAGCATAATCCCGGGGACTACCAAAACCCCCATCCGCGTCCAATTATCCGAAAGCTACCCCATCAAGCCCAACCGCTCCTGCACGTCTAGTCTAACAACTAGCTAGCATCAATCCACAATACCTGTAAAAAGGTAAACAACGAGAGGGGTAAGCTAAAAGCTTAGTGAATGCAATAATTATACATATACATATATAACCCATCTATTTGCATCACATCCACCAAATACCTCATACGAACTTGTAACTCAAATAGCATGTCATCAAACCCGTAATACTAACAAGTCGTACATTATCACAAAACCGCATTAGCATACACTCAACTCAATATATATAACACGCTAAACAATCAACAATCTCAATATGGTTAACCATAAACGCTATGGTGCTACCGGCTCGTGGTTCACACCATACGCAATTGAGTCATACTCTTTTATAGTGCTACCGGCTCGTCGTTCACACTCGATGCTACCGGCTCATGGTTCACATCTTAGTTTATAGTGCTACCGGCTCGTGGTTCACACTCGATGCTACCGGCTCGTGGTTCACATCTTAGTTTATAGTGCTACCGGCTCGTGGTTCACACTCGATGCTACCGGCTCGTGGTTCACATCTTATCGCACACATGTTATGGCACTACCGGCTCGATGGTTCATGCCATAACACCCACAAATAAACACGCCATATACACATACGTATAATTACTCCACTCACCTCGATTACATGAAGAGCCAATCCCGCTTGAGCTCCTAATCGTCCAAAAGTAAATCACCTAAGAGATTCACAAAAAATAAGCTTTACACCTAAGCTTATACTCAAATCACCATAAGTACAATTTTCGACCATTTACACATGCACTAACTTTGACTAAGTCAAAACTCACCCGAACTTCTCATAATCACAATCAACTTGTGATTATGTTCCAATAACACATTTTACAAAAGATTTGATCAACCATTCCCCCATTTGGACTCACGACTCGCCCAAATTGCCATAAAGTGCAATTTACACCTTTTTGCACTTTTAACGATATCCGAGGGTCCAAAATTAACAAGGCTTGCCCGTTTTCCCTAAATGCCCTAAGACATCACAATTAGCCTTTAAACACTCTCTAGCTCGAGTTTTGCACCAAAAACCCATTTCGACCCTTAACAAAGTCAATTTCCAACGTTTGCTAGTTTTGACGCCAAAACACTTTTAATTCAAGTTTATACTCTTAACTTAACCCTTTTAGGTTTATAAACCTTACAAAATCGACAACCGATCCAAGATCACTAACGAACCCTAATTTTGACTTATTTCAAGAGTAGTCAACCAAATATACTCAAATGGTTTCCAACACTCCTATAATCACTAACACTAGTGATTATACACTATTTACGAGCTCTAAGCAAGGCTAAGTCATTCACCAACCCAAAACCCGTAATCATCAACAATAAACCCGATTACTAGTTCAAATCTTCCATTAATGACTAAACGGGTTATCCCAAGAACATACAAGTTTAAACCCCAAATTGATTATCAAATCAAACAATAAAAACTCGGAGTTAGAACTTACCAACACTACCACAACGTAGCCGAGAACGAGGAGAACAACTTTAACTCTCGCGACTTGACCCGTTTCACCCTTCTTCTTCTTCAAATCCCCAACTCTCTCTCTAGAACCTCTCTCTCTCACTAGGGTTTGATGAGAGTGTTTGATATGGTGAAATGGGGATAAGAATGAGAGTGGATCAGTTCTAATGGCTCAAAACCGACCCCCAAGTGAAAAGACTCAAATACCCTCTTTTAAAACCTTTAAAATACAGCTGCTGGCCTGTCAGGCACTTTGGGCGGCGTCCAAAAAACTTGGACGGCGTCCTAACCTTCATTGTTGGATGGTGTCCTAAAGTCTGGACGGAGTCCCAATGAACTGAGTCTGAAACTGAACTTGTTTTGGTCGTAACTTTCAAACCGTAACTCCGTTTTCAAATAATCAAATATCGTTGGAAACGTAATGAGATTTACTATCCAATGGTAAGGTTTTAGAACATCAACTCCAACTTTATTTGGGATCCAAATATACACTTACATGCCTCGTATTTCGAATGACGCTCGAAATAACGTGTAACTGAAAAACGGGTGTTACAACTCTCCCCCACTTAAATTGGATCACGTCCTCGTGATCCGCACCTATAATAGAAGTTAAGCAGTTCTCCCTCGAACATCTCCGCTTCCAATGGGGAGTCACACAAGTAGTACTTGCATCCGCACTCTCGCTTCGTGCACTAATGCATCATAATACAACAATATTGGGTAATCAACCCACGAGTCGAAACAACCGTAACCGTTGCTCCTACGCCGAGTATCCAAACTCATACCATACACTTCATAATCGTCCTAAGAGTAGAACAATTTACCGACAAACATCGTCGTCACGCCTCATGATCTTACGAAACACAGCCAAGCCGGACATCCATAACATCTTCTACAAATCTGAAGATCTAACCACACGCTAATAATCACTAGCGTGCACTACCGCAATAAACGATATCTCATACACTCAACGTCCAGAATTTCCATTTAGGAAATACGAAAAAATACCACATTTTCCTCCAAGTTCTCACGGCTGCAACACGCAACAAGCGTCATCCATAACTATATCGCCCTATGCGATCTTCTAAATTCAATACGCCGCGAACCAAGTCTTACATTAATCCAAATCGAGAAGGATTCATGCTTCCTTAAAATTTCATACTCATTCGGTTCATAACCGTACTACTCGACCGATCATTCCTGAATATTCTTTAGGCCAAGAACCAAACTCCCTCCGGCTCTACACCGGATCATTCCTTCAACGAAAAAAAAAAATTTAATAACCCCGCAATAACACTTAAGAAGCACCACTTTCCCGCCGATCGATCCACACACGACTATACGTCACTGGATTAATCCAGGACGACAATAATACACCACGAATTAGACGAAACATCAACACATCGTCATAGGGTTTCTCCTCTGAACCATACAATACGGCTTCCTAGTACTAGCATAGAAGCTATTCGTATACCAAAATCCCGTCAACGGCGAATCATCATCACAAAATTTCCGCAATTCGCCACACGACTCACAAAAATATTCACCACGCCGGGTGAACTTTCCTACCTAGACCGTCCGTTAAGGAGGGTCTCAACATTTCAATGCAACTAACAGTCGCATCACTAGGGAGCACACTCTCGTAAACAAACAACATCTGCATGTCTCGATGTGAGACAATCAGAATCGACACTCTCCGCCTCACATTCGTCCATAAAGTGGAATAATCCACTGACAATCTCCACGATTGCGTTTCCCGACAGGGAAAATATGATATTCGCCACGATATCGAACTCGTTCTCATTCAATTATACTGTCCGGGTTTCACGACAACCCATATTTTTCAATACAAGAGCACCCGCAATGACAACTTCATTCTCCCACTCCGGGATCTCAAACTTCACATTTGGTCTCATACCGCACATTGGTACTACACGACCACCTTACATAGGAAGTCTTACACTTCCTTCGATCCCATCATCACAATCTTCACGCATAACATTCCAGAGTTGTAACTCGCAATCGTAAAGCACGATCTCGAGTCGACATTAGCAAGCCGTCACTCTTCTTTGTTAGGAACTCCGAATACCTATTGAGGCTTAACACGGTACACTCTGACACTTTGCTATATATAACACCACTGGAGCTTCCTCGGGCGGCAGTAAAAACTCCCCCACTTAGAATTTGGCTCCACATTCTCACCGCCAAGATGATAACATCCTGAGGAATTAGCATTCCACAAAACACATGACCATTCTCGTCACTGGTCATACACTCCAAATCACCACGAATTCAATTATGGCTCTCAGAGCCGACATACACATTCGCTTGAAGTGACGTACACGCGATAATATCGCATCCTCATACCATAAATACAATTAATAGTCCTTCATCGTTCGCAAAGCGAACTCCATCAAAGTGTCACATACGCCTCTACGACTAGGCATATGCCACTCCACTTAACCAGTCGTGCATCTCAGTCGAGATCACCCGTCCTTCCACTCAACGAACCTTTATCCATAATTGCTCACTCTCATGGAGAAGAGTGACCAATTCCGATACCATAATTGCGTCCACCACAATATCAACACTTCATCATACCCTTCGGACTAACCGACCATCATGTCCGTCACCGGCTCACCGGTCATCCTTACCCGTCTATCACTTAAGAGCAACAAGATTCGCTCAACCTTCACTTCTTAAGAAGTATTCATCACAATGCTCTTAAACTTCGACTTTCGCAACCGTCGAATTACTATCACCCGTCGATCACTATTATAATCTCCGATGCTTCCAAGAGTATCTCACGGGCACCCTAAGCACAAAGTGATCACACCACTACCGGAGTTGAACATTACACTAGCAGGTATAAAAAGCACCTGACGCAGTGTCATGCAGACTCCCACCACAATCAATCGAATTTTAGAAAATTGATCTTTGGGTTCCATACACCCGATGTCACCCATCTCTCTATAATAATGACCCGAAGTCATACCTACTCGACATCCTTACGATTTATTGTCTTATCGAAAGTTTCAAGCGATCACACGCTACCCGCAATTTCCCCAAGGCCAAAACGATATAGCCTAACGAAACCCTTCATCTAACACTAAGGAGATGCTTGAGAACACCAAGTCTTACACCCTTCTACATCTCGATAAAACCGCTACTACAAGGGATATTCCATTAGGAATGTTACCTTATAAGCCACAACACACTAACACAGTCATCGTTATACGGGTCTCACTCCCATGAGTTTAACGACCCGAAGATTCCTCGATTCGCCAATTTCCAAGGCGACTCACAACTAGAATCCTAACACGATTCTCTAACCACACACACTCTCCCGAGTGTAACCCAACTACAATCATTAGACTCATCACATTCCTTTACGGAATTCAAGTCCTCGACGCACACACGCACGCACATAACTCGGTCATCCAAGTTACGATATATAACTACAACCAATGACAATCTTAATAGTGCTCCCACTACATAGGGTGACTAAGTACGCACCAAAACTTGTGAGTTTGCTCACTCACTTAACTAAACTAATCCACCATAACACTTCTCGACTCGCAACGAACCCGGTGTGACTACAAGCACATCACCCGAGACAACTATCACCTAGGAACCAATAAAGATTCCTCATTTATCTCTAATCTACCCCAACCATGCCACGTTTACTCCGTTCGGTACTCGTCATGTCATGCTTGGTGTCAAGATACACTTTCGTAATAATGGTGATCAGTCACTATTACAAATGCGTACCTTACCATTTCCACATGGTCACGCAAAGTACTTTACCCGGACTGACGCAACATTCACACAAAATAACACGCGATAACTCCTAGTACCCGAATGACCAAAGTCCTTACCGTGAACTTAATCACTCAAAAACCGCCAATTATTCGAATCTCTCCAATAGATTCGTCCCTAGGACACCGCACCATTAGATACCTATATATATATACACATATATACAATATAATAATAATTATACACAAGTACACCGCAACACAAGTCAACCTACAACCTAGGTGACTATCACTAAACAACGTTCAAGTCCGCCTACTTACATTAGGCACTAGTAATCTAAGGCACTAATTTATACACGAAATAAGGCCCCACATCATCACACTTTGGACAAAAATAAGTCCTAGTTAGTCACCTACTCTAAGGCACTAACAAATCTCAATCCGACCCGTAATCCTACAAGTCCCGCAAATAACGCACAACCGCCAATAAGTCTAAGACTAGGCACCTATTCCAAGGTTAACTAATTCCCTTAGACTATGCTCTGATACCACTTGTAACAACCTGACATCGTTTTACCAAAAACACGCCTTAAAAAATTTTTTTGTCAGACAGCGTATCTGGACGGCGTCCCATAATCTGGACGGCGTCCAGAGATAAAGACCAGGACGGCGTCCCATGATTCAGGACGACGTCCAAATGAACTAAAGTGGACTGATCAGTTTTTATTTACACGCGAGTGGAAAACCCGCTTCCCGACACTTTTAAACGTAACCAATTTCACAATATGTCATATTAAGTAAAACTACGATGTTTCCACCATAAAAACAAGTTTTACAACCCCGGGCTCACAATGACCCGTTACAAATAAAGTAGCAGTTTCGACCCATTTATCTCTTTATACGGATTAGAACTCTACAACCCAACCCGATACCAAGAGCATAATCCCGGGGACTACCAAAACCCCCATCCGCGTCCAATTATCCGAAAGCTACCCCATCAAGCCCAACCGTTCCTGCACGTCTAGTCTAACAACTAGCTAGCATCAATCCACAATACCTGTAAAAAGGCAAACAACAAGAGGGGTAAGCTAAAAGCTTAGTGAATGCAATAATTATACATATACATATATAACCCATCTATTTGCATCACATCCACCAAATACCTCATACGAACTTGTAACTCAAATAGCATGTCATCAAACCCGTAATACTAACAAGTCGTACATTATCACAAAACCGCATTAGCATACACTCAACTCAATATATATAACACGCTAAACAATCAACAATCTCAATATGGTTAACCATAAACGCTATGGTGCTACCGGCTCGTGGTTCACACCATACGCAATTGAGTCATACTCTTTTATAGTGCTACCGGCTCGTGGTTCACACTCGATGCTACCAGCTCATGGTTCACATCTTAGTTTATAGTGCTACCGGCTCGTGGTTCACACTCGATGCTACCGGCTCGTGGTTCACATCTTAGTTTATAGTGCTACCGGCTCGTGGTTCACACTCGATGCTACCGGCTCGTGGTTCTCATCTTATCGCACACATGTTATGGCACTACCGGCTCGATGGTTCATGCCATAACACCCACAAATAAACATGCCATATACACATACGTATAATTACTCCACTCACCTCGATTACATGAAGAGCCAATCCCGCTTGAGCTCCTAATCGTCCAAAAGTAAATCACCTAAGAGATTCACAACAAATAAGCTTTACACCTAAGCTTATACTCAAATCACCATAAGTACAATTTTCGACCATTTACACATGCACTAACTTTGACTAAGTCAAAACTCACCCGAACTTCTCATAATCACAATCAACTTGTGATTATGTTCCAATAACATATTTTACAAAAGATTTGATCAACCATTCCCCCATTTGGACTCACGACTCGCCCAAATTGCCATAAAGTGCAATTTACACCTTTTTGCACTTTTAACGATATCCGAGGGTCCAAAATTAACAAGGCTTGCCCGTTTTCCCTAAATGCCCTAAGACATCACAATTAGCCTTTAAACACTCTCTAGCTCGAGTTTTGCACCAAAAACCCATTTCGACCCTTAACAAAGTCAATTTCCAACGTTTGCTAGTTTTGACGCCAAAACACTTTTAATTCAAGTTTATACTCTTAACTTAACCCTTTTAGGTTTATAAACCTTACAAAATCGACAACCGATCCAAGATCACTAACGAACCCTAATTTTGACTTATTTCAAGAGTAATCAACCAAATATACTCAAATGGTTTCCAACACTCCTATAATCACTAACACTAGTGATTATACACTATTTACGAGCTCTAAGCAAGGCTAAGTCGTTCACCAACCCAAAACCCGTAATCATCAACAATAAACCCGATTACTAGTTCAAATCTTCCATTAATGACTAAACGGGTTATCCCAAGAACATACAAGTTTAAACCCCAAATTGATTATCAAATCAAACAATAAAACTCGGAGTTAGAACTTACCAACACTACCACAACGTAGCCGAGAACGAGGAGAACAACTTTAACTCTCGCGACTTGACCCGTTTCACCCTTCTTCTTCTTCAAATCCCCAACTCTCTCTCTAGAACCTCCCTCTCTCACTAGGGTTTGATGAGAGTGTTTGAGATGGTGAAATGGGGATAAGAATGAGAGTGGATCAGTTCTAATGGCTCAAAACCGACCCCTAAGTGAAAAGACTCAAATACCCTCTTTTAAAACCTTTAAAATACAGCTGCTGGCCTGTCAGGCACTTTGGACGGCGTCCAAAAAGCTTGGACGGCGTCCTAACCTTCATTGTTGGACGGCGTCCTAAAGTCTGGATGGAGTCCCAATGAACTGAGTCTGAAACTGAATTTGTTTTGGTCGTAACTTTCAAACCGTAACTCCGTTTTCAACGAATCAAATATCGTTGGAAACGTAATGAGATTTACTATCCAATGGTAAGGTTTTAGAACATCAACTCCAACTTTATTTGGAATCCAAATATACACTTACATGCCTCGTATTTTGAATGACGCTCGAAATAACGTGTAACTAAAAAACGGGTGTTACATGTTCCTAGCTAACTGTTAATTCCGTATTACCTTTTATTTATTGCAATTTATTTATCGCAATTTATTTATCGCATTTTATTTATTGCAATTTTAATTCTCGCAATTTTATTTATCGTCATTTAATTTCTGTAATTTATTTCACGCACTTTAAATATCGGGACACGTATACAAGGTTTTGACATATCATATCGACGCATCTATATATATTATTTGGAATAACCATAGACACTCTATATGCAGTAATGCTGGAGTTAGCTATACATGGTTGAGGTTGATTCTATAATAATATATATACTTTGAGTTGTGATCGAGTCTGAGACATGTACACGGGTCACGATACGTATTAATTAATTCGAATATTATATATTAAAATATATATGAGTTATTGGACTGTTAACTGTGGACTATCGACTGTGGACTAATAACATTGGACAATTAAAATGAATTAAAATATTGATTATAACATATGAAACTAAACATTTCTTCAAGTTTTCCACTTGATCTCATCTTAAACCTCATTTGTATCTTGACGATTACAATCCGCGTTCAAACCTTTCATGATTCTTGAAAATACTTCAATCGAGAGGATGAACCAACCGCACTTCATCTATGGAAGGAAAGATTTATGCATATAGTTATGCACCTGGAAAAAAAAAATTCTCGGAACCTAAGTAAACGTTTAACTCATATCTGTGTTAGCTCCTTTGGCATTGTTATTACCGAAAATAACATTGTAAATCTTTTCCAAATTAGCCAATTTTGTCACAGCTCCAACAAATCAACTTCGACTTCCATTCGAATTAGCCTTATTATAACCTTGATATATATATGTGTGCTCTTTTATTGTTACCGGAAAACTTTTTATATTCCATCATATTACCAGCAGACGTACCAGCAACCTCATTGCTCCTTGGCTTAAATCTCTTCGACAAAACACTATATTTATCTATTGAAGCCTTATCATGAACTCATCCACATCTTGTAACAAGAATTGTTATACCAATTACCTGGAATTAGCAAATCTGTATTGTGAGTCTCGCAACATTTCCACATCAACAGTTATATGTATCCATATAACATTTATCTCTTAGAACTATGATCTTCCATTCTGAAATTCTGAAAAGCACCCAGTCTGCGAATTAATGCTATGAATTTTGAAAAGTTGAATGAAGCAATAAAATTGTAAACGACCTCAATAGCCAAAAGTTGATGTTAAAGAATTGAATGTTGGCAAAGCTCAGAAAAAGTTTGAAACTGAAAAACTGATTGAGCAAACTATGAAGGAGTCTCTGAACAAATCACAAGGACTAAACTTGTACATTAAGAATCCTGATGATTCTGTTTCTGATGAAATCTTTAGCGAATACCTTGCTTCTGACTCCAAACTCTTGCAGACAAATTTTCTTCATCATCCTTCGATATTAGAAATTCCAAGATATCATCGTATCTTTTAATTATAAATATCCTCCATATTCCTGAAGATATTTTCATAACTATTCTTATCTGAAATCAAGAATCTCTTAGTGCTATCAGTGTTACATCATATAGAAACTGTTAGTTTCTATATTCTGTAAACTTTCGAGCTTAAAATATGAATGTTATTGAAGTAATGTTGGGAACTGATGCATGAGTTAGTATAATATAATGACACTTGATCAACGTGATTATATTACAGTAAGTCATGCTGAGTTTCTAATGAAATGTGATGATTCACAGTTCATAACGTCATCATGTGCCATGTTACATAACTCTTTCATTATGCTTAACTTCTGAACATATCAAGAAAGTATATTCTTGATAGTTCTATTTTCAGTGATTCTGGTAATTTGACAAATCAAATCGTGCTATTACGTTCTTTCTTGTTTAGAACATTAAGTTTATTCGAAGTTCCATACTTACGAATTCTGGACCGATACTCGCTTTACTAGAGGACGAGAAGAGAATAAAAAGGCAAAGAGCTCCAAAATATAAGAGAAAATATAAAGCTCAATAATAACACGGAGGTTACAGACCATGGATATTAATACGAATAGCAATATAAAGGCAAAGTATAATTAAGAATAGTATTACCCCAAGGTAATAATAGAAGTGAATAGATTCCTCCGGGGGTAAATGGAAAAGAACAATGACAGAAATGATAATTAGGAAAATAACAAGGATTAGAATGGGATTAAGCATTTTCATAATCTTTTGGATGTATGAACTAAGAAAAAAGTATAGGAATGGTGAGAATAATGGAACGGAAGAGCTTAAATTTATAGTGGAAATATCAGACAGAGTAATTGAGGCAGATCACCGTATTTAATTATAGAGATCTTAATTTCCTTACTCGCCGAAGAATCAAATCCTTTAGATTTCGAAGATTTTCTTTAAATTCCTTGAATTCCAGAATTCAATTGTGACTACATCACCGGTTAAGTCAAATCTTCATTTACTCATTTCACTCTTTTGTGATAGCTTCATTCGTACTCTTCGAATAATCGATTTGTTTTATCCATATTACTCAGTGATGATAAAACCCTATTTATCAACTCATAATCGTCATGAAAACATTTTTATGGTTAACCATGACGACCTTACTCAAGTCACCTAAATCCCTTAGACCATGCTCTGATACCACTTGTAACAACCCAAACCAAACCACGAACAAACCCGCTTAAAATGTCACAAAAAAAATTTATTTGTTCAGTGACTGGCGCGGCGCGCCAGTACCCCGCGCGGCGCGGCGATATGGTCTGTCCAAAAAGTCTTGAAACGTGAAAAAAGATTAGCCACTTCCCGACATAGTTAGAAAAAAACGCTTTTAACAACATATTCAAATATGTACAACTAACACTTTTCAAACATAAAATAAGTTTTATAAAGCAGGGCCCACATCGGTCGTTTTACGAGTTTAATACATAATGAGAGTTTCGACCACCAAAAAGTTTAAATGCCAAACGACCCATCGAGCATGGTGTTTGGGGTTAAACTACCCAAGTCTCGGTCGAACCTCCAAAAAGCTATAATCCCCGAGCCACTAATCCAAGCGAATACCTTTGCCCTTATCCAAGCCGGATCCTAAAAAGGTAAACAACGAGAGGGTAAGCTAACGCTTAGTGAATGCGATAATTATACATATACATATATAATACACCTACTTGCAAGCACTTATACAAATACCTCATACGCGCTAGCAATTTACATAGCATACCATCGCAAGTATAACTCTAAACCCTTCAAGATCACAAGCTAGCACAACAATATCATATATAAAACCCGAATAATATAATATACTACAATACAACGCGTAATTATGGTTAACCAATAACACAAGGGAACGGTACTTCGAATTTCCCATCGGTGTTCGTAACAACCGTTAGTGTACAATGAAATATATCACTAACCCCTAGGCGACACGGATAACAAAATATCCGTTCAAGCAATCGTTAGTGTACAACGAAATATATCACTAACTCTTGGGCAATTTGGACAACGAAATATCCATCATTAGTGTACAACGAAATATATCACTAACTCTTGGTGGTATAGACACGTATACCCAGCCCCATCCCCCGCCCTACAAATAGATACATTATATACACACATGTATAATCATTCCACTCACCTTACGCCTTCGGTGAATCGATAAACCAAGCTTGAAACTTCAAGGTAACACACCTATTACAATGTACACATAATCAACATCCATTCAAGTTGGTCAAACTCGCAACACTCATCATCACTAGGTCATTTTGACCCATTTGGACACTTAACCCTAAAATTGGGTCAACTCACACCCAAAACCCTAACGTTAGCCAAGATAGGTTTAAAACACATTTCGACACCAGGTTTATGCATTAATCATAAACATTAACTAACTTAGGTCTATATTGACCCATTTGACCATTTAAAGTCAACACACCCATTTCGGGTCATCCACTAACCCACACAACGCCCATTTACATATATATAGGTGTGCTAGCAATTTACTAACTAATTTAAGTCCATAAACATCAATTTAACACTTTGAAAACCCTAGTTTGTCATCTTTGAGTCTACTCGACCCAATTTCACCCAAAACCCACAATTCACTAACAAATGGGTTTTATGTGCAACACTACCCAAACCCTAACCCTTAATACAATTAAAGTAAGAAATTAGGTTTTATAACTTACCAACACAATCACCACGTAGCTAGCGACTAGATGAACGACTTTAGAACTCGCACTAAGACCCGATTCAACCTCCTTCTTCCTTTAATGGAGCTCTCTCACTCTAGAACTTCTTCTCTCTCTAGGATTTAAGGGAAAGTGATAAGGTAGATGGAAATGGAGTAAATGAGACTCCAACAACTTATCCCAAGCCTTAAAGTCAGGTCCCATGTGAATTTACCAAAAAGCCCTTAAAATATCTAACTTAAAAGCAAGTGATGAGCTGTCAGCCCGTAATGGCGCGACGCGCCATAATTCTGCGCGGCGCGCAGATAGCCTGGGTAGAATTCTTTTCCCTTTTAAAGTATACAACGAAACCTCCACTATACAAGTAACTTAATTACACATATGTACAATGAAATATTTGGGTCTTACAGAACCATTTGTTGAATTTTATAACTTTTCATATTTTACTTGGGGTTGGGAGTGAATAATTAGTGTAATTTTTATTTAATAGTTAATACTCGAATTTTATACCATAATGACCAAAATAAATAAATATAGTTAATTTAAAAATATGAAATTTTTCTGAACACTTTTATCCGCCACTCAGTAACAACGGAGTACGAAATACTATTCGAATTAAAACTGTCGGTAGAGTGACTCCAAATTTGAAGGCTGCTTAACTGTTAAATACTGCTCTCTTCAAATCATTCACATGTTATTATTAAAGTAGATTCATTATGATTATTATTATAATCAAATTACTGATTCTATTTTATGCACTATCTAACTAATGCACTATCTAAATATCTTAAATTATATATACATACATATACAGTATACTTAAAGATAGGAGTTCAACCAACACCACTTGTGGTTTCCTTGTTCTTCTTTGACAAAGCATCAACTATACTCTCATTTGTTCCATCAACGACCAAGACTACCACCCTACAATCACCCAACCACCGTGAGCATCACCGGACCTCCATCTTCACCATAGGTTCCACCACCGTAAGCTACAACCACCGGCAACCATCTCCACCTTACACCATCTTTAAGCCGTCTCCAACCGAGAACACAACAACCCACCATCAACTTAAATTGTTCCACCTTCGTCGCCTGCCACCATGTCCGCCACCCTTCGACGGAGGACCACCACCATCAGCCTTTCTCCATCTCTCTCTCTCTCTCTCTCTCTCTCTCCATATATATTTATATTTTTTTCTTTCTTTTCTTTCTCTGTTAGAATCGTGAATCCAAACAACCATGAAAAACAACTGCACTTTATTCTGGTTCTGTTTCAAATTGAGCCACAACCGATCACCAACTGTTACAGTTTACTGCTACTACTTTGATTTCATTTTCTGTTAAAACGAGTTAAGGCGAGGAAGATGATGATATGCTTACTTCGGTTCCTGTTAACAAGCGAAGATGATTATAGAAGTGAAGGTGATGACTGTATATTATAGATGATGTTACAGTAGCATAGATTTTACGATGATGATAATTATAAGGACTAGATAAACGAGAATAATAATGATGCTGTAATTATAATAAAGAAGAGGATGAGATTTTAAAATGGGTTTTGTTCTTGTGAAGAAGAAGAAGGAGAGAACTGATAAATAAACAGGTTATATACATTTAGTTTAACAAATAAACCATAAAAACTGTGCAGAGCAGATGGTAGAGAGAGATGTTGGGGAGTGAGAGGTCGCAAGTTCAATACTCGGCCGGGGCTTGTCTTTTTTTTTTTTTTTAAAGGAGAAGAAGAAGAATGGATATTACAGTGATAAGAACCAAACCCTTGTAAGATGATGATGGGCCGTTCCTAATTGTATTGTTGGGCCAAGAATCTATTTTAAGTGTTGGGCCGAGTTTAGTATGAGCTGAGGTTAAGAACGGGCCGAGATTCAATTGTCTGTTGGGCCAAGGTTCACCCTTATGTAGGCCGTAGAGAATAGGATAAGTACAAGCGGGTTCATATTAAATTAGAAAAACTTAATTGGAGCGATGGTTAGAGGTGTTAGTGGATATACGAGAGGTCCTGGGTTCGAGCCCCGTCATGGGCAATTCTTTTTAGAGGAGATTTTTAAGGGTATACTCATTTATTTCTTTTTATTTTTATTTTATTATAATTATTAGTATTATCATTATAATTATTGTTATAATTATTATTATTATTATTATTATTATTATTATGATTATGATTATTATTAACATTATTAGGAAAGCGATACAAACTATTATCATTATCATTAATATTAGTATTATTACCATAATTATAAGTATTACACCTATTATTATTATTATTATTATTATTATTATTATTATTATTATTATTATGAGTATTAGTTACGATATTATCAGTAATTTTAAAACTTTAATAATATTATCATTATGATGAAAAGGTTTATTATTATATTCATTATGAAAATAATACAAATTATTATTATTTTTGTAAATATTAGTATTAGTATCTTTTTACGAATAATAGAATTGTTAATATTAACATAAGAACTATTATTTATATTATATTATCATAAATATTATTATTATGTAATTACTAAAATTAATATCATAACTATCAATAACAGTAAAACTAATATTTTTACAAGTATTAGTATTAATATCATTGCCATTATTACTAATAAGAGTTATTAATAAAATAAGTATATTATTAATGTTATTATCATGGTTTTTACTAATATTAACTTAGTATAATTTAAACTCCTATTTTGATAAACAAATGAAATACATACATATATATATTTAACACATATAACATAACAAAATATTTTATTACATAAAAGGAATATATGAAATATAAATATATTATTAATATAAAAATGATATTATTACTAGGTGATATATATATATAAATTTATTTGATTGCTATTATGTGTGTTAATATAAATATAAATGATATAGGATCGTGAATCCGACGCCAATCCTGTATTGTTCAGTTGTTCAATGCCGTCATATGTATTTTTACTACAAAATACAGTACTGTGAGTTTCATTTACCTTTTTACCCTTTATATTTTTGGGCTGAGAATACATGCGCAATTTTTATAAATGTTTTACGAAATAGACACAAGTAATTGAAACTACATTATATGGGTGAATGATCGAAGCCGAATATGCCCCTTTTGCTTGGTAACCTAAGAATTAGTAAACCGATCTACTAATTGACGTGAATCCTAAAGATAGATCTATTGGGCCTAACGAACCCCATCCAAAGTACCGGATGCTTTAGTACTTCGAATTCATTTTTTTTCATGTCCGAAGGATTTCCCGAAATGATAGGGATATTCTTATATGCATCTTGTTAATGTCGGTTACCAGGTGTTCACCATATGAATGATACTTTTGTCTCTATGCATGGGACGTATATTTATGAGAACTGGAAATGAAATTCTTGTGGTCTATTAAAATGATGAAAATGATCGTTTATGATAAACTAATGAACTCACCAACCTTTTGGTTGACACTTTAAAGCATGTTTATTCTCAGGTTTGAAAGAAATCTTCCGCTGTGCATTTGCTCATTTTAGAGATATTACTTGGAGTCATTCATGACATATTTCAAAAGACGTTGCATTCGAGTCGTCAAGTTCATCAAGATTATTATTAAGTCAATTATAGTTTGATATATTATGAAATGGTATGCATGCCGTCAACTTTCGATGTATTGAAAGTTCGTCTTTTAAAAACGAATGCAATATTTGTAAAATGTATCATATAGAGGTCAAGTACCACGCGATGTAACCAAATGTTATTGTATTCGTCCTTATGGATTAGGACGGGTCGTCTCACATGCGGTGGCATATATAATAAGTTCGATATAATACATTTGCTATATATTATACCGAACTTGGGGGACTTAATGATACGCATATCGCATCGGGCTAATATATGGTCTTATGCTTGAGCCTGGCCCGTTTGCGGTCCATTGACATTTTCCTTTAAAACCCTAATATTGCCTCTATAAATAAAGGGCAGGACTTCTACCCTAAACACACATGTACATCTTGGAACTCAAACGCTCTCCTCTCCCCTCTAGGGTTTTACCTACACAAGTGTAGGGTTTTTCCCTAGCCGTCAATCGACACGCCTCGATGGCGGCCAAACAGCCATAACCACCCTCCCGAAATCATCATCTCGGCTAGGGTTATCACGGTAACCGGACCGGAGGTTAAAGCCGCTGTATATAACAAACCCTCCTCTATTGCACTCAAACGTATTTCTAGCATTCGGTGAAAATATACTTGATCACATGGCTTCGTAATAAAAGCTTTATAAGTTTGCCACTGAATACAACTAATTGTTTAAAAGTTGATGTAAAAGGCAAGGAGTAGACATGAGGTTAATAATTGGTGAAGACTTGTAAGATTGTGAAATTTTGGAGCATTGTTTGGGATAGGTTCTCGAAAGGTTAGGTATGTGATTCATTTATTTTGGTTTGGCATCATGCAAGGTACCTTTTCTTCGATTTAATCGAAGTAAGACATTTTATATTTGATTGATTTGTACTCTTTTTCTTCGATTTAATCGAAGTAAGACATTTTATATTTGATTGATTTGTACTCTTTTTTTATACCTACTAGTTAGTCATAGTATGCGTATTATATTTAGATTTAGTTGACTTTTTAAACTAAAATAAAAAAAATAATTATTTGTACTCGGGTCTAAATTGAATTTTCGGAAAAGATTTAAAATCCATAAAAATTTGTATATACTATTTTTATGTCGTCTCAATTTTTATTTTTAATTTTAATAAAAAAAAATTCCTACTTATTGGCTGGAGGTCCACTCGGAAGCAATCTCTTTATCCATTGAATAAAGAGAGGGATGATTTTCTCTACTTTTGATATCGTTTCACTCTGGGTGAACAAATTACTTGTATTTATTCTTGGATATGGAAAAATTTGTTTACATCTCACATCCCTCATATACCACTCTCATGTGGTACTGGGTTTGTTGTTGTTGTTGTTGTCCTATTCCGTATAAGTTCAAGGAATGAACCAATACAGTTACAAATATTTTCTAAGAAAATATAAGTAAAATTACTTAAATATAACTGTCAAAAAATGATATCGATTTTAATTTCAGACGAAAAAACCTAACAGCCCCGACACCTAAAAAATTTGTAAGTTTGTAACTGTTACTAACAACCTTCGTAAACTTATCTTTCTGTAGTTAAACAGTTTTTAGAGACTTACAGGCCCCCTACGATAGATCACCTCGCGTTTAATATTACAAATAGATATTGTAACGCTATGTATACTCTATCATGTGTCATCCGAATTCTTACAAAAAAAAAAAAAAAAAAAAAAAAAAAAAAAAAAAAAAAAAAAAAAAAAAACTTTTACTTAAAAGGTTACAGATAAATATGAGTTAAAATAGATTAGAATTCGAGTTTATAAGTTAAATAAGCACCTGCTTTTTCATGTTTTAAGTTATTGTTCAAATTTTAATTTAATATTCTATATTCTATGTATATTGCCGAAAGTGACTCCGTAAGGTCAAGATGTAAGTCTCCTTTTACTTTTAGCATGGAAAAGTTGTGTTCAAATATATACTCCGTGTATATATATATATATATATATATATATATATATATATATATATATATATATATATATATATATATATATATATATATATATATATATATATATATATATATATATATATATATATATATATAAATGTATTCAAATGAGAACATTCTTAATTTTAAAAAATGATGAGAACACTTGTGAACCACTCATTTATTAATTTAATAACTAATTATTTAATTGATTAAATGAAAAAATATCTAAAGAGTGGTAATTACGGTTACATCTCATACACTTTTATCTCGCAGCACATTTCCACTCTTAATTTAAATTTTACTCCATAATAACTGCTACTGTATTCATTTCTTTGCATATAGGAAGTTATAAAATTCTAGGCCATGTATAAGAAAGTGAAAGGTTAAATGGTTTTCTTTAGTTAGATCTTTACATATTATACGAGAGATGCAAACAACAAATTTTGTATTTAAAGATAGTATAGAATATAAGGAACATTTGTTGCAGGTACGATGCAACGGACAATTTTTTGACATGTATCAATTGTTTTAACTCACACGAGTAAAAATTGGAAACGAGATCCGATCAATTTTAGATAGTTTTGGATGCATCCAACTCTAAATCAAGATGTGTCAACGATATTCATGTGTAAAGTGGATGCTTCATCGTCTAGATATGCATGTTTCATCGTCTAAATATGGATGCTTCATTTATAAACTATTCGTGTGTAAAGTGGATGCTTCTTTGTCTAGATATGGATGATTCATTTATAAACTTGATTTATGCATACATATTATAACGATTATTGATTATGAGTCAATATGAAAACCATGAAAAAAGTTGCAACATACAAGTAAATCTATTTTCAAGCTATAAGGAATTTACTTACCTACATGTATATATTGCATCCTCAAATTTTATCAATTTCATCCATTAAATTAAATGTGAGATACAATCAAAGTGTTATCCAATTTATCATGTATTTACCACTGATGATTTGTTAACGTCTATTAATTATAATAGAGAGTATGTGTAGGCCACTTTTTTTTAGGAGAAATTAATTAAATTATTAATGTATTTTTTTCTTTTGTAAATAAAATGAATGGTCCAAAAGTATTCTCACCAATTTCAAAAATGAGAATGTTCTCACTAGAATACTACCATATATATATATATATATATATATATATATATATATATATATATATATATATATATATATATATATATATATATATATATGGGCAGGATCAATTGGGAAGTAACCAATCGGGGGAATAAAAAAAAATTTCGTTTTTTTTGGAATTTTTTTTTTCCGGCATCAAGATCACACGAAAATATGAACATTTATGTAACACCCTAATATCTATTGTACATTAGTGTAATATAGTACATAAAGCGTGGGAATAATTCTAAATTTAAACAGAAGTCGGATTTCTGATCAGGCCTAAGTGCGCTCAGCGCACACTTAGGGGTGCGCGCGGCGCACTCCTACTGTAGCCGGGTTCTGCCTTTTAATTAGATATTTTGGAAGGGCATTGTGGTAATTTCACTTAGGGGACGAGTTAAGGCCACCAGATCAGTGGGTTGGGAGTCATAACTCCACTTTCAACCACCATTTTCTTTCTACTTTAATTCTAGTGAGAGAAACTCAAAATTTGAGTGAGAGAAAGCTCAAGTAAAGGAAGAATGAGCTAGTTTCGGGTCTTAGCTCGAGTTATAAAGTTGTTCATCTCCTCAATAGCTACGTTTTGGTTGTGGTGGTAAGTTCTAATTTTGATTTTCCTAATTTAATTTCTTTAAGGGTTAGAACTTGGGTTAGTGTTGAACATAAAACCTTTCGTTGGTGATTTTGGGGGTTTTGGGTATGATTGAGCCAAGAGGACTCAAGAATGACTAACCTAGGGTTTCAAAGTAATAATTGGTGTTATTGAGTCTAAAATGGTTAGTTATTCACTAGCTCACTTGTGTTGTTAGTAAAAAATTGGTTCTAGGGTTTATGGTTGACTTGAAATGGGTCAAATGGGTGGGTTTGACCTAGCGGGATAAATTGAGTATGAAAAACACCCTAGTTATGTGTTGATGAAAGTCTTAGAACCTTAATCACTAGCTTTTAGTGATTAGTTGGGAGTCTTGACCTTTAATGTGTGAATCTAGTGCAAATGGGTCATAAATGCACTAGTGAGGTTAGTTGGTAGGTAGTCCAACTTATTATGTGAATTAATTGAGAATTAATTATGTTAGGTGACTCTCTTTGAAGGTTACAAGTTATTGTTGGAAATCTCGCCAAGTCGACAAGGTGAGTGGAATGATTATACATGTGTGTATATAATGTATTTACTTGTACGAGATCCGATGTGGGTTTAAGTTCGGGCGGTCGATACCACATCGGGTCAATATATGATATGGGTTTAGGTTCGGGCGTTCGATGCCATGTCATGTATGTGTGTGGGCGTGTAGCGTGGGTTTAAAGTTCGGGCGTTCGATACCACATTACACGTGATGGGTGGGTTTAAAGTTCGGGCGATCGATACCACTACGGGGTTAGTGTTATAATTCGTTGTGCGCTAACGGTTGTTGGGAACACCGATGGGAAATTCGAAGTGCCATTCCTTTGTACTATTGGTTAACCATGGTTATGTGTTTGTAGTGTGGCACTTTATATTATTCGAGTTATATAATATTGTTTGTGCTAGCTTGTGGTCTTGGAGATTCAGCGTTATACCTTGCGTTGGTATGTCATTTAAATTGCTAGCGTGTATGAGGTAATTGTGTATGTGATTGCAAGTACGTAGGTTATATATGTATGTGTATAATTATTGCATTCACTAAGCGTTAGCTTACCCTCTCGTTGTTTACCTTTTTAGGATCCGGCTTGGATAAGGGCAAAGGTATTCGCTTGGATTAGTGGCTCTCGGGGGTTTTAGCTTTATGGAAGTTCGACCAAGATTTGGGTAGTTTAACCCCAAACACCATGTTCTAGTGACGTTTGGCAATTAAACTTTTTGTGGTCGAAACTCGTATTTCGTACTTAATGGTATTTTGGGCGTATGTGGGCCCCGCAATGTAAAACTCGTTTTATCATTGATTCGTGATTATTTTACTTATACTAATATGTTGTGAAAAGCATTTCGTCTAAAAATGATGGGAAGTGTTAGATCTTTTACGAAAACGGAACAATTTGGACAGCGGGCTGCCAGGCCCTGTGTGCGCCGCGCACCCAGCCTGGGCAGGCCTGCTTCGAATTTTTTTTTTATTTTGCAGTTTTGGTTGGTTAACGGGTTGGGTCGTTACAAGTGGTATCAGAGCATGGTCTAAGGGATTTAGGTGACTTGAGATAGGCGCCTAGACTTAGACTTTTGTGTTGTTGAATTATGTACGGGACTTGTAGGACTACGGGTCGGTGCGGGTTTTAATTAGTTCTTTGGTGCATAAGTGGACTAACTATGCTTAGGTAATGACATACTAATCATGTGTTATTGTTTTAAACATCGAGCAAGATGGTTGTGATACGTTTGAGCATGGCACGGCATGTGAGCGTAATAGTGAGTCGCGACCATTATTACGGTTGCAAGTCAAGTCAAGCAAGGATGTGCGATAAGTATCGAGCTAGATGTGGTGTGTGTGCGGTCATATGCATAGGTATATATGCGTATTAAAATTGTTGGTGATCTCTAATCCATTTTTAATCTTTAGAATGAAGACGAGAAACGGAACGGATATGAATGGCAATGGTGGTCCCTCTCATGTGGAGGAAGATGAGATGACTACTGTGATGACCCGGGAATTTCCAACCAAATTTAAACTTAATCTTAATATGATTTCGACACGATAAGCAAAGTCTGTAATGTTGAAGTCTCGAAAACTTTAAATTTGTTACATGAATTCAATTACCCTTTGACTGTTCCCGACGATTCACGAACAATGATGTGTAAAGATATATATATATATATATATATATATATATATATATATATATATATATATATATATATATATATATATATATATATATATATATATATAATTATATATAGAGATATAAATTTAAAAATAAATGTATATATGATATTGTGAATGGATAAGATACACCTTAATCAATTGGAATCAAGAATGTAAAATAATGAATAAAATAAATAAGTTACTATATATATAAATATATATATATCATTAACTATGAAATTAGATGTACAATTTCTATAAATAAATATTATATTGTATGATATAAAAATTAAATGTTCAAAATATGTTAATATATATATATATATATATATATATATATATATATATATATATATATATATATGTTATTAGTATAATTAGTATTATTGTTAATAATAATATTATTGTTATATATTCCATAATGATTATTATTATTATCATTGGTAATAATATTATTGCTATTACTACTATATTTGAAATACAATTATATTAAAGAATGTTATTATTGTATTTACATATATTAATAAGATTAATTATAATTTATAAAGTATAGGTATTATTGTAAGAATAATAACAAGTATAATCTAGTTATAATTTAAATGTCATTAGTTGTTATTATTATAAAGAATTTTATTATTTACATGGTTATTAATAATTATCAATATTTTATAAATAACATCATAAGAACTATCATTTATATTGTTATTTGTAACATCCCGTTTTTCCCGTACGTATCGAAAGGTACCTACTTAATCATTTGTACGTTTATAACTCGTTAGCTTATGCGTAAATGTATGAATATATATATTCATATATATATATATATATAAATATATATATATATATATATATATATATATATATATATATATATATATATACACACACATATATGTGCACTTGATAATGTGTGCATGTATAAGTTTAATCATGGGTTTGGTTAGCGTTAAGTCTTGTGAGACTCTTATGGAAGGCTAGGTGAACATAGGAAGCGGGTTTGGATTGTGCAAGGTAAATAAAATCGAAAAGTGTATAAGTTGGCCGAGCTGTCCAGTTCTAGCCTTAGGCCGCGCCGCGACAATTGGGTCCGCGCCGCGGCATAACAAGCAAATTGGGATCAAAAGTTGGCTTAAGAAGGGTATATTTTCCCTTTATGTGTCGCGCCGCGACGATTAAGGTCGCGCCGCGACAGTCCTGCAGTTCTGATTCCGGTTTTAGCTTAAATTAAATGACTTTGAGGGACAAAATGGTAATTTGACATGTAAATCTGGTGGGAGCATTAACTCTCCACCACACATCCATTTATTTCATTTTCATTTCCATTTTCTTTCCTATTTCTCTCCCAAAACACAAAACCCACCTAGCTTGATCTTGAGATTTGAAGTTGGAGATTTGTGAATCAAACCTAGGAACGAGATTTAAAGTTGTTCCTTGTGTCTCTCGCTACGCGTTGATAGTCTCGGTAAGTTCTAACTCTAAGTTTGAGTTATTATTGGTTGATGACTAGGGTTTTGGGTACTAGTGATTTGTATGACCCATTTGAGGGTAAAATGGGTGAGTTTGGGTTATGTTGTTGTAATTAAACCCTAATAGCCATAATCTAGGATTTGAGGGTCAATTGGTGTTGTTAGTCACTAATGCACTTTAAGATTTATGAAAGAAGGGTTAATGGGTACGTTTGACTTGATTGTGAGTTTAAGTGAGTTAAAATGGGTCAAAATGTACTAGTTGACCTAATGGGATGAAATGGGTATGGATTACCCTAAGTTTTGTGTTAATTGAAGTTAATAGACTTTAATTCACTAGTCTTAGTGATTAAAGTAGAGTCTTGGCCATTTATGGGCGGTTGTGAGTAGTGGAGTCATTGAATGCAAATTGGGACATTAAATGCTCAAGTGGGAGTATTGTGGTTAATCCCACTAGTTGTGAAATTGAATGTGCACTTAATGATTTAGGTACATTACGTTGAAGCTCGGAAGTGCTAAATCATCATCCTTGTGACAAGGTGAGTGGAATAATTATATGTGTATGTATATAATTTATTTACTTGTGGGGTGCGGGTTTAAAGTTCGTTGTTGACGATACCATACACTAGAGTATATTGTGTTGTGATGAGGGTTTAAAGTTCGTTGTTGACGATACCTCACGGATGGAATTAAAGTTCGATGTTGATGATGCCATACGGCTATTGTAGTGAGTTGATGAGGGTTTAAAGTTCGATGTTGATGATACCTCATATGTGGGTTTAAAGTTCGGTGTTGACGATACCACATTAATGTAGGCGAATGGGGTTTAAGTTCGATGTTGACGATACCATTCGTTGGGCTAGCCTTGAGATCTTGAGTACTATGGATGTTCATCATCGTTATACTTGTATTTTAGCATAATGTGTTGTTGTGATATATGCTATTGTTATACTAGCCTTGCTATCGTGGTACTTAGCGTTATACTTATGAAATGTATGCTAAGCATGTAACTAGTATGTATGCGGATTTGTTAAGTGTTTGCAAGTAAGTAGGTTATATATATGTATGTATAATTGTTGCACTCACTAAGCGTTGCTTACCCTCTCGTTGTTTACCATTTTATAGGTTCTGGCTTGGAGAAGGGTAAGGGCATACGGTTGGATTAGTTGTCTCCCGTTAAGTTGACAGGGGGGTGCTTTTGGCGTTAGCTTTTGAAAGTTGGCCTAACGTTTTGGGTAGTTTAGCCCCAAACCATGCTCGGGTGTCGTTTGGATTATAAACTATCGTTGTAGTGGGTCCAACTTGTATTGAACTTAATTAATGGCCTTCGTGCCTTTTGTAAACATTTAAATTGTTGAATGTTTAAATGGAACTCGTGGAGATGGTTTACATATTTAATTGGCGCGTAAATGTGTATTGTATAAAAAAAAAATTTATCGTATGGAATACGGGTTGGGTTGTTTCAAGTGGTATCAGAGCATGGTCTAAGGGATTTAGGCGACTTGAGATAGGTGCCTAGACTTGGACTTTATTGTGTGAGCGCTTTATACGGGACTTGTATGACTTTGGGTCTAATCGGGAATTGTTAGTGCCTTGGTTTATATGAACTAACCCTGTGCTATTTGTTTTGTATTGTGTTTAGCAATCATCAAGCAAGACGGACGTTGTACTAGCGAGTTAATGCGACTTGCTCGCGTAACAACGATTAGCTACCGTTGTTACGAGTGCAAATCGTGTCAAACGAGTAATGTACGACGATTGTTGAGCAAGATGGGGTAGTGTAGTACGCATGTATATACTCACGTGTTATGCTTTTCGTTCATGGTTTAACCCTTTCCGTTTTATAGAATGAAGACGAGAAACGGACCCGATCATGATAACGGAAGTACAAGTGAGGACGTCGAGTTTTCGGCTAAGGTTGAGGCCGTCTTTAAAATGTTAAAATCGGATTTTCTTACGGACATCCGAAAGGTCTTCCAAGATTCGGTCGATGGGCAAGTGACCGATTTGATAAATGAACGAATGAAGGCCACTATCGAAGAGGCCCTTGATGCTAGAAACATTTATCCTCGCGGTGAAGGAGGTGAAGGAAGGCGGGACTTCCACTACAAAAACTTCATGGATACTCAACCTCCGATGTTTAATGGGGTGAGGGATCCATTGAAAAGCACTTGTTAGATTTCCGATATCGAGGGAGCTTTCCGTACCGCGGAATGTCCTCCCGAAAAGAAGACGAGATATGGGTCTAGCATGTTACGTGAAGAAGGAAAGTTGTGGTGGGAAGATAAAATCAATTTATACGGTGAAGAGCAATGCATGAGCTTGACATAGGAGGAGTTTAAGAAGGAATTCTTCCAAGAATACCGAACTTCTTCCGACCTTGATAGAATCCGGGACGAGTTGCATCATTTTTGCCCGGAATATGTTGGTGACGATCACAAGCTAATGAAAGATTTCTACCGTACCTTGAACGACGAGTTCAAGGGTAAGATTAGTCGAGGAATGGCTAAGACTTTTGAAGAGCTATACGAGTTGGCTCGGGGTTTTGAGCCGGAGGTTCCAAGGAAAAGCGATTTTTCTTTTTCAAAAAGAAAGTTTGAAGGTTCGAGTCATTCGAATTTTTCAAATAAAAAGAACAAGAACAAAAGGGGTTCCGAAAGTGTCAATAGTGTGAAGAAGGGCGCTACCGGTGGTTTTGGGAACTTTGTCCCTACTTGCTACAATTGTGGGGTACGTGGACATATGGATCGAGATTGTCCGAAGCCAAATTCAACGACCAAGCTCACTTGTTTTAATTGCAACAAAGAAGGACACCGAAAGTCAGAGTGTCCCGATTTGAACAACGATAATGTTAAAAGGCTAGAGAAGGCGGCGGGTACGGCTCGAGGTCGAAACTATTTGATGACTAACGACGAAGCCAAGCAATCCAACGAAGTTGTCTCAGGTACCTTCTTGGTTAATTCTAATCCGGCAAGGATTCTTTTTGATAGCGGTGCAAATTTGTCGTTTGTGTCTCCAAAATTTGTGCCTAAACTTGATAGACCGTTAGCTAAGTTAAGTCGTCCGGTAAAAGTCGAAATAGTGGACGGCAAGACGGTGCTAGTGGTTGATGTGTGTAAGAATTGTGATGTCGTTTTTGGTGCCGAAAACTTTAAAATTGATCTCATCCCTATGACTTTGGGCGATTTTGATATCGTTGTTGGTATGGATTGGCTCGATCGAAATAGAGCCGATATCGCATGCCATGAAAAGTTTATACGTGTGAAGACCCCAAGTGGGGGAGAGTTAATTATTCACGGCGATAAACGAAGAAGACTTGTGCTGATATGTTCTTTTGCACGGGTACGTCGTTTTCTTGTTAGTGGTGGCATGGCTTTTCTTGCCCATGTTGTCGATACTCGTGACGAGCCACCACCTTTTCGTGAAATTCCGGTGGTTAGTGAATTCGAAGACGTTTTTCCGAATGAGTTACCGGGTGTTCCGGCGGAAAGACAAGTTGAATTTCGTATTGAGCTGGTTCCGAGAGCTACTCCTATTGCTAAAACTCCTTATTGTTTAGCACCAACGGAAATGCAAGAGTTGTTAAATCAAACCCAAGAGTTGCTTGAGAAGGGTTTTATTCGACCGAGTGCTTCGCCGTGGGGCGCTCCAGTTTTATTCGTGAAAAAGAAGGATGGTAGTATGCGGATGTGCATCGATTACCGGGAGTTGAATAAAGTGACGATCAAGAATCGTTATCCGTTGCCTCGGATTGACGATTTGTTTGACCAACTCCAAGGTGCGACGTATTTCTCTAAGATCGACTTACGGTCTGGCTATCACCAAATGCGGGTCCGTGAGGAAGATATTGAGAAAACGGCTTTTCGAACGCGTTATGGGCATTTTGAGTTCGTAGTTATGCCTTTTGGTCTTACGAATGCACCGGCGGCATTCACGGATCTTATGAACCGAGTGTGCCAACCTATGTTGGACAAGTCGGTGATTGTGTTCATTGACGACATACTAGTCTACTCGAAAAGTATGAACGAGCATGAACGTCATTTACGTGAAGTATTGAAGACGTTACGAAAAGAGAAGTTGTATGCTAAGTTCTCCAAATGTGAATTTTGGCTAAGGGAGGTTCAATTCCTTGGTCACATTGTGAACAAAGACGGCATTCAAGTAGATCCGGGGAAGATAGAGACGGTGAAGAGTTGGAGACAACCGACTACGCCTACGGAGGTCCGAAGTTTTCTCGGATTGGCCGGTTATTATCGTCGGTTTATCCAAGACTTTTCTAAGATCGCTTCTTCATTGACAAAGTTGACAAGGAAGAACGCGAGATTTAATTGGGAGGACTAGCAAACAACTGCTTTTCAATTGCTAAAAGAGAAGTTGTGTCAAGCTCCGGTGTTAGTATTGACGGAAGGAGTGGAAGACATGACGGTTTATTGTGATGCTTCGTTAAATGGACTCGGGTGTGTTCTAATGCAAAGAGGTAAAGTCATCGCTTATGCCTCTCGACAATTAAAAGAACACGAGACGAGATATCCGACTCATGATCTTGAGTTGGCGGCGGTTGTGCATGCGTTGAAAATTTGGCGCCATTACTTGTATGGTGTCAAGTGTACGATTTATTCGGATCATAAGAGTTTGAAACATCTCTTTAATCAACAAGATTTGAATTATCGTCAACGTAGGTGGATGGATGTGGTAAAAGACTATGATTGTGAGACACTTTATCATCCGGGCAAGGCGAATGTGGTCGCGGATGCGTTAAGTCGAAAGAGTCATCACCCGGCGTTACGATTGGGATTGTTACGTATGATTATTACTAACGATTTTCTTGAGAAACTTGGTATGATTCAAATAGAGGCTTACGTTCACAACAAGCATGCGGAGCGAATTGTGGGACAATCGGAGTTCATTACTATGCGCTCGCGGGGTCTGTTGTCTTTTCAAGGAAGAGTGTGGGTGCCTAAGATGGGGGATTATCGACAAGTGCTACTTGATGAAGCACATAAGTCAAAGTATTCCATTCATCCGGGCGCAACGAAAATGTATCTTGATTTAAGGAAAGATTATTGGTGGTCGGGCATGAAACGTGATGTTGTGAAGTATGTTGAGCAATGCGTCACGTGTTTGCAAGTTAAAGCCGAGCACCAAAATCCGTATGGTAAGTTACAACTGTTAGAAATCCCGAAATGGAAATGGGAGCACATTACCATGGATTTCATCACAAAGTTACCTAAAATGGCGAGAACCCAATTTGATTCGATTTGGGTTATAGTTGATTGATTGACGAAAAGTGCTTTGTTTCTTCCCATTAAGGAAGCGATATCGTCGGAGACCTTGGCTAAGTTGTTTATCAAGTAAGTCATCTCACGACACGGTGTTCCTATATCTATTATTTCAGATCGAGATACCCGTTTTACATCTCGGTGTTGGGAAAAGTTTCATGAAGATATGGGTACGCAATTGAAATTGAGCACGGCGTATCATCCTCAAACGGACGGTCAAACCGAACGTACGAATCAAACTTTGGAGGATATGTTACGGGCGTGTATTATCGATTTTGGTGGTAGTTGGGATGAGCACTTACCTTTGGTGGAATTCTCGTACAATAATAGTTATCATACTAGTATCGGGATGCCACCTTATGAGATGCTTTATGGGCGTAGATGTGAACCCCGATTTGTTGGGGTGAAGTGGGACAAAAGGAAATCGGGAGTACCGATTTGGTTTTAGAGACGAATAGTAAGATTGATGTGATTCGAGAGCATTTGAAAAAGGCTCAAGATAGGCAAAAGTCGTATGCCAACAAACGTAGACGAACGATCGAATTTCAAGAAGGTGACATGGTGATGCTTAAGGTTTCGCCATGGAAAGGTATTATTCGATTCCGGAAACGAGGAAAGTTAGCTCCTCGGTTTATTGGACCATTCAAGGTTTTAGCTCGTGTTGGTAAAGTCGCGTATCGTTTGGAATTACCCGAAGAGCTTGCGGGGATCCATAATACATTTCATGTTTCTCATCTCCATAAGTGTCTTGCGAATGATTCGTATTGGGTGCCATTAGACGAGATTGAGCTAAATAATAAGTTAGAGTATATCGAGGAACCGATAGCCGTACTTGATGAGAAGGTCAAAAGGTTGAGACATAAAGTGGTTAGGACTTTTAAAGTTCAATGGCGCCGTAGTAAGGGTTCCGAGTTTACTTGGGAGCCCGAAGAGTTTGTGTTGGTTTATCTCCCTTCTTGTCATGCGGCTTGGATCGCGAGGACGTGCTCCGATTCAAGTGGGGGAGAGTTGTAACATCCCGTTTTCCGGTACGTATCAAAAGGTACCTACTTAATCATTTGTACGTTTATAACTCGTTAGCTTATGCGTAAATGTATGAATATATATATATATATATATATATATATACATATATGTGCACTTGATAATGTGTGCATGTATAAGTTTAATCATGGGTTTGGTTAGCGTTAAGTCTTGTGAGACTCTTATGGAAGGCTAGGTGAACATAGGAAGCGGGTTTGGATTGTGCAAGGTAAATAAAATCGAAAAGTGTATAAGTTGGCCGAGCTGTCCAGTTCAAGCCTTAGGCCGCGCCACGACAATTGGGTCCGCGCCGCGGCATAACAAGCAAATTGGGATCATAAGTTGGCTTAAGAAGGGTATATTTTCCCTTTATGTGTCGCGCCGCGACGATTAAGGTCGCGCCGCGACAGTCCTGCAGTTCTGATTCCGGTTTTAGCTTAAATTAAATGACTTTGAGGGACAAAATGATAATTTGACATGTAAATCTGGTGGGAGCATTAACTCTCCACCACACATCCATTTATTTCATTTTCATTTCCATTTTCTTTCCTATTTCTCTCCCAAAACACAAAACCCACCTAGCTTGATCTTGAGATTTGAAGTTGGAGATTTGTGAATCAAACCTAGGAACGAGATTTAAAGTTGTTCCTTGTGTCTCTCACTACGCGTTGATAGTCTCGGTAAGTTCTAACTCTAAGTTTGAGTTTTTATTGGTTGATGACTAGGGTTTTGGGTACTAGTGATTTGTATGACCCATTTGAGGGTAAAATGGGTGAGTTTGGGTTATGTTGTTGTAATTAAACCCAAATAGCCATAATCTAGGATTTGAGGGTCAATTGGTGTTATTAGTCACTAATGCACTTTAAGATTTATGAAAGAAGGGTTAATGGGTACGTTTGACTTGATTGTGAGTTTAAGTGAGTTAAAATGGGTCAAAATGTACTAGTTGACCTAATGGGATGAAATGGGTATAGATTACCCTAAGTTTTGTGTTAATTGAAGTTAATAGACTTTAATTCACTAGTCTTAGTGATTAAAGTCGAGTCTTGGCCATTTATGGGCGGATGTGAGTAGTGGAGTCATTGAATGCAAATTGGGACATTAAATGCTCAAGTGGGAGTATTGTGGTTAATCCCACTAGTTGTGAAATTGAATGTGCACTTAATGATTTAGGTACATTGCGTTGAACCTTGGAAGTGCTAAATCATCATCCTTGTGACAAGGTGAGTGGAATACTTATATGTGTATGTATATAATTTATTTACTTGTGGGGTGTGGGTTTAAAGTTCGATATTGACGATACCATACACTAGAGTATATTGTGTTGTGATGAGGGTTTAAAGTTCGTTGTTGACGATACCTCACGGATGGAATTAAAGTTTGATGTTGATGATGCCATACAACTATTGTAGTGAGTTGATGAGGGTTTAAAGTTCGATGTTGACGATACCTCATATGTGGGTTTAAAGTTCGGTGTTGACGATACAACATTAATGTAGGCGAATGGGGTTTAAGTTTGATGTTGACGATACCATTCGTTGGGCTAGCCTTGAGATCTTGAGTACTATGGATGTTTTGAACATCATCGTTATACTTGTATTTTAGCATAATGTGTTGTTGTGATATATGCTATTGTTATACTAGCCTTGCTATCGTGGTACTTAGCGTTATACTTATGAAATGTATGCTAAGCATGTAACTAGTATGTATGCGGATTTGGTAAGTGTTTGTAAGTAAGTAGGTTATATATATGTATGTATAATTGTTGCACTCACTAAGCGTTGCTTACCCTCTCGTTGTTTACCATTTTATAGGTTCTGGCTTGGAGAAGGGTAAGGGCATACGGTTGGATTAGTTGTCTCCCGTTATGTTGACAGGGGGTGCTTTTGGTGTTAGCTTTTGGAAGTTGGCCTAACGTTTTGGGTAGTTTAGCCCCAAACCATGCTCGGGTGTCGTTTGGATTATAAACTATCGTTGTAGTGGGTCCAACTTGTATTGAACTTAATTAATGGCCTTCGTGCCTTTTGTAAACATTTAAATTGTTGAATGTTTAAATGGAACTCGTGGAGATGGTTTACATATTTAATTGGCACGTAAATGTGTATTGTATAAAAAAAAATTTATCGTATGGAATACGGGTTGGGTTGTTTCATTATTACTATTATTATTATTAATGTTATTACTTTTATAATGATAAATACAAATATTATTAAATATTATTATTATTAGTATTATTTTTAAATATTGCTTCAATTACTATAAATATTATTATTCTGTATTAACAAAGAACAAATATCCTGTATATATTTATATTATTATTCGTATTAATATTTTTATTATTAAAGATATTATTATGATTTATATTAATTATTAATGGCAATTTGATAAAATTATAAATAAAATAAATCAGTTTCATGTTTCAATCGGCTTTTGGATCTGTCTGCACAATTGTTATCTATCATTATCATTTATACAAATCAGATTTAACCTCTACAGCAAGTCCAAATTCTGTTAGACATCACACTCACTTTTATTTTATTTTTCTTTTTGATTTTTGTTTTCTGTTCGTTGAATGTCGACATCTTTGTAACATCCCGCATTTTTCCGTTAAATTTATTTTAACACCGTCTTTTTTTTTTAAATAATATCTTTCATCATTTAATTTGGTATCTTTCGTTAACTAACGTTAATAATATCCTCGTTATTTAATTATAACGTCACCCGTTTACTCGAGCGTTTTAAAATATTCGTTTGGTTATTTTCCGCACCCGACTACAAACTCGAGGGACTAAAATTGACACGGGGCAAACTAGTTGACTAGGTCACCTAGTCTACCCCAATCACCACCATTCAACCATCTCTCTCTCTCTCTCTTTCTCTCTAGCAAGAACACACCCAATTTCCAAATTCATTCAATCATCATCTAAATTCGATCTAGGAGGCTTACAACAAAATAAACTACATATTTGTGATCCTCTCTTCATCCTCTACATTTTGATACCAATATCATCAAGTTTGGGTAACATTTCTAAAACTCTAGATTTCTTTAAATTCGTGTTCTTGACTTATAAAGTTGTTAATTAGTGTCTATGGCTCATCGTGATGTCGTGTATGTAATTTGTATGCTCGATTCGTTGTTTTTGGTGTAACTAGTTCATTATGAAAATTTGCTTGCTAAATCTTTGATTTTGAATGATCAAATGTTGTTAGATTGTTAAAGTGCATGTTTTAAAAGTGTTACTAGTATCATTAGCTTCGTTTTGATGTATAGGTTGATTAAGGAAACTCCAAGAACATGATTAGTGATTTTGTGAACTTGGATTAGGGTTTGATAAGCTTTAGATGAACTTTTGATGCACCAAATGCTATGAAATATTGTAGATAAGAATTTTGTTGCAATGTGTGTATGATTACCTTCGAAACGGCATATCATACATGTAAATTGGTTGCCCGAATCATAAAATGCGTTTTAGAACTTGAAACTTTGATTATGAACGTTTAATGCGGTTTTTGGTTGTTGTTAGTGATGAATTGCTTGATGAAATGTGCTTAGTTGTTTTCCTTGTCAAATTACCTTTCTAATGATATAGGTTATGCGTTTTAAGTGTTTTCGGTGCATGAAATGTGTTATATTGTATTTTGGTTCGTGACTTGGACCATTTTTCTGCAAACTGCATGATTCCCAGGTATTGCGCGCCGCGCATTTACCCGCGCGCCGCGCAGAATCAAAGATCCCAGATGTTTGCCTTCTTGGTTGAGTTCTGACCAGAAATTGCACTTGGGTGCGCGCCGCGCAACCCAGTGCGCGCCGCGCAAAAGCCCCAGGCCACTCTCTTTTGTTTTTAAATGTCACAAAAATGTTTCCGCTTAACTAAAACTCCGTTTAACATGAAACTTGACTATTAGGCTCTTATATGACTTCTCGTCTTGGGAAAATTGTCGGATACCCGACCCGACCCCGTTGACTTTGACTTTGACCAAGTTTGACTTTTAGTCAAACTTAACCAAACAATTATACGATCGTTCTAACATGCTTAATTACTTGTATCGTGCATGAAACTTGACTAATTGATTCACATGCTACATAATCGAGTTGTAACGAGCCATAGGACTAATTGAACATCTTTGACCGTTTGTGTTTACCGTTATTGATACAACCTATATGTTTAGGTCAAGACTAGCTTTGTCTTTGCACGCGTTTACTTGTCGAAGTACTTTATTAACTCTTGCACTCAAGGTGAGATCATAGTCCCACTTTTACTCTTTTTGAACTTATATTTGGGATGAGAAAACATAAACGATTCTTTTGAACTAAGTGAACACAAGAACGGGAAAACAAACATTCTACATACGAGTTTAGAACAAAAATCCTCAATTCGATTATCATTAGTTACACTTGCCGGGTGTAAGCGAGAACTTATGTTATATGGCCATATGGGTTGACAACCCTCATCTTTGACGGTTCGCTACCGTCTACGGATGAAATATATTTTCGAGAATCAGTGTTTGTTCTAGCACTATGGATGGGGTATACAATGGATGGAATGTTAAGCTTTGATAATTGGGTGCTCGTGAAACAAACTTTTGGAATGTATTACTATTATTTCATTGATGCAAATCTTGTGGTTCACTTGTACTTACTTACTTAAACCTATGATTTCACCAACGTTTTCGTTGACAGATTTCTATGTTTTTCTCAGGTCTTGCACGATATGTGAAACATGCTTCCGCTTACTATTTGATGCTTGCATCCGATGTCGAGTATACATGCATTTCATGGAGCGTCTTTTGACTTTACTTTAAACCGTGTCGCCTAGATTTCAATCGTACTTATAACGTTGTAACTTAACTTTTGGTTGAACAATTCTTGTAAACTTTGAAACAATCTTTATTTTGAAATGAAGGCGACATATTTTGGTCAAACGTTATCTTAAAGACTTATAATCAGGTAATGGGACCCACGTAGCCGACGCCGTCACTTGACGATTTGTCGGGGTCGCTACAAGTGGTATCAGAGCCTTGGTTGTAGGGATTTAGAGTTCATTTGTGTTCACCCCGAGTCATAGGGTACATAGGTGAATCTAGACTACAACCGGCATATAGACTGAAGTAGGAATTATTTGACTAATTGTGCATTTATACTCGAACTCTTCTATCATATCTAACTCGTATTCGATCTTGATCTTACGGTGATAAATTTTGTTGATGCGCCACCTTGACTTTATGAAGTAATGTTAAATGCACATGAGAATCAGGGTAATATAATTTCCGGGATTATATTACGGTGATTCACATGGACGTTCCGACATTATGACATAGAGAATTTAAGGCGAGTCAAGGAAAATTTTCTCTCTATCCTTATTCCATGCCACGGTTAGTATTGTTGAAAATACTAACCAACGATATTCTTGTCTCATGAAGGAACAATGGCTCACCAAGGTCAACACAATACTCCTCTCGAAACTCTAGAACAAGCTCTTCAATGAATGATAACCACCGCCGTGGGTACGGCCGTGGCCGATCACTTTTCTAACAACAACAATCATGAAGCCGGTAATTCAATCGAAGGTTGCTCCTACAAGAACTTCATGAAGTACAATCCTCCCACTTTCGATGGAACCGGGGGACCGGTTACTCTCACCCGATGGTTTGAACAAATGGAGACCGTTTTTAACACAAGCGGTTGTCGAGACCAAGATAAGGTCAAGTTTTCCACCCTCACTTTCACCGGTATTGCTCTCTCATGGTGGAACACGTATGTACAATTAGTGGGAAGCGATGAAGCCCACACACTCTCTTGGACCGAATTAAGAGAAAGAATGATCACCGAATACTTCCTGCGCGACGAGACTCGAAGGCTCGAGCAGGGTCTAAGGAATTTAAAAACGGTCGGGAACGACCTCGAAGCTTATAATCAACGGTTTACTGAACTAGTCTCGATGTGTCCAAATCTCATGACTCCCGAATCCCTAAGAGTCGAACTTTACATGGATGGCCTCCCTAAGAGCATTCAACACGGGGTAATGGCATCCCAACCCACTAACCTACAAGAGGCTTTAACAAAGGCCCACCAAACTTTAGAAACGGTGAATGAAATGGAAGCACCGGTACGAATGGTCGAGAACCACCCGGGTAACAACAAAAGAAAATGGGAAGCCCCCCAATCGAGTAACTACAACAACAACTTTTCTAAGGAACCTCTCACCCCCGTCGGCAAGAAAAGTTATGCCGGGACACGACCTTTTTGCAACAAATGCCACAAGCATCATTTTGGTGAATGTGGCAAGCTAATTTGCCATCGGTGCCAAGGTAGTGGTCATATTGCCAAGTATTGTGGAAGTACCGCCCCCGTCACTCAAAAGGGGCCCGACGCACCAAAGCCGAGTATTTGCTACAAATGTGGCCAATCGGGTCATTTTAGGAATGAATGCCCAAAGAATAAAGCAAAAACCAACGCGCACCGTTGAACTTACAACATCGACACCTAGGATGCCCGAGACGATGATGGACTAGTCACGGGTACGTTTCTTCACAACAAACCGTATATTTCATACTTATTCGATTCGAGTACCGTTAGACGTTTTATAACCAAGGATTTGACTCGTGCTCTTTATATTCCACCTCTTTCCCCCAGATACTACTTAGACGATTTAAGTGACCGACGGAAAATATTGTGTGCCTATAAATTTTATCGGAGGATATGCGTTAAGAAATTGGACTCGACACCTATAGAACTAAGGAACTCAAAACCTATTCATTAAGGAGAAATTGTTGCCCTACATTTATGTATAGATTATTGTGAACTAAGTAACTTTCGGTTGGAAACCAATACTCTCTTCCTCGTATCCATTACCTCATGATTATTTGCGTGGATCCCGTGTATTCCAAATCGACCTCCGTTCTGGTTATCATCAATTGGGGGTTAAGTGAGACGATGTCTCCTAAGCCACTTTCCGAACTCGCAACGTTAGTTGTAAATCTCTCTTAGTACCGTTTGATTTATTTAGGGCTCGCCCGTATCCATAAACCTCTTGAACCGCGTATGCAAATTCATATAGACTAATCTGTTATCGTATTTATAGATGACATCTTAACTTATTCAAGTAAAGAAGGAAAACGAACAACATCACCATCTTAAGCTCGAACTTTTGAGAAAAGAGCAACTCTATACCAAAGTCTCTGAGTGAGAATTTCTGTTGAACGAAGTCCAATTTTCTAGACCATGATGTTTATGGTCAGGTCGTTACAATCAATCTCGAAATCAAGCCACATGTAATCAGGAAACTCTCCCAACTCAGACTTGTATTCGTAAAAATCTTAGATCTCACCGGTTGTTACCGAAGATTCATTTCTGACTTTTCTTGTGTTACACAACTTTAAACCTCTTCATGACTGAGCCTTGAACGTGATTCTTCACACCAACCTTCCTAGCTAAATTCGTTATTTTGCGCGAAGGATTCGAATACTAAATTGTGGATCCGATCAACTTTCTCGTCATCACGTACCACACTACATACCTATGTTATTTCACCGTTACCGTCTGATATTACTGGAATTTAAGATAACATACAATCCAACGATACTTCACTCTTCTTTGACTTAACGCCCTTGCGTTGCTGATAATCGTCCGACCATTATTCAACCCCGAACTATACAACTACGTGTACTATCTCGTTTCTCTTTCAGACTTCAACTTTTGACAACTAGAGGCACGTTATGGCAACCTCGAGATGCAAGCTCATCCTATTCTAAGTCCTCATTTCACTCCTATCTTTATCGCTCGCTTTTCCGTTTAAAGAAACTCCTTGTAACATTTCTCCATGGATAGAGAAACTCCTCACATTACATTAGTATTCGCCACGAGGGTGAATAGTCCTAACGAACATTTTTTTTTTGTGAACCCTAACTGACTTGTTCAAACATATCTTAAGAGATTCTATTCCAACACGGTGTATCCTTGTCAATTATCCCGTATCGAAATACTCGTTTCACTTCTAGTTTTACAAGAAACCTTGGAGACCGCTTAGACATGAGTACCGCGTACCACCCACAAACAGACGAACCGAACAAACGAACGATTTACGTCTTCGAAAGACATGTTTCAAACTTGCATGGTCGCTTTTAGTAGATCCCTCTTACAACAGTAGTTACCACTCGTGTGTTCACACGCACTTTCCGAAACCCTATATGACCGCTAATGTCATACCCCTATTCGTTGGACCAAAGCATGTGGCAAACAAAACACCGAATCTTAACTCATCCAAGAAACAACAATTGAGATAATCCAAGTCCGAGAAGGGCTCGAGACGACCCGTAGTCGCCCAAAAGAGTCATACCAAACTTAGATGAAAACCTCACAAATCCCAGTGTGTAACCGCGTAATATTGAGAAACCGCACCTTGGAAAGGTGTAATCCATTTTGGAAAATCGAGAAAGGCTATATCCGCAATATCGAACCTTTTGAAACCTTGGGGCGTATTGGAACCGCTTCCTATCGTTTATAACTTCTGACTAAATTAAGTTTCCGTTTACCCTACATTTCGTGTAACAAACTTAGAAACGTGTCCTGCGGAACAGGAACGTGCAATCCTTCTAGATGCACCAACTATTGATGACAAACTCCTCCTCGTAGGGAAAACCGGCTGAACTTGTGGATCGTAAAACCAAGCCCTAATACAACGTAACACCCCGACTATCCGGATTCGTGGAATGTCCAAGAAAGTACCTTCAATCATTCGTAGAGTTACTACACTAGGTCTCGAGTAAGAGACATCGACTATTACTTCCAACTAAATTTCGGGACGAAATTTCTTTTGAGGTGTGGATAATGTAACATCCCGCATTTTTCCGTTAAATTTATTTTAACACCGTCTTTTTTTTAAATAATATCTTTCGTCATTTAATTTGGTATCTTTCGTTAACTAACGTTCATAATATCCTCGTTATTTAATTATAATGTCACCCGTTTACTCGAGCGTTTTAAAATATTCGTTTGGTTATTTTCCGCACCCGACTACAAACTCGAGGGACTAAAATTGACACGGGGCAAACTAGTTGACTAGGTCACCTAGTCTACCCCAATCACCACCATTCAACCATCTCTCTCTCTCTCTCTCTTTCTCTCTAGCAAGAACACACCCAATTTCCAAATTCATTCAATCATCATCTAAATTCGATCTAGGAGGCTTACAACAAAATAAACTACATATTTGTGATCCTCTCTTCATCCTCTACATTTTGATACCAATATCATCAAGTTTGGGTAACATTTCTAAAACTCTAGATTTCTTTAAATTCGTGTTCTTGACTTATAAAGTTGTTAATTAGTGTCTATGGCTCATCGTGATGTCGTGTATGTAATTTGTATGCTCGATTCGTTGTTTTTGGTGTAACTAGTTCATTATGAAAATTTGCTTGCTAAATCTTTGATTTTGAATGATCAAATGTTGTTAGATTGTTAAAGTGCATGTTTTAAAAGTGTTACTAGTATCATTAGCTTCGTTTTGATGTATAGGTTGATTAAGGAAACTCCAAGAACATGATTAGTGATTTTGTGAACTTGGATTAGGGTTTGATAAGCTTTAGATGAACTTTTGATGCACCAAATGCTATGAAATATTGTAGATAAGAATTTTGTTGCAATGTGTGTATGATTACCTTCGAAACGGCATATCATACATGTAAATTGGTTGCCCGAATCATAAAATGCGTTTTAGAACTTGAAACTTTGATTATGAACGTTTAATGCGGTTTTTGGTTGTTGTTAGTGATGAATTGCTTGATGAAATGTGCTTAGTTGTTTTCCTTGTCAAATTACCTTTCTAATGATATAGGTTATGCGTTTTAAGTGTTTTCGGTGCATGAAATGTGTTATATTGTATTTTGGTTCGTGACTTGGACCATTTTTCTGCAAACTGCATGATTCCCAGGTATTGCGCGCCGCGCATTTACCCGCGCGCCGCGCAGAATCAAAGATCCCAGATGTTTGCCTTCTTGGTTGAGTTCTGACCAGAAATTGCACTTGGGTGCGCGCCGCGCAACCCAGTGCGCGCCGCGCAAAAGCCCCAGGCCACTCTCTTTTGTTTTTAAATGTCACAAAAATGTTTCCGCTTAACTAAAACTCCGTTTAACATGAAACTTGACTATTAGGCTCTTATATGACTTCTCGTCTTGGGAAAATTGTCGGATACCCGACCCGACCCCGTTGACTTTGACTTTGACCAAGTTTGACTTTTAGTCAAACTTAACCAAACAATTATACGATCGTTCTAACATGCTTAATTACTTGTATCGTGCATGAAACTTGACTAATTGATTCACATGCTACATAATCGAGTTGTAACGAGCCATAGGACTAATTGAACATCTTTGACCGTTTGTGTTTACCGTTATTGATACAACCTATATGTTTAGGTCAAGACTAGCTTTGTCTTTGCACGCGTTTACTTGTCGAAGTACTTTATTAACTCTTGCACTCAAGGTGAGATCATAGTCCCACTTTTACTCTTTTTGAACTTATATTTGGGATTAGAAAACATAAACGATTCTTTTGAACTAAGTGAACACAAGAACGGGAAAACAAACATTCTACATACGAGTTTAGAACAAAAATCCTCAATTCGATTATCATTAGTTACACTTGCCGGGTGTAAGCGAGAACTTATGTTATATGGCCATATGGGTTGACAACCCTCATCTTTGACGGTTCGCTACCGTCTACGGATGAAATATATTTTCGAGAATCAGTGTTTGTTCTAGCACTATGGATGGGGTATACAATGGATGGAATGTTAAGCTTTGATAATTGGGTGCTCGTGAAACAAACTTTTGGAATGTATTACTATTATTTCATTGATGCAAATCTTGTGGTTCACTTGTACTTACTTACTTAAACCTATGATTTCACCAACGTTTTCGTTGACAGATTTCTATGTTTTTCTCAGGTCTTGCACGATATGTGAAACATGCTTCCGCTTACTATTTGATACTTGCATCCGATGTCGAGTATACATGCATTTCATGGAGCGTCTTTTGACTTTACTTTAAACCGTGTCGCCTAGATTTCAATCATACTTATAACGTTGTAACTTAACTTTTGGTTGAACAATTCTTGTAAACTTTGAAACAATCTTTATTTTGAAATGAAGGCGACATATTTTGGTCAAACGTTATCTTAAAGACTTATAATCAGGTAATGGGACCCACGTAGCCGACGCCGTCACTTGACGATTTGTCGGGGTCGCTACAATCTTTAAGTTAGATAGCAGTCGATTCTCATTGGGAATTAATTAACTCTTTCATTTCCATCATCCTTTATATCGACTACAATACCTACAACTATAGTTTTTTTAAAAACTAAAACAGAAAAATAAAGAGTGGAACCCGGTACCTCTGTTCTTGGTCCCGTTTTCAAAAGCAATGATTTTGAAATCCATTTTAAAATCTAATAATTCCAAGTTATTAGGATTCAATTTCTCAAACTATCTACAAATGTTCATCCTCCACTTTTTCTCAAGTAAACTGAATTTCGAGGTCAAAGATCTTATCTAAAAAGTCAAACTTTACGTTCTTCACAAAAATTGGAATTCGTTATTATGTTTTAAGTTCAATTGAGAATGGAGAAAGTTTCTAGGAACGTTTTACTATCTTTTTCATGTTATAAGTGTAGCCTAAAACATTTTCAAAGTTGAAAACTGATTTGGAGTTCATAATGATGAAATAGCGATATTTTTTTATTCTTTAATCCGAGTAATTTATTTTTTTCCTCTGTTAATGGTTATCGTGATGGTCAGATGTTGATGTGTTAATGCTGCGTCAGTTAATAGATGATGAATTGGTTTAGATTAATTGTCGAATTGGTTTGAGGAAGAAGGTGAACCAGATGATAATAATTACGGGCTATATTTATATGGAATCTGTTTTAAATCAAAAGAAAGATATCACGGATCAGATGGTTGGGAGGTTGTGTCGGGTTTCAAGAGGTCGGGGGTTCGAGCCTCGCAAGAGGCATTATTTTTTTGAAACTCTTTTCTAAGGTAGTTTCCATTAACTATTATTATTATTATTATTATTATATTTATTATTATTATTATTATTATTATTATTATTATTATTATTATTATTATTATTATTATTATTATTATTATTATTATTATTATTATTATTATTATTATTATTATTATTATTATTATTATCATTATCATTATCATTATCATTATCATTATTATTATTATTATTATTATTATTATTATTATTATTATTATTATTATTATTATTATTATTATTATTATTATTATTATTATTATTATTATTATTATTATTATTATTATTATTATTATTATTATTGTTATTATAAAGTGTTATTGTATTGTTATTAGTGTGATTAGTATTATTATTACTATTAGTAGTATTATAATTATTGCTATAAGTATCAAAATTAATATCATTATCATAAATATTGTATCTACTATTATTATTAGTATTATTATAAGTAGTAATTATGATATTATTATTATTATTATTATAACTTTAATATTATTATCATGAATATGAATATGTTTAATTATGATTATTATGAAGATAGTACAAATTATTAATATTTTTAGTATTAGTAACTTTTTTGTAAATAATAGAATTGCTAGTATCAATATAAATATTATCATTAATATTATTATGAGTATTATTAATATAATGATTAAAATCATTATCATAACTATCATTAAAAATAAAATTTATATTTTTACAAGTATTGTTATTAATATCACTATTATTATTATTATTATTATTATGATTAATATTAACATTATTATCTTTATTTGTAATATTAAGTATTAGTAATATTAACATTTTACCATGACAAATATTATTTTACTATTATTATAAATACTAGTTTCAACAAATAATATATATATATATATATATATATATATATATATATATATATATATATATATATATATATATATATATATATATATATATATATATATATATATATATATATATATATATATATATATATATATATATATATATATATATATATAGTTACTCAATTACAATCATATATTAATGAATATACAAATTATATAGGTTCGTGAATCCGAGACCAATCCTGCATGGTTCAATATAGTCATATGTATTTTTACTACAAAATACATTAGGTGAGTTTCATTTGCCTTTTTACCCTTTATATTTTTGGGCTGAGAATACATGCACAATTTTTATAAATGTTTTACGAAATAGACACAAGTAATCGAAACTACATTATATGGTTGAATGATCGAAGCCGAATATGCCCCTTTTTATTAAGTCTGGTATTCTAAGAATTAGGGAACAGACACCCTAATTGACGCGAATCCTAAAGATAGATCTATCGGGCCCAACAAGCCCCATCCAAAGTACCGGATGCTTTAGTGCTTCGAAATTTATATCATGTCCGAAGGAGGATCCCGGAATGACGGGGATATTCTTATATGCATATTGTGAATGTCGGTTACCAGGTGCTCAATCCATATGAATGATTATTTTTGTCTCTATGTATGGGACGTATATTTATGAGAACTGAAAATGAAATCTTGTGGTCTATTAAAATGATGGAAATGATTATTTATGTTAAACTAATGAACTCACCAACCTTTTGATTGACACTTTAAAGCATGTTTATTCTCATGTACGAAAGAAATCTTTCGCTGTGTAATTGCTCATTTTAAAGATATTACTTGGAGTCATTCATGACATATTTCAAAAGACGTTGCATCCGAGTCGTTGAGTTCATCAAGATTATTATTAAGTCAATTATAGTTGGATATATTATGAAATGGTATGTCTGCCGTCAACTTTCGATGTAATGAAAGATTGTCTTTTCAAAAACGAATGCAATGTTTGTAAAATGTATCATATAGAGGTCAAGTACCTCACGATGTAATCAACTATTGTGAATCGTTTGTAATCGATATGGACTTCGTCTGGATGGATTAGGACGGGTCGCTTCAGTTGGTATCAGAGCGGTGGTCTTAGCGAACCAGGTCTTGCATTAGCGTGTCTAACTGATAGCTGTTTAGATGCATTAGTGAGTCTGGACTTCGACCGTGTCTGCATGTCAAAAGTTTTTCTTATCATTTCTAGACGGAAATTATCTGCTTATCATCCTTAGGAAATTTCCTACTTATCATTCTTAGTCTAGACACATCTTACTGCAATGATTGCATGAATAGTGTATAGACAAAATTTGTATCTTAGCGTATCTGGTAATTCATATCTTAGCATATCTGGTACTGTAGACTTTGTCTGACCACTTCCGTAGATTCCTCCGAAACGTATGGGATTTTAGTATTATATATGCATATGTAAATTATGTATTGCAGGGTACTAATCTACATCCTATAATCTATTTCTTATCGAAAATCCTTCATCTGATCGTACGAGATGAATCCCTCAACTAGTTCGAATTCCTCGGATTCCGACAGCTATTTCGATATGGAGTTTCACCTAAACTCTGAAAGCAGTGTCACCGGAATGAATCAACCAATTCATCTGATGGGTTCGTAGTCGACTTAACCGATGGAGACGAGAAGAAGGTGATCCTTTCCACCAACCAACTTCACCACTTGGTGAAGAACCTGATGCACTTATCGGCGAACCTATCCGAAACACCATTTTCACACTCATTTTCAGAGTATCTCTCCACGACTATATACTATCTCAAATTCAAAACCTTATTCATCCGCTCATTCCGACCGACAATCATCCCGGAATAATAGAAGAAGTTAGCGAACTTTGCACTCGAGTAATCAATTTGGAGAATATGGTGCAAAATTTATCAGCTTCAGCAACATCACCGGCACCAACAGTACCATCCATAACAACACCAGTATCATCAACAATCCATGCCTCAATATCACCATCTGTACTTCAAGTATAATCATCGTTCTACGTATCGTTGTACATCAATTATCTTCGTTCTTCATGGCGATTAAGTAATCTCTAAATGTTTTAGAGATTATATATTCTAGTTCTAACGGTAAACCAAATGAGTTTAATATCATATTAACTCAATGAATCCGTGATTACATCTATATATATATATATATATATATATATATATATATATATATATATATATATATATATATATATATATATATATATATATATATATATATATATATATATGTTTTCATAAAGATTGTAATTGAAAAAAAATTCTTTTGTAAAAACTGTTAATGATGAAAATATTTTAACGGGTAGGTAATACCCGAGGAATATTTAGATTCCACATTAATAGGTTACACTGTACATTCCTCGAATCTGATTCAACGATTATTTACTATCCTATTTACATCCACCGATACACGTATCTGTTCACCACAGAATAACCATTTTCATTCAATTTCATATTTGGATTTTGACTTATCAGAATCCAACAAGTGGCATAATGAAGAAAATATTGGACAAAATAAAATTGTTAGAAACAAACAAATTAACTATGATGAAAATTTTGTTAAGAATCCACGCTAACTGTTTCCAGCTAACTGTTCCTAGCTAACTAAATACATTTTATTTATCGCAGTTTAATTATCCCAATTTAAATTCTCGCAATTTTATTTATCGTCATTTAATTTCTGTTATTTACTTTACGCACTTTATTATTGTCATTTAATTTCTGTATTTATTTTACGCACTGTAAATATCGGGACACGTATACAAGGTTTTGACATATCATATCGACACATCTATATATATTATTTGGAATCACCATAGAAACTCTATATGCAGTAATGATCGAGTTCTCTATACAGGGTTGAGGTTGATTCTCAAATAATATATATACTTTGAGTTGTGATCGAGTATGGGACATGTACACGGGTCACGATACGTATTAATTAATTCAAATATTATATATTAAGCTATATATGTAATATTAGACTATCAACTGTGGACTATCAACTGTGGACTAATAACATTGGACAATTAAAATGAATTAAAATATTGATTATAACATATGAAACTAAACAATTCTTCAAGTTTGTCACTTGATTTCATCTTAAACCTCATTGTATCTTGACGATTACAATCTGCGATCAAACCTTTCATGATTCTTAAAAACATCTCAATCGAGAGTATGAACCAACCACACTTCATCTATGGAAGGAAAGATTTATGTAAATATTATTGCACCTGAGAAACTCTCAGCAACTGAGTAAAAGTTTAACACGTAGCCACGTCAGATCCTTTGGCACTTATTAGCAAAAATAACTTTGCGATCCCTTTTCAAAATAGTCAATTTTGTCACAGCTCCAGCAAGTCAACTTCGACTTTTCATTCGAAACAACCTTATTATAACCTTGATATATATGCGTGCTCTTTTATTGTTACCGGGGAACCTTTTATATTCCACCATATTACCATCAGCGTTTAATCATCTAAAAACACAATTCTCCTGAAACCACCTCGGATTGATAACTGATGATTCAGATATCGTAGCATTAAATGCAGAGGAAACAGAAAAATTGTAGATGGTCTAAACGGTCCAAAGTTTGATGATAAATAAGAGAGTGTTAGGAACGCTCGATAGAAAATTTGGTACTGAAAAACATATTGAGCAAACCATGAAGGAGACCAAGGCCAAATACAAGTAACATACCATATGTTCAAAGAATCCAAGTAATTCTGGATCCGATGAAACCTTCAACGAATACCTTGTTCCTTAATCGCTCTAAATCATCGTGAATAATTCATCACAAATTGATTCAGAAATTCCAAGAAATTGTCGTAGCTTTCATTATAAATATCCTCCATATTTCTGAAGATATTTTCATAACTATTTTTATCTGAAATCATTAATCTCTTCGTGCTATCAGTGTTACATCATATAGAAACTGTTAGTTTATATATTCTGTAAACTTTCGAGCTTAAAATATGAATGTTATTGAAGTAATGTTGGGAACTGATGCATGAGTTAGTATAATATAATGACACTTGATCAACGTGATTATATTACAGTAATTCATGCTGAGTTTCTAATGGAACGTGATGATTCACAGAACATACCGTCATCATGTACCATTTACACGACTCTTACATTCTACCCAATTTCCGAATATATTAAGAACATATCTTATTGATAGTCCTATCTTTTCGGATATCCTGGTAATTTGACAAATCAAGATCGTGCCGTTACGATTTCTTTCTTAGAACATTAACTGTGTTCATCCAAAACTTCATACCTATGAATTCTGGACCATTATTCGCCTGACTTGAAGTCGGGAAGAGGAGACAAAAGTATGGAACACTTGAATATAAAAGAAAATATAAAGCTCGACAACAACACATAAATTACAAACCGTGCATATCAATATGTATTGCCACGTAAAGGCACAGGACAATTAAAATTACTATAACAAAAAAGGTAATAGTAAAAATAAATAAAATCCTCCGGTGGTAGATGAAAAAGAAGAATGACAGATATGAAAGTTAGGAGTATATCAAGGATCAGAACGGGATGAAGCATATTAATGAATGCTTTAAAGTATAAATCAAGGGAGAAAGAATAGAAAGTGTGAGTTATGGAAGATAAGGAAACGAAGGAGGGTGGATTTATAGTAAAATATCTGACAGAGCAATCAAAACAGATGATCGCATTTAAAGCGGATCCTAATTTCCTTAATTGCCGAAGAATCAAATCTTATTACAAAGATTTTCTCCAAATCCCTTGAACTCCGAAAATCGATCATATCTACATCAAAAGATATGACGAAACTTAATTTTCTCATTTCGCTCTCTTACGATAGCTTCATTCATACATTTCGAGAAATCAAATTATTTTATCCATATTCCTTAATCATGATAAAACTCTATGTATCAACTTATATTCGTCATAATAACATTCTTACTGTTAGCCATGACGACCTCTATCAAATTTCGGGACGGAAATTCTTTTAACGGGTAGGTACTGTGATGACCCGGGAATTTTCAACCAAATTTAAACTTAATCTTAATATGATTTCGACACGATAAGCAAAGTCTGTAATGTTGAAGTCTCAAAAACTTTAAATTTGTTACATGAATTCAATTACCCTTTGACTGTTCCCGACGATTCACGAACAATGATGTGTAAAGATATATATATATATATATATATATATATATATATATATATATATATATATATAAATTTAAAAATAAATGTATATATGATATTGTGAATGGATAAGATACACCTTAATCAATTGGAATCAAGAATGTAAAATAATGAATAAAATAAATAAGTTACTATATATATATATATATATATATATATATATATATATATATATATATCATTAACTATGAAATTAGATGTACAATTTCTATAAATAAATATTATATTGTATGATATAAAAATGAAATGTTCAAAATATGTTTATATATATATATATATATATATATATATATATATATATATATATTATTAGTATAATTAGTATTATTGTTAATAATAATATTATTGTTATATATTCCATAATGATTATTATTATTATCATTGGTAATAATATTATTGCTATTACTACTATATTTGAAATACAATTATATTAAAGAATGTTATTATTGTATTTACATATATTAATAAGATTAATTATAATTTATAAAGTATAGGTATTATTGTAAGAATAATAACAAGTATAATCTAGTTATAATTTAAATGTCATTAGTTGTTATTATTATAAAGAATTTTATTATTTACATGGTTATTAATAATTATCAATATTTCATAAATAACATCATAAGAACTATCATTTATATTGTTATTACTATTATTACTATTATTACTATTACTTTTATAATGATAAATACAAATATTATTAAATATTATTATTATTAGTATTATTCTTAAATATTGCTTCAATTACTATAAATATTATTATTCTGTATTAACAAAGACCAAATATCATGTATATATTTATATTATTATTTGTATTAATATTTTTATTATTTAAGATATTATTATGATTTATATTAATTATTAATGGTAATTTGATAAAATTATAAATAAAATAAATCAGTTTCATGTTTCAATCAGCTTTTGGATCTGTCTGCACAATTGTTATCTATCATTATCACTTGTACAAATCAGATTTAACCTCTACAGCAAGTCCAAATTCTGGTAGACATCACACTCACTTTTATTTTATTTTTCTTTTTGATTTTTGTTTTCTGTTCGTTGAATGTCGACATCTTTAAGTTAGACAGCAGTCGATTCTCATTGGGAATTAATTAACTCTTTCATTTCCATCATCCTTTATATCGACTACAATACCTACAACTATAATTTTTTTAAAATCTAAAACAGAAAAATAAAGAGAGGAACCCGGTACCTCTGTTCTTGGTCCCGTTTTCAAAAGCAACGATTTTGAAATCCATTTTAAAATCTAATAATTCCAAATTATTAGGATTCAATTTCTCAAACTATCTACAAATGTTCATCCTCCAATTTTTCTCAAGTAAACTGAATTTCGAGGTCAAAGATCTTATCTAAAAAGTTAAACTTTACGTTCTTCACAAAAATTGGAATTCGTTATTATGTTTTAAGTTCAATTGAGAATGGAGAAAGCTTCTAAGAACGTTTTACTATCTTTTTCATGTTATAAGTGTAGCCTAAAACATTTTCAAAGTTGAAAACCGATTTGGAGTTCATAATGATGAAACAGCGATATTTTTTTTATTCTTTAATCCGAGTAAAATTTTTTTTTTCTCTATTAATGGTTATCGTGATGGTCAGATGTTGATGTGTTAATGCTGCGTCAGTTAATAGATGATGAATTGGTTTGGGTTAATTGTCGAATTAGTTTGAGGAAGAAGGTGAACCAGATGATAATAATTACGGGCTATATTTATATGGAATCTGTTTTAAATCAGAAAGATATCACGGATCAGATGGTTGGGAGGTTGTGTCGGGTTTCAAGAGGTCGGGGGTTCGAGCCTCGCAAGAGGCATTATTTTTTTGAAACTCTTTTCTAAGGTAGTTTCCATTAACTATTATTATTATTATTATTATTATTATTATTATTATTATTATTATTATTATTATTATTATTATTATTATTATTATTATTATTATTATTATTATTATTATTATTATTATTATTATTATTATTATTATTATTATTAATATTATTATTAATATTATTATTATTATTATTATTATTATTATTATTATCATTATCATTATTATTATTATTATTATTATTGTTATTGTTATTATAAATTGTTATTGTATTGTTATTAGTGTGATTAGTATTATTATTACTATTAGTAGTATTATAATTATTGTTATAAGTATCAAAATTAATATCATTATCATAAATATTGTATCTACTATTATTATTAGTATTATTATAAGTAGTAATTATGATATTATTATTATTATAACTTTAATATTATTATCATGAATATGAATATGTTTAATTATGATTATTTTGAAGATAATATAAATTATTAATATTTTTAGTATTAGTAACTTTTTGTAAATAATAGAATTGCTAGTATCAATATAAATATTATCATTAAGATTATTATGAGTATTATTAATATAATGATTAAAATCATTATCATAACTATCATTAAAAATAAAATTTATATTTTTACAAGTATTGTTATTAATATCACTATTATTATTATTATTATTATTATTATTATTATTATTATTATTATTATTATTATTATTATTATTATTATTATTATTATTATTATTATTATTATTATTATTATTATTATTATTATTATTATTATTATTATTATTAATATGATTAATATTAACATTATTATCTTTATTTGTAATATTAAGTATTACTAATATTAACATTTTACCATGACAAATATTATTTTACTATTATTATAAATACTAGTTTCAACAAATAATATCTATATATATATATATATATATATATATATATATATATATATATATATATATATATATATATATATATATATATATATATAGTTACTCAATTACAATCATATATTAATGAATATACAAATTATATAGGTTCATGAATCCGAGGCCAATCCTGCATGGTTCAATATAGTCATATGTATTTTTACTACAAAATACATTAGGTGAGTTTCATTTGCCTTTTTACCATTTATATTTTTGGGCTGAGAATACATGCACAATTTTTATAAATGTTTTACGAAATAGACACAAGTAATCAAAACTACATTATATGGTTGAATGATCGAAGCCGAATATGCCCCTTTTTATTAAGTCTGGTAATCTAAGAATTAGGGAACAGACACCCTAATTGACGCGAATCCTAAAGATAGATCTATCGGGCCCAACAAGCCCCATCCAAAGTACCGGATGCTTTAGTACTTCGAAATTTATATCATGTCCGAAGGAGGATCCCGGAATGATGGGGATATTCTTATATGCATATTGTGAATGTCGGTTACCAGGTGTTCAATCCATATAAATGATTATTTTTGTCTCTATGTATGGGACGTATATTTATGAAAACTGAAAATGAAATCTTGTGATCTATTAAAATGATGGAAATGATTATTTATGTTAAAATAATGAACTCACCAACCTTTTGGTTGACACTTTAAAGCATGTTTATTCTCAGGTACGAAAGAAATCTTCCGCTGTGTAATTGCTCATTTTAAAGATATTACTTGGAGTCATTCATGACATATTTCAAAAGACGTTGCATTCGAGTCGTTGAGTTCATCAAGATTATTATTAAGTCAATTATAGTTAGACATATTATGAAATGGTATGTCTGCCGTCAACTTTCGATGTAATGAAAGATTGTCTTTTCGAAAACGAATGCAATGTTTGTAAAATGTATCATATAGAGGTCATGTACCTCGCGATGTAATCTACTATTGTGAATCGTTTGTAATCGATATGGACTTCGTCAGGATGGATTAGGACGGGTGGCTTCAACTACCAAGATTGACCTCGCTTTAGAAAACTATGTTTCGGTTTTCTCACGAAGGGTTAAATAAATATTCGAAGAGTCAGTTTCGGAACAAATTGTCGATATGATTCAAGAACGAATGACCAATGCCATCAAAGAAGAAGTTGAAAGGAGGTTTCCTAGACCTCAAAATGGGGGCGAGTTGGAGTTTAGCTTTAAGAACTTCTTGGCAACTAAGCCTCCTCACTTTCACGGGGATCCCGACCCCATGAAAAGTGTGGCTTGGATCTCCGATGTTGAAGGTTTTTTTCGCACTACCGAGTGCCCACCCGAGAAAAAGACTAGGCTTGCTACTAGTTTGTTGAGGGGCCATGCTAAAGATTGGCTCGATGGTAAAATTGATATGGTGGGTGATGCGGCCTTTGTGGGGTTGTCTTAGGTGGAGTTCAAGAAGGAGTTTTTCCTCGAATATCGTACGCAAGCGGATCTTTCCAAATTTTGCAACGAGTTAAGGAACATGCATCAAGGGTCTTTGGACCTAAACACTCTCAAAACCAACTTTCTCACCAAAGCGCATTTTTGCCCCGAGTATGTGGGGAACGATCAATTGTTAATGGAAGACTTTCATGCGACCCTTAGAGACGATTTGAAGGGTAAAATTAGTATTGGTCATGTTGAGACTTTTGCTAAGCTTTTGGCGGTGGCGAAGGGGTTTGAAGCGCAAGCTCCGAGTCCGGTTAGTTATGCGCCAAGTAAAAGAAAATTTGAAGCTTCTAGTTTTTCGAACAAGAAGAGTAAGGGAGCAACCGAAAGTGTCGGTAGCGTGAAGAGGGGTGCTTCTAGTGGTCACATGGTCACATGTTTCAATTGTGGGCAAAAGGGTCACTACTCTCGTGATTGTCCAAAATCGTCTACTAATACAATCGCGTGTTTTAATTGTCAAAAAGAAGGGCACCGGAAGTCGGAGTGCCCCGATCTCCGAAATGATCAAGTTAAGAGAATAGAGAAGGCGGCGGGGTCAGTAAGGGGACGTAATTATTTGATGACCAATGATGAAGCTAAGCAATCCAATGAAGTCGTCTCAGGCACTTTCATGGATAACTCTAATCCGGCGAGGATTCTATTTGATAGCGGTGCAAATTTGTCGTTTGTGTCTCCAAAATTTGTGCCTAAACTTAATAAACCGTTAGCTAAGTTAAGTCGTCAGGTAGAAGTTGAAATAGCGGATGGCAAGACGGTGCTAGTGGTTGATGTGTGTAAAAATTGTAATGTTGTGTTTGGTGCCGAAAACTTTAAAATTGATCTCATCCCGATGACCTTGGGTGATTTTGATATCGTGGTTGGTATGGATTGGCTCGATTATAATAGAGCCGATATTGCATGCCATGAAAAGTCTATTCGTGTGAAGACCCCAAGTGGGGGAGAGTTAATTATTCATGGCGATAAGCGTAGAAGACTTGTGCCGATATGCACTTTTGCACGGGCACGTCGTTTCCTAGTTAGTGGTGGCATGGCTTTTCTTGCCCATGTTGTTGATACTCGTGATGAGCCACCGTCCATTCGTGAAATTCCAGTGGTAAATGAGTTTGAGGACGTTTTTCCAGATGAGTTACCTGGTGTTCCGGCGGAAAGACAAGTTGAATTTAGCAATGAGTTGGTTCCGGGAGCTACTCCTATTGCTAAAACTCCTTATCGTTTAGCGCCGACGGAAATGCAAGAATTGTTAAATCAAACCCAAGAGTTACTTGAGAAGGGTTTTATTCGTCCGAGTTCTTCGCCTTGGGGCGCTCCGGTCTTGTTCGTGAAGAAGAAAGATGGTAGTATGCGTGTGTGCATTGATTATCGGGAGTTGAATAAAGTGACGATCAAGAATCGTTATCCATTGCCTAGGATTGACGATTTGTTTGATCGACTCCAAGGTGCGACATATTTCTCTAAAATTGACCTACGGTCCGGCTATCATCAAATGCGGGTTCGTGAGGAAGATATTGAGAAAACGGATTTTTGAACGCGTTACGGGCATTTTGAGTTTGTGGTGATGCGTTTTGGTCTTACGAATGCGTCGGCGGCATTCATGGATCTTATGAACCTAGTGTGCCAACCTATGTTGGACAAGTCGGTAATTGTGTTCATCAACGACATACTTGTCTATTCGAGGAGTAGGAAGGAACATGAACATCATTTGCGTAGTGTATTGAAGACGTTGCGAAAGGAGAAGTTGTATGCTAAGTTCTCAAAATGTGAATTTTAGCTAAGGGAGGTTCAATTCCTTGGCCATATTGTGAACGAGAATGGTATTCAAGTAGATCCGGGGAAGATAGAGACGGTGAAGAGTTGGGGACAACCGACTACGCCTACGAAAATCCGAAGTTTTCTCGGATTGGCCGGTTATTATCGTCGGTTTATCCAAGACTTTTCAAAGATTGCTTCTCTATTAACTAAGTTGACAAGGAAGAATACGAGATTCATTTGGGAAAACGAACAAGAAATCACTTTTCAATTGTTGAAAGAGAAATTGTGTCAAGCTCTGGTCTTAGTGTTGCCGGAAGGTGTAGATGATATGACAGTTTATTGTGATGCTTCTTTGAATGGGCTCGGGTGTGTTCTAATGCAACGAGGTAAAGTCATCGCTTACGCCTCTCGTCAATTAAAGGAACATGAAAAGAGATACCCGACTCATGATCTCGAATTAGCGGCGGTGGTCCATGCTTTGAAAATTTGGCGCCATTACTTGTATGGTGTCAAGTGTACGATTTATTCGGATCACAAGAGTTTGAAACATCTTTTTGATCAACGGGATTTGAATTATCGTCAACGTAGATGGATGGATGCGGTGAAGGATTATGATTGTGAGATACTTTATCATCCGGGCAAGGCAAATGTGGTCGCGGATGCGTTAAGCCGAAAGAATCACCACCCGGCGTTACGATTGGGATTGTTACGTATGATTATTACTGACGATTTTCTTGAAAAGCTTGGTGCGATTCAAATAGAGGCTTACGTTCACAAAAAGCATGCGGAACGAATTGTGGGGCAATCGGAATTCATTACTATGGGTTCGCGTGGTTTGTTGTCTTTTCAAGGAAGAGTGTGGGTGCCTAATGAAATGTCCCGTTCTTATTGATTAAAAACGTTCCATATTAATTGATTTCGTTGCGAGGTTTTGACCTCTATATGAGACGTTTTTCAAAGACTGCATTCATTTTAAAACAAACCATAACCTTTATTTCATCAATAAAGGTTTAAAAAGCTTTACGTAGATTATCAAATAATGATAATCTAAAATATCCTGTTTACACACGACCATTACATAATGGTTTACAATACAAATATGTTACAACAAAATAAGTTTCTTGAATGCAGTTTTTACACAATATCATACAAGCATGGACTCCAAATCTCGTCCTTATTTAAGTATGTGACAGCGGAAGCTCTTAATAATCACCTGAGAATAAACATGCTTAAAACGTCAACAAAAATGTTGGTGAGTTATAGGTTTAACCTATATATATCAAATCATAATAATAGACCACAAGATTTCATATTTCAATACACATCCCATACATAGAGATAAAAAATCATTCATATGGTGAACACCTGGTAACTGACATTAACAAGATGCATATATAAGAATATCCCCATCATTCCGGGACACCCTTCGGATATGATATAAATTTCGAAGTACTAAAGCATCCGGTACTTTGGATGGGGCTTGTTGGGCGCGATAGATCTATCTTTAGGATTCGCGTCAATTAGGGTGTCTGTTCCCTAATTCTTAGATTACCAGACTTAATAAAAAGGGGCATATTCGATTTCGATAATTCAACCATAGAATGTAGTTTCACGTACTTGTGTCTATTTTGTAAATCATTAAAAAACCTGCATGTATTCTCATCCCAAAAATATTAGATTTTAAAAGTGGGACTATAACTCACTTTCACAGATTTTTACTTCATCGGGAAGTAAGACTTGGCCACTGGTTGATTCATGAACCTATAACAATATATACATATATATCAAAGTATGTTCAAAATATATTTACAACACTTTTAATATATTTTGATGTTTTAAGTTTATTAAGTCAGCTGTCCTCGTTAGTAACCTACAACTAGTTGTCCACAGTTAGATGTACAGAAATAAATCGATAAATATTATCTTGAATCAATCCACGACCCAGTGTATACGTATCTCAGTATTGATCACAACTCAAACTATATATATTTTGGAATCAACCTCAACCCTGTATAGCTAACTCCAACATTCACATATAGAGTGTCTATGGTTGTTCCGAAATATATATAGATGTGTCGACATGATAGGTCGAAACATTGTATACGTTTCTATGGTATCTCAAGATTACATAATATACAATACAAGTTGATTAAGTTATGGTTGGAATAGATTTGTTACCAATTTTCACGTAGCTAAAATGAGAAAAATTATCCAATCTTGTTTTACCCATAACTTCTTCATTTTAAATCCGTTTTGAGTGAATCAAATTGCTATGGTTTCATATTGAACTCTATTTTATGAATCTAAACAGAAAAGTATAGGTTTATAGTCGGAAAAATAAGTTACAAGTCATTTTTGTAAAGGTAGTCATTTCAGTCGAAAGAACGACGTCTAGATGACCATTTTAGAAAACATACTTCCACTTTGAGTTTAACCATAATTTTTGGATATAGTTTCATGTTCATAATAAAAATCATTTTATCAGAATAACAACTTTTAAATCAAAGTTTATCATAGTTTTTAATTAACTAACCCAAAACAGCCCGCGGTGTTACTACGACGGCGTAAATCCGGTTTTACGGTGTTTTTCGTGTTTCCAGGTTTTAAATCATTAAGTTAGCATATCATATAGATATAGAACATGTGTTTAGTTGATTTTCAAAGTCAAGTTAGAAGGATTAACTTTTGTTTGCGAACAAGTTTAGAATTAACTAAACTATGTTCTAGTGATTACAAGTTTAAACCTTCGAATAAGATAGCTTTATATGTATGAATCGAATGATGTTATGAACATCATTACTACCTTAAGTTCCTTGGATAAACCTACTGGAAAAGAGAAAAATGGATCTAGCTTCAATGGATCCTTGGATGGCTCGAAGTTCTTGAAGCAAAATCATGACACGAAAACAAGTTCAAGTAAGATCATCACTTGAAATAAGATTGTTATAGTTATAGAAATTGAACCAAAGTTTGAATATGATTATTACCTTGTATTAGAATGATAACCTACTGTAAGAAACAAAGATTTCTTGAGGTTGGATGATCACCTTACAAGATTGGAAGTGAGCTAGCAAACTTGAAAGTATTCTTGATTTTATGAAACTAGAACTTTTGGAATTTATGAAGAACACTTAGAACTTGAAGATAGAACTTGAGAGAGATCAATTAGATGAGGAAAATTGAAGAATGAAAGTGTTTGTAGGTGTTTTTGGTCGTTGGTGTATGGATTAGATATAAAGGATATGTAATTTTGTTTTCATGTAAATAAGTCATGAATGATTACTCATATTTTTGTAATTATATGAGATATTTCATGCTAGTTGCCAAATGATGGTTCCCACATGTGTTAGGTGACTCACATGGGCTGCTAAGAGCTGATCATTGGAGTGTATATACCAATAGTACATACATCTAAAAGCTGTGTATTGTACGAGTACGAATACGGGTGCATACGAGTAGAATTGTTGATGAAACTGAACGAGGATGTAATTGCAAGCATTTTTGTTAAGTAGAAGTATTTTGATAAGTGTCTTGAAGTCTTTCAAAAGTGTATGAATGCATATTATAACACTACATGTATATACATTTTAACTGAGTCGTTAAGTCATCGTTAGTCGTTACATGTAAATGTTGTTTTGAAACCTTTAGGTTAACGATCTTGTTAAATGTTGTTAACCCAATGTTTATAATATCAAAAGAGATTTTAAATTATTATATTATCATGATATTATGATGTACGAATATCTCTTAATATGATATATATACATTAAATGTCGTTACAACGATAATCGTTACATATATGTCTCGTTTCAAAATCATTAAGTTAGTAGTCTTGTTTTTACATATGTAGTTCATTGTTAATATACTTAATGATATGTTTACTTATCATAATATCATGTTAACTATATATATAACCATATATATGTCATCATATAGTTTTTAAAAGTTTTAACGTTCGTGAATCACCGGTCAACTTGGGTGGTCAATTGTCTATATGAAACCTATTTCAATTAATCAAGTCTTAACAAGTTTGATTGCTTAACATGTTGGAAACATTTAATCATGTAAATATCAATCTCAATTAATATATATAAACATGGAAAAGTTCGGGTCACTACAGTACCTACCCGTTAAATAAATTTCGTCCCGAAATTTTAAGCTGTTGAAGGTGTTGACGAATCTTCTGGAAATAGATGCGGGTATTTCTTCTTTATCTGATCTTCACGCTCCCAGGTGAACTCGGGTCCTCTACGAGCATTCCATCGAACCTTAACAATTGGTATCTTGTTTTGCTTAAGTCTTTTAACCTCACGATCCATTATTTCGACGGGTTCTTCGATGAATTGAAGTTTTTCGTTGATTTGGATTTCATCTAACGAAATAGTGAGATCTTCTTTAGCAAAACATTTCTTCAAATTCGAGACGTGGAAAGTGTTATGTACAGCCGCGAGTTATTGAGGTAACTCAAGTCGGTAAGCTACTGGTCCGACACGATCAATAATCTTGAATGGTCCAATATACCTTGGATTTAATTTCCCTCGTTTACCAAATCGAACAACGCCTTTCCAAGGTGCAAATTTAAGCATGACCATCTCTCCAATTTCAAATTCTATATCTTTTCTTTTAATGTCAGCGTAGCTCTTTTGTCGACTTTGGGCCGTTTTCAACCGTTGTTGAATTTGGATGATCTTCTCGGTAGTTTCTTGTATAATCTCCGGACCCGTAATCTGTCTATCCCCCACTTCACTCCAACAAATCGGAGACCTGCACTTTCTACCATAAAGTGCTTCAAACGGCGCCATCTCAATGCTTGAATGGTAGCTGTTGTTGTAGGAAAATTCTGCTAATGGTAGATGTCGATCCCAACTGTTTCCGAAATCAATAACAAATGCTCGTAGCATGTCTTCAAGCGTTTGTATCGTCCTTTCGCTCTGCCCATCAGTTTGTGGATGATAGGTAGTACTCATGTCTAGACGAGTTCCTAATGCTTGCTGTAATGTCTGCCAGAATCTTGAAATAAATCTGCCATCCCTATCAGAGATAATAGAGATTGGTATTCCATGTCTGGAGATGACTTCCTTCAAATACAGTCGTGCTAACTTCTCCATCTTGTCATCTTCTCTTATTGGCAAGAAGTGTGCTGATTTGGTGAGACGATCAACTATTACCCAAATAGTATCAAAACCACTTGCAGTCCTTGGCAATTTAGTGGTGAAATCCATGGTAATGTTTTCCCATTTCTATTCCGGGATTTCGGGTTGTTGAAGTAGACCTGATGGTTTCTGATGCTCAGCTTTGACCTTAGAACACGTCAAACATTCTCCTACGTATTTAGCAACATCGGCTTTCATACCCGGCCACCAAAAATGTTTCTTGAGATCCTTGTACATCTTCCCCGTTCCAGGATGTATTGAGTATCTGGTTTTATGAGCTTCTTTAAGTACCATTTCTCTCATATCTCCAAATTTTGGTACCCAAATCCTTTCAGCCCTATACCGGGTTCCGTATTCCCGAATATTAAGATGTTTCTCCGATCCTTTGGGTATTTCATCCTTTAAATTTCCCTCTTTTAAAACTCCTTGTTGCGCCTCCTTTATTTGAGTAGTAAGGTTATTATGAATCATTATATTCATAGATTTTACTCGAATGGGTTCTCTGTCCTTCCTGCTCAAGGCATCGGCTACCACATTTGCCTTCCCTGGGTGGTAACGAATCTCAAAGTCGTAATCATTCAATAATTCAATCCACCTACGCTGCCTCATATTCAGTTGTTTCTGATTAAATATGTGTTGAAGACTTTTGTGGTCGGTATATATAATACTTTTGACCCCATATAAGTAGTGCCTCCAAGTCTTTAATGCAAAAACAACCGCGCCTAATTCCAAATCATGCGTTGTATAATTTTGTTCGTGAATCTTCAATTGTCTAGACGCATAAGCAATCACCTTCGTTCGTTGCATTAATACACAACCGAGACCTTGCTTTGATGCATCACAATAAATCATAAAATCATCATTCCCTTCAGGCAATGACAATATAGGTGCCGTAGTTAGCTTTTTCTTCAATAACTGAAACGCTTTCTCTTGTTCATCATTCCATTCAAATTTCTTCCCTTTATGCGTTAATGCAGTCAAGGGTTTTGCTATTCTGGAAAAGTCTTGGATGAACCTTCTGTAGTAACCAGCTAGTCCTAAAAACTGGCGTATGTGTTTCGGAGTTTTTGGGGTTTCCCACTTTTCAACAGTTTCTATCTTTGCCGGATCCACCTTAATACCTTCTTTGTTCACTATGTGACCGAGGAATTGAACTTCTTCCAACCAAAATGCACACTTTGAAAACTTAGCGTGCAATTCTTCCTTCCTCAATACTTCTAACACCTTTCTCAAATGTTCACCGTGTTCTTGGTCATTCTTTGAGTAAATAAGTATGTCATCAATGAAAACAATGACAAACTTGTCAAGGTATGGTCCACACACTCGGTTCATAAGGTCCATGAACACAGCTGGTGCATTAGTTAAACCAAACGGCATGACCATAAACTCGTAATGACCGTAACGTGTTCTGAAAGCAGTCTTTGGAATATCATCTTCTTTCACCCGCATTTGATGATACCCGGAACGTAAGTCAATCTTTGAATAAACAGACGAGCCTTGTAGTTGATCAAATAAGTCGTCGATTCTCGGTAGTGGGTAGCGGTTCTTGATGGTAAGTTTGTTCAACTCTCGGTAGTCGATACACAACCTGAATGTACCATCTTTCTTCTTGACAAACAAAACAGGAGCTCCCCACGGTGATGTGCTTGGTCGAATGAAACCACGCTCTAAAAGTTCTTGTAATTGGCTTTGCAGTTCTTTCATCTCGTTGGGTGCGAGTCTGTAAGGAGCACGAGCTATTGGTGCAGCTCCTGGTACAAGATCTATTTGAAATTCAACGGATCGATGTGGGGGTAATCCCGGTAATTCTTTCGGAAATACATCGGGAAATTCTTTTGCGACAGGAACATCATTGATGCTCTTTTCTTCAGTTTGTACTTTCTCGACGTGTGCTAGAACAGCATAGCAACCTTTTCTTATTAGTTTTTGTGCCTTCAAATTACTAATAAGATGTAGCTTCGTGTTGCCCTTTTCTCCGTACACCATTAAGGGTTTTCCTTTTTCTCGTATAATGCGAATTGCATTTTTGTTACAAACGATCTCTGCTTTCACTTCTTTCAACCAGTCCATACCGATTATCACATCAAAACTCCCTAACTCTACTGGTATCAAATCAATCTTAAATGTTTCGCTAACCAGTTTAATTTCTCGATTCCGACATATATTATCTGCTGAAATTAATTTACCATTTGCTAATTCGAGTAAAAATTTACTATCCAAAGGCGTCAATGGACAACTTAATTTAGCACAAAAATCTCTACTCATATAGCTTCTATCCGCACCCGAATCAAATAAAACGTAAGCAGATTTATTGTCAATAAGAAACGTACCCGTAACAAGCTCCGGGTCTTCCTGTGCCTCTGCCGCATTAATATTGAAAACTCTTTCGCGGCCTTGTCCATTCGTGTTCTCCTGGTTCGGGAAATTTCTAATAATGTGGCCCGATTTTCCACATTTATAACAAACTACATTGGCATAACTTGCTCCGACACTACTTGCTCCGCCATTACTCATTCCGACACCATTTGTTCCTTTCGTTCTATTAACCCCTGGTCCATAGACCTCACACTTCACCGCGCTATGACCATTTCTTTTACACTTGTTGCAAAATTTGGTGCAGAACCCCGAGTGATACTTTTCACACCTTTGGCATAGCTGCTTCTGATTGTTGTTGTTGTTGCGGTTATTATTGTTGTTGGGATGATTGTTGTAGTTACTGTTGTTGTTGTTGTTGTTGTTGTTGTTGTTGTTGGGCCGTTTGTTGTGTAAGACCCGAATAATTGAAGTGTACATATGTGTATATAAGTGTAATGTGCGGTACTCGAATCGGGGTTGGTAGTATATATTTTAAAAAGGCAAAAGAAGCTGGACTGTGAGGGTTGCGCGCCGCGCGGATTGGTGGCGCGCCGCGCCATATGACTGTGGCAGATTCTCCCTTTCTTTTAAATTAGATATTTTGTGGGTATTTTGGTAAATTCACCTTGGGGCCGGATTAAAGGCTTGGAGAGCAGATTTGGTAGAGCCATAACTCCACTTTTACCAACCTTATCTTCCCCAAATCAATTTTAGAGAGAGAGGTAAAACCTAGAGAGAGAAAGCTCATTGTGAAGGTGAAGGAGTTCGTTTCGGGTTTTATCGCAAGTCCTAAAGTTGTTCATCTCGTCATTATCTTCGTTTTGGTAGTTGTGGTATGCTCTAATCTTAATTCCTTTGTTTAATTTGATTTAGGGCTAGGGTTTGAGTCAAAGGTGAACATAAAACCCACTTTTGGTTAATTTTGGGTATTCTTGGGTAATTTGGGTCATATAGACTCAATATTGAGTTAACTAGGGTTTTGGAAGTGTTAATTGATGTTAGAGAACCCTAATTAGCTAGTAAGAGGGTTAGAACACCATGATTTATGTAAATGGGTGTAAAAGGGTTAGTGGTTGACCCAAAAATGGGTAGGTTGACTTTGAAAGTGCCAAATGGGTCAAATTGAACTTAAGCTAATTAATATGTGTAGTTGAAGCCTAAAACTAATGTTAAAATGTGTAAAGAACCTACTTTGGTTAATGATAGGGTTTTGTGATGAGTTAACCCGATTTTAGGGTTAAGGGTGCAAATGGGTCGGATTTGCACCATAGGTCAAATTGGCTCTAGGAGTGAGCTTTAGAGTGTTGACCAACTTGAGTTATGATTTTGATATTGTGATAAATGTAATAGGTGCATTACATTGAAGTGTTCAAGCTCGGTTATCTTTCGACAAGAGATTTTGAGGTGAGTGGAATATCTATATATGTATGTATATGATTTATGTACCGTGTTGATGGTGTCACATAGCCGTTTTGTGACCAAGGTTGTGGGACTTAGCCGTATTAGTCCATGTTTTGTACTAAGGCACATAGCCGTGTTTGTGCATTTAGTGGCGAGTAATAGCCGTGTTTTACTCCCACGTTGTTATTTGAGTTACCCGTACACATAGCCGTGTTGGTGTACGAAAGCGTGAGTAATAGCCGTGTTCTACTCACATTGAGCAAGTGATGCCATAGCCGTTTTTGGAACACTTGAGGGGTGATGCCATAGCCGTTTTTGGAACACCTCGGGGGGTTAGCATGCCATAGCCGTTTTTGGAAGCTAACGAATGTTATGAACATCGATGACTTGTTTCGCGAAGTCGTTCCCTAGCGAAGAGATTGGTTAACCATGATTTATTGTTGTTCATACTAGCATTTGATTATTGTTATGAGTATTTATGCTATGATTATTGCTAGTGATACGTTTGGTGATACTAGCTTGCTTATCGAGATTTGTTATGTGTTATTTGATATCGTGGATGCGTGTGGGTAAGTTGTATATGCATGTATATATATGTTTTACTCACTAAGCTTTGCTTACCCTCTCGTTGTTTACTATTTTTATAGGTTCCGGTGTGGACAAGGGTAAGGGCATCCGGTTGGATTAGAGATCCCGTCTTGTTTAGTGACGCTTTTGGGATGTGATGATTTTGGAGTTTGACCGAAATTTGGGTAGTTTAACCCCAAACACCATGCTCGTTGTATCGTTTGGCAATTAAACTTTTCGTGGTCGAAACTCTAACTTGTATTAAACATTGTATTTTAAACTTAGTGGCGTTTTGGGCACGTGTGGGCCCCACCTTGTAAAACTTGTTCATACCTTAGTTATGTGCTAGTTTTACATGTATGAATGTATGGTTAAAAGCGTTTTGGCTAAAAATGTCGAGAACTAGTCAAACATTTTCATTAAATTGACTTCCGGGGACAGCGGGTTGTCCAGGTGGTTTGGCGCGCCGCGCGGCCACCTGGCGCGCCGCGCAGATGGCCTGCACCAGAAAATTTTTTTTTTGTTTGAAATTTCGTCGTGTTTGGTCGGTTACGGTTTGGGTTGTTACAAGTGGTATCAGAGCATGGTCTAAGGGATTTAGGTGACTTGAGATAGGCGCCTAGACTTAGACTTTGTGTGCGTGTTTATGCGGGACTTGTAGGACTTTGGGTCGGATCGGTATGATTAGTGCATAGGTTTATGTGAACTAATCATGCGCTATTTGTTTGTGTTGTGTTTAGCAATCATCAAGCGAGATGGACGTTGTACTAGCGAGTTAGCGCGACGTGCTTGCGTGGTAATGACTAGCTACCATTACTACGGGTGCAAATCGGGTCAAACAAGCAATGTACGACGATTGTTGAGCAAGATGGGGTAGTGTGGTGTATACGTATGTAATTGGGTATAATTGTCCTTTCGTTTCATGGTTTAACCTAATTCGTTTTATAGAATGAAGACGAGAAACGGTCCTGATCATGAAAACGGGAGTACAAGTGAAGACGCCGAGTTCTCGACCAAGGTCGAGGCCGTCTTTAAGAAGTTGAAATCGGATTTTCTTGCGGATGTCCGAAGGGTCTTCCAAGAGTCGGTCGATGGGCAAGTGACCGAAATGATAAATGAACGATTGAAGGCCACTATTGAAGAGGCCCTTGATGCTAGAAACGTTTATCCTCGAGGTGAAGGGGGTGATGGAAAGAGAGACTTCCACTACAAAAATTTTAAGGATACTCAACCTCCGACGTTTAATGGGGTGAGGGATCCGTTGAAAAGTACTTGTTGGATTTCGGACATCGAGGGGGCCTTCCGTACCGCGGAGTGTCCTCCCGAGAAGAAGGCGAGGTTTGGGTCTAGCATGTTACGTGAAGAAGGCAAGTTGTGGTGGGATGATAAAATCAATTTGTATGGCGAGGAGCAATGCATGGGCTTGACGTGGGAGGAGTTCAAGAAAGAGTTTTTCAAGGAATACCGAACTTCATCCGATCTTGATCGAATTCGGGACGAGTTGCATCATTTGCAACAAGGTTCCATGGATTTAGTTACCCTCAAGTCTACATTCTTGGCAAAGACTCGTTTTTGCCCGGAGTATGTGGGTGATGATCATAAGCTTATGAAAGATTTTTATCGTACTTTGAATGCCGACTACAAGAGCAAGATTAGCCGGGGTATGGCTAAGACTTTCGATGAATTGTTTGAGTTGGCTCGGGGTTTTGAGCCGGAGGTGCCTAGGAAGAGTGATTTTGTTTTCTCGAAAAGGAAGTTTGAAGGTTCGAGCTATTCGAATTTTTCAAACAAGAAGTCTAGGAAAGGCACCGAGAGCGTTAATAGTGTGAAGAAAGGTGGCACGGGTACTTTTGCGCCCACTTGTTTTAATTGTGGGAAGTCGGGTCATTACGCCCGTGAATGCACGGCCAAGAGGTTACGTGTTTTAATTGCGGTAAAGTGGGGCACAAGAGGCCGGAATGCCCCGAGTTGAATAATGATCATGTTAAGAAGATTGAGAAGGCGGCGGGGTCGGCTAGAGGGCGAAACTACTTGATGACGAACGATGAAGCCAAACAATCCAACGAAGTTGTTTCAGGTACTTTCATGGTTAATTCTAATCCGGCAAGGATTCTTTTTGATAGCGGTGCAAATTTGTCGTTTGTGTCTCCTAAATTTGTGCCTAAACTTGATAGTCCGCTAGCTAAGTTAAGTCGTCCGGTAGAAGTCGAAATAGCGGACGGCAAGACGGTGCTAGTGGTTGATGTGTGTAAAAATTGTGATGTTGTTTTTGGTGCCGAAACTTTTAAAATTGATCTTATTCCAATGACCTTGGGCGACTTTGATATCGTTGTTGGTATGGATTGGCTCGATCGTTATAGAGCCAATATTGCATGCCATGATAAGTGTATTCGTGTGAAGACCCCAAGTGGGGGAGAAATGATTATTCATGGCGATAAGAGAAGAAGACCGGTGCCGATATGCACTTTTGCACGGGCACGTCGTTCCGTTGTTACCGGTGGCATGGCTTTCCTTGCTTATGTTGTTGATACTCGTAATGAGCCACCACCTATTCGTGAAATTCCGGTAGTTAATGAGTTTGAAGACGTTTTTCCGGATGAGTTACCGGGTGTTCCGGCGGAAAGACAAGTCGAGTTTCGCATTGAGTTGGTTCCGGGGGCTACTCCCATTGCTAAAACTCCTTATCGTTTAGCACCAACGGAAATGCAAGAGCTATTGAATCAAATTCAAGAGTTGCTAGAGAAGGGTTTTATCCGACCGAGTGCTTCGCCGTGGGGCGCTCCGGTCTTATTCGTGAAAAAGAAAGACGGTAGTATGCGCATGTGCATCGATTACCGTGAGCTAAATAAAGTGACGATCAAGAATCGTTATCCGTTACCTAGGATTGACGATTTGTTTGATCAACTTCAAGGCGCGACGTATTTCTCCAAGATCGATCTACGGTCCGGCTATCATCAAATGCGGGTCCGTGAGGAAGACATTGAGAAAACGGCTTTCCGAACGCGTTATGGGCATTATGAGTTTGTGGTTATGCCTTTTGGTCTTACGAATGCACCGGCGGCATTCATGGATCTTATGAACCGGGTGTGCCAACCTATGTTGGACAAGTCGGTTATTGTGTTCATTGACGACATACTAGTCTACTCGAAAAGTATGCACGAACATGAACGTCACTTGCGCGAAGTTTTGAAGACGTTAAGAAAGGAGAAGTTGTATGCAAAATTCTCTAAATGTGAATTTTGGCTAAGAGAGGTCCAATTTCTTGGCCACATTGTGAACGAAGGCAGTATCCAAGTGGATCCGGGGAAGATTGAGACGGTGAAGAGTTGGGGACGACCGACTACGCCTACGGAAATCCGGAGTTTTCTCGGATTGGCCGGTTATTATCGTCGGTTTATCCAAGATTTTTCTAAGATCGCTTCTTCGTTGACGAAATTGACGAGGAAGAATGCGAAGTTTGTTTGGGAGAACGAACAAGAAATTGCTTTTCAATTGTTAAAAGAGAAGTTATGTCAAGCTTCGGTGTTAGTGCTACCGGAAGGTGTTGAAGACATGGTGGTTTATTGTGATGCCTCCTTAAATGGGCTCGGGTGTGTTCTTATGCAAAGGGGTAAAGTCATTGCTTATGCCTCTCGACAACTAAAGGAACATGAAACGAGGTACCCGACTCACGATTTAGAGATGGCGGCGGTAGTGCATGCGTTAAAAATTTGGCGCCATTACTTGTATGGTGTCAAGAGTACGATTTATTCGGATCACAAGAGTTTGAAACACCTTTTCACTCAGAGGGATTTGAATTATCGTCAACGTAGATGGATGGATGTGGTGAAAGACTATGATTGTGAGATACTTTATCATCCGGGTAAGGCGAATGTGGTCGCGGATGCGTTAAGTCGAAAGACTCAACATCCGGCGATCCGTGTAGCATCGTTACGTTTGATTATCACTAACGACTTTCTTGAAAAGATGGGTGAAGACCAAATAGAGGCTTATGTTCACGATAAGCACGCGGAGCGAATTATTGGCCAATCGGAGTTCATTACTATGGGCCCGCGGGGTTTATTGTCGTTTCAGGGAAGGGTGTGGGTGCCTAAGACGGGTGATTACCGACGGGTGCTACTCGATGAAGCACATAAGTCGAAATACTCCATTCATCCGGGCGCGACGAAAATGTATCATGACTTGAAGAAAGATTATTGGTGGCCGGGCATGAAACGCGATGTTGTAAAATATGTTGAGCGATGTGTTACTTGCTTACAAGTTAAATCCGAGCACCAAAAGCCGTATGGTAAGTTGCAACCGCTAGAGATCCCGAAGTGGAAGTGGGAGCACATTTCCATGGATTTCATCACTAAGTTACCTAAGACGGCGAGGACTCAATATGATTCGATTTGGGTTATAGTGGATCGGTTGACGAAAAGCGCTTTGTTTCTTCCCATTAAAGAAGCAATATCGTCGGAGACCTTGGCTAAGTTGTTTATCAAGGAAGTGGTCGCTCGTCATGGGGTTCCTATATCTATTATCTCGGATCGAGATACCCGTTTTACATCTCGATTTTGGGAGAAGTTTCATGAAGATATGGGTACACAATTAAAGCTGAGCACGGCGTATCATCCCCAAACGGACGGTCAAACCGAACGTACGAACCAAACTTTGGAAGATATGTTACGGGCGTGCATTATTGATTTTGGTGGTAGTTGGGACGAGCATTTACCCTTGGTGGAATTCTCGTACAATAATAGCTTTCATACTAGTATCGGGATGCCACCTTATGAGATGCTATATGGGCGAAGATGTCGAACTCCCGTCTGTTGGGGAGAAGTGGGTCAAAGGGAAATCGGGAGCACCGATTTGGTTCTTGAAACGAATAACAAGATTGATACTATACGAGAACATTTGAAGAAGGCTCAAGATAGGCAAAAGTCGTATGCCGATAAGCGAAGACGAACGATCGAGTTTCAGGAAGGCGATATGGTGATGCTTAAGGTTTCACCTTGGAAGGGTATTATTCGATTTCGAAAACGGGGAAAGTTAGCTCCTCGATTTATTGGGCCATTCAAGGTTTTAGCTCGTGTTGGCGAAGTTGCTTATCGATTGGAATTACCCGAAGAGCTTGTGGGGATCCATAATACATTCCATGTTTCCAACCTCCGTAAGTGTCTTGCGGATGATTCCTCATGGATGCCTTTAGACGAGATCGAACTAAACAACAAGTTGGAATATGTTGAAGAACCAGTCGCCATACTCGATGAGAAAGTTAAGAGGTTGAGACATAAAGAAGTGAGGACTTTTAAAGTCCAATGGCGGCGTAGCAAGGGTTCCGAGTTCACTTGGGAGCCCGAAGAGTTCGTATTGGTTTATCTTCCCTCGTGTCATGCGGCTTGGATTGCGAGGACGCAATCCGAATAAGTGGGGGAGAGTTGTAAGACCCGAATAATTGAAGTGTACATATGTGTATATAAGTGTAATGTGCGGTACTCGAATCGGGGTTGGTAGTATATATTTTAAAAAGGCAAAAGAAGCTGGACTGGGAGGGTTGCGCGCCGCGCGGATTGGTGGCGCGCCGCGCCATATGACTGTGGCAGATTCTCCCTTTCTTTTAAATTAGATATTTTGTGGGTATTTTGGTAAATTCACCTTGGGGCCGGATTAAAGGCTTGGAGAGCAGATTTGGTAGAGCCATAACTCCACTTTTACCAACCTTATCTTCCCCAAATCAATTTTAGAGAGAGAGGTAAAACCTAGAGAGAGAAAGCTCATTGTGAAGGTGAAGGAGTTCGTTTCGGGTTTTATCGCAAGTCCTAAAGTTGTTCATCTCGTCATTATCTTCGTTTTGGTAGTTGTGGTATGCTCTAATCTTAATTCCTTTGTTTAATTTGATTTAGGGCTAGGGTTTGAGTCAAAGGTGAACATAAAACCCACTTTTGGTTAATTTTGGGTATTCTTGGGTAATTTGGGTCATATAGACTCAATATTGAGTTAACTAGGGTTTTGGAAGTGTTAATTGATGTTAGAGAACCCTAATTAGCTAGTAAGAGGGTTAGAACACCATGATTTATGTAAATGGGTGTAAAAGGGTTAGTGGTTGACCCAAAAATGGGTAGGTTGACTTTGAAAGTGCCAAATGGGTCAAATTGAACTTAAGCTAATTAATATGTGTAGTTGAAGCCTAAAACTAATGTTAAAATGTGTAAAGAACCTACTTTGGTTAATGATAGGGTTTTGTGATGAGTTAACCCGATTTTAGGGTTAAGGGTGCAAATGGGTCGGATTTGCACCATAGGTCAAATTGGCTCTAGGAGTGAGCTTTAGAGTGTTGACCAACTTGAGTTATGATTTTGATATTGTGATAAATGTAATAGGTGCGTTACATTGAAGTGTTCAAGCTCGGTTATCTTTCGACAAGAGATTTTGAGGTGAGTGGAATATCTATATATGTATGTATATGATTTATGTACCGTGTTGATGGTGTCACATAGCCGTTTTGTGACCAAGGTTGTGGGACTTAGCCGTATTAGTCCATGTTTTGTACTAAGGCACATAGCCGTGTTTGTGCATTTAGTGGCGAGTAATAGCCGTGTTTTACTCCCACGTTGTTATTTGAGTTACCCGTACACATAGCCGTGTTGGTGTACGAAAGCGTGAGTAATAGCCGTGTTCTACTCACATTGAGCAAGTGATGCCATAGCCATTTTTGGAACACTTGAGGGGTGATGCCATAGCCGTTTTTGGAACACTTCGGGGGGTTAGCATGCCATAGCCGTTTTTGGAAGCTAACGAATGTTATGAACATCGATGACTTGTTTCGCGAAGTCGTTCCCTAGCGAAGAGATTGGTTAACCATGATTTATTGTTGTTCATACTAGCATTTGATTATTGTTATGAGTATTTATGCTATGATTATTGCTAGTGATACGTTTGGTGATACTAGCTTGCTTATCGAGATTTGTTATGTGTTATTTGATATCGTGGATGCGTGTGGGTAAGTTGTATATGCATGTATATATATGTTTTACTCACTAAGCTTTGCTTACCCTCTCGTTGTTTACTATTTTTATAGGTTCCGGTGTGGACAAGGGTAAGGGCATCCGGTTGGATTAGAGATCCCGTCTTGTTTAGTGACGCTTTTGAGATGTGATGATTTTGGAGTTTGACCGAAATTTGGGTAGTTTAACCCCAAACACCATGCTCGTTGTATCGTTTGGCAATTAAACTTTTCGTGGTCGAAACTCTAACTTGTATTAAACATTGTATTTTAAACTTAGTGGCGTTTTGGGCACGTGTGGGCCCCACCTTGTAAAACTTGTTCATACCTTAGTTATGTGCTAGTTTTACATGTATGAATGTATGGTTAAAAGCGTTTTGGCTAAAAATGTCGAGAACTAGTCAAACATTTTCATTAAATTGACTTCCGGGGACAGCGGGCTGTCCAGGTGGTTTGGCGCGCCGCGCGGCCACCTGGCGCGCCGCGCAGATGGCCTGCACCAGAAATTTTTTTTTTGTTTGAAATTTCGTCGTGTTTGGTCGGTTACGGTTTGGGTTGTTACATGTTGTAGTTGCGATTGATGTTGCGATTGTTGGGATAATTGTTGCGATTATTGTTGTAATTGCTGTTGTTGTTGTATTGGTGATTCTTATCACCGTTTTCCTCCCACTTTCTTTTGACTTGCTTTACATTGGCCTCTTCAGCAGTCTGTTCTTTAATTCTTTCTTCAATCTGGTTCACTAGTTTGTGAGCCATTCTACATGCCTGTTGTATGGAGGCGGGCTCGTGTGAACTTATATCTTCTTGGATTCTTTCCGGTAATCCTTTCACAAACGCGTCGATCTTCTCTTCCTCATCTTCGAATGCTCCCGTACACAATAGGCACAATTCTGTGAATCGTCTTTCGTACGTGGTAATATCAAATCCTTGGGTTCGTAACCCTCTAAGTTCTGTCTTGAGCTTATTGACCTCGGTTCTGGGACGGTACTTCTCATTCATCAAGTGCTTGAATGCTGACCACGGTAGTGCGTAAGCATCATCTTGTCCCACTTGCTCTAGATAGGTATTCCACCATGTTAACACAGAACCTGTGAAGGTATGCGTAGCGTACTTCACTTTGTCCTCTTCAGTACACTTACTTATGGCAAACACCGATTCGACCTTCTCGGTCCACCGTTTCAATCCGATCGGTCCTTCGGTTCCATCAAATTCCAAAGGTTTGCAGGCAGTGAATTCTTTGTAGGTGCATCCTACACGATTTCCTGTACTGCTAGATCCAAGGTTATTGTTGGTATGTAGCGCAGCCTGTACTGCGGCTATGTTTGAAGCTAGAAAAGTACGGAATTCCTCTTCATTCATATTCACGGTGTGTCGAGTAGTCGGTGCCATTTCCTTCAAAATAGTCAAATGGAACAAGTTAATCATACAGAATATTAAGAGTAGTTAATAGTATTTCGTAGCATAATATGAACTCATTTATAAAAGCTTTTTCTTCATATTAGCGTTTTATAAGTTTAAATTCGAGTAGTACCTACCCGTTAAGTTCATACTTAGTAGCTAATATACAATTCAACTACTACAATTCTATATGAAAAACTGATTATAATAATATTTCGCGTTCAAACTTTTACACAATATTTTACAAACTTACAATACCGCTTATTTTACATATAGCATGAAATATAGCACATAATAAATTTGATACAAGATGGTTGTGAAGATAATTCTAGCTAGTACACAAGTCGTTCAGCAAAGGCAATAAAGACACGTAATTCATACGTCCAGAAACAAGTCATGCATTCTGGTTTTACTAGGATTACTTCCCATCCTTGGTCTTGTGGAACATAACCGTTATGGCCGTTGATAAAACATCGTGTTGTAATGTCGTCAAAGGGACGAGGGTTACGTAATGTCCAACAGTCCCGTAACAATCTAAAAACCTCATTTCTTACCCCAATTACCGACTCCGTCACTTGTGGGAACGTTTTGTTTAATAGTTGTAGCCCGATGTTCTTGTTCTCACTTTGGTGAGAAGCGAACATTACTAATCCGTAAGCATAACATGCTTCTTTATGTTGCATGTTAGCCGCTTTTTCTAAATCACGAAGTCCTATATTCGGATATACTGAGTCAAAATAATTTCTTAACCCGTTGCGTAAAATAGCATTTGGGTTTCCCGCAATATATGCGTCAAAGTAAACACATCGTAACTTATGGATTTCCCAATGTGATATCCCCCATATTTTGAACGAAAGCCTTTTATAAACCAAGGCATTCTTGGAACGTTCTTCGAATGTCTTACAAACTGATCTCGCCTTAAATAGTTGTGCCGAAGAATTCTGACCGACTCTAGACAAGATTTCATCAATCATGTCTCCGGGTAGGTCTCTTAAAATATTGGGTTGTCTATCCATTTTGTGTTTTTATACTGTAAAATAGACAAGAGTTAGATTCATATAAAAAAATACTTATTAATACAAGCAATTTTTACATATATCATAAAGCATAAGCACACTATATTACATATATTACACCACACGAATACAACTATCTTATTCTGACTCGCTTGTTTCTTCTTCTTCGGTTTTGGATCGTTTTGCCAAGTTTCTAGGGATATATGATGTTCCCCTAATACGAGCCGTCGTTGTCCACATTGGTTTAGAAAAACCTGGTGGTTTAGAGGTTCCCGGGTCATTGTTACAACTTAAGGACTTCGGGGGTTGACGATACATATAAAGTTCATCGGGGTTGGAATTAGATTTCTCTATTTTTATGCCCTTTCCCTTATTATTTTCTTTTGCCTTTTTAAATTCAGTTGGGGTAATTTCTATAACATCATCGGAATTCTCGTCGGAATCCGATTCATCGGAGAATTGGTAATCTTCCCAATATTTTGCTTCCTTGGCTGAAACACCATTGACCATAATTAACCTTGGTCGGTTGGTTGAGGATTTTCTTTTACTTAACCGTTTTATTATTTCCCCCACCGGTTCTCTTTCTTCATCCGGTTCCGATTCTTCTTCCGGTTCCGATTCTTCTTCCGGTTCCGACTCTTCTTCCGGTTCCTCTTCGGGAACTTGTGAATCAGTCCACGAATCATTCCAATTTACATTTGACTCTTCATTATTATTAGGTGAGTCAATGGGACTTGTTCTAGAGGTAGACATCTATCACATAATATCAAACGCGTTAAGAGATTAATATATCACATAATATTCACATGTTAAAAATATATAGTTTTCAACAAAATTTGTTAAGCAATCATTTTTCAAGTAAACACGGTCGAAGTCCAGACTCACTAATGCATCCTAACAAACTCGATAAGACACACTAATGCAAAATTCTGGTTCTCTAAGACCAACGCTCTGATACCAACTGAAATGTCCCGTTCTTATTGATTAAAAACGTTCCATATTAATTGATTTCGTTGCGAGGTTTTGACCTCTATATGAGACGTTTTTCAAAGACTGCATTCATTTTAAAACAAACCATAACCTTTATTTCATCAATAAAGATTTAAAAACCTTTACCTAGATTATCAAATAATGATAATCTAAAATATCCTGTTTACACACGACCATTACATAATGGTTTACAATACAAATATGTTACAACAAAATAAGTTTCTTGAATGCAGTTTTTACACAATATCATACAAGCATGGACTCCAAATCTCGTCCTTATTTAAGTATGCGACAGCGGAAGCTCTTAATAATCACCTGAGAATAAACATGCTTAAAACGTCAACAAAAATGTTGGTGAGTTATAGGTTTAACCTATATATATCAAATCATAATAATAGACCACAAGATTTCATATTTCAATACACATCCCATACATAGAGATAAAAAATCATTCATATGGTGAACACCTGGTAACCGACATTAACAAGATGCATATATAAGAATATCCCCATCATTCCGGGACACCCTTCGTATATGATATAAATTTCGAAGTACTAAAGCATCCGGTACTTTGGATGGGGCTTGTTGGGCCCGATAGATCTATCTTTAGGATTCGCGTCAATTAGGGTGTCTGTTCCCTAATTCTTAGATTACCAGACTTAATAAAAAGGGGCATATTCAATTTCGATAATTCAACCATAGAATGTAGTTTCACGTACTTGTGTCTATTTTGTAAATCATTTATAAAACCTGCATGTATTCTCATCCCAAAAATATTAGATTTTAAAAGTGGGACTATAACTCACTTTCACAGATTTTTACTTCATCGGGAAGTAAGACTTGGCCACTGATTGATTCACGAACCTATAACAATATATACATATATATCAAAGTATGTTCAAAATATATTTACAACACTTTTAATATATTTTGATGTTTTAAGTTTATTAAGTCAGCTGTCCTCGTTAGTAACCTACAACTAGTTGTCCACAGTTAGATGTACAGAAATAAATCGATAAATATTATCTTGAATCAATCCACGACGCAGTGTATACGTATCTCAGTATTGATCACAACTCAAACTATATATATTTTGGAATCAACCTCAACCCTGTATAGCTAACTCCAACATTCACATATAGAGTGTCTATGGTTGTTCCGAAATATATATAGATGTGTCGACATGATAGGTCGAAACATTGTATACGTGTCTATGGTATCTCAAGATTACATAATATACAATACAAGTTGATTAAGTTATGGTTGGAATAGATTTGTTACCAATTTTCACGTAGCTAAAATGAGAAAAATTATCCAATCTTGTTTTACCCATAACTTCTTCATTTTAAATCCGTTTTGAGTGAATCAAATTACGATGGTTTCATATTGAACTATATTTTATGAATCTAAACAGAAAAGTATAGGTTTATAGTCGGAAAAATAAGTTACAAGTCGTTTTTGTAAAGGTAGTCATTTCAGTCGAAAGAACGACGTCTAGATGACCATTTTAGAAAACATACTTTCACTTTGAGTTTAACCATAATTTTTGGATATAGTTTCATGTTCATAATAAAAATCATTTTCTCAGAATAACAACTTTTAAATCAAAGTTTATCATAGTTTTTAATTAACTAACCCAAAACAGCCCGCGGTGTTACTACGACGGCGTAAATCCGGTTTTACGGTGTTTTTCGTGTTTCCAGGTTTTAAATCATTAAGTTAGCATATCATATAGATATAGAACATGTGTTTAATTGATTTTAAAAGTCAAGTTAGAAGGATTAACTTTTGTTTGTGAACAAGTTTAGAATTAACTAAACTATGTTCTAGTGATTACAAGTTTAAACCTTCGAATAAGATAGCTTTATATGTATGAATCGAATGATGTTATGAACATCATTACTACCTTAAGTTCCTTGGATAAACCTACTGGAAAAGAGAAAAATGGATCTAGCTTCAATGGATCCTTGGATGGCTCAAAGTTCTTGAAGCAAAATCATGACACGAAAACAAGTTCAAGTAAGATCATCACTTGAAATAAGATTGTTATAGTTATAGAAATTGAACCAAAGTTTGAATATGATTATTACCTTGTATTAGAATGATAACCTACTGTAAGAAACAAAGATTTATTGAGGTTGGATGATCACCTTACAAGATTGGAAGTGAGCTAGCAAACTTGAAAGTATTCTTGATTTTATGAAACTAGAACTTTTGGAATTTATGAAGAACACTTAGAACTTGAAGATAGAACTTGAGAGAGATCAATTAGATGAAGAAAATTGAAGAATGAAAGTGTTTGTAGGTGTTTTTGGTCGTTGGTGTATGGATTAGATATAAAGGATATGTAATTTTGTTTTCATGTAAATAAGTCATGAATGATTACTCATATTTTTGTAATTATATGAGATATTTCATGCTAGTTGCCAAATGATGGTTCCCACATGTGTTAGGTGACTCACATGGGCTGCTAAGAGCTGATCATTGGAGTGTATATACCAATAGTACATACATCTAAAAGCTGTGTATTGTACGAGTACGAATACGGGTGCATACGAGTAGAATTGTTGATGAAACTGAACGAGGATGTAATTGTAAGCATTTTTGTTAAGTAGAAGTATTTTGATAAGTGTCTTGAAGTCTTTCAAAAGTGTATGAATACATATTATAACACTACATGTATATACATTTTAACTGAGTCGTTAAGTCATCGTTAGTCGTTACATGTAAATGTTGTTTTGAAACCTTTAGGATAACGATCTTGTTAAATGTTGTTAACCCAATGTTTATAATATCAAAAGAGATTTTAAATTATTATATTATCATGATATTATGATGTATGAATATCTCTTAATATGATATATATACATTAAATGTCGTTACAACGATAATCGTTACATATATGTCTCGTTTCAAAATCATTAAGTTAGTAGTCTTGTTTTTACATATGTAGTTCATTGTTAATATACTTAATGATATGTTTACTTATCATAATATCATGTTAACTATATATATAACCATATATATGTCATCATATAGTTTTTACAAGTTTTAACGTTCGTGAATCACCGGTCAACTTGGGTGGTCAATTGTCTATATGAAACCTATTTCAATTAATCAAGTCTTAACAAGTTTGATTGCTTAACATGTTGGAAACATTTAATCATGTAAATATCAATCTCAATTAATATATATAAACATGGAAAAGTTCGGGTCACTACACCTAAGATGGGTGATTACCGGCGGGTGCTACTTGATGAAGCACATAAGTCAAAGTATTTCATTCATCCGAGCGCGACGAAAATGTATCTTGATTTGAGGAAAGATTATTGGTGGCCGGGCATGAAATGCGACTTTGTTAATTATGTTGAGCAATGCGTCACGTGTTTGCAAGTTAAAGCCAAAAACCAAAAGCCGTATGGTAAGTTGCAACCGCTAGAAATTCCGATGTGGAAGTGGGAGCATATTACCATGGACTTTATTACCAAGTTGCCAAAAACGGCAAGATCCCAATTTGATACTATTTGGGTGATTGTTGATAGATTGATGAAAAGTGCATTGTTTCTTCCAATTAAAGAAGCAATTACGTCGAAGGCACTTGCGAAAATGTTCATTAAGGAGGTGATATCGAGACACGACGTTCCCGCGTCTATCGTTTCGGATCGGGATACGCGTTTTACTTCTTGATTTTGGAAGAAGTTTCATGAAGATATGGGTACGAGGGTGAATATGAGTACAGCGTACCATCCTCAAACGGACGGTCAAACCGAACGTACGAATCAAACATTGGAGGATATGTTTCTAGCGTGTATTATTGATTTCGGTGGTAGTTGGGATGAACACTTGCCTTTGGTGGAATTCTCGTACAATAATAGTTTTCACTCTAGTATTGGAATGCCACCATATTAGATGTTATACGGTAGAAGGTGTCGAACCCCGATTTGTTGGGGCGAAGTGGGCCAAAAGGAAGTCAGGAGCACCGACTTGGTATTGGAGACGAATAGTAAAATCGAAATGATGTTTAAAAGCGGCGCAAGATAGACAAAAGTCTTATGTCGATAAACGTAGGCGACCGATCGAGTTTCAAGAGGGTGACATGGTGATGCTCAAGGTTTTGCCGTGGAAGGGTATTATTCGATTTCGAAAATGGGGAAAGTTAGCTCCTCGGTTTATTGGACCATTTAAGATCTTAGCTCGTGTTGGTGAAGTTGTGTATCATTTGGAATTGCCCGAAGAGCTTGCGGAGATCCATAATACATTCCATGTTTCCCATCTCCGTAAGTGTCTTGCGGATGATTCGTCATGGATGCCATTAGATGAGATTGAGCTAAACAACAAGCTAGAGTATGTTGAAGAGCCGATTGCTATACTTGATGAAAAGGTGAAAATGTTGCGTAATAAAGAGGTGAGGACCTTTAAGGTCCAATGGCATCGTAGTAAAGGTTCCGAGTTTACATGGGAACCCGAAGAATTTGTGTTGGTGTATCTTCCTACTTGTCATGCGGCTTGAATCGCGAGGACGCGCTCCGATTCCAGTGGAGGACAGTTGTAACACCCTAATATCTATTGTACATTAGTGTAATATAGTACATAAAGCGTGGGAATAATTCTAAATTTAAACAGAAGTCGGATTTCTGATCAGGCCTAAGTGCGCTCAGCGCACACTTAGGGGTGCGCGCGGCGCACTCCTACTGTAGCCGGGTTCTGCCTTTTAATTAGATATTTTGGAAGGGCATTGTGGTAATTTCACTTAGGGGACGAGTTAAGGCCACCAGATCAGTGGGTTGGGAGTCATAACTCCACTTTCAACCACCATTTTCTTTCTACTTTAATTCTAGTGAGAGAAACCCAAAATTTGAGTGAGAGAAAGCTCAAGTAAAGGAAGAAGGAGCTAGTTTTGGGTCTTAGCTCGAGTTATAAAGTTGTTCATCTCCTCAATAGCTACGTTTTGGTTGTGGTGGTAAGTTCTAATTTTGATTTCCCTAATTTAATTTGTTTAAGGGTTAGAACTTGGGTTAGTGTTGAACATAAAACCTTTTGTTGGTGATTTTGGGGGTTTTGGGTAATATTGAGCCAAGAGGATTCAAGAATGACTAACCTAGGGTTTCAAAGTAATAATTGGTGTTATTGAGTCTAAAATGGTTAGTTATTCACTAGTTCACTTGTGTTGTTAGTAAAAAATTGGTTCTAGGGTTTATGGTTGACTTGAAATGGGTCAAATGGGTGGGCTTGACCTTGCGGGATAAATTGAGTATGAAAAACACCCTAGTTATGTGTTGATGGAAGTCTTAGAACCTTAATCACTAGATTTTAGTGATTAGTTGGGAGTCTTGACCTTTAATGTGTGAATCTAGTGCAAATGGGTCATAAATGCAGTAGTGAGGTTAGTTGGTAGGTAGTCCCACTTATTATGTGAATTAATTGAGAATTAATTATGTTAGGTGACTCGCTTTGAAGGTTACAAGTTATTGTTGGAAATCTCGCCAAGTCGACAAGGTGAGTGGAATGATTATACATGTGTGTATATAATGTATTTACTTGTACGAGATCCGATGTGGGTTTAAGTTCGGGTGGTCGATACCACATCGGGTCAATATATGATATGGGTTTAAGTTTGGGCGTTCGATGCCATGTCATGTATGTGTGTGGGCGTGTAGTGTGGGTTTAAAGTTCGGGCGTTCGATACCACATTACACGTGACGGGTGGGTTTAAAGATCGAGCGATCGATACCACTCCGGGGTTAGTGTTATAATTCATTGTGCGCTAACGGTTGTTGGGAATACCGATGGGAAATTATAAGTACCATTCTTTTGTACTATTGGTTAACCATGGTTATGTGTTTGTAGTGTGGCACTTTATATTATTCGAGTTATATATGCTATTGTTTGTGCTAGCTTGTGGTCTTGGAGATTTAGCGTTATACCTTGCGTTGGTATGTCATTTAAATTGCTAGCGTGTATGAGGTAATTGCGTATGTGATTGCAAGTACGTAGGTTATATATGTATGTGTATAATTATTGCATTCACTAAGCGTTAGCTTACCCTCTAGTTGTTTACCTTTTTAGGATCCGGCTTGGATAAGGGCAAAAGTATTCGCTTGGATTAGTGGCTCTCGGGGGTTTTAGCTTTATGGAAGTTCGACCAAGATTTGGGTAGTTTAACCCCAAACACCATGCTCTAGTGACGTTTGGCAATTAAACTTTTTGTGGTCGAAACTCGTATTTCGTACTTAATGGTATTTTGGGCGTATGTGGGCCCCGCAATATAAAACTTGTTTTATCATTGATTCGTGCTTATTTTACTTATACTAATATGTTGTGAAAAGCATTTCGTCTAAAAATAATGGGAAGTGTTAGATCTTTTTACGAAAGCGGAACAATTTGGACAGCGGGCTGCCAGGCCCTAAGCACCCAGCAAAGGTAGGGGTGCACGCCGCGCACCCAGCCTGGGCAGGCATGCTTCGAAATTTTTTTTTATTTTACAGTTTTGGTTGTTTAACGGGTTGGGTCGTTACAATTTAGAAAATACACTTCGTGATGAATGTTATTATTTAGGCGGGAAAACGATCGACACAAATAACATTCAAGATAATATTGTTCGTGAAGAATGTGAACGTTTTTTTTCTTCATGGTTTGTGAATTAAAATTTAACCCGATTTAGAGTTTAGGGTTTAGGGTTTAGGGTTTGGTGCCCTAAACTCTAAACCGTTCGTGTTAAAAACTCAATCTAAATCCTAAATCTAAACCCTAAATCTAAACCCTTAACCCTAAATTTCTAAACCCTAATATCTAAACCCTAATATCTAAACCCTAATATTTAAACCCTATAAACCCTAATATCTAAACCCTAATAGCTAAAACCTCAACATACGCTCGAAAAACACGATAATTGTTATATATTACTTTATCGAGTGTTTTCCCGCCAATATAAAAACATTTATCACAAAGTGTCTTTATTAAATGTTCCTATTTTCATCCCATCTATAATGTTCGTGAACAAAGGTTTTTTAAAAAATGAAAAAAAAGTTTTTGCTTCCCCCCGCTTCCCCCGATTGGTTACTTCCCTCTTGATCCTGCCACTCTATATATATATATATATATATATATATATATATATATATATATATATATATATATAACCACATAAGAAGTATATATTAAAAACAACTAGCAAGAGAGACAAGACTTTACAAGTAATCCATTGGGTTTTGCAATCACAATGTCCAATTCTACCTAGTCTTTTTGAAAATATAAAAAAGCCAATTAAAATTCATTACAATAATACTATCAAACACGTGAGACATCAGAAACTTCCTATCGTTGAAGGCATAACTGTTGTGAAGACGCCACAAGCTCTAAAGAACCGCAATGAGAATGACCCGAACAATGGTGTGATGATGATTGTTATTCAAATAATGTTCAATCCATGACCAAAGAGAATCAATAAAGGGCCAAGGAGGTATGCTAATTTGTAGCCATAATTGGACAACCATCTAAACCTGTTTACTGATGTTACATTCAAGAAAAATATGTTCTTCCGTTTTAACCTCGTTACCGCACCAAACACAATTTGGGTCTGCAATGTGAACATTTCTAAGCTCCAATTTATCTTTATAAGCTAAAGGGTGCAGCCTTAGATGCCAAATAAATATCCTGACTTTTATGTTAGGAATTTGGAACCCAACAAGATAGGTGATTTAAATCAATTACCAAACCCACGAATGACAAACGCATAATTAAAGCATAAGAATGATAATTAGAAGCATAAAACGACACCAGGATTTAACGTGGTTATATTCGTACTCTAAACATGGAGAAGGATTTAGTCCACGGACGCAAATCAAAGATTTTTCTTTATTATTTTCGTGAACACATTGTACGAGTTACACGGGGTTATATTTATAGGAGAAAACGAACAAAGAAACAACTTGTTGGACAAGCCAAGATGTTCCAAAATATTCCTGGCCGGCATGCACCTCACCATTGGTGACATTATGTCACCAAATGTTGATAGTTCAGATCATAGTGAGAATTGAAGATGTGATAAGATTGAGTGACACTCAGTAAGGTAAGAACAGACTCAGTATTAGAGAGAATCGGTAAAATTACATTCCACAGCTTCTTAAACTAGTTTACAATGCAATGGCTATCTAATTAGGACTACTAAGGTTCCTTATCTAGCCCTCTTCTAAGGAACCATCTTTTAATCTTGTTTCACATTACCACTATATACATTTCGGGGTCCTAAAAATCTCCCTCTTAGTGTTAAATGTGAAAATTACAATGTAATCCTATTGTGTAATCTTGAGAGGTCCAAATGTAGCTTTCCATCTTGTACCTGTGGGGTCAGAAAATTCAACTTGATTATCTGAAATCTTCTTTGAAGGTTTTCAGATTTCTCATGCCTTTCTTGGATCTCCCTCATATAACGGATGTTCATCCATATCTTTGAAATACCTTCTTTTCCTTTGACCACGAAGAATCTCAAATTTTCTACTTCGAATTCGGAGTTTTAGACGATCTATGATGTGCTTAATGAATTCTCCAAGACCCAATTTCATGTCGATGTCATCAAACTTGCTTTGACGGAACTTCAAATACTCTGAATATTTGTTCAGCTCTTTCGTTAGGATGAACACCTTTTCTTTCTGAGAATTAACAAACACAAACCCTTCGGGTTCAAACTGTATTTGAAACATTCCCTTGTCCTTCAGTCCCTCTAGAAATTGATCTGGACACGTTATCCGAATCTTTTCCCTTTTAGCTTCAAGACCGATTTGAAAGTCCTCACGTCTCATCAGTTTAATTATCTCCATCATGTATCTCTTTACAGCTTCCAAAGCTTGAGTTTTAGCATAAGGTCGATTAGTGAGAATAATGAGGTAGTTGTAGATGTGAATGATGTCAAGCATATCCAGATTTTGAAAATCAGCCTCCGTGAACTTGTACTCCTTCTCATCTTCTCTAATAACATGGAACTGACTGATGACGTCTTTCTTCACACTTATGTTTACTCCCACTCGAGTAATATCTAACACTTTTGATAACCGATAATTTCTTTGTTACCACAAATCATCTTCATTTCAGTTGACATGTTTCCTCCACATAAACTGATACCAGTTTCTTTCATTAGTTGGAAGCAATCGTGAACCAATATAGGTAAACCTTTCACTTCTTGGAGTCTCGTTAATGCGGAAGATCTTATAAGCATTTTCCTCGATGAATGTGTTTCTCAAACTCATGAAATCATGTTCAACTTCCAATTGCAGTCGATGATCCCGATTCTTGAAAAAGAAACTGTTGTTGTACTTAAACCAGGAATTCACTGTAGAACTTGTTGTTGTTACGCCAGAAGTTGAACTCTCATTTTCATTAGTTGGATTAGAACTGGATGATGTAGGTTGTTCTGAAGGATTTGTTGCATTTTTAGTTAGACCATTATATTCTTCAGTATGATTAAAGATTTCATCCACATTTGGATTTTCATATTGATCACCACCATCTTCATCAGTAGAATCCTACTCTTCATCACTCTGAATATATTTGGTTCAGGATTCCCTTAATCAACCATCTCTACATCATCAGGTATAGCAGATAGTGGAGACAATGTACTTAGAATGACAAACCCATCATTATCCGTTTCCTCAAGATAAAAGTCACTTAAGTTCAAATCCTCATCAATTTGTCCGCCTTCAACCTCAGCTTGAGATGTTTGCAATATTGGAATAATCACTTGCTCAGAATCTGCATTCTCAACCACATCATCATCATGAGTGTGCATCACCTCAGATTCAACATTAACCGTTTGAGCTTGTGAAGTTTAGGCAGACCTCGCAACACCACCCTTAGATGAAATATTCACCATAAGAAATTCTCCATCTACTCCTATCTCCCCATCATGGCTATTCTGAGGATCAGAATCATCATGTTCATCATCGCGGTGAGGACTTAATGGAGAAGAGCAGGAAGTAAGTGGATGCCTTAAACGAGTACGAAACATAGCTTGGAGCGAAGGACGTTGAAGAACATTAAGATTGATCTTAGAATACATATGACTGAAGTATGCTTGCTCCAAAGCGTCATAATAATTTGGTGAACACTGGGGTGATGGTGGAAAAGTAACAATCAGAATAGTAGCGTCAACATCTGATGTTCTCGGTGATGTTGGTGGAAGTGTGTGAGTTGCCGTGAGGGAAGGTGAGGATAAGAGTGCGGTATTATTCTTATATGTAGGTCGGTATGTACTACTAGTCAGATTATCCCCTTCTGATGGAGGTTGGTTAACAACCGGAGTTGTAACAGGCGAAGACTCTTTCGGGTCAGTAGCCTCCATGATATATGTCTCATGAGACTCTGACAGAGTAGAAGGAACTACCTATCTTTTTAGCTCTCGCGGGCTCATTAAGATACCCGACTCCCGAAGTCATCAATGTACCATGAGGTGGCACATCTCTTTCAGTTAAAGACTCATCACCCAGACCCTGAGTTTCAAGATCCGGATGAGCATTTAAACCAATGGATCAATTTCTTGAACCAAAGGAACAGTCTGCTGGAAGTCTGATAAATTTCTCGAAGGAATGTCAAGTTGATTCGTTTCCATGGGACGCGGCAGATCTCCCTCATCAAGATAAGCCAGACCTCCAGGCCCGGTTTGACGTTGAGGCAACACATCATCACTAGGATGAAGTATGTCAAGAGGATTTCCACCCATTCCCTGGGTGCCTTTTCAAGGTTTTTCGGCTCCCCTTCGTCCATTCTGGACTTCAATGATTGAGTTTCCTCAATCGATTGAGTCATCGCAGACTTTACTACAGAGGAAGACTTTACTTCCTTTTGAGATGTCGAGGCACCTTTGCTGGAGGGATTTATTCTTAAATCCTGATTAATTTGGATGGACTAATTGGTCTTTTTACCATCCGTGCTTTCAGCTCTCTTGCCTACTGTAATATAGGGCTTACTGTTATTATTGTTGGATGTGATATGGAGATGGGTGAAGGTGAGCTAGTTGGCTCTAAGTCTTGGTCCGTATCACCAATGGTTTTAGTAATTGTTGGGCGAACGATAGGAGTCGAAGTCCTAGATCTAGTTACGCGTTAGGTTGGCAGAGTCTGAATCATCTCATCAGGAATATATCGTGTCCTCTTCTTCGTTAGTTTGGGAGATGACTCAGTTGCCGATGAATCGGTGTCACCCCCTCAGGTGTAGTTGATATGGTAGGTTCATCCCTAAGTGGACTAGGCTCTCTGATCCTCACGGGTTGAGCAGGTCAGATAACCCTATGGCATTTTAGGTTTACCCTAAATGAGGTTAAAGCTGGTCTGGTTGAGCTACGGGTTCCTCTACAACCTCTGGGGCTAGAACCACAGCTAGTTCAACTGGTTCTTGTTGTGTTGGGTTCGGAAGAGGTATCCCTACTGCCTCATAGTATACATAGATTCTGGCATCTAAGAGATTAACCAACCTCACCAACCATTCTGGTATTGGTGCCGTAAATGGATTGTCAGATAGCACCGGAGTATTCATCGTTACCTCCGCAAAGCGTACCCTCTGCATGCCCTGTGTACCTGGAACAGGAATATTTTCATTTCTACAAGCAGTTATAGCATCATGAATAAAGATACATAAAAACCTTTCGCAAGGAACATAGGCATTCCTTGTCTTATCCACTTGAGCCTGTACCAGATCCCACAACAATTCTGCATAATCTAGGTTTTCTACTCTAGTGAATGACTAGAATAGCTTCAGCATCGGGACCGTCAAGCTATTAGATCCACTACGTGTCATCAGAAAACACCGGTTAATGATTGAGAAGATCACATACCACCTGAAGTGTAAGTACTTCTTTTGAAACTTAGCAGGTGTAACCGAGGTATCTCTACTATATCCCAACTGAAAGATAGAGTTCATCATTTGCTGAGTGGAAGGAAAAGCAGGAGCATTCTGCACAAGAGGAAGCTGAAAAATCCTCCTGAAATCAGCTTTTGTAATTTTCCTTAAACCATTCACATTTTGAGCTCAAACTCAAATCTAACCGGTTCTCCTTGTGGATTTGCAGTAGTAGGTTGTGTGGCCTCAACAAATTTGATAGTTCTGTTAAGAAGTCTCAAATCTATATCAGTCACACTATCAGTAGTACTTAAGGCAGTCCAGAGTTGATGCCTTTCCAGAATAGCAAGCTAAAAGTTGCCAGGAATGTTGGTTTCATTGTTGATAAAGTGATTATTCGTCATTTGGTTGTAAAATAAGAGATAGAAGACTACAATATGTTAACAATAAGCACATATCTACATTCTTATTTCCTTTGAAGTCCTTGGTATTTTTTTATTTTTTTATTTTATGATTTTTATAGATTTTATGAGTTATAAAAATCATTTATTCAAATTATTCACAAGTATTTGACAATCATGATATTCACATTATGCATTTAATCAATTAATACAAGTATCGTGATTAATCAAATGATAAAACCAAAAATCCATTCAACCCTTAGTCATTTTTCAAAATCATGAGCAAATTCGGTAACCATGAAATTTTGCAGACTCGGTTACTAAATATGCTTTTCTTTTCACTTTGATGAACTAGATTAAGCATGCAAATATTCAAATTCAAACCATTAAATTTTAAGCTATCAAATATCAGACTCGATATTCTGACCAAATAACAGATTCGGTATCTTCAAATTTCATATATTATAACTTTAACATGCATTTCTAGTCATATAACACTCAAGTTCTCAACCAGAATCAATATTAAAGTTCAAAAGAATCAGATAATCATGTTAATAGTTTGAACAGACTCGGTATTGTAGCATGAACACATTCAGTATGTACTGAATATAATAAACATGAATTAAACATGCCATCTGAGTCGTTTCTCTGATAGATCAACAAATCAATCACTGAATAGACTTTATCTCATAGGAATCAACCACATGAATCTGATTTAATCTTAGATTTAAGGTTTCAACACAGATTCGGTTCCTTTCAAAGATTTTACAAATTGAAGGTCTAATTCATGTAATATGAGATCTTTTCTGGTTTATATACTTTCATTCAACCCAGATCTATAATATGTATGTCATAAACTTGATTAAAGGAAGAAATTACCAAAGATTTGAAGTAATTAAAGAACGGACTCGGTAGTTTAGCACAGACTCGGTATGTTAATCAGATTCGGTATAAGCTTTAGAAAATGTAAGAGTCTTTGACTTTGACTCTTCTATCTATAGACCAAAAATGAATCAAAATTGGGCTTTACAGAATGAGCCTTAAATACCGAATGCAGTCCATTTCTAAAATTTTAATCAATTTAACTTCAAACTTCGACAAATCAATTTCAGTAAATTCACAAGTTTATTATACTTTCATTAAAATTTCTAGAATTAGCCAAAAGATCCTTTGTTATGTTTGTTTTGGACTTGACTGATTATATGAGTTGTGTAACCTTCAAAGGGATTTGATTAAGTAAAGCAACTTGTACTTCAACACTTAGGTGATCTAGACAATCAAATTGGGGCTTTCAAGGAATTACTTAGTTTGAATTAGTTTTCAATTAATTCTTAGTCAACATAGTGAAGTTGGTTTTCTTAAGAGATTTTGATTACCAACGGGTTTTAGGGGACTTTAACCTAGGCTAAGTACTAATGATAATTACTTGATTCAAATAATAACTTATGGGAATTTGCAAGTATTGATTTGATCATAAGAACATCAAGTAGGGATACTAGCATAAGTTCGAACACAATTAGCTCTTAAGTGAACAATAGAACAATCTAAATGCTTTAAGTGGATTAAGCAAGTGTGCACGCGTTTAATAATGATAATTACTTCTTAGTTCTTAGCTTAAATTTACAATTAGTTTCTTTAATATCTCAAATTCAAAACCCCCAATCAACAACCCTTAGAATGATTATGAGTTTTCATCGATTCAAATAGCAATCACCGCTCTCTTGGGATGAACTTTAAACGGAAAACTTACTAATTGCAACTACCGAGTCATTGTTTCTCGTGAGTTTGTTTCATATTCGAGTCAAAGTTTAATTCAATTATTAATTTAAAAGAGAAATAAGCATGGTTATGAAACGAGCATCACCGATCATTTGGCCCTCAAATGTCTTTTTGCCAAACAAGATTCGAAGCACCGTCTCATCCGTTGGGTTCTTTTACTCCAAGAATCCGACATCGAGATCCGAGATAAAAAGTGGGCCGAGAATCTTGTCGTTAATCATTTATCACGGCTTGAGAACCATGATTTAGAGAAACTCGATGAGTCGGTCATTAAGGATACATTCTCCGACGAGTTTCTTATGAAGGTTGATTCGGATTCCAAAACTCCATGGTTTGTCTACTTTGCAAACTATCTTGCTTCAAGTGCCCTTCAAAAAGGACATTATTATCAACAAAAGAAATTATTTGCTTCGGGTGCACCCCATATTTTTCGTGTTTGTGCAGATCAAGTGATTCACCAGTGTGTATACGGCAAAGAAACTAAACAGATTCTTGAGCATTGCCATCAAGGGCCAACCGGTGGTCACTTTGGACCTCAACATACCTTAAAGAAGGTTTTCGATTCGGGCTTTTATTGGCCTATGATCTTTAAAGATGCTCAAGCTTTTGTTCGCACTTGTGATGCATGCCAACGTACGGGTACCATCACCAAGAGGGATGAGATGCCACAAAACGACATCTAAGTTTGCAAAGTTTTTGACATTTAGGGAATTGATTTAATGATTCCATTTCCATGTTCCCACAAATGTAAGTACATCCTAGTAGGCTCCGACTACGTGTCCAAATGGGCGGAGGCCAAAGCTTTGCGATGCTAGAGTGGTGGTGAATTTTCTTAAAAACCTCTTCTCGTGCTTTGGGATTCCAAAGGCTCTAATTTCTGATCGCGACACCCACTTTGTTAATAACCTCCTCGAAAAGGTGTTAAAGAAGTATGGTGTTACTCATTATTTTCCACCGCGTATCACCCACAAATGAGTAGGTAAGTGGAGAATACGAATTGTGCGTTAAAGCATATACTTGAGAAGATGATTCATGATAATCCGAATATTTAGCAACGGAAAATAGATGAGGCGTTGTGGGCTTTCTGAACCGCGTTCAAAACGTCAATCAGAACCACACTGTTTCACCTCGTTTATGGTAAAGTGTGTCATCTTATGTAAAAGTATAGCATAAAGTTTATTGGGCATTACAACTTTGCAATACGGATTTAGAGAAAGAGGGTGATAATAGGCTTGTGCAATTAAATGAGTAGAGGAATTACGGATAGGGGCATATGAGAGTTCGGTTTCGTATAAACAAAAGACAAAACGTTGGCATGATGCCCGTTTGAAAGAGAGGAAGGAATTTGAACCCAGAAAAAAAGTCTTACTTTGTCAATCAAAGTTCAAATTCTCGCCGGGAAAACTTAAGTCACGATGGTGTCCATTTGAGGTCAAGCAAGTTTTTCTGGTCAGTCACGTAGAGTTATATTGAAAGGATGGTGAGAGTTTCAAGGTGAATGGTTATCGATTAAAGTTATATCATGAATGATTTAATGAAACCTATATGGAGGATCTCACCTTTTACCCGTAAGATACATGATCATGGGTAGATTTCGAGAAAACGACTCTTTAAAAAATCAAAGTTTGTATAGTTTGTAGATTTTACTTGGTGTATAATTTATGTGCATTTGTTGGATAAAATCATAAAATATAAAAACAATATAAAACCTGGAAAAAAAACCCGTCAGTATAGCAAACATCGCGACCGCAACCTTGTGTCACAATTTTTTCACAGTAGTTTGGTTTCGAAAAATGTAATTTCGTGGTCGCAATTTTCCTCCTTGCGGTCGCGAGGTGGGTATTCCAGGCGCGAGATACAATTAGTTATACCAGGTCAGCAAAAATAATTAAAAAACAAAAATCGCGATCGCGACCCTCATTCTCACGGGAGCGAGGTCATTTTGACGGATAAAAATATTTTTTTTATTTATTTGTTTCTTTTTCTAAACCACACACACAACTACATCTCACGGCCGCGTTTTCTCTCCAAAACACAAACCCTAATAAGAATTTCATCTACAATCTTCAATTCTTTTAAAGATAATGGCAATTAAAGCTAAATTGGTAACCAACGAAGCTTCGCTTCAATGGTATCGCTAGTACCTTGTGTGTTAGGGTGAGGGTTAGGTCATGGGTTCGAGTGTTGCTCGACCCATCCTATTAATCAATCTGCCTTAAATATAGAGCTCCAGATTGAACTCAAGGGGTTTTCTCGCGGATCCATTCAGGATTCAAACCCAGTCCTCCTGCCCCTCGGGATGGTTTATGGATTGGGTTCCTGCAATGCGATTCGAGTTTCCTCCCAAAAGTGTGTGTGTGCATGGAAAATGAGAGTATTCGATGGCGACTGTTGCCTTTAAAAAAACTAAATTGGTAACTAATTCATCATACTTTCTTCTACTTTCATTCAATTTTATGTTTAAAATTATATGTTCATGTGGGTTTTTATGAAGATAAGTGTGGAGGTGTTTAATTGCATGTTTTAGGGCCGATTTTCTTGTTGATTGTGTATGCTTAACATGTTTATGCTTTGATGTTCATGCTTATTGTGCTTAAATTTCAAGTTTTGATTTTAGGGGGTTCATAAGTATGTTAATTTGGGGGTTTTGGGTTTTGATGATAAATTGTTTTGATTAGAGTGATGTTGCTTATTGTTTGTTAGTTAATGATGTAGAAATTACCATGAATCATTGAATTTCTTAATTTTTAATTTTAGGATTAATGTGTAACTTGGGGATTTTGACTTGTTGACTGAGTTTGACTCAGTTTGAATTTTTGGATTATGATTAATGGTGTTAGTAATTGTATATGCTTTGCCTTCATGCTTCATTGTTTAATCATTTGGTTAACATTTATTGAATTTGTTTGAAAGTTTCAAGTACTTGTCATGAAGACTGTTGAGGTTTGGTCAAGAACGCTAGAGTTTATGTGTCTGACTTGTTTGATGAAGCATGTTGATATTATATGAGATTGTGTTTGAATATGGATGCTAGTTGGTTAGGATAGTGAAAAATTTGTTGGTTTGATTAGTGGTCGCTTATGTGTTATGCTTAATTGATGGTTTATGATGCATATATATTATTGACATGTTCTTGATTATTTGAGATTGGGGTGAAATTTATGAGTTATGACTAACGTTAACATATATTCTGAATTTTTTTGTTGGTTGTTTCTTGTTTGTAAGGAACTAAGAGGTCGAAATCGTCCACAAGTGAGTAGATGCGGAGTATGCACCACCTCATCCATTTGAGTGATGAATCACTGACAACACCTACCCATTCTTAAGGTGGGACATAAGGGTGAATAATCATCTTCATCAGATGAATATCTTGAAAATGCTCTATGAACGGGATTGCATTGCACCCCGTTATCCGGATTGGGAGCCATTGATGTTGGAGTGGAAGATGAGGTTCGGGCAATGCTGATGCAAAAATATGAGGATGGGTTTGGTAATGAACACTATAACATCTCGCCTTTTTCCTTTTACTTTTCCGTTTAACTATTTAAATCCCGTTATATATTTATAACATCTCCGGTTAATACGTGTTTTAAAAATATCTCGTCTAGGTATTTCACGCACCCGCAAACGAACTTAAGGGACTAGTTTCGCCAAAATGCCAAAGAGGTGACTAGCCTTTGATTAGTCAACCCCCACCCCCATCTTTTCTTTTTCATTTCCCTTTTCTTCTTCTACTTCCATATTTTCTCTCAATTCTCCAATTTCAGGAATCATCATCTAAATCAAATCGAGCAAGCATCCATCTAAACAAATTGCATATTCGGAATCCTCTCATCTTCCTCTTCGATTCCATACCGATTTCATCGAGTTTGGGTAACTTTCTAAAATCACTAGATTTTGTGTTCTTGATGTTTTTAACTTATAAAGTTGTTAATTAGTGTCTATGGCTCAAGTCTAACATGATAATATGATTTATATGCTAGATTTCGTTATTTGAAGTAACTAGCTTGAATATGAACTTTGGTGTGTTTGATTTGGTAATTTAGTTGCTTAAATGTTGTTGTTATGGTAAAGTCAAGTATTAAATGTGTTACTAGTAGCACTAGCTTCAATTTGATGTGTAAGTTGTTTTAGAAAACTTCATAAACTTGATTATTGGTTTTGGTGGATTTGGGTTAGGGTTTGATGAACTTGAAATGAACTTTTGATGCTTTGAATGACATGAAATGTTATTTGTAAGTGTTAGGTTGTATTGTATGCTTGATCACCTTCGAAACGGCATATCATTCATGTAAATTGGTTGCCGAATCATCGAATTTCATTTATGAACTTGAGTGCATTTAATGAGGAGCTTTGAATGTGATTTTGGTTGTTTTAAAAGTAAATGTGATAGATGAAATGTGTTTAGTTGTTTTCCTTGTCAAAATACCTTTCCGATGATATAAGATACATGCTTTGGTTGTTTGTGGGTCATAAATGATGATTGGTTGAAGTTAGGTTCCTGAATAAAACTTAAAAACTGCCAGAATTCTCTGCACAGGTAATGGCGAGGCGCGCCATATACCCGCGCGGCGCGCCAAAGTGGTCTGTCCAACTTTGTCGATTTTCGAATAATGTTTGCTATGCTACGCACCTCTGATTCACATGTAACTTGTTCTAACATGCTCATATATGATTAAAAACCACAGAAAAATAGTTAGGAACCCGACCCGAATGTGTTGACTTTTTCGTTGACTTTGACCGACCAAAGTTTGACTTTTTGTCAAACTTAACCAAATGATTATACAACCTTCCTAACTTGTTTCTATACTTGTATCTTGCATGAAACTTGACAATTTGATTTCACATGCTACATAATCGAGTCGTAACGAGCCATAGGACTAATTGAACATCTTTGACCTATCGTGTTTACCGTTATTGATACGACCTATTTGTTTAGGTCAAGACTAGCACTATCCTTCGCACACGTTACTTTGTGAAGTACTTTTCATACGTGCACTCAAGGTGAGATCATAGTCCCATCTTTCAAACAAATTTTATGCTTTAAACTATGGGATGAGAAACATATATGTATCATACTTTTATACATTGAACACAAGTACGAAAACGAACATTCCACGTACGGGTTTAAATGAAAATCCTCAATTCAATTATCATTAGTTACACTTGCAGGGTGTAAACGTGAACTTATATTATGTGATCACATGGGCTTGACGAGCCTCATTCGGACGGTTCGCTACCGTTAGCGGATGAAATATATTTTCGGGTCTAGTGTATGTTCTAACACTACGCAAAGGGTGCAAAACAGTTAAGTTTGATAATTGGGTGCCCGCGAAACAAATAACAACTTTGGAATGCAAATGATTTTGATAATCATATTATATATTAAATCTTGTGGTTCATATGCAAACTTTACTAAAACACCTATGATTTCACCAACGTTTTCGTTGACAGTTTCTATATGTTTTCTCAGGTCCTTGAAAGCTACTTGATGCATGCTTCCGCACTCTTTTTGATACTTGCTTGGATGTCGAGTATGCATGCATAGTTGGAGCGTCTTTTGACTACTTTAAATTGTGTCGCATAGGTTTCATTCGTACGTTAAACTTTGTATTGTAACTAATCTTTTGAACTACATTTGTAAACTTGATACATCCTTTTACTTATGAAATGAATGCGACATATTTTGGTCAAACGTCATAATAAAGACTTATGACCACGCAACGGGACCGAAGTAGTCGGCACCGTCAAACATGATTTTGCCGGGTCGCTACAGATGGTATCAGAGCGTTGGTTGTAGGGATTTAGAGTTCATTGGTGTCAACCCCGAGTCATAGGGTACATTGGTGAGTCTAGACTACAACCGGCATATAGACTTGAAGTAGGAATTACTTGACTACTTATGCATTATACTCGAACTCGTCTATCACATCAAATTCTTATTCAACCTTAATCTCACATTACTTAATTTAATTGACGCGCCACCTTGACTATATGAATTAGTGTCAAATACACATATGAATTAGGGTAATATAATTTCCGGGATTATATTACGGTGACTCATATGAACATTCCGACATTATGACATAAAGAATTTAAGGCGAGTTAAGGAAAATTTTTCTCTATCCTTATTCCATATCATGGTTAGTATTATTAAGAATACTAATCAACAGTATTCTTGTGTTTTGAAGGAACAATGCCTCCTCGTCGTGTGCCACGCCATGAGACTCCCGAACAAGATCTACAACGAATGATAGCCACCGCCATGGAAGCGGCCATGGCCGATCACTCCTCCAACAATAACAACAACAACAACAACAACAACAACAACAATGGAGCCGGTAACTCAAACGAAGGGTGCTCCTACAAATCATTCATGGGGTGCAAACCTCACACTTTTGATGGAACCGGGGGACCGGTTACTCTTACTCGATGGTTCGAACAAACGGAGGCCGTCTTTAGCATAAGCGGTTGTCGGGACCAAGACAAGGTCAAATACTCCACTCACACCTTCGCCGGTGTCGCTCTTACATGATGGAATACTTATGTACAATCGGTGGGTACCGATGAAGCTCACGCCCTCTCTTGGGCCGATTTAAGGGAAAAGATGGTCATCGAATATTTCCCTCGCGAAGAAACTCGAAAGCTCGAACAAGAGCTAAGAACCTTAGAGGCGGTCGAAAACGTTCTCAAGGCCTATAATCAACGATTCGCTGAACTATCCTTGATGTCTCCCAACCTCGTGAACCCCGAATCTCAAAGGGTCGAACTTTATATGTATGGTCTTCCAAAGAGCATCAAACAAGGGGTGATGTCATCCAAACCCGCTAACCTACAACAAGCATTGAACATGGCCCGCCAATTGATCGAAACGGTTGACGAAATCACAGTTCCGGAACCTAAGGCCGAGGATAAATCAGGCGGCAACAAAAGAAAGTGGGAACCCTCCCAATCAAGCAACAACAACTTTGCTAAGAAGCCTTACACCTCCGACGCCAAGAAAAGTTATGGCAGAAATAAACCCTTTTGCAACAAATGCCACAAGCGCCACTATGGTGAATGTAGCAATCTATTTTGCCACCGGTGCCAAAGGGGTGGTCATGTGGCCAACGATTGTAGAAGTGCCGCCCCCGTCGCTCAAAAGGTGCCCAATGCACCAAAACCGGGTACTTGTTATGGATGTGGCCAAACGGGACATTTTAGAAATGCATGTTCGAAGAAGAAAGCCAACCCCAACACACACGGCCGAGCTTTCAACATCAACACCGAGGAAGCCCGAGATGACAATGAATTAGTCACGGGTACGTTTCTCCTCAACAACACTTATGTTACTTGTTTATTCGATTCGGGTACCGATAAGAGTTTTGTATCCAAGACTTTGACTCATTCTTTTAATATTCCACCACTACCACTAGATACCACTTATACCATTGAAGTGGCCAAAGGAAATCTATTGAGTGCCGACACATATTACCGGGGGTGTACGTTAAACATTTTGGGTAATGAGTTTGAAATTGACTTGATACCCATGGAACTAGGAAGCTTCGATGTATTAATCGGTATGAATTGGCTAGCCAAAATGAAATCTCACATCCTTTGTGATCTTAACGCAATCCGAATCCCTATCGAGAATGGTGAACCTTTGATCGTCTATGGCGATAAGGGTTGCACCGGACTCAACCTCGTTTCGTGTATTAAAGTTAGAAAACTACTCCGTAAGGGTTGTTTTGCGATCCTTGCTCACGTTAAGAAAGTCGAGTCCGATGAGAAGCACATCAATGATGTGCCAATTGTTAGTGACTATTCCGATGTATTTCCCGACGAATTGCCGGGTCTTCCACCTCATCGACCGGTTGAATTCCAAAACGATCTTATTCCGGGGGCCGCACCCGTAGCACCTGCACCTTATAGACTCGGTCCATCCGAGATGCAAGAATTGCAAAGTCAAATCCAAGAACTACTTGATCATGGTTTCATCCAACCTAGCCATTCACCTTGGGGCGCTCCGATTTTGTTTGTTAAAAAGAAAGACGGATCCCTATGAATGTGCATTGATTATCGTGAACTAAACAAATTGACGGTTAAAAACCGATATCCTCTTCCTCGCATCGATGACCTCTTTGATCAACTACAAGGGCCTTGTGTATATTCAAAAATCGATCTCCGCTCGGGTTATCATCAATTAAGGGTTAAGGGGGAAGATGTCTCCAAAACCGCTTTCCGAACTCGTTATGGTAGTTATGAATTTCTTGTAATGCCATTTGGTCTCACTAACACACCAGCGGTGTTCATGGATCTTATGAACCGCGTGTGCAAACCGTATCTTGACAAATTCGTTATCGTGTTCATCGATGATATTTTGGTTTATTCTAAAAGCGAAGAAGAACACGAGGAACACCTCCGGCTCGTGCTTGAACTTTTAAGACAAGAACGACTCTATGCCAAATTCTCCAAGTGTGAATTTTGGTTGAAGGAAGTTCAATTTCTTGGTCATGTTGTAAGTGACCAAGGTATTAAAGTCGATCCAACGAAAATCGAAGCCATTAGTAAATGGGAGACTCCCACTACTCCTACTCACATTCGTCAATTCTTGGGTCTCACCGGATACTACCGTAGATTCATCAAGGATTTCTCTTTGGTTGCTCGTCCTCTAACCGCTTTAACTCACAAGGGAAAGAAATTCAATTGGGCGACCGAACAAGAATCGGCATTTCAAATCTTGAAAACAAAGCTAACCACCGCTCCTATCTTGTCACTTCCCGAAGGTAATGACGATTTTGTTGTGTATTGCGCCGCCTCGAAACATGGTTTTGGGTGTGTGTTGATGCAACGAATGAAAGTCATTTCTTATGCTTCTCGACAACTCAAAATTCATGAACGAAACTACACGACACATGATCTCGAACTCAGAGCCGTTGTCTTTGCACTTAAAATGTGGAGATACTATCTTTATGGAACCAAGAGTACTATCGTTACCGATCACAAAAGTCTCCAACACATCTTCGACCAAAAGCAACTAAACATGAGACAACGAAGGTGGATTGAAACCTTAAACGATTACGATTGCGAGCTTTGTTACCATCTCGGGAAGGAAAATGTAGTAGCCGATGCCTTAAGTCGAAAAGAAAGAGCGGTGCCTCTTCGTGTCCGAGCCTTAAACATCACCATCCACACCAACCTTAATAGCCAAATTCGGGTAGCCCAAGATGAGACTCTCAAGGATGAAAACGTTTCACACGAGCTCTTGAACATTCTCGTCTCTCGATTCGAAATTAGAGAGACCGAACTCCGATATTTCGCCGGAAGGATTTGGGTGCCTAGTTATGGGGACCTACGAAGCCTTATTTTAGATGAAGCCCATAAGTCACGATACTCGATTCACCCTGGTGCCAATAAGATGTACCACGACCTTAAACAACTATATTGGTGGCCGAACATCAAAAGGGACGTAGCTACTTATGTTTCCAAGTGTTTGACATGTTCCAAAGTCAAAGCCGAACACCAAAGACCGTCCGGATTACTTCAACAACCCGAAATCCCGCAATGGAAGTGGGAAAGAATAACAATGGATTTTATCACCAAACTACCAAAAATGACGGGCGGTTATGATACCATTTGGGTTATTGTTGACCGTCTCACCAAATCCGCACACTTTCTCGCCATGAAGGAGACCGACAAAATGGAGAAACTTGCACGAATTTATATCAAGGAGATCGTAGCCTGACACGGTGTACCTTTATCTATTATCTCCGACCGAGATGGCCGTTTTGTTTCTAGATTTTGGCGTACCTTGCAAGAAGCGTTGGGAAGGCGTTTAGACATGAGCACCGCATATCATCCTCAAACCGATGGACAAAGCAAATGTACAATTCAAACCTTAGAGGACATGTTACGAGCTTGCGTGGTAGATTTTGGAAAAGCTTGGGACAAGTACTTACCTCTCGTCGAGTTCTCTTACAAAAATAGTTATCACGCGAGTATAAAAGCCGCCCCATTCGAAGCATTATATGGTCGAAAATGCCGTTCTCCTCTTTGTTGGGCCGAAGTAGGCGACGTACAAATCACCGGACCCGAACTCATTCACGAAACCATCGAGAAGATCGTTCAAATCCGAGATAGGCTTCGGACGGCCCGGAGTCGTCAAAAGTGCTATACCGACAAAAGACGCAACGACCTTGAATTTCAAGTCGGTGACCACGTCATGTTAATAGTTGCACCTTGGAAGGGTATAATCCGTTTTGGGAAACGCGGGAAGCTAAATCCGCGGTATATTGGTCCTTTCGAAATCTTGGAGCGTATTGGAACCATTGCTTATCGTTTAGATCTTCCACCTCAATTGAACTCCATTCATCCTACCTTCCATGTATCTAACTTGAAAAAGTGTCTTGCCGAACCCAATATCGTCATCCCTCTCGAGGAACTTACTATTGATGACAAACTTCATTTTGTGGAGGAACCGGTTGAAATTGTGGACACCTCCGTCAAGACATTGAAATAAAGCCGAATTCCGATTGTTAAAGTCCGTTGGAACGCCAAAAGGGGACCCGAGTTTACTTGGGAAAGGCAAGATCAAATGCAAAAGAAATACCCTCATTTATTCCCGCCTCCGGAAACGCAAGATCCCGAGGAAGAAACAACGACTACTACGCCTACTTAAATTTCGGGACGAAATTTCTTTTAAGGAGTAGGTAATGTAACATCCCGCCTTTTTCCGTTTACTTTTCCGTTTAACTATTTAAATCCCGTTATATGTTTATAACATCTCCGGTTAATACGTGTTTTAAAAATATCTCGTCTAGGTATTTCACGCACCCGCAAACGAACTTGAGGGACTAGTTTCGCCAAAATACCAAAGAGGTGACTAGCCTTTGACTAGTCAACCCCCACCCCCATCTTTTCTTTTTCATTTCCCTTTTCTTCTTCTACTTCCATATTTTCTCTCAATTCTCCAATTTCAAGAATCATCATCTAAATCAACTCGAGCAAGCATCCATCTAAACAAATTGCATATTCGGAATCCTCTCATCCTCCTCTTCGATTCCATACCGATTTCATCAAGTTTGGGTAACTTTCTAAAATCATCAGATTTTGTGTTCTTGATGTTTTTAACTTATAAAGTTGTTAATTAGTGTCTATGGCTCAAGTCTAACATGATTATATGATTTATATGCTCGATTTCGTTATTTGAAGTAACTAGCTTGAATATGAACTTTGGTGTGTTTGATTTGGTAATTTAGTTGCTTAAATGTTGTTGTTATGGTAAAGTGCAAGTATTAAATGTGTTACTAGTAGCACTAGCTTCAATTTGATGTGTAGGTTGTTTTAGAAAACTTCATAAACTTGATTATTGGTTTTGGTGGATTTGGGTTAGGGTTTGATGAACTTGAAATGAACTTTTGATTCTTTTAATGACATGAAATGTTATTTGTAAGTGTTAGGTTGTATTGTATGCTTGATCACCTTCGAAACGGCATATCATTCATGTAAATTGGTTGCCAAATCATCGAATTTCATTTATGAACTTGAGTGCATTTAATGAGGAGCTTTGAATGTGATTTTGGTTGTTGTAAATGTAAATGTGATGGATGAAATGTGTTTAGTTGTTTTCCTTGTCAGAATACCTTTCCGATGATATAAGATACATGCTTTGGTTGTTTGCGGGTCATAAATGGTGATTGGTTGAAGTTAGGTTCGTGCATAAAACTTAAAAACTGCCAGAATTCTCTGCACAGGTAATGGCGCGGCGCGCCATATACCCGCGCGGCGTGCCAAAGTGGTCTGTCCAACTTTGTCGATTTTCGAATAATATTTGCTATGCTACGCACCTCCGATTCACATGTAACTTGTTCTAACATGCTCATATATGATTAAAAGCCTCAGAAAAATAGTTCGGGACCCGACCCGAACGTGTTGACTTTTTCGTTGACTTTGACCGACTAAAGTTTGACTTTTTGTCAAACTTAACCAAATGATTATGCAACCTTCCTAACTTGTTTCTATACTTATATCTTGCATGAAACTTGACAATTTGATTTCACATGCTACATAATCGAGTTGTAACGAACCATAGGACTAATTGAACATCTTTGACCTATCGTGTTTACCGTTATTGATACAACCTATTTGTTTAGGTCAAGACTAGCACTATCCTTCGCACATGTTACTTTGTGAAGTAATTTTCATACGTGCACTCAAGGTGAGATCATAGTCCCATCTTTCAAATAACTTTTATGCTTTAAACTATGGGATGAGTAACATATACGTATCATACTTTTATACATTGAACACAAGTACGAAAATGAACATTCCACGTACGGGTTTAAATGAAAATCCTCAATTCAATTATCATTAGTTACACTTGCAGGGTGTAAACGTGAACTTATATTATGTGATCACATGGGCTTGACGAGCCTCATTCGGACGGTTCGCTACCGTTAGCGGATGAAATATATTTTCGGGTCTAGTGTATGTTCTAACACTACGCAAAGGGTGTAAAACAGTTAAGTTTGATAATTGGGTGCCCGCGAAACAAATAACAACTTTGGAATGCAAATGATTTTGATAATCATATTATATATTAAATCTTGTGGTTCAAATGCAACATTTACTAAAACACCTATGATTTCACCAACGTTTTCGTTGACAGTTTCTATATGTTTTCTCAGGTCCTTGAAAGCTACCTGATACATGCTTCCGCACTCTTTTTGATACTTGCTTGGATGTCGAGTATGCATGCATAGTTGGAGCGTCTTTTGACAACTTTAAATTGTGTCGTATAGGTTTCATTCATACGTTAAACTTTGTATTGTAACTAATCTTTTGAACTACATTTGTAAACTTGAAACATCCTTTTACTTATGAAATGAATGCGACATATTTTGGTCAAACGTCATAATAAAGACTTATGACCACGTAACGGGACCGAAGTAGTCGGCGCCGTCAAACATGATTTTATCGGGTCGCTGCAAACACTTGTATAACGATTGAATTAAGTTCTTCCATTTAGTTTGCCCGATCAATAAAGTGTGGTGTCTCGAGTTCTTTAGCACATGCTCTTTTCTTGCGGGGACACGAAATATCGATACCAATTATGTCTTGACTTTTCAAATTGGTGGTCGCCAACACACCATGACTTTGCAGGATGTCGCTTATGCATTGCGAATTATAATGAGGCGGAGATTGCAGTGAAATGTCCCGTTCTTATTGATTAAAAACATTCCATATTAATTGATTTCGTTGCGAGGTTTTGACCTCTATATGAGACATTTTTCAAAGACTGCATTCATTTTAAAACAAACCATAACCTTTATTTCATCAATAAATGTTTAAAAAGCTTTACGTAGATTATCAAATAATGATAATCTAAAATATCCTGTTTACACACGACCATTACATAATGGTTTCCAATACAAATATGGTACAACAAAATAAGTTTCTTGAATGCAGTTTTTACACAATATCATACAAGCATGGACTCCAAATCTCGTCCTTATTTAAGTATGCGACAGCGGAAGCTCTTAATAATCACCTGAGAATAAACATGCTTAAAACGTCAATAAAAATGTTGGTGAGTTATAAGTTTAACCTATATATATCAAATCATAATAATAGACCACAAGATTTCATATTTCAATACACATCCCATACATAGAGATAAAAATCATTCATATGGTGAACACCTGGTAACCGACATTAACAAGATGCATATATAAGAATATCCCCATCATTCCGAGACACCCTTCGGATATGATATAAATTTCGAAGTACTAAAGCATCCGGTACTTTGGATGGGGTTTGTTAGGCCCAATAGATCTATCTTTAGGATTCGCGTCAATTAGGGTGTCTGTTCCCTAATTCTTAGATTACCAGACTTAATAAAAAGGGCATATTCGATTTCGATAATTCAACCATAGAATGTAGTTTCACGTACTTGTGTCTATTTTGTAAATCATTTATAAAACCTGCATGTATTCTCATCCCAAAAATATTAGATTTTAAAAGTGGGACTATAACTCACTTTCACAGATTTTTACTTCGTCGGGAAGTAAGACTTGGCCACTGGTTAATTCACGAACCTATAACAATATATACATATATATCAAAGTATGTTCAAAATATATTTACAACACTTTTAATATATTTTGATGTTTTAAGTTTATCAAGTCAGCTGTCCTCGTTAGTAACCTACAACTAGTTGTCCACAGTTAGATGTACAGAAATAAATCGATAAATATTATCTTGAATCAATCCACGACCCAGTGTATACGTATCTCAGTATTGATCATGAAAGGACCCGTTCATATACATTATAAACGATTCACAATAGTTGATTACATCGCGAGGTATTTGACCTCTATATGATACATTTTACAAACATTGCATTCGTTTTTAAAAGACAAACTTTCTTTACATCGAAAATTGACAGGCATGCATACCATTTCATAATATCCACTATCCAACTATAAATTGATTTAATAATAATCTTTGATGAACTCAATGACTCGAATGCAACGTTCTTCGAAATATGCTATGAAAGACTCCAAGTAATATCTTTAAAATGAGCAAATGCACATCGGAAGATTTCTTTAACACCTGAGAATAAACATGCTTTAAAGTGTCAACCAAAAGGTTGGTGAGTTCATTAGTTTATCATAATCATTTATTTCCATCATTTTAATAGACCACAAGAATTTCATTTCCAGTTCTCATAAATATACGTCCCATGCATAGAGACAAAAATAATCATTCATATGGTGAACACCTGGTAACCGACATTAACTAGATACATATAAGAATATCCCCTATCATTCCGGGATCCTCCTTCGGATATGATATAAATTTTGAAGTACTAAAGCATCCGGTACTTTGGATGGGGTTTGTTAGGCCCAATAGATCTATCTTTAGAGTTCGCGTCAATTAGGGTGTCTGTTTCCTAATTCTTAGATTACCAGACTTAATAAAAAGGGGCATGTTCGGTTTAATAATCCAGCCATAGAATGTAGTTTTAAGTACTTGTGTCTATTTCGTAAAACAGTTATAAAAGCAGCGCATGTATTCTCAGTCCCAAAATATATATTGCGAAAGCATTTAAAAAGGGATTAATAAAACTCACGCATGTAAAGATGGTAAAACAGTTAATAAAGCATTTGCATGTATTCTCAGCCCAAAAATGTAAAGAGAGAAAAAGGGCAAATGAAACTCACCATACTGTATTTCGTAGTAAAAATACATATAACGTCATTGAACAAGTGCAAGGTTGGCCTCGGATTCACGAACCTAAATTAATTATATATATTTATGTGTTGGTCAATATTTGTCTAACAAATTAGGTCAAGTCATAGTGTACCACAATCCTAATGCTCGAGACTAATATGCAAAAGTCAACAAAAGTAAATTTGACTCAAAATAATTTCCAAAAATCTATACATGATTAATATATAGTTTAAATATCGTCGTTTTATATTTTTAAATATTTTTAAAAGATTTATTAGAGTAAATAATATAATTTATTTATTAATAAATAAAATTTTATATTAAATTTATATAATAAAATATACTTTTATATATATTAAGTAATAAAATTTATAGGGTTCATTTAATATCATAAAGATAATATGATAGGTATTATTAAAGTAAGTTATTACACGTAGTAAAATATGTTTGTATCACATATTTATTTGATAAAATAATATCTATAATGATAGTAAGTAAAAGTTGTATTATTTTGTAATAATAATTATTATTATAAAAATATCAATATTTATAATTACTAAGATGACATTATGATAAAACGATAATTCTAATTATGATAACTTTAATATTTACGATAATTTTTAATATTATCTTTAAAATAATAATTTTATTTAAAATAATAATAATAATGATATTTTATAGTAACAATGACATTTCTATTAAAATGATAATTTTTGTTAAAATGATAGTTTTAATACTAACGATACTTTTAATAATAATAGTAATGATAAAAATAATAAGAACGATAATTTTATCTAAATCAATATCTTATAATATTTTAATTTCATCATGATACTCTTACTCATTATTTCCTAATCGTTTCGTTTAATAGCTTTTAATCGTCTTTTATATCGTGTTCATAATAATGATAATAATAGTAATCAAAATAATTAGGTGTTACAAATATTTGTTTTAATTACACTAATATTAATAATGATAGTTACTATAAAATTATTAACGATAATACTAATAATTATCTTATTGATAATATAGTAATAATAATAATAACAATAACAATAACCATTTTTAAATAATGATATATATATTAATAATGATAATAATAATACTAATAATAATAATAATAATAATAATAATAATAATAATAATAATAATAATAATAATAATAATAATTGGATAATAATAATAATAATACTAATTATAACTTTAACGATAATAACGATAGTAATAATTAAAAAAAATAACAATTTTTAATGATAAATCCCTTTTATTGATAAAGATAATAATAATGATAATAATAAGATAAAACTAGAACGACGATAATAATATTCATTTTTAATAAAAATATCAAAAATTCAATTGATTATAACTTCTAATCCGTTCATTGAAACCATTCGATATCTAAAGGAAAAGTTCTTAATTTTTCGCTAGCTTTCCAAGGACATGCATATCTTATACCTTATCTCAACCGCAAGTGTAACTAATTCAAGATTGAACCTTACTTGTCTACGGAAATTATCAAAAGTACAAGCATGCATAATCCTAAATACTCGAGCACTAGTCAGGGATACACTATTAGTATATAAAAGTTAAATTATGAGTACTCACGTATCAATATTGAGATTCAATATTGCAGGAAAGGTACGTAGACGCAACGGAAATGATAAACACTATATTGACCTCACGAGCATACCCATGAACCATACTCAATCACCTCCATAGCTATAACCCATAATTTCCTTAATCCTATCCTACTCGAAAAACAATTTCAAAATCACTCGGACAGCACTCCGTCGTAATATTTTATGTATACTAATAATATCTTGAAATAATACGGAGTACATATATATATATATGTAAATCGATTGAGAGAGTTTAGAGAAAAATATTTTCAAGTTTCTATGAAATAATGAAACCTATTGAATTCTATTTATAATAGATTTTTGAATTATTAAAGTGAATTATTAAAGTATGAATTATTAAAGTGAATTATTAAAGTGAATTATTAAAGTATGAATTATTAAAGTGAATTATTAAAGTATGAACTATTAAAGTGAATTATTAAAGTATGAATTATTAAAGTGGATTATTAAAGTTAAAGTAAAGTAAAAATAAGGTAAAGGTAAAGTTTAAGTATAGTAAAAGTATAAAACTATGTACATATAATACGCGTATAAATATATATAATATTAATTTAAATCGTTATATATATTTAATAAAATAAAATATAAATATCATTATCTTTATTATACTAGTTAAGTAATGAGTTGTCAAAAGTGGTTCTAGATATTTATAAAAGTTATATACGTTTTAATAATAAAGTTCTTTTTAAACTGAAAACGTTTTTGTACGTTTGAAACTAAATAGATCAATCGAGTCTTTATGAGATTCAATCTTCCACTATCATTTGTCTAGTTCTCAATGATTGACAATTTGTTCTTATTTATAAATCACTTTACCATTTTTTGAATATTGTTAAAATGGAAAGATTTCTCAAATCAACGTGGGCCTTTCAACAGAGACTTGTAATCATAATTCAATATATCTGATAATTCAATCATTTGATCTTATCTTCTAATTCCATTGATAAATATTTTGAAACAAATACAATCATATAAAGTATTTAATCTAATATTTTGTTTACGTTTCAAGTTATAATATATATACACATATACATATATAGTCATATTCGTTTAATGGTTCGTGAAACGTTGGAACTTGGTCGAGGTTGAATGAATGTATGAACATAGTTTAAAATTCTTGAAATTTAACTTAACAAATATTGCTTATCGTGTCGGAAACATATAAAGATTAAAGTTTAAATTTGGTTGGAAATTTCCGGTGTCGAAAACATATAAAGATTAAAGTTTAAATTTGGTTGGAAGTTTTCGGATTGTCACAGTACCTACCCGTTAAAGAAATTTCGTCCCGAAATTTGAGTGGAAAGGTCGTGAATGATAATAAGTATGTTTTCATGATGCATACGGGCTGAAAATTAGAGTTTTATCATCAGCGAATAATTTGGATAAACAATCCATTTATATGAAGAGTATGAATGAAGCTAACATAGAAGAGTGAAATGAGTAAGTGTAGATTCATCTTATCATTTGACGTAGATATGATTGATTCCCAGATTTCAAGGGATTTGAAGAAAATCTTCTTAATAAGATTTGACTCTCCAGTAATCAAGGAAATTAGGATCCGCTTTAAATGCGATCGTCCATTTTAATTGTTCTGTCGGATATTTTCTTATAAATTCACCTCCTTCATTTCCTTACAACTCACACCTTCTGTTGATGCATTTTATGCAAGTTCCTAGACATCTACCCACGTCCATTGCAGGTACAACAGTTTACAGGCCACCATGATTGCTCGTTATTATCCTATCCGTGTTTGTATGTGGTTACAGGAACTGCAGGAATGAGATTTAGATGTTTGACTATGTTAGACTTAGTCAGACGTACGAGTGAAGCCTCACTAGTACGGCTGACAGGCTCATACGCACGGTTGATGCTGAGCTAACTCACAATTACAACCTAAATGAGAAGACACGAGTGAGTGATCACCCGTACAGCTGATGAAGCCAACTCGTACGTGTGATGAATGAATCGTATGGGTGAGTCAACAGCAGGGGTATATAAAGTTTTATGTTCTTCATTTTAGGTTAAGCCTCTCATTTGTTACACACTCTCAGATCTAGTGAGCTCCTCCGATTTTCTCTCAATCCAAATCACCCAGGTGGTGAATAATAGCTCTAGGTGTTGATCTAATTACACTTGATTTAGTTGTGGTTTGACTAAATTAATCAAAAAAAAAAAAAGAACTTAACCTATTTACTAGAGGGTTTGATTCACTTATTCCGCCATTGTGTGAGTTAAATCTACTGATTTCTAAGTTTCTAGTCATGTTTCATCACCTTCTATTCTTTCCCCCTCAACTCATATTTTAAAGTATTCATCAATATACTCCATCCAGTTCTGATTCTCGATATACTTGTAACTTTCATATCGGTCATTCTTCTTTTTCATCTACCGCCGGAAGAATCTATTTACTTCTACTATACTCTTGGGTTTATAGTGTTTCTAGTTCTCCCGTATCTTTATATTGCTATATGCATCGATATATATGGTTTATAATTTCTGGTTTGTCATTGGGCTTTATATGTTCCCTTATATTTCAAAGTCTCTGCTTCTGTCTTCTATAATCATTATCATTCACAGTTAATGCTCTCTTTTATTTGCTGCAATTTATACCCCAATTTCTATTTCGGAGTTTTGTCCTTTTGTTTCTTCTTCTTGCGATTAAGCACCGCTTGTAATGGTCCAGAATTCACAGATATGAATTTCGGAATGAACATTGTTAATGTTCTAGGAAGGAAATTGTGATGGCACGATCTTGACTTGTCAAATTACTAGAATACCTTGAAAAGGCCGAATCATCAAGAAATATTTTCTTGATATTTTAGAGGTTAAATAGAATACAAGAGTCGTATAACATGGCACATGATGATGTTATGATCTGTGAATCATCACGTTCCATTTAGAAACTCAGCATGACTTACTGTAATATAATCACATTGATCAAGTGTCATTATATTATACTAATTCATGCTTCAGTTCCCAACACTACTTCAAAATATTCCTATTTTAAACTTGAATGTTTCAGAATTTAGAAACTAAAATAGTTTCTTTTATGATGTAATACAGATAGCGCGAAGAGGTAAATGATTTCAAATAAGAAAAATTAAGAAAATATCTTCAGAAATATGGAGGATATTTATAATGAAAGATATGATGATATTTTAGAATTTCTAATATCAGAGGATGATGAAGAATATTGTCCGCAGGGGTTTAGAGTCAGGAGCAAGGTATTCGTTAATGACTTCAGCAGGTACTGAATCATTTGGATCCTTTGAAGTCAGGTTCAGTCTTTGTAATTTGTCCACAGCCTCCTTCCTACTTTGCTCAATCCGTTTTCCAGTTCCAAAACTTCTTTTTTTCTGCGCTTTGCCAGCACACTTCATCATTATCATCCAGCTTTTACCGTTTAAAGTCGTTTATAGTTTTTGCTGCTTCATCAGCATTTTTTTCATTTTCGAAGAACCAATTCGTAGTTCGGAGTGTTTTTAGAAACTTCACATTCAAATTAAGTCCAGAAGATAGACGTTATATATACACATATAACTGTTGGCGTAGACATGCTGCGAGATTTCAAAATACTGATTGCTAATTCTCAATGATTCGTATGGCAATTCTCATTACAAGATGCGAATGAGCAAATGATGAGGTTTCAATGAATAATTATAATGACTTTTTGGAGAGGCTAAAGTCAAAGGGTAATGAAGTTGTTGGTACATCTGCTAATAATGTGGTGGAATGTAAAAGGTTCCCTGGTAACGATGGTGTATATCTCAAGGTTATAATAAGGTTAGTCTGACTGAAAAGTCGAAGTTGACTTGCTGGAGCTGTGACAAAACTGGCTACTTTGAATAGGAGTCGCAAAGTTATTTTTGCTAATAAATGCCAAAGAATCTGATGCGGATACGTTGTTTAAACTTTTACTCTGGTTTCAAGAGTTTTTCGGGTACATAACTGTGGGTAACATGTGGTTGGATCATCATCTCGATTGCTCATCATTCGAAGTGTCTTCAGAAATTTTCGAAGGGTTTGAACACAGATAGTAATCGTTAACATACATTTGATATTCTAACACAGTTTTGAAGTCAAAATATAGCTTGTGAAAGATGTAAGGATCTAAGAGTGATGATTTTTGTCATATCTCAAGTTGAATTTTGAGATTTCAAAATCAGAATTTGTAATTAAATTTTAAATGAGTATGGTTGTTTTGATTTCTATAAAAGAATGTGTATTGTTGTGAAAGTAGGGAGTATAATGGATGATTTGCTGAATCAGATTCGAAGAATGTAATTAATTGTGAATTTATATCTCTCGGGTATTACCTACCCGTAAAAAAAAAATTCACAATTAATATTTTGTACAAAAGAATTTTATTACAGTCTTTATGAAAATATATATATATGTATATTTTCTTCAGATGTAACATAGATTTAATGAGTTAATGTTAAATTAAACTCATTTGATTTACGGTTGAAACTAGAATGGAATATTCCCTAAAGGCTTTAAAAAGTACATAACTTTTACGCCGTATTTCTTTAATGATATTGAAATTATGAATCAATACTTCGTTATTTGTTGTTGTATGATGTTCGGTTCGTGGAATTCTTGTGAATTTCACAAAGTACGAATGATGTTATCTGAAAAGTTTCGGGTATATCGATGATGAAAGTGTAAAATCAAATATATACTTGATTTATTATGAATTGAAATTTGTTGAATTGCGACAGAGATTGTAGTTAACGCTTGTTAAGTTGCGGCCGAAGGACGTACATTATTGCATATTTGTAATATGAATTAACCGAGTAGTTAAGATTCACACACAATAGCTTAGTACGGAAAGATTTATTTCAAAAATATATATATATATATATATATATATATATATATATATATATATATATATATAATATACATATAATTTCTTCAGAGGGAATGAGTTAATTCTTCATAACTCGTTGATACAATATACACGTTATTGATTCGTAATGATGTCCACAGTGATTCTTGAACTGACGGAGTTTGTGATGTTATCGGTGTTGTTGATTCGGATGTTGACTGTACTGACGATTCTGGTAACGCTGACGGTACTGTTGATGCTGTTGGTAAAGCAAGTTTAGCTTGTTAATCATACACCATTTTTGTCAGGGTTTCTACTCTTCCTTCTATCATTTTGGTTCGCTTAACTGATTTATGGTTAGGGCTAGATTAGATAATCTCTAAGACTTTAGAGATTACATAATCGCCGCGGAATGATTCTCCAATGAAGTTATGAATTAATACTTCGTCAGTTATTGTTGTTGGTACTCCTTGGTATCTATGGTGCGTATGACGTTGATGCTCGTGGGACAGATTGTGAAGTTGAGGTTTACGACGCGGTTGTGGTTGGAGGTGGTAATGGTACTGTTGGCGTTGATGATGGTGGTACTGGTTATGCTGCTGATGCTGCTGCTGGTGTTTGTAATCTCTGCACCATATTCTCCAAAGCTACTACCCGAGCGCGAAGCTTGTTGACTTCTTCTATTACACCGGGGTGATTGTCGGTTCGGACGAGCGGATAAATAAAATCTAAAATTTGATGTAATATATAATCGTGACGAGATACTCTGGAAATGAGCGAGAAAATGGTGTTTCGGACAGGTTCGCCGGTAAGTGCTTCAGGTTCTTCGTCAAGAGGGCAATGTGGTGGATGGAAGGGATCACCTTCTTCTTGTCTCCAATGATTGAGGAGGCTACGAACCCATCCCCAATTCATCCAGAATAGGTGATGGCTGATTGGTTGATCTATTCCGGTCACACTGCTTTCGGAGCTTGAATGGGATTCCATTTCGGAATCTGAGTGACTTGAACTGATGACGAATTCCATTTCGTATGATTGGATAAAGGATTTTTTTTCGATATGAAATGATTTTGGCTAACAGATGGTATTCTAATTACATAGAATATATATATATATATATATATATATATATATATATATATATATATATATATATATATATATATATATATATATATATATATATATATATATATAGATCAAAAGATTTCGTAGATTACGGAGGACTTTGCGGGATATGTCAGGCAAAGTTTAAAGTAACAGATACGATAAGATATGATTTAGCAGATATGCTAAGATATGAATTTTTATCTATACACTATTCATGCAATCAATGCAGCAAGACGTGTCTTAGACTAAAAATGATAAGCAGGTAATTTCCTGAGGATGATAAGTAGTTAATTTTTGACATAAAATGATAAGCAAAACTTTTGACATGCAGACACGGTCAAAGTCCAGACTCACTAATGCATCCTATTGACTTATCAGTTAGACACACTAATGCAGACCTGGTTCGCTAAGACCACCGCTCTGATACCAACTGAAAGGACCCGTTCATATACATTATAAACGATTCACAATAGTTGATTACATTGCGAGGTATTTGACCTCTATATGATATATTTTACAAACAATGCATTCGTTTTTAAAAGACAAACTTTCTTTACATCAAAAATTGACAGGCATGCATACCATTTCATAATATCCACTATCCAACTATAAATTGATTTAATAATAATCTTTGATGAACTCAATGACTCGAATGCAACGTTCTTCGAAATATGCTATGAAAGACTCCAAGTAATATCTTTAAAATGAGCAAATGCACAGCGGAAGATTTCTTTAACACCTGAGAATAAACATGCTTTAAAGTGTCAACCAAAAGGTTGGTGAGTTCATTAGTTTATCATAATCATTTATTTCCATCATTTTAATAGACCACAAGAATTTCATTTCCAGTTCTCATAAATATACGTCCCATGCATAGAGACAAAAATAATCATTCATATGGTGAACACCTGGTAACCGACATTAACTAGATACATATAAGAATATCCCCTATCATTCCGGGATCCTCCTTCGGACATGATATAAATTTTGAAGTACTAAAGCATCCGGTACTTTGGATGGGGTTTGTTAGGCCCAATAGATCTATCTTTAGAGTTCGCGTCAATTAGGGTGTCTGTTCCCTAATTCTTAGATTACCAGACTTAATAAAAAGGGGCATATTCGGTTTAATAATCCAGCCATAGAATGTAGTTTTAAGTACTTGTGTCTATTTCGTAAAACAGTTATAAAAGCAGCGCATGTATTCTCAGTCCCAAAATATATATTGCGAAAGCATTTAAAAAGGGATTAATAAAACTCACGCATGTAAAGATGGTAAAACAGTTAATAAAGCATTTGCATGTATTCTCAGCCCAAAAATGTAAAGAGAGAAAAAGGGCAAATGAAACTCAACATACTGTATTTCGTAGTAAAAATACATATAACGTCATTGAACAAGTGCAAGGTTGGCCTCGGATTCACGAACCTAAATTAATTATATATATTTATGTGTTGGTCAATATTTGTCTAACAAATTAGGTCAAGTCATAGTGTACCACAATCCTAATGCTCGAGACTAATATGCAAAAGTCAACAAAAGTAAATTTGACTCAAAATAATTTCCAAAAATCTATACATGATTAATATATAGTTTAAATATCGTCGTTTTATATTTTTAAATATTTTTAAAAGATTTATTAGAGTAAATAATATAATTTATTTATTAATAAATAAAATTTTATATTAAATTTATATAATAAAATATACTTTTATATATATTAAGTAATAAAATTTATAGGGTTCATTTAATATCATAAAGATAATATGATAGGTATTATTAAAGTAAGTTATTACACGTAGTAAAATATGTTTGTATCACATATTTATTTGATAAAATAATATCTATAATGATAGTAAGTAAAAGTTGTATTATTTTGTAATAATAATTATTATTATAAAAATATCAATATTTATAATTACTAAGATGACATTATGATAAAACGATAATTCTAATTATGATAACTTTAATATTTACGATAATTTTTAATATTATCTTTAAAATAATAATTCTATTTAAAATAATAATAATAATGATATTTTATAGTAACAATGACATTTCTATTAAAATGATAATTTTTGTTAAAATGATAGTTTTAATACTAACGATACTTTTAATAATAATAGTAATGATAAAAATAATAAGAACGATAATTTTATCTAAATCAATATCTTATAATATTTTAATTTCATCATGATACTCTTACTCATTATTTACTAATCGTTTTGTTTAATAGCTTTTAATCGTCTTTTATATCGTGTTCATAATAATGATAATAATAGTAATCAAAATAATTAGGTGTTACAAATATTTGTTTTAATTACACTAATATTAATAATGATAGTTACTATAAAATTATTAACGATAATACTAATAATTATCTTAATGATAATATAGTAATAATAATAATAACAATAACAATAACCATTTTTAAATAATGATATATATATTAATAATGATAATAATAATACTAATAATAATAATAATAATAATAATAATAATAATAATAATAATAATAATAATAATAATAATAATAATAATAATAATAATTGGATAATAATAATAATAATACTAATTATAACTTTAACGATAATAACGATAGTAATAATTAAAAAAAATAACAATTTTTAATGATAAATCCCTTTTATTGATAAAGATAATAATAATGATAATAATAAGATAAAACTAGAACGACGATAATAATATTCATTTTTAATAAAAATATCGAAAATTCAATTGATTATAACTTCTAATCCGTTCATCGAAACCATTCGATATCTAAAGGAAAAGTTCTTAATTTTTCGCTAGCTTTCCAAGGACATGCATATCTTATACCTTATCTCAACCGCAAGTGTAACTAATTCAAGATTCAACCTTACTTGTCTAAGGAAATTATCAAAAGTACAAGCATGCATAATCCTAAATACTCGAGCACTAGTCAGGGATACACTATTAGTATGTAAAAGTTAAATTATGAGTACTCACGTATCAATATTGAGATTCAATATTGCAGGAAAGGTACGTAGACGCAACGAAAATGATAAACACTATATTGACCTCACGAGCATACCCATGAACCATACTCAATCACCTCCATAGCTATAACCCATAATTTCCTTAATCCTATCCTACTCGAAAAACAATTTCAAAATCACTCGGACAGCACTCCGTCGTAATATTTTATGTATACTAATAATATCTTGAAATAATATGGAGTACATATATATATATATATATATATATATATATATATGTAAATCGATTGAGAGAGTTTAGAGAAAAATATTTTCAAGTTTCTATGAAATAATGAAACCTATTGAATTCTATTTATAATAGATTTTTGAATTATTTAAGTGAATTATTAAAGTATGAATTATTAAAGTGAATTATTAAAGTATGAATTATTAAAGTGAATTATTAAAGTATGAATTATTAAAGTGAATTATTAAAGTATGAATTATTAAAGTGGATTATTAAAGTTAAAGTAAAGTAAAAATAAGGTAAAGGTAAAGTTTAAGTATAGTAAAAGTATAAAACTATGTACATATAATACGCGTATAAATATATATAATATTAATTTAAATCGTTATATATATTTAATAAAATAAAATATAAATATCGTTATCTTTATCATACTAGTTAAGTAATGAGTTGTCAAAAGTGGTTCTAGATATTTATAAAAGTTATATACGTTTTAATAATAAAGTTCTTTTTAAACTGAAAACGTTTTTGTACGTTTGAAACTAAATAGATCAATCGAGTCTTTATGAGATTCAATCTTCCACTATCCTTTGTCTAGTTCTCAATGATTGACAATTTGTTCTTATTTATAAATCACTTTACCATTTTTCGAATATTGTTAAAATGGAAAGATTTCTCAAATAAACGTGGGCCTTTCAACAGAGACTTGTAATCATAATTCAATATATCTGATAATTCAATCATTTGATCTTATCTTCTAATTCCATTGATAAATATTTTGAAACAAATACAATCATATAAAGTATTTAATCTAATATTTTGTTTACGTTTCAAGTTATAATATATATACACATATACATATATAGTCATATTCGTTTAATGGTTCGTGAAACGTTAGAACTTGGTCGAGGTTGAATGAATGTATGAACATAGTTTAAAATTCTTGAAATTTAACTTAACAAATATTGCTTATCGTGTCGGAAACATATAAAGATTAAAGTTTAAATTTGGTTGGAAATTTTCGGTGTCGAAAACATATAAAGATTAAAGTTTAAATTTGGTTGGAAATTTTCGGATTGTCACATATCACAACTCAAACTATATATATTTTGGAATCAACCTCAACCCTGTATAGCTAACTCAAACATTCACATATAGAGTGTCTATGGTTGTTCCGAAATATATATAGATGTGTCGACATGATAGGTTGAAACATTGTATACGTGTCTATGGTATCTCAAGATTACATAATATACAATACAAGTTGATTAAGTTATGGTTGGAATAGATTTGTTACCAATTTTCACGTAGCTAAAATGAGAAAAATTATCCAATCTTGTTTTACCCATAACTTCTTCATTTTAAATTCGTTTTGAGTGAATCAAATTGCTATGGTTTCATATTGAACTCTATTTTATGAATCTAAACAGAATAATTATAGGTTTATAGTCGGAAAAATAAGTTACAAGTCATTTTTGTAAAGGTAGTCATTTCAGTCGAAAGAACGACGTCTAGATGACCATTTTAGAAAACATACTTCCACTTTGAGTTTAACAATAATTTTTGGATATAGTTTCATGTTCATAATAAAAATCATTTTCTCAGAATAACAACTTTTAAATCAAAGTTTATCATAGTTTTTAATTAACTAACCCAAAACAGCCCGCGGTGTTACTACGACGGCATAAATCCGGTTTTACGGTGTTTTTCGTGTTTCCAGGTTTTAAATCATTAAGTTAGCATATCATATAGATATATAACATGTGTTTAGTTGATTTTAAAAGTCAAGTTAGAAGGATTAACTTTTGTTTGCGAACAAGTTTAGAATTAACTAAACTATGTTCTAGTGATTACAAGTTTAAACCTTCGAATAAGATAGCTTTATATGTATGAATTGAATGATGTTATGAACATCATTACTACCTTAAGTTCCTTGGATAAACCTACTGGAAAATAGAAAAATGGATCTAGCTTCAACGGATCCTTGGATGGCTCGAAGTTCTTGAAGCAGAATCATGACACGAAAACAAGTTCAAGTAAGATCATCACTTGAAATAAGATTGTTATAGTTATAGAAATTGAACCAAAGTTTGAATATGATTATTAACTTATATTAGAATGATAACCTACTGTAAGAAACAAAGATTTCTTGAGGTTGGATGATCACCTTACAAGATTGGAAGTGAGCTAGCAAACTTGAAAGTATTCTTGATTTTATGTAACTAGAACTTGTAGAATATATGAAGAACACTTAGAACTTGAAGATAGAACTTGAGAGAGATCAATTAGATGAAGAAAATTGAAGAATGAAAGTGTTTGTAGGTGTTTTTAGTCGTTGGTGTATGGATTAGATATAAAGGATATGTAATTTTGTTTTCATGTAAATAAGTCATGAATGATTACTCATATTTTTGTAATTTTATGAGATATTTCATGCTAGTTGCCAAATGATGGTTCCCACATGTGTTAGATGACTCACATGGGCTGTTAATAGCTGATCATTGGAGTGTATATACCAATAGTACATACATCTAAAAGTTGTGTATTGTACGAGTACGAATACGGGTGCATACGAGTAGAATTATTGATGAAACTGAACGAGGATGTAATTGTAAGAATTTTTGTTAAGTAGAAGTATTTTGATAAGTGTATTGAAGTCTTTCAAAAGTGTATAAATACATATTAAAACACTACATGTATATACATTTTAACTGAGTCGTTAAATCATCGTTAGTCGTTACATGTAAGTGTTGTTTTGAAACCTTTAGGTTAACGATCTTCTTAAATGTTGTTAACCCAATGTTTATAATATCAAATGAGATTTTAAATTATTATATTATCATGTATGAATATCTCTTAAAATGATATATATACATTAAATGTCTTTACAACGATAATCGTTACATATATGTCTCGTTTAAAAATCATTAAGTTAGTAGTCTTGTTTTTACATATGTAGTTCATTGTTAATATACTTAATGATATGTTTACTTATCATAGTATCATGTTAACTATATATATATCCATATATATGTCATCATATAGTTTTTACAAGTTTTAACGTTCGTGAATCACCGGTCAACTTGGGTGGTCAATTGTCTATATGAAACATATTTCAATTAATCAAGTCTTAACAAGTTTGATTGCTTAACATGTTGGAAACATTTAATCATGTAAATATCAATCTCAATTAAAATATATAAACATGGAAAAGTTCGGGTCACTACAGTACCTACCCGTTAAATAAATTTCGTCCCGAAATTTTAAGCTGTTGAAGGTGTTGACGAATCTTCTGGAAATAGATGCGGGTATTTCTTCTGCATCTGATCTTCACGCTCCCAGGTGAACTCGGGTCCTCTAAGAGCATTCCATCGAACCTTAACAATTGGTATCTTGTTTTGCTTAAGTCTTTTAACCTCACGATCCATTATTTCGACGGGTTCTTCTATGAATTGAAGTTTTTCGTTGATTTGGATTTCATCTAACGGAATAGTGAGATCTTCTTTAGCAAAACATTTCTTCAAATTCAAGACATGGAAAGTGTTATGTACAGCCGCGAGTTGTTGAGGTAACTCAAGTCGGTAAGCTACTGGTCCGACACGATCAATAATCTTGAATGATCCAATATACCTTGGATTTAATTTCCCTCGTTTACCAAATCGAACAACGCCTTTCCAAGGTGCAACTTTAAGCATAACCATCTCTCCAATTTCAAATTCTATATCTTTTCTTTTAATGTCAGCGTAGCTCTTTTGTCGACTTTGGGCGGTTTTCAACCGTTGTTGAATTTGGATGATCTTCTCGGTAGTTTCTTGTATAATCTCCGGACCTGTAATCTGTCTATCCCCCACTTCACTCTAACAAATCGGAGACCTGCACTTTCTACCATAAAGTGCTTCAAACGGCACCATCTCAATGCTTGAATGGTTGCTGTTGTTGTAGGAAAATTCTGCTAACGGTAGATGTCGATCCCAACTGTTTCCGAAATCAATAACACATGCTCATAGCATGTCTTCAAGCATTTGTATCGTCCTTTCGCTCTGCCCATCAGTTTGTGGATGATAGGCAGTACTCATGTCTAGGCTAGTTCCTAATGCTTGCTGTAATGTCTGCCAGAATCTTGAAATAAATCTGTCATCCCTATCAGAGATAATAGAGATTGGTATTCCATGTCTGGAGATGACTTCCTGCAAATACAGTCGTGCTAACTTCTCCATCTTGTCATCTTCTCTTATTGGCAGGAAGTGTGCTGATTTGGTGAGACGATCAACTATTACCCAAATAGTATCAAAACCACTTGCAGTCCTTGGCAATTTAGTGATGAAATCCGTGGTAATGTTTTCCCATTTCCATTCCGGGATTTCGGGTTGTTGAAGTAGACCTGATGGTTTCTGATGCTCAGCTTTGACCTTAGAACACGTCAAACATTCTCCTACGTATTTAGCAACATCGGCTTTCATACCCGGCCACCAAAAATGTTTCTTGAGATCCTTGTACATCTTCCCCGTTCCAGGATGTATTGAGTATCTGGTTTTATGAGCTTCTCTAAGTACCATTTCTCTCATATCTCCAAATTTTGGTACCCAAATCCTTTCAGCCCTATACCGGGTTCTGTCTTCCCAAATATTAAGATGCTTCTCCGATCCTTTGGATATTTCATCCTTTAAATTTCCCTCTTTTAAAACTCCTTGTTGTGCCTCCTTTATTTGAGTAGTAAGGTTATTATGAATCATTATATTCATAGATTTTACTCGAATGGGTTCTCTATCCTTCCTGCTCAAGGCATCGGCTACCACATTTGCCTTCCCCGGGTGGTAACGAATCTCAAAGTCGTAATCATTCAATAATTCAATCCACCTACGCTGCCTCATATTCAGTTGTTTCTGATTAAATATGTGTTGAAGACTTTTGTGGTCGGTATATATAATACTTTTGACCCCATATAAGTAGTGCCTCCAAGTCTTTAATGCAAAAACAACCGCTCCTAATTCCAAATCATGCGTCGTATAATTTTGTTCGTGAGTCTTCAATTGTCTAGACGCATAAGCAATCACCTTCGTTCGTTGCATTAATACACAACCGAGACCTTGCTTTGATGCGTCACAATAAATCACAAAATCATCATTCCCTTCAGGCAATGACAATATAGGTGCCGTAGTTAGCTTTTTCTTCAATAACTGAAACGCTTTCTCTTGTTCATCATTCCATTCAAATTTCTTCCCTTTATGCGTTAATGCAGTCAAGGGTTTTGCTATTCTGGAAAAGTCTTGGATGAACCTTCTGTAGTAACCAGCTAGTCCTAAAAACTGGCGTATGTGTTTTGGAGTTTTTGGGGTTTTCCACTTTTCAACAGTTTCTATCTTTGCCGGATCCACCTTAATACCTTCTTTGTTCACTATGTGACCGAGGAATTGAACTTCTTTCAACCAAAATGCACACTTTGAAAACTTAGCGTACAATTCTTCCTTCCTCAATACTTCTAACACCTTTCTCAAATGTTCACCGTGTTCTTGGTCATTCTTTGAGTAAATAAGTATGTCATCAATGAAAACAATGACAAACTTGTCAAGGTATGGTCCACACACTCGGTTCATAAGGTCGATGAACACAGCTGGTGCATTAGTTAAACCAAACGGCATGACCATAAACTCGTAATGACCGTAACGTGTTCTGAAAGCAGTCTTTGGAATATCATCTTCTTTCACCCGCATTTGATGATACCCGGAACGTAAGTCAATCTTTGAATAAACAGACGAGCCTTGTAGTTGATCAAATAAGTCGTCGATTCTCGATAGTGGGTAGCGGTTCTTGATGGTAAGTTTGTTCAACTCTCGGTAGTCGATACACAACCTAAATGTACCATCTTTCTTCTTGACAAACAAAACAGGAGCTCCCCACGGTGATGTGCTTGGTCGAATGAAACCACGCTCTAAAAGTTCTTGTAATTGGCTTTGCAGTTCTTTCATCTCGCTGGGTGCGAGTCTGTAAGGAGCACGAGCTATTGGTGCAGCTCCTGGTACAAGATCTATTTGAAATTCAACGGATCGATGTGGGGGTAATCCCGGTAATTCTTTCGGAAATACATCGGGAAATTCTTTTGCAATGGGAACATCATTGATGCTCTTTTCTTCAGTTTGTACTTTCTCGATGTGTGCTAGAACAGCATAGCAACCTTTTCTTATTAGTTTTTGTGCCTTCAAATTACTAATAAGATGTAGCTTCGTGTTGCCCTTTTCTCCGTACACCATTAAGGGTTTTCCTTTTTCTCGTATAATGCGAATTGCATTTTTGTAACAAACGATCTCTGCTTTCACTTCTTTCAACTAGTCCATACCGATTATCACATCAAAACTCCCTAACTCTACTGGTATCAAATCAATCTTAAATATTTCGCTAACCAGTTTAATTTCTCGATTCCGACATATATTATCTGCTGAATTAATTTACCATTTGCTAATTCGAGTAAAGATTTACTATCCAAAGGCATCAATGGACAACTTAATTTAGCACAAAAATCTCTACTCATATAGCTTCTATCCGCACCCGAATCAAATAAAACGTAAGCAGATTTATTGTCAATAAGAAACGTACCCGTAACAAGCTCCGGGTCTTCCTGTGCCTCTGCCGCATTAATATTGAAAACTCTTTCGCGACCTTGTCCATTCGTGTTCTCCTGGTTCGGGCAATTTCTAATAATGTGGCCTGGTTTTCCACATTTATAACAAACTACATTGGCATAACTTGCTCCGACACTACTTGCTCCGCCATTACTCGTTCCGACACCATTTGTTCCTTTCATTCTATTAACCCCTAGTCCGTAGACCTCACACTTCGCCGTGCTATGACCATTTCTTTTACACTTGTTGCAAAATTTGGTGCAGAACCCCGAGTGATACTTTTCACACCTTTGGCATAGCTGCTTCTGATTGTTGTTGTTGTTACGGTTATTATTGTTGTTGGGATGATTATTGTAGTTACTGGTGTTGTTGTTGTTGTTGTTGTTGTTGTTGTTGTTGGGCCGTTTGTTGTAGTTGCGATTGATGTTGCGATTGTTGGGATAATTGTTTCGATTATTGTTGTAATTGTTGTTGTTGTTGTTTCATGGTGATTCTTATCACCGTTTTCCTCCCACTTTCTTTTGACTTGCTTCACATTGGCCTCTTCAGCAGTCTGTTCTTTAATTCTTTCTTCAATCTGGTTCACTAGTTTGTGAGCCATTCTACATGCCTGTTGTATGGAGGCGGGCTCGTGTGAACTTATATCTTCTTGGATTCTTTCCGGTAATCCTTTCACAAACGCGTCGATCTTCTCTTCCTCATCTTCTAATGCTCCCGGACATAATAGGCACAATTCTGTGAATCGTCTTTCGTACGTGGTAATATCAAATCCTTGGGTTAGTAACCCTCTAAGTTCTGTCTTGAGCTTATTGACCTCGGTTCTGGGACGGTACTTCTCGTTCATCAAGTGCTTGAATGCTGACCACGGTAGTGCGTACGCATCGTCTTGTCCCACTTGCTCTAGCTAGGTATTCCACCATGTTAACGCAGAACCTGTGAAGGTATGCGTAGCGTACTTCACTTTTTCCTCTTCAGTACACTTACTTATGGCAAACACCGATTCGACCTTCTCGGTCCACCGTTTCAATCCGATCGGTCCTTCGGTTCCATCAAATTCCAAAGGTTTGCAGGCATTGAATTCTTTGTAGGTGCATCCTACACGATTTCCTGTACTGCTAGATCCAAGGTTATTGTTGGTATGTAGCGCAGCCTGTACTGTGGCTATGTTTGAAGCTAGAAAAGTACGGAATTCCTCTTCATTCATATTCACGGTGTGTCGAGTAGTCGGTGCCATTTCCTTCAAAATAGTCAAATGGAACAAGTTAATCATGCAGAATATTAAGAGTAGTTAATAGTATTTCGTAGCATAATATGAACTCATTTATAAAAGCTTTTTCTTCATATTAGCGTTTTATAAGTTTAAATTCGGGTAGTACCTACCCGTTAAGTTCATACTTAGTAGCTAATATACAATTAAACTACTACAATTCTATATGAAAAACTGATTATAATAATATTTCGCGTTCAAACTTTTATACAACATTTTACAAACTTACAATACCGCTTATTTTACATAAAGCATGAAATATAGCACACAATAACATTGATACAAAATAGTTGTGAAGATAATTCTAGCTAGTACACAAGTCGTTCAGCAAAGGCAATAAAGACACGTAATTCATACGTCCAGAAACAAGTCATGGATTCTGGTTTTACTAGGACTACTTCCCATCCTTGGTCTTGTGGAACATAACCGTTATGGCCGTTGATAAGACAGCGTGTTGTAATGTCGTCAAAGGGACGAGGGTTACGTAATGTCCAACAGTCCCGTAACAATCTAAAAACCTCATTTTTTACCCCAATTACCGACTCCGTCACTTGTGGGAACGTTTTGTTTAATAGTTGTAGCCCGATGTTCTTGTTCTCACTTTGGTGAGAAGCGAACATTACTAATCCGTAAGCATAACATGCTTCTTTATGTTGCATGTTAGCCGCTTTTTCTAAATCACGAAGTCCAATATTCGGATATATTGAGTCAAAATAATTTCTTAACCCATTGCGTAAAATAGCATTTGGGTTCCCCGCAATATATGCGTCAAAGTAAACACATCGTAACTTATGGATTTCCCAATGTGATATCCCCCATCTTTCGAACGAAAACCTTTTATAAACCAAGGCATTCTTGGAACGTTCTTCGAATGTCTTACAAACTGATCTCGCCTTAAATAGTTGTGCCGAAGAATTCTGACCGACTCTAGACAAGATTTCATCAATCATGTCTCCGGATAGGTCTCTTAAAATATTGGGTTGTCTATCCATTTTATGTTTTTATACTGTAAAATAGACAAGAGTTAGATTCATAAAAAAATACTTATTAATACAAGCAATTTTTACATATATCATAAAGCATAAGCACACTATATTACATATATTACATCACACGAATACAACTATCTTATTCCGACTCGCTTGTTTCTTCTTCTTTGGTTTTGGTTCGTTTTGCCAAGTTTCTAGGGATATATGATGTTCCCCTAATATGAGCCGTCGTTTTCCACATTGGTTTAGAAAAACCTGGTGGTTTAGAGGTTCCCGGGTCATTGTTACAACTTAAGGACTTCGGGGGTTGACGATACATATAAAGTTCATCGGGGTTGGAATTAGATTTCTCTATTTTTATGCCCTTTCCCTTATTATTTTCTTTTGCCTTTTTAAATTCAGTTGGGGTAATTTCTATAACATCATCGAAATTCTCGTCGGAATCCGATTCATCGGAGAATTGGTAATCCTCCCAATATTTTGCTTCCTTGACGGAAACACCATTGACCATAATTAACCTTGGTCGGTTGGTTGAGGATTTTTTTTTACTTAACCGTTTTATTATTTCCCCCACCGGTTCCGATTCTTCTTCCGGTTCCGATTCTTCTTCCGGTTCCGATTCTTCTTCCGGTTTCGACTCTTCTTCCGGTTCCTCTTCGGGAACTTGTGAATCAGTCCACGAATCATTCCAATTTACATTTGACTCTTCATTATTATTAGGTGAGTTAATGTGACTTGTTCTAGAGGTAGACATCTATCACATAATATCAAACGCGTTAAGAGATTAATATATCACATTATATTCACATGTTAAAAATATATAGTTTCCAACAAAATTTGTTAAGCAATCATTTTTCAAGTAAACACGGTCGAAGTCCAGACTCACTAATGCATCCTAACAAACTCGATAAGACACACTAATGCAAAATTCTGGTTCTCTAAGACCAACGCTCGGATACCAACTGAAATGTCCCGTTCTTATTGATTAAAAACGTTCCATATTAATTGATTTCGTTGCGAGGTTTTGACCTCTATATGAGACATTTTTCAAAGACTGCATTCATTTTAAAACAAACCATAACCTTTATTTCATCAATAAAGGTTTAAAAAGCTTTACGTAGATTATCAAATAATGATAATCTAAAATATCCTGTTTACACACGACCATTACATAATGATTTCCAATACAAATATGTTACAACAAAATAAGTTTCTTGAATGCAGTTTTTACACAATATCATACAAGCATGGACTCCAAATCTCGTCCTTATTTAAGTATGCGACAGCGGAAGCTCTTAATAATCACCTGAGAATAAACATGCTTAAAACGTCAATAAAAATGTTGGTGAGCTATAGGTTTAACCTATATATATCAAATCATAATAATAGACCACAAGATTTCATATTTCAATACACATCCCATACATAGAGATAAAAATCATTCATATGGTGAACACCTGGTAACCGACATTAACAAGATGCATATATAAGAATATCCCCATCATTCCGGGACACCCTTCGGATATGATATAAATTTCGAAGTACTAAAGCATCCGGTACTTTGGATGGGGTTTGTTAGGCCCAATAGATCTATCTTTAGGATTCGCGTCAATTAGGGTGTCTGTTCCCTAATTCTTTGATTACCAGACTTAATAAAAAGGGGCATATTCGATTTCGATAATTCAACCATAGAATGTAGTTTCACGTACTTGTGTCTATTTTGTAAATCATTTATAAAACCTACATGTATTCTCATCCCAAAAATATTAGATTTTAAAAGTGGGACTATAACTCACTTTCACAGATTTTTACTTTGTCGGGAAGTAAGACTTGGCCACTGGTTGATTCACGAACCTATAACAATATATACATATATATCAAAGTATGTTCAAAATATATTTACAACACTTTTAATATATTTTGATGTTTTAAGTTTATTAAGTCAGCTGTCCTCGTTAGTAACCTACAACTAGTTGTCCACAGTTAGATGTACATAAATAAATCGATAAATATTATCTTGAATCAATCCACGACCCAGTGTATACGTATCTCAGTATTGATTACAACTCAAACTATATATATTTTGGAATCAACCTCAACCCTGTATAGCTAACTCCAACATTCACATATAGAGTGTCTATGGTTGTTCCGAAATATATATAGATGTGTCGAAATGATAGGTCGAAACATTGTATACGTGTCTATGGTATCTCAAGATTACATAATATACAATACAAGTTGATTAAGTTATGGTTGGAATAGATTTGTTATCAATTTTCACGTAGCTAAAATGAGAAAAATTATCCAATCTTGTTTTACCCATAATTTCTTCATTTTAAATCCGTTTTGAGGGAATCAAATTGCTATGGTTTCATATTGAACTCTATTTTATGAATCTAAACAGAAAAAGTATAGGTTTATAGTCGTAAAAATAAGTTACAAGTCATTTTTGTAAAGGTAGTCATTTCAGTCGAAAGAACGACGTCTAGATGACCATTTTAGAAAACATACTTCCACTTTGAGTTTAACCATAATTTTTGGATATAGTTTCATGTTCATAATAAAAATCATTTTCTCAGAATAACAACTTTTAAATCAAAGTTTATCATAGTTTTTAATTAACTAACCCAAAACAGCCCGCGGTGTTACTACGACGGCGTAAATCCGGTTTTACGGTGTTTTTCGTGTTTCCAGGTTTTAAATCATTAAGTTAGCATATCATATAGATATAGAACATGTGTTTAGTTTATTTTAAAAGTCAAGTTAGAAGGATTAACTTTTCTTTGCGAACAAGTTTAGAATTAACTAAACTATGTTCTAGTGATTACAAGTTTAAACCTTCGAATAAGATAGCTTTATATGTATGAATCGAATGATGTTATGAACATAATTACTACCTTAAGTTCCTTGGATAAACCTACTGGAAAATAGAAAAATGGATCTAGCTTCAACGGATCCTTGGATGGCTCGAAGTTCTTGAAGCAGAATCATGACACGAAAACAAGTTCAAGTAAGATCATCACTTGAAATAAGATTGTTATAGTTATAGAAATTGAACCAAAGTTTGAATATGATTATTACCTTATATTAGAATGATAACCTACTGTAATAAACAAAGATTTCTTGAGGTTGGATGATCACCTTACAAGATTGGAAGTGAGCTAGCAAACTTGAAAGTATTCTTGATTTTATGTAACTAGAACTTGTAGAATATATGAAGAACACTTAGAACTTGAAGATAGAACTTGAGAGAGATCAATTAGATGAAGAAAATTGAATAACGAAAGTGTTTGTAGGTGTTTTTGGTCGTTGTTGTATGGATTAGATATAAAGGATATGTAATTTTGTTTTCATGTAAATAAGTCATGAATGATTACTCATATTTTTGTAATTTTATGAGATATTTCATGCTAGTTGCCAAATGATGGCTCCCACATGTGTTAGGTGACTCACATGGGCTGCTAAGAGCTGATCATTGGAGTGTATATACCAATAGTACATACATCTAAAAGCTGTGTATTGTACGAGTACGAATACAGGTGCATACGAGTAGAATTGTTGATGAAACTGAACGAGGATGTAATTGTAAGAATTTTTGTTAAGTAGAAGTATTTTGATAAGTGTATTGAAGTCTTTCAAAAGTGTATAAATACATATTAAAACACTACATGTATATACATTTTAACTGAGTCGTTAAGTCATCATTAGTCGTTACATGTAAGTGTTGTTTTGAAACCTTTAGGTTAACGATCTTGTTAAATGTTGTTAACCCAATGTTTATAATATCAAATGAGATTTTAAATTATTATATTATCATGATATTATCATGTATGAATATCTCTTAATATGATATATATACATTAAATGTCTTTACAACGATAATCGTTACATATATGTCTCGTTTAAAAATCATTAAGTTAGTAGTCTTGTTTTTACATATGTAGTTCATTGTTAATATACTTAATGATATGTTTACTTATCATAGTATCATGTTAACTATATATATATATATCCATATATATGTCATCATATAGTTTTTACAAGTTTTAACGTTCGTGAATCACCGGTCAACTTGGGTGGTCAATTGTCTATATGAAACATATTTCAATTAATCAAGTCTTAACATGTTTGATTGCTTAACATGTTGGAAACATTTAATCATGTAAATATCAATCTCAATTAATATATATAAACATGGAAAAGTTCGGGTCACTACATGCAGCACCTCATTTTGTAGATTATTTGGAATCAGGGGCGATTTTTACAGGGAAACTGGGTAAGGATAGTTACTGGAAAACAAGTTCAAACAAGAATAAGTTCAAAGGTAGTGTGAGTTCCTATATTAAGATAAAGGATTTCTGACTTTGTATAATTCAACGATTTGTTTCCAACACGATTTCTCAATGGTCGCACAACACCGAGAAAGTTAGCGTGCCCGATTTGTTCTACTTGATGTGTATCCGATATCTGGATACTCACATCAACATTCCCTACTGTGTAGCTAGGTATTTATGTATGTAGAATTCGGGTCTACGCACGGTCTAAAGGCTGGGGGATTGTATGTAATGTTGATAGCTGAGTATATGGGTTTGACTCCTACACCAAAGGGTATTAGGAGGTTGGTAGCAGCGGATATTACAAGGGATGTTAGGTTGAGAACTGTAGGTTCTCAACTTTATAAGGGGTATAAGGCGTTGGTTCAAGAAAATAAAAAATGTGTCAGGTATATGGGTACTCACCCGAAGGATGAGGGTGATTTGATAGATCCGGATGCGAAAGAAGCTCCTGCGATAGATGTGGAGATAGAGGAGGGAGAGAGTTTAGGGCATGCTGAGATATCTAGGGACTTCCTTTGTGAGCAATTTAGGAATATGCAGGTTCATACTGATGGGCGATTTGAGGGGTTGTGTACTTATATGGATCATGGTATTGATGATCGTCAAAGAGAGTTGCTCAGTCACATCGATGCTGGTAATGACATAACGTGGTATAATCAAACTAGTTATCAGGTGCAACTCGACTGGCCAAACCACTCCTTTAATCTATACTGCGAGGATCCTCAATATTTTATTCGTCCCATTAGTCCTTCTTCTGGTCCATGGGTACACACTAGGTGAAAGGAACCGTTCATATACATTATAAACGATTCACAATAGTTGATTACATTGTGAGGTATTTGACCTCTATATGATACATTTTACAAACATTGCATTCGTTTTTAAAAGACAAACTTTCTTTACATCGAAAATTGACAGACATGCATACCATTTCATAATATCCACTATCCAACTATAAATTGATTTAATAATAATCTTTGATGAACTCAATGACTCGAATGCAATGTTCTTCGAAATATGCTATGAAAGACTCCAAGTAATATCTTTAAAATGAGCAAATGCACAGCGGAAGATTTCTTTAACACCTGAGAATAAACATGCTTTAAAGTGTCAACCAAAAGGTTGGTGAGTTCATTAGTTTATCATAATCATTTATTTCCATCATTTTAATTGACCACAAGAATTTCATTTCCAGTTCTCATAAATATACGTCCCATGCATAGAGACAAAAATAATCATTCATATGGTGAACACCTGGTAACCGACATTAACTAGATACATATAAGAATATCCCCTATTATTCCGGGATCCTCCTTCGGACATGATATAAATTTCGAAGTACTAAAGCATCTGGTACTTTGGATGGGGTTTGTTAGGCCCAATAGATCTATCTTTAGGATTCGCGTCAATTAGGGTGTCTGTTCCCTAATTCTTAGATTACCAGACTTTAATAAAAAGGGGCATATTCGATTTCGATAATTCAACCATAGAATGTAGTTTCAATTACTTGTGTCTATTTCATCAAACATTTATAATAGCACATGTATTCTCAGTCCCAAAAACATAAAGTGTAAAAAGGCAAATGAAACTCACCATACTGTATTCCGTAGTAAAAATACATATAACGTCATTGAACAAGTGCAAGGTTGGCCTCAGATTCATGAACTAAATTAATTATATATATTTATGTGTTGGTCAATATTTTTCTAACAAATTAGGTCAAGTCATAGTGTACCACAATCCTAATGCTCGAGACTAATATGTAAAAGTCAACAAAAGTAAATTTGACTCAAAATAATTTCCAAAAATCTATACATGATTAGTATATAGTTTAAATATCGTCGTTTTATATTTTTAAATAATTTTAAATATTTTTAAAAGATTTATTAGAGTAAATAATATAATTTATTTATTAATAAATATAATTTTATATTAAATTTATATAATAAAATATACTTTTATATATATTAAGTAATAAAATTTATAGGGTTCATTTAATATCATAAAGATAATATGATAGGTATTATTAAAGTAAGTTATTACACGTAGTAAAATATGTTTGTATCACATATTTATTTGATAAAATACTATCTATAATGATAGTAATTAAAAGTTGTATTATTTTGTAATAATAATTATTATTATAAAAATATCAATATTTATAATTACTAAGATGACATTATGATAAAACGATAATTCTAATTATGATAACTTTAATATTTACGATAATTTTTAATATTATCTTTAAAATAATAATTCTATTTAAAATAATAATAATAATGATATTTTATAGTAACAATGACATTTCTATTAAAATGATAATTTTTGTTAAAATGATAGTTTTAATACTAACGATACTTTTAATAATAATAGTAATGATAAAAATAATAAGAACGATAATTTTATCTAAATCAATATCTTATAATATTTTAATATCATCATGATACTCTTACTCATTATTTCCTAATCATTTCGTTTAATATCTTTTAATCGACTTTTATATCGTGTTCATAATAATGAAAATAATAGTAATCAAAATAATTAGGTGTTACAAATATTTGTTTTAATTACACTAATATTAATAATGATAGTTACTATAACATTATTAACGATAATACTAATAATTATCTTAATGATAATATAGTAATAATAATAATAATAATAACAATAACCATTTTTAAATAATGATATACATATTAATAATGATAATAATAATAATACTAATAATAATAATAATAATAATAATAATAATAATAATAATAATAATAATAATAATAATAATAATAATAATAATAATAATAATAATAATAATAATAATAATAATAATTGGATAATAATAATAATACTAATTATAACTTTAACGATAATAACGATAGTAATAATAAATAAAAAAAATAAAATTTTTTAATGATAAATCCCTTTTATTGATAAAGATAATAATAATGATAATAATAAGATAAAACTAGAACGACGATAAAAACGACGATAATAATAATCATTTTTAATAAAAATATCAAAAATTCAATTGATTATAACTTCTAATCCGTTCATCGAAACCATTCGATATCTAAAGGAAAAGTTCTTAATTTTTCGCTAGCTTTCCAAGGACATGCATATCTTATACCTTATCTCAACTGTAAGTGTAACTAATTCAAGATTCAACCTAACCTGTCTAAGGGCAATATTAAAAGTACAAGCATGCATAATCCTAAATACTCGAGCACTAGTCAGGGATACACTATTAGTATGTAAAAGTTAAATTATGAGTACTCACGTATCAATATTGAGATTCAATATTGCAGGAAAGGTACGTAGACGCAACAGAAATGATAAACACTATATTGACCTCACGAGCATACCCATGAACCATACTCAATCACCTCCATAGCTATAACCCATAATTTCCTTAATCCTATCCTACTCAAAAAACAATTTCGAAATCACTCGGACAGCACTCCGTCGTAATATTTTATGTATACTAATAATATCTTGAAATAATACGGAGTAAATATATATATATGTAAATCGTTTGAGAGATTTTAGAGAAAAATATTTTCAAGTTTCTATGAAATAATGAAACCTATTGAATTCTATTTATAATAGATTTTTGAATTATTAAAGTGAATTATTAAAGTATGAATTATTAAAGTAAATTATTAAAGTGAATTATTAAAGTATGAATTATTAAAGTATGAATTATTAAAGTATGAATTATTAAAGTGAATTATTAAAGTTAAAGTAAAGTAAAAATAAAGTAAAGGTAAAGTTTAAGTATAGTAAAAGTATAAAACTATGTACGTATAATACACGTATAAATATATATAATATTAATTTAAATCATTATATATATTTAATAAAATGAAATATAAATATCGTTATCTTTATCATACTAGTTAAGTAATGAGTTGTCAAAAGTGGTTCTAGATATTTATAAAAGTTATATACGTTTTAATAATAAAGTTCTTTTTAAACTGAAAACGTTTTTGTACGTTTGAAACTAAATAGATCAATCGAGTCTTTATGAGATTCAATCTTCCACTATCCTTTGTCTAGTTCTCAATGATTGACAATTTGTTCTTATTTATAAATCACTTTACCATTTTCCGAATATTGTTAAAATGGAAAGATTTCTCAAATCAACGTGGGCCTTTCAACAGAGACTAGTAATCATAATTCAATATATCTGATAATTCAATCATTTGATCTTATCTTCTAATTCCATTGATAAATATTTTGAAACAGATACAATCATATAAAGTATTTAATCTAATATTTTGTTTACGTTTCAAGTTATAATATATATACACATATACATATATAATCATATTCGTTTAATTGTTCGTGAATCATTGGAACTTGGTCGAGGTTGAATGAATGTATGAACATAGTTTAAAATTCTTGAAATTTAACTTAACAAATATTGCTTATCGTGTCGGAAACATATAAAGATTAAAGTTTAAATTTGGTTGGAAATTTTCGGTGTCGGAAACATATAAAGATTAAAGTTTAAATTTGGTTGGAAATTTCCGGGTTGTCACAGTACCGACCCGTTAAAGAAATTTTGTCCCGAAATTTGAGTGGAAAGGTCATGAATGATAATAAGTATGTTTTCATGATGCATACGGGCTGAAAATTAGAGTTTTATCATCAGCGAATAATTTGGATAAACAATCCATTTATATGAAGAGTACGAATGAAGCTAACATAGAAGAGTGAAATGAGTAAGTGTAGATTCATCTTATCATTTGACGTAGATATGATTGATTCCCAGATTTCAAGGGATTTGAAGAAAATCTTCTTAATAAGATTTGACTCTACGGTAATCAAGGGAATTAGGATCCGCTTTAAATGCGATCGTCCATTTTAATTGTTCTGTCAGAGATTTTCTTATAAATTCACCTCCTTCGTTTCCTTACAACTCACACCTTTTGTTGATGCATTTTATGCAAGTCCCTAGACATCTACCCACGTCCATTGCAGGTACAACAGTTTACAGGCCACCATGATTGCTTGTTATTATCCTATCCGTGTTTGTATGTGGTTACAGGAACTGCAGGAACGAGATTTAGAAGTTTGACTATGTTAGACTTAGTCAGACGTACGAGTGAAGCCTCACTAGTACGGCTGACAGGCTCATACGCACGGTTGATGCTGAGCTAATTCAAAATTACAACCTAAATGAGAATACACGAGTGAGTGATCACCGTACGGCTGATGAAGCCAACTCGTACGTGTGATGAATGAATCGTATAGGTAAGTCAACAGCAGGGGTATATAAAGTCTTATGTTCTTCATTTTAAGTTAAGCCTCTCATTTGTTACACACACTCAGATCTAGTGAGCTCCTCCGATTCTCTCTCAGTCCAAATCACCCAGGTGGTGAATAATAGCTCTAGGTGTTGATCTAATCACACTTGATTTAGTTGTGGTTTGACTAAATTAATCAAAAAAAACTTAACCTATTCACTAGAGGGTTTGATTCACTTATTCCGCCATTGTGTGAGTTAAATCTACTTGATTTCTAAGTTACTAGTCATGTTTCATCACCTTCTATTCTTTCCCCCTCAACTCATATTTTAAAGTATTCATCAATATGCTCCATCCAGTTCTGATTCTCGATATACTTCTAACTTTCATATCGGTCATTCTTCTTTTTCATCTACCGCCGAAAGAATCTATTTACTTCTACTATACTCTTGGGTTTATAGTGTTTCTAGTTTTCCCGTGTCTTTATATTGCTATATGCATCGATATATATGGTTTATAATTTTTGGTTTGTCGTTGGACTTTATATGTTCCCTTATATTTCAAAGTCTCTGCTTCTGTCTTCTATAATCATTATCATTCACAGTTAATGCTCTCTTTTATTTGCTGCAATTTATACCCCAATTTCTATTTCGGAGTTTTGTCCTTTCGTTTCTTCTTCTTGCAATTAAGCACCGCTTGTAATGGTCCAGAATTCACAGATATGAATTTCGGAATGAGCATTATTAATGTTCTAGGAAGGAAATTGTGACGGCACGATCTTGACTTGTCAAATTACTAGAATACCTTGGAAAAGGCCGAATCATCAAGAAATATTTTCTTGATATTTTAGAGGTTAAATAGAATACAAGAGTCGTATAACATGGCACATGATGATGTTATGATCTGTGAATCATCACGTTCCATTTAGAAACTCATCATGACTTACTGTAATATAATCACATTGATCAAGTGTCATTATATTATACTAACTCATGCTTCAGTTCCCAACACTACTTCAAAATATTCCTATTTTAAACTTGAATGTTTCAGAATTTAGAAACTAAAATAGTTTCTTTTATGATGTAATACAGATAGCGCGAAGAGGTAAATGATTTCAAATAAGAAAAATTAAGAAAATATCTTCAAAAATATGGAGGATATTTATAATGAAAGATATGATGATATTTTAGAATTTCTAATATCAGAGGATGATGAAGAATATTGTCCGCAGGGGTTTAGAGTCAGGAGCAAGGTATTCGTTAATGACTTCAGCAGGTACTGAATCATTTGGATCCTTTGAAGTCAGGTTCAGTCTTTGTAATTTGTCCACAGCCTCCTTCCTACTTTGCTCAATCCGTTTTCCAGTTCCAAAACTTCTCTTTTTGTGCGCTTTGCCAGCACACTTCATCATTATCATCCAGCTTTTACCGTTTAAAGTTGTTTATAGTTTTTGCTGCTTCATCAGCATTTTTTCCATTTTCGGAGAACCAATTCGTAGTTCGGAGTATTTTTCAGAAACTTCACATTCAAATTAAGTCCAGAAGATAGACGTTATATATACACATATAACTGTTGGCGTAGACATGCTGCGAGATTTCAAAATACTGATTGCTAATTCCCAATGATTCGTATGGCAATTCTCATTACAAGATGCGAATGAGTAAATGATGGGGTTTCAATGAATAATTATAATGACTTTTTGGAGAGGCTAAAGTCAAAGGGTAATGAAGTTGTTGGTACATCTGCTAATAATGTGGTGGAATGTAAAAGGTTCACTGGTAATTATGGTGTATATCTCAAGGTTATAATAAGGTTAGTCTGACTGAAAAGTCGAAGTTGACTTGCTGGAGCTGTGACAAAACTGGCTACTTTGAATAGGAGTCGCAAAGTTAATTTTGCTAATAAATGCCAAAGAATCTGACTCGGATACGTTGTTTAAACTTTTACTTTGGTTTCAAGAGTTTTTCGGGCACATAATTGTGGGTAACATGTGGTTGGATCATCATCTCGATTGCTCATCATTCGAAGTGTCTTCAGAAATTTTCGAAGGATTTGAACACAGATTGTAATCGTTAACATACATTTGATATTCTAACACAGTTTTGAAGTCAAAATATAGCTTGTGAAAGATGTAAGGATCTAAGAGTGATGATATTAGTCATATCTCAAGTTGAATTTTGAGATTTCAAAATCAGAATATGTAATTAAATTTTGAATGAGTATGGTTGTTTTGATTTCTATAAAAGAATGTATATTGTTGTGAAAGTAGGGAGTATAATGGATGATTTGCTGAATCAGATTCGAAGAATGTAACATATTAATTGTGAATTTATATATCTCTCGGGTTTTACCTACCCGTTAAAAAAATTTCACAATTAATATTTTGTACAAAAGAATTTTATTACAGTCTTTATGAAAATATATATATGTATATTTTCTTTAGATGTAACATAGATTTAATGAGTAAATGTTAAATTAAACTCATTTGATTTACGGTTGAAACTAGAATTGAATATTCCCTAAAGGCTTTAAAAAGTACATAACTTTTACGCAGTATTTCTTTAATGACATTGAAATTATGAATCAATACTTCGTTATTTGTTGATGTATGATGTTCGGTTCGTGGAATTCTTGTGAATTTCGCAAAGTACGAATGATGTTATCTGAAAAGTTTCGGGTACATCGATGATGAAAGTGTAAAATCAAATATATACTTGATTTATTATGAATTGGAATTTGTTGAATTGCGACAGAGATTGTAGTTAACGCTGGTTAAGTTGCGGCCGAAGGACGTACATTATTGCATATTTGTAATATGAATTAACCGAGTAGTTAAGATTCACACACAATAGCTTAGCACGGAAAGATTTATTTCAATATATATATATATATATATATATATATATATATATATATATATATATATATATATAACATATAATTTCTTCAGAGGGAATGAGTTAATTCTTCATAACTCGTTGATACAATATACACGTTATTGATTCGTAATGATGTCCACAGTGATTCTTGAACTGACGGAGTTTGTGATGTTATCGGTGTTGTTGATTCGGATGTTGACTGTACTGACGATGCTGGTAACGCTGACGGTACTGTTGATGCTGTTGGTAAAGCAAGTTTAGCTTGTTAATCACAAACCATTTTTGTCAGGGTTTCTACTCTTCCTTCTATCATTTTGGTTCGCTTAACTGATTTATGGTTAGGGCTAGATTAGATAATCTCTAAGACTTTAGAGATTACATAATCGCAGCGGAATGTTTCTCCAATGAAGTTATGAATTAATACTTCATCAGTTATTGTTGTTGGTACTCCTTGGTATCTATGGTGCGTATGACGTTGATGCTCGTGGGACAGATTGTGAAGTTGAGGTTTACGACGCGGTTGTGGTTGGAGGTGGTAGTGGTACTGTTGGCGTTGATGATGGTGGTACTGGTTATGTTGCTGATGCTGCTGCTGGTGTTTGTAATCTCTGCACCATATTCTCCAAAGCCACTACCCGAGCGCGAAGCTCGTTGACTTCTTCTATTACACCGGGGTGATTGTCGGTTCGGACGATCGGATAAATAAAATCTAAAATTTGATGTAATATATAATCGTGATGAGATACTCTGGAAATGAGCGAGAAAATGGTGTTTCGGACAGGTTTACCGGTAAGTGCTTCAGGTTCTTCGTCAAGAGGGCAATGTGGTGGATGGAAGGGATCACCTTCTTCTTGTCTCCAATGATTGAGGAGGCTACGAACCCATCCCCAATTCATCCAGAATAGGTGATGACTGATTGGTTGATCTATTCCGGTCACACTGCTTTCGAAGCTTGAATGAGATTCCATTTCGGAAACTGAGTGACTTGAACTGATGACGAATTCCATTTCGTACGATTGGATAAAGGATTTTTTTTCTTTTCGATATGAAATGATTTTGGCTAACGGATGGTATTCTAATTACATATCCCGCAAAGTCCTCCGTAATCTACGAAATCTTTTGATATATATATATATATATATATATATATATATATATATATATATATATATATATCAAAAGATTTCGTAGATTACGGAGGACTTTGCGGGATATGTCAGGCAAAGTTTAAAGTAACTGATACGATAAGATATGATTTAGCAGATATGCTAAGATATGAATTTTTGTCTATACACTATTCATGCAATCAATGCAGCAAGACGTGTCTTAGACTAAAAATGATAAGCAGGTAATTTCATAAGGATGATAAGTAGTTAATTTTTGACACAAAATGATAAGCAAAACTTTTGACATGCAGACACGGTCGAAGTCCAGACTCACTAATGCATCCTATCGACTTATCAGTTAGACACACTAATGCAGACCTGGTTCGCTAGGACCACCGCTCTGATACCAACTGAAAGGACCCGTTCATATACATTATAAACGATTCACAATAGTTGATTACATTGCGAGGTATTTGACCTCTATATGATACATTTTACAAACATTGCATTCGTTTTTAAAAGACAAACTTTCTTTACATCGAAATTTGACAGGCATGCATACCATTTCATAATATCCACTATCCAACTATAAATTGATTTAATAATAATTTTTGATGAACTCAATGACTCGAATGCAATGTTCTTCGAAATATGCTATGAAAGACTCCAAGTAATATCTTTAAAATGAGCAAATGCACAGCGAAAGATTTCTTTAACACCTGAGAATAAACATGCTTTAAAGTGTCAACCAAAAGGTTGGTGAGTTCATTAGTTTATCATAATCATTTATTTCCATCATTTTAATAGACCACAAGAATTTCATTTCCAGTTCTCATAAATATACTTCCCATGCATAGAGACAAAAATAATCATTCATATGGTGAACACCTGGTAACCGACATTAACTAGATACATATAAGAATATCCCCTATCATTCCGGGATCCTCCTTCGGACATGATATAAATTTCGAAGTACTAAAGCATCTGGTACTTTGGATGAGGTTTGTTACGCCCAATAGATCTATCTTTAGGATTCGCGTCAATTAGGGTGTCTGTTCCCTAATTCTTAGATTATCAGACTTTAATAAAAAGGGGCATATTCAATTTCGATAATTCAACCATAGAATGTAGTTTCAATTACTTGTGTCTATTTCATCAAACATTTATAATAGCGCATGTATTCTTAGTCCCAAAAATATAAAGGGTAAAAAGGCAAATGAAACTCACCATACTGTATTTCGTAGTAAAAATACATATAACGTCATTGAACAAGTGCAAGGTTGGCCTCGGATTCACGAACCTAAATTAATTATATATATTTATGTGTTGGTCAATATTTGTCCAACAAATTAGGTCAAGTCATAGTGTACCACAATCCTAATGCTCGAGACTAATATGCAAAAGTCAACAAAAGTAAATTTGACTCAAAATAATTTCCAAAAATCTATACATGATTAATATATAGTTTAAATATCGTCGTTTTATATTTTTAAAAGATTTATTTGAGTAAATAATATAATTTATTTATTAATAAATAAAATTTTATATTAAATTTATATAATAAAATATACTTTTATATATATTAAGTAATAAAATTTATAGGGTTCATTTAATATCATAAAGATAATAGGATAGGTATTATTAAAGTAAGTTATTACACGTAGTAAAATATGTTTGTATCACATATTTATTTGATAAAATAATATCTATAATGATAGTAAGTAAAAGTTGTATTATTTTGTAATAATAATAATTATTATAAAAATATCAATATTTATAATTACTAAGATGACATTATGATAAAACGATAATTCTAATTATGATAACTTTAATATTTTCGATAATTTTTAATATTATCTTTAAAATAATAATTCTATTTAAAATAATAATAATAATGATATTTTATAGTAACAATGACATTTCTATTAAAATGATAATTTTTGTTAAAATGATAGTTTTAATACTAACGATACTTTTAATAATAATAGTAATGATAAAAATAATAAGAACGATAATTTTATCTAAATCAATATCTTATAATATTTTAATTTCATCATGATACTCTTACGCATTATTTCCTATTCGTTTCGTTTAATAGCTTTTAATCGTCTTTTATATCGTGTTCATAATAATGATAATAATAGTAATCAAAATAATTAGGTGTTACAAATATTTGTTTTAATTACACTAATATTAATAATGATAGTTACTATAATATTATTAACGATAATACTAATAATTATCTTAATGATAATATAGTAATAATAATAATAACAATAACAATAACCATTTTTAAATAATGATATACATATTAATAATGATAATAATAATAATAATAATAATAATAATAATAATAATAATAATAATACTAATACTAATAATAATAATAATAATAATAATAATAATAATAATAATAATAATAATAATAATAATAATAATAATAATAATAATTGGATAATAATAATAATACTAATTATAACTTTAACGATAATAACGATAGTAATAATAAATAAAAAAATAACAATTTTTAATGATAAATCCCTTTTATTGATAAAGATAATAATAATGATAATAATAAGATAAAACTAGAACGACGATAAAAACGACGATAATAATAATCATTTTTAATAAAATATCGAAAATTCAATTGATTATAACTTCTAATCCGTTCATCGAAACCATTCGATATCTAAAGGAAAAGTTCTTATTTTTTCGCTAGCTTTCCAAGGACATGCATATCTTATACATTATCTCAACCGTAAGTGTAACTAATTCAAGATTCAAGCTAACCTGTCTAAGGGCAATATCAAAAGTACAAGCATGCATAATCCTAAATACTCGAGCACTAGTCAGGGATACACTATTAGTATGTAAAAGTTAAATTATGAGTACTCACGTATCAATATTGAGATTCAATATTGCAGGAAAGGTACGTAGACGCAACATAAATGATAAACACTATATTGACCTCACGAGCATACCCATGAACCATACTCAATCACCTCCATAGCTATAACCCATAATTTCCTTAATCCTATCCTACTCGAAAAACAATTTCGAAATCACTCGGACAGCACTCCGTCGTAATATTTTATGTATACTAATAATATCTTGAAATAATACGGAGTAAATATATATATGTAAATCGATTGAGAGAGTTTAGAGAAAAATATTTTCAATTTTCTATGAAATAATGAAACCTATTGAATTCTATTTATAATAGATTTTTGAATTATTAAAGTGAATTATTAAAGTATGAATTATTAAAGTGAATTATTAAAGTATGAATTATTAAAGTGAATTATTAAAGTTAAAGTAAAGTAAAAATAAAGTAAAGGTAAAGTTTAAGTATAGTAAAAGTATAAAACTATGTACGTATAATACACGTATAAATATATATAATATTAATTTAAATCGTTATATATATTTAATAAAATAAAATATAAATATCGTTATCTTTATCATACTAGTTAAGTAATAAGTTGTCAAAAGTGGTTCTAGATATTTATAAAAGTTATATACGTTTTAATAATAAAGTTCTTTTTAAACTGAAAACGTTTTTGTACGTTTGAAACTAAATAGATCAATCGAGTCTTTATGAGATTCAATCTTCCACTATCCTTTGTCTAGCTCTCAATGATTGACAATTTGTTCTTATTTATAAATCACTTTACCATTTTCCGAATATTGTAAAAATGGAAAGATTTCTCAAATCAACGTGGGCCTTTCAACAGAGACTTGTAATCATAATTCAATATATCTGATAATTCAATCATTTGATCTTATCTTCTAATTCCATTGATAAATATTTTGAAATAGATACAATCATATAAAGTATTTAATCTAATATTTTATTTACGTTTCAAGTTATAATATATATACGCATATACATATATAATCATATTCGTTTAATGGTTCGTGAATCGTTGGAACTTGGTCGAGGTTGAATGAATGTATGATAGTTTAAAATTCTTGAAATTTAACTTAACAAATATTGCTTATCATGTCGAAAACATATAAAGATTAAAGTTTAAATTTGGTTGGAAATTTCCGGTGTCGGAAACATATAAAGATTAAAGTTTAAATTTGGTTGGAAATTTCCGGGTTGTCACACTAGGATGCCCCACCCTTTGTATGATGCAGCCACAACCCTTACTCAAGCATAGTAATCTCATCAACAGGCTTATAATCAGCAATTGATCCAGCAGCAAAATCCTGACCCAAGTGAGAATGCATGTTCCCTTTTGGAGATTCTTTTGAGATGGCTATTTTATGATGATAGTGTGTGTAGTGGTTACTTAAGAGGTAGTTTTATTTCCTTTCATTTATTATGTATTATGGATGACTGTAATCGATACTTTAAAACTTGTATTTGGATGATTTGATGGGGTGTTTCAGTACCACGGTGGTACCACCCCATTGTTTGTGGATCATTTATGCATGTGTTTCAAATTTATTGACGTGTGTGCTTAAACTTTTCAAAGACTGGCATTAAGTCTAACACCTTATATGCTTATGATGACTGTTGTGTGATGATGATCAAGTGGATGCCGATGTTCTTATGCTGGCATTCAGTTCAACGCCATCGTGCACCCTTTCTTCATGATCTCCGGATCCAAAAATCAGGGTTTCTTTTCTTTTCCCTTTTCACTTTTTTCCTCAAGAATTTATCAATTTTTATCTGATTTCATGTAAATGAGGGCATTACATGATCTTAAGTGGGGGGAGGGGGAGAGATAAATTCTCTTTTTGCCAATTTAGAAATTTTTGCTGACTTTTAAACAGTTTTTGATCAAAATTCGGAAGTAGAGTCTTTCGAATATGTAAAGATGTTTCATTTAAAACTTGCAAGTAAATCTCCCAAGTTTCGTTCTACTTGGTATAGCATCTTCTTAAATTATACCATTTCCATGTTACTCCTTCAACACCGGAGTTATTTTGTTCGGGTTTTTTACTTGTTCTGTGTCACTGATCATTACCAGGTTGGCTGTGATGACAGTTAAACACTCACAGTTGACGAGTGCTACCCCATCGCTAACTCTATTACCGAGAAGGTTTGTCTACTAATGGTGTATCCTATCATATACACGCATAAAGGCACAATATTTGCATGAAAATAACATCAGGAACACTGAGAACAATGGTTTCGTGAAACTGTCCGTCAAGCGTTCTCTGCTGTGCAGGCTGCTTCTGTCATGCAAAAGCCCCGAAGGTCGCCTAGCACTTAAGCCCTGGCCGGAGAGCACCACATTCAGCGCAAACTTCGGATCACGAATAACAGAATGTATCATCATCTGGCACGTGTCCCCGAACAATCTGGTGGATCTGTCACTATAAATAGACCCCTTGGGTCGTCATTTTACACATTCAGACATTCTGAAAACTTGTGAGCAGAGACTTTACCTTTCTCTCTCACATAGTACTTTCTCTCACTAGAAGTCATCCGGCTAACAGCTAAATGCTAAACGGACAACAAATTGATTAAGCCACCCCACAGATTTCCAGATCTGTGTACCGGGTCTGCAGGGATTATTTCCCAACGGTAAAAATTAATCGACAACACTCCCCCACCTTTAGCTAAGATCACTTCTAGTATTGTGCTAACACACTAAGCCTTACCTCATAAGGAAATAGGTGTTAACATCTACGGTGGTAGTACGTTGTTCGTGCGGTTGTTCAATACAAGAATGACCTTGAGTGCACATGACCTTGTAAGCTAAAATTCCAAAAAACTTGTTAGTGTAAAAGCTAGTTTAATTATCCATTTTAAAATGATAAAATCTTTTTATAAGATCCTGTGTTCCCTAGGATCAAATTTTCGGCAACTCGCCTATCTCAATATAAGTCACGTGGGACTTAAATTCCATGACCCTCCTTCAAGTGTTCACCCTGCTGTAGAGTCACCGGAGTGGTCATTGGGACCTTGCTGAGCATCATTATCCTAATCCCAGGGATAACCATCTTGGCACACCCACCAGTTAAATTGTGTTCCACCAATGAATTGGCAGTAAAAGTTTAGTTATACAACTATTGCGTAGTATGTAATTGGTACCTAGTTCTTTTGCCATGTGTTCCATTGATGATTGTTCGAGTTTGCAGTTATATATGTTTCTTGGATGCTGGAATCTTACTTTTTAATTATTCAGAGTTTTGTCTTTCTTGAGGACAAACAACGCTCAAGTGTGAAGGATTTTTATATTGAACCATTTATCCATATTTTTACATGCAATATTGGGTCCTAAATTCTTAATTCAGAGAGTATTTGAAGATAAAGTGTTCGTTTTCAAGCAAGATTAGTGAAAAAGGTCCAAGAAATGAAAATTGAAGATATTTGATGATTTTGATGAAGATTTTAGCCGAAACGACCGTCCACGTGAAGAATTCAAATGTGCAAGAAGAGATACACATAAATTGATGATCTGATGCATCTCGTGGCCACAATTCCCTTCGTCGCGGACGCGAGTTTAGGATGGTGGTTGCGAAATTTCAATGGTGCTCGCAAGATTTCAACATTCGTCAAAATATTATGCATGCTCGCGCTCGTAACTGTTCAAAATCCAGGTAGCAATTATTTACATGACTCGCAGTCGCAATTCTGAACTTCATGATTGCGTGGTCTATCTGACATAGAATGTTTTGTTTCACCTATAAATAGTCGGGTTTTTACCCCAAATAGGTTACCAGTTATTATTTACGAATTTTAGCTTACTTTTCCAACAGTTACGAATTTCTTAGCTTTTCTACCTTGTTTTGAGAGGGTTTATGCTATTACATCAAGATTGGTCAGTTTTATCTTTGTAATCACTTTAATTACTTTTATCTTTATTCAATATAATGTTTATGTTTGTTTATCTTTCTTTTTATTTTTTTTCTTGCATTAATATGAGTAGCTAAATTCATAGTATCTACTTAGATGATTGAACTGAGGTGAGGGGTTCCTATATTTATGATTTAGACAATTAATCTTATTGCCCAGATTTTGTTTAACTGAAGAACGACCGTTATCTAGGTTAATTAACTAGTTGAAGTTGCGAAGATTATTAGCTATTTAATGAAAGTTGAATTAAGTTGTGATCTTTACTAGGTTATTGAATGTGAATAACTTACGCCTTTGAATAATTGTATGCGTAAAATCAATATAATTAGACGATTAGAATTAAAATGTGTTATACTTTGATAATTGTGGAATTATGAACGGATACCAAAGCAATTTAAGTTAGATTTTTTTCTTGGGTGATTTTTTGGTGACTTGATTAGAAAACTAGGATTAACGACAGTTGAACTAGGGATTTAGTCAATAATCTGTAAGATTCGATAGATAATTGTAGTGTCACCTTAAATATAATTGTTTAAACGGGTTTAACAAGCAATCCTGATCCGAAGGAATTAACTCTAAGTGGATACAATTATATCTATTGATTTAAGTTTAATTACTTTACGCGTTTTCTTAATTTAAATCAACCAAAAAATTCCCCATTTTCTTAGGAAAATTATTAGTTTCAAGTTTCTGATAAAAATGCTCTCTGTGGACGAACTGGTCATTTCTACTTATTAATTACTACACGAACGGGATTAGTTGTCTGTATTGTGTGATAATTGTTAGGTATTTTTACTACTTATTTTAGAGTACCGTAATTACACATCAGCAATCCACATGATGACCAGTGACAAAGGTGTAGAACACCTTCAGCATGGGAATAGAGATAGTATATGTCCCTCTTGGTGTCATTGACAAACTCCCATTAGATATAGAGTAAATAACACTCGATCTCGCGTGCATGTGCTTCTTATTGACCTTCTTTATCAAGTGAGTTCTCTCCCCGTTGTATCCCAGATCTTAAATATAATACAACATTGTATTTGTATTGGGAAGTGGTTCAGGGTTCTCAACTTCAGGAAATTGAAGAATTTCTCGAACGTCACCCATGATAATCCTTCTCATCTAAGGAATACCATTCAGTTGAAATTCGAAATAAGCAGGTTTTCCTTGTTGTGCTTGTTCAGTTTCCGGCGTCTCTTCAACATAACGAATGGTGTTGTAAAGTTCCACCAAATAATGATAAAAGACTGGCTGCGTTCTGTTTAATTCTTGGAAGACAACGTGTCTTTCCAAAATAGCTATCCGGTAGTCATGTGGAATTGAAGTTTGAGTAGTAATTGTAGGAATATATGTGCGAAACTAAAACGAGTAATTAAAACCTTAACAAATTACTCGATAAAATAATCAGATCATAAACATAAATAATAAATAATGTGAATAAGAACGGAAAAATATAGAACGATCTAACCGATTTGAAGGGTTGAACTGGGCTTGTGTTTGACACAATTCCCTTCAATAGATTCGACGTCTGTTCCCAGGGTACACCGGCTCGAAGCAGCGTGCTGCCGGACTTGAACACTTGCCTGAAAGGTAACCGGAACGGGGAGACCTTGTTGCGGCTGAGAGGGAAAAACTAATTGTATTTGTGCTCTCTAGTTTTTGGTTTGTATTTCTTCAAACCCAAAGGCTTTATTTATAGTGGACATCAATCCCTTTGGTTTGCTTTCACAACCGATGTGGGACAAAAACACTTAACTTATTCTTCAAGTTAATTTTGCACAAAACTAGTAAATTTGAGACTCGATATCTCATTCACCTTTAATCCGTTTTGGACACACTTTAGGTCGTTGTAAAGCCCTCATCAAGGACTACAAAACCCACTAAATAATTATTAATATATATATATATATATAAAATTATCATATATTAATTAGTGTCCAAAGTTGGTGAAACCACACTTGTTTTTAACTAATTTTTCCAACAATCCCCGACATGAATGGAGATCGATCTCAAAAACAACAATATTCGGATTAATTTTCAGCGGTTGAATCTTGCATACGTTAAGTAGGTGTTACCCTTTGAACTTTCGCTTGTGAAAACACACTTAGTCTACTAGCTCTGTGTAGACGACAATGTCTTTGAACTCGTCTGCCGTTTGTGTAGGCGAAAATACGCTTCAGTCAAGACTCTCCCTGGCAACTTCAAGTCGTCATAGTTATATTCGTTATGGTCATAAACATTAGCCTGGTTCTGCGAGAGCTTATCAAGTATTGTGCCCCAACAATACCCTCCGAAGCGACCCCACTTCTCTCTCACATAGGTGATTCACCACTAAATGGCTACTGATTAACCACACATGGTTATTTCAGTTGAATCATTAAAAGCCATGGGCTTATCCTCTTATAAGTCACTTTTAGGAATGGACTAGGAAGTCTACTCATAATTAGTAAACTCCCTTTAAAAGTGTAGGGTTGCTAGTTTAGCAATTATCTCCCCCACAGTGATCGTCGCCAGTTCATGCAAGTAGGTTGTCCTATTGAACTCAGATCTTGGGATCTCCAGTCAACTGAGTTAGGTTTTCCTTCATATAAAGTTAGCCTTTCAAGGGCTTCAGTCCCATTCCCACGCACGACTTATACACTAACTCTCTGCTTAAGCCTTTTTTTTAGCGGATCCTCAATATTATCCTTTGACTTCACATAGTTAATAGTGATAATTCCTTTAGAGATTAGTTGTCATACTTTATTATGTCTACGTCTCATACGTTTATTCATACAATTACACATTGTAATATGAGCTCTACCAATCACCGATTGGCTATCACAATGTATACATATAGCCGACACCGGCTTAGGCCATCTGGTATATCTTTAATGAATTGACGTAGCCATTCTACCTCTTCACCAGCTTTATCTAAAGCGATGAATTCTGATTCCACCGTGGATCTAGCAATAACTGGTTGTTTAAACAATTTCCATGATATATTCGCACCTCCAAGTGTGAATACATACCCACTTGTCACTCTGGAATCATTTGTATCATATATCTAGTTTGCATCACAGTGTCCCTTGATCAGTGCAGGATATCTATTACTGACTTAACTCTAATGAGATACTTGGATTACTCTTGTATCTGCTTAGCTTGCTTACAGCATATGCTAAGTCGGATCTTGTACAAACTCATTAGATACATTAGAACGCGCTATCATGTATCATGTTCTTGATATCAAATACAAGACACCCCCACATTTTAAAGTTATTGTGTTCCTTTTACATAACTAACAAGGGTTACTTCTCATCCTTTTGAAGCTTCCCCCACATGTCTTGCAACTTGATATCATAGTCATATATATCTAATATGATTTTAATCAATGAAGCATTCAAATGCCACACATAAGATTTACATCTTTTGTGATCTATATTTTAACACATTTGAGCAATTGTTAGTCATATTCTAGGTTTGACCTAGAGACATCAAATTTAGAAAACTTAACAAAGTCCTCGCACTCAAATTATATTTCCACATCTGAATTCTTTCAACATAGTGCAATATTAGTTGTTAATTGATCTCTGCGGATGATCATTATTAACAAGTCTAAGTCTAGTATTCTACAGACTTCAAGTCCAAAGCATGAGAATATAAGATGCATCATTCATGTTCTCTATAGCTTTTCTCACAAGGAATGTCATACCATATCCCTTGTATCATGACAAAACCGACTTCATACACCTAAACACCGCCTTAAATATACCATTTAAGAAGGTTTTGAATATCACGTAGATCTTTTTATACATTCAGTGTATGTCTTTATCGAGGATGTTCCTTTAATTCTATTAGTTCCTCTTGAACTAACTCATTATGTGTCTCATCTTCAACACCTACATCATCTATTCTAGACAAACTTCCACATTCATTTGTAATTTGTAATGTATGGAAATATATTTTCAAATAATGAAACGCTTCCCAATTCTATCATCGAACCTTGCGTATATCCAAAATCTTGGATTCATGCACAAGGAAGCGATAAGTACTACTGTGTTTAGCACATCCCGATAAATATGCAATCAACAGTCTTTGATCCTATCATTTATACCTTAGGTAGAGAACAACTACCTTTTCTAGGCACCCCCACACTTTGAGGTACTAATATGATAGTTTCTTTTTTCCACCATAACTCGTATGGGGTTTCATCCTGATTCTTCTAGGGTATCTTAATTAAAAGATAATTTGCCGATGGAATAACATTGCCCCACATGTTCTGATTTACACCAGAATACACCAACATGGCAATCATCATTTCTTTCAAGGTTCTATTTTTCGTTCAAATTGATTCTCAACTTCGTTTTTATAAGCAATAAACTTCTCAATATCTTCATCTTCACTTTTCAACAAGTAAATGTTACAGTACTTCGTGCTATCATCGATAAACGTAATGAAGCACTTGTTACCATTCCTCGTTAGAATAGATTTCAAATTACACACATCGCTGTGAACCGTAACCGAAGATGATCTCGTTAATTTGGCTTCATCACAAGTTTTACATATATAGGGCATTACCCTTTTTAATATACATTCACTCTTGGTCAACATGACCTTTTGAACATACATTCCAAATTTTTTTTAAACGCCAAAGTTGTTCAACAACCACTTGGATACCAGATTCCTAACGAATCTCAGGAACATACAACGCATTATTCAATGTGAGTTCCTATCCAGAGGTCAATTTCCAGGATCATCACTCAAAAAACTAAAATTAACTGTTTTAGCAAAATAGAAAATTTCAGTCAGGAAAAACCACGTGAACTGAACTAATTTAGGTTTTCAACCCAAATTAAAGTTTCATTTTACCATGAACAAACTGAGTTAAATCAAACATGTTTCAACTCAACTAGATCAAACCAATCAGGTTTCAACCAAATAGGTAAACCAAGCAGTTTTCAACCTAAACAAGTAAACCAAACAGGTTTAAACCCAACCAGGCAAACCAAATAGGTTTCTACTAAATGATTAAACTAAACCGTTTCAACAAAACCGGTTAAAACAAACATGTTTAAGCATAATTGTTAAACAAACAAGTTTAAATCCGGTTTAATAACAGTCTAAAACTCTCCCAATACTGTCCCCAAGACAGTCCATAACCAGTTTCAAATGCAGTCTGGAAACAGTCCAGGAATGTTCCGGACGCGCTCCAAAAACCCTCAAAACCATGTTCGAGAACAGTTCAGAAACGGTTCAAAACTGTTCAATTACACGTTTCGAACGAACCGGCTATGCCATTCAAGACATAGTTGCGGCATAAGGAATCCAATGATTCCAAACCAGAACCGCGCTCACAATTTGAGCATCATGTTCCCCTTCCGCAACCTGGGAAAAACTAATTGTATTTGTGCTCTCTAGTTTTTGGTGTGTTGATGTGCAAAAGTGTGCAGTGCTTAATTTGCCTTTCAAACTTTTAAATATATATAACCTTTATTATTACACTTTTAACACCCTAACGAGCAACAAAACCCGATCAGAGGTAGTATTTTAGGTTATCGTCCCAAGGGAAGTGCTAGGTATGGATAAGAGTTGTTTTATTATTTAATTCTTATTAAAGAATTAAAGATATATTTTTATTTCTTTTATGGGATAGATTTATCTCTTAGGAAAGAGTTTGCTTTTAAAGATAAACAAACTAAAATAAGGAATTAAAAATTCAAAATTAAATAAAATACAAATAAAGATACAATTGATTACATGGACAAACAATTCATTCGGGAATCATATTAGATAAGTTTCATGACTTATATTAATACAAAGTAGAATAACAATCATAGACCAATTATTATCCCTTAATAGGTTAAACTAAGTGTTGCATATCAATCAATAAGTAGGACTTAAAGCATATGCTAGATATGTGATGTGCATAACTAACATCTTAATTCTTCATATTCAATTCAATTACATGATACATACCAATCTTGTGATGAGGATCAATATGCAAATAGACTGACAAATTATATAAGCTATTAAACACCAAGTAGATCAACTCAAGTTACTAGCTGAAAGTCAATTACTACTAAGTTTTCATGCAATCATTAATTAAACAAATCCAAACGAAGGTTCTTCGATTAAGCCTAACAATATTAACTTCTATTATATAAGCGTAATTTAAATCAAATAAGTTTATCACTATTAAGTTCTTTAACTTAGTTGCATGCAATTCAATTTAACAAGTTTGATGGACTAGATCTAAACAAGTAGCATGAATCGAATAATAGATTATCGGATCAAGGACTAATCAACCCTAAAATCATGTTATTTAATCATTAAGCATGGCAAACAAGTATAGTCAAACAAAACAGATTCAAAATGATTCAAATATCATTACAGAAACTCAACCATACAGATCTGGAAAAGAACCAAAAATGGCACAGAATAAAGCACGAAGCCGGCGGCTTCCTTCACTCCAAGCCGGCGGCTTGAGGGTGAAGCCGGTGGCTTCATCTGAATCCCAGATGAAGTTTATCTTTCGTCCACGTAATCACTATGAACGTTTAGTTCATAGTAAAAGACGAACAGAAACGAATACAGAAAATAAAATAGACAAAACAATAAAATAAGGATAGAATCATACCTAAAAAAGACGATAGATGTAAAAAGACTTGAATTAAATCTTGAATCTTGATTACAAAAAGTAAATCTAACCTAAGGGTTTAAAGAAAATCCCTAAAAAATGACCTAACAAAATATGGAAAAACTATCTACTTCTGAACATATGAAAACCGAGACCAGAGATCTTAATTTATAGAATTCTGGGGCGGTGGCCAAGCCGGCGGCATTAGTGGGAAGCCGGCGGCTTGCCTTGAGTCAGTGACTCCTCGTGCAAGTTAAACTTAATCCGCAAGCCAGATCTAGTAATCGTCATACTGAAGCCGGCGGCTTCATGCCACGCCGGCGGCTTCACTTGATTCACCGGATCTTTATGATTTCATCTTGATTTTGTTTCCATTTTTACTTGAACTTGGTCGATAAGTTGAGAAACCGTGTCAACCAGGCCGGCGGCTTCATTGGGAAGCCGGCGGCTTCCTTTGCCTTTTTCTTGATCAACAAGTTCTTTCAATTTTACATCGATTCTGGAACATTCTGGTACTTTCAGCTCCAAAGCCGGCGGCATCATTATCACCATGCCGGCCGCTTCATCTAGCCACTTTGCAATTTTCTTTATTTTTGATCCTGTTTAATACATAACTTAGACATAATCATTAGAAATATCTTTTTCCCATTTTTACCCATTTTAGTGTGTTTTGGCATTAAAATGACTCAAAAATAATAAGATAACCCCTCAAAATGTTATCAAAAAACTGTATAATTTAGGAGTTATCAAATTCCTAAAACAACCCAACCCGTATTCAACACGACAATTTTTTTTAAAAAATAAATAAACCATTAACGCCCAATTAAATGGTTACATAACGTGAAACGTTCCATTCGACCCATTAAAACAACGTCACAAGTTTAATGTTTACAAATAAGGCACAAAGGTCCTTAAACAAATTTAATACAAGCTCGACCCGTTAAAAATGATAGTTTTAATCCAAACAACACTCGAGCATGGTTTGGGGCTAAACTACCCAAAACATTAGGCCGACTTCAAAAGCTTCAACGAGCATCCAACAAGGGGTAACTAGTGCCTAACCACCCCCTTCCCCTTCTCCGCACCTGCATCTAAAAAGATAAACAACGAGAGGGGTAAGCTAATGCTTAGTGAGTGCAACAATTATACGATTACATATACAACATACTTACTTGCAATCACTTACGCATTTACCGTATACATGCTAGCAATATAAATAATCATACCAACACAAGTATAATACTAAACCTTCGACCACACAAGCTAGCATAACAATAGCATATAATTCAAACAATATAATATGCTACAATACAACATACAACCATGGTTAACCAATCGTACAAGGAATGGTACTCGGATTTCCCATCGGTGTTCATAACAACCATTAGTGCACTTAACATGTCACACACTAACCCCACGGGTGGCATCTTAACACGTCGATACTTCACCCCGGATGGTATCTTAACACGTCGACACTTCACCCCGAGTGGTGTCTTAACACTTCGACACTTCACTCGTTACATCTCTTGGAGTGGCATCTTAACACGTCGATGCTTCACTCCCGAGTGGTGTCTTAACACGTCAACACTTCACTCGCCACGTGAGAAGTGGTGTCTGAACACGTCGACACTTCACAACTCATGCCACACAAATGAATACATTATATATGCGCGCATATAATTGTTCCACACACCTTATCACGTCGGTGGCGATAAAACACTTCCGTATGACTCAAGCAAAGTACCTAATACATTAAGTACACTTTTAATACACAAGCTAGTTGGACTAGTCACCAACATTTAACACTTGAGCATTTAATGACCTGATTGCATCAAATGACTCATTTACACCAAAACCGCCCATTAATGGCCAAGACCCATCATAGATCACTAAAAGCTAGTGATTATAGTTCAATATCAACAACTAACAACATTTAGGGTATTTTCATAGCCATATTGCCCAAACTAGGTCAACATTACCCATTTGACCCATTTTGACACTTAGACTTACAAATTTGATCAAACTTAACCCATTGACAACTCTTTCATCATTTTACAAGTGTAATAGTGACTAACAACACCATTTAACACTTACAACCTCAATTCATATGACCAAACCCTAGATTATAGCTATTAGGGTTTCCTTTCATCAATATAACCCATGTTCACCCATTTAACCCCCAAATGGGTCATACAAGTCTCAAGTAAACAAAACCCTAGCCATAAACCAATTAAAACTCAAAACATAGAGTTAAGACTTACCAATACTATCACAACGTAGCTAGTGACGTAGGGAACAACTTAAAAGCTTGGGTTCGGGTGAGATTTGGCCTTCTTCTTCACCAAACGGAGCTCTCTAACTCTAAAACCTTATCTCTCTCTCTAGATTTAATTTGGATAGATGAGAATGTGATAAATGAAGTTAGGATAAGCTTGAACCAGCTTTTAGACTCCCAAAACCGGCCACAAATGAAAAGACCAATGTATCCTTCTTTTAAATTACAAAATAAAAAGGTATGCTGATTCAAGAGTGTGCGCGCCGCGCACACTATAATACGCGCCCCGCGCACCAAGTGTAATTTGTGTGAGCCACGCACACTATAATGCGTGCCCCGCGCACCAAGTGTAAATTCTGTGAGCCGCGCACATGAAAGTGCGCCCCGTGCACCTAGTGTAATTTTTGACTGATTGCTTTTTCTTCATACGTGCGCGCCTCACACATTCTAGACTTAAATTTTTGGACATTTTCTTGCACTTTTAACCAATCGAACTTATACCCACAACCTTTATAACCCGCGATAACATAAGAGCTTCAAAATATAGGAAAATAACATAACTTTCGCGATAAACACTTTAAACTATACACAACTGATCGCGGTTAATATTAAATGTTTACAAGGTAAAAATACGCACCTTAAGTCATATATAAGAAAAACGGGATGTTACAACTCTCCCCCACTTGAATCGGAGCGCGTCCTCACGATCCAAGCCGCATGACAAGCCGGGAGATAAACCTAAACAAAATCTTCAGATTCCCACGTAAATTCGGAACCCTTTCGATGTCGCCATTGCACTTTGAAAGTTCTAACTTCTTTGTTCCGCAACATTTTAACCTTTTCATCAAGGATTTCAATCGGCTCTTCAACATACTCTAATTTGTTGTTCAACGCAATCTCATCTAACGGCACCCAAGTCGAGTCATCCGCAAGACACCTACGAAGATGGGAAACATGAAATGTGTTATGGATCTCCGCAAGCTCTTTGGGCAACTCCAGTCTATAAGCAACCTCACCAACACGAGCCAAAACCTTGAAAGGACCAATAAATCGAGGAGCTAACTTTCCCCGTTTCCAAAATTGAATAACACCTTTCCATGGTGAAACCTTAAGCATCACCATGTCACCTTATTGAAACTCAATCGGTCTCCTACCTTTATCGGCATAAGATTTTTGTCTATCTTGCGCCGCCTTAAGTCGAGCCCGAATCACCTCAATCTTACTATTCGTCTCTAAAACCAAATCGGTACTCCCGATTTCTCTTTGACCCACTTCACCCCAACAAATAGGAGTTCGACACCTACGCCAATAAAGCATCTCATAAGGTGGCATTCCAATACTAGTGTGGTAACTATTATTGTACGAGAATTCCACCAATGGTAAGTGCTCATCCCAACTACCGCCGAAATCAATAACACACGCCCTTAACATATCCTCCAACGTTTGATTCGTACGCTCAGTTTGACCGTCTGTTTGAGGATGATACGCCGTGCTCATTTTCGATTGAGTAGACATATCTTCATGAAACTTATTCCAAAACCGAGATGTGAAACGAGTATCTCGATCCGAAACAATAGATATAGGAACCCCATGTCTCGATATCACCTCCTTGATAAACAACTTGGACAAAGTCTCCGACGATATCGTTTCCCGAATGGGAAGAAACAAAGCACTCTTCGTCAACAGATCAACTATTACCCAAATCGTATCAAATTGGGTTCTCGCCGTCTTGGGTAACTTTGTAATGAAGTCCATGGTAATGTGCTCCCATTTCCATTTTGGAACTTCCAATGGTTGTAGCTTACTGTACGGCTTTTTGTGTTCGGCTTTAACTTACAAACACGTGACGCATTGTTCAACATACTTAACAACATCAAGTTTCATGCCGGGCCACCAATACTCGTTCTTCAAATCATAGTACATTTTTGTTGCACCCGGATGAACGGAATACTTTGACTTATGTGCTTCATCAAGTAGCACCTTTTGGTAATCGCCCATCTTAGGTACCCACACTCTACCGTGAAAGGAAAACAAACCATGCAGGCCTAAGGTAATGGACTCCGTTTGCCCCGCGATTCGGTCCTCATGTTTGTTGTTAACAAAAGCTTCAATTTGAATCTCACCAAGCTTTACAAGAAAATCGTTAGTAATAATCATGCGTAACGATCCTACTCGTATTGCCGGATGTTGACTCTTCTGACTTAACGCATCCGCTACCACATTCGCCTTACCCGAATGATAAAGTATCTCACAATCATAATCCTTTACCACATCCATTCACCTACGTTGACGATAATTCAAATCTCTTTGATTAAAGAGATGTTTCAAACTCTTATGATCCGAATAAATCGTACACTTGACACCATATAACTAGTGGCGCCAAAATTTTCAAAGCATGAACCACCGCCGCCAATTCAAGATCGTGAGTCGGGTATCTCTTTTCGTGTTCCTTTAATTGTCGAGATTCGTAAGCGATGACTTTACCTCTTTACATTAGAACACACCCGATTCCATTTAATGAGGCATCACAATAAACCGTCATATCTTCGATTCCCTCCGGTAATACCAACACCAGAGCTTGACACAATTTCTCCTTTAATAATTGGAAAGCAATTTCTTGCTTGTTTTCCTAATTAAACCTCACGTTCTTTCTTGTCAACTTTGTTAAAGAAGAAGCAATTTTAGAAAAGTCTTGGATAAACCGACGATAATAACTGGCCAATCCGAGAAAACTTCGAATTTCCGTAGGCGTAGTCGGTTTTCCCCAAATCTTCACTGTCTCTATCTTCCCCGGATCTACTTGAATACCTTCTTGATTCACAATATGGCAAAGGAATTGCACCTCCCTTAGCCGAAGTTCACATTTGGAGAATTTAGCATACAACTTCTCCTTCCGCAATGTCTTCAACACTTCACGCAAATGGTGTTCATGCTCTTTCATACTCTTTGAATAGACAAGTATGTCGTCAATGAACACAATTACTGACTTGTCCAACATAGGTTGGCACACCCGGTTCATAAGATCCATGAATACCGCCGGTGCATTCGTAAGACCAAAAGGCATAACTATAAACTCAAATTGCCCGTAATGCATTCGAAAAGCCGTTTTCTCTATATCTTCCTCACGGACCCGCACTTGATGATGGCCGGACCGTAAGTCAATCTTAGAAAAGTACGTTGCACCTTGGAGTTGGTCAAACAAATCGTCAATCCGAGGTAATGGATAATGATTCTTGATCGTCACTTTGTTCAACTCCCGATAATCGATGCACATTCGCATACTACCATCTTTCTTTTTCACAAATAAAATCGGAGCACCCCATGGCGAAGCACTCGGTCGAATGAAACCCTTTTCAAGCAACTCTTGGTTTTGATTTAACAACACTTGTATTTCTATTGGCACTAAACGATAAGGAGTTTTAGCAATGGGAGTAGCTCCCGAAACCAACTCAATGCGAAATTCAACTTGTCTTTCCGCCGGAACACCCGGTAACTCATCCGAAAAAACGTCTTCAAACTCATTAACCACCGGAATTTCACAAATGGATGGTGGCTCATCACGAGTATCAACTACATGGGCGAGAAAAACCATACCACCACTCTTGAGAAAACGTCGCGCCCGTGCATAAGTGCATAATGGTACGAGTCTTCTTCGTTTATCGCCATGAATGATCAACTCTCCACCACTTGGGGTCTTGACACGAATAAACTTTTTATGGCATGCAATATCGGCTCTATAACGATCGAGCCAATCCATACCAACAACAATATCAAACTCACCCAAGGTCATCGGAATGAGATCAATTCTAAATGTATCGGTACCAAACACAACATTACAATCTTTACACATATCAACCCCTAGCACCGTCTTACCATCCGCTATTTCAACTTCTACCGGATGACTTAACTTAGCTAGCGGTTTGTTAAGCTTAGACACAAATCGAGGCGACACAAAAGAAAAATTAGCACTGGTATCAAATAATATCCTTGCCGGATTAGAGTTAACCATGAAAGTACCAGAGACAACTTCATTGGATTGCTTGGCCTCATCATTGGTCATCAAATAATTTCACCCCCGAGCTGTACCCGCCGCTTTCTCCAACCTCTTAACATGATCACCCCGCAAATCGGGACACTCCGTCCTTCGGTGCCCTTCCTTGCCACAATTAAAACAATTGAGGTTAGTTGTAGATGAGGATTTCGGACAATTACGAGCCATGTGCCCCTTTTGTCCACAATTGTAGCACGCATAAGTAAACTCTCCGGAAGCACCCTTCTTCACACTACCAAAACTCTCGGAGCCCTTCTTGTTCTTTTTGTTTGAAAAGTTCGAATGACTAGTAGCTTCAAACTTCCTTTTGCCAAAAGTAAAACCACTTTTTCTCAAGACGAGCGACTCAAAACCTTTAGCCATATCGAACAACTCATCAAAACTTTTCACCACGTTCACACTAATCTTCTCTTGATAGCTATCATTCAAGGTTCGATAAAAATCTTCTTTCAACATCTTATCATTCCCGACATACTCCGGGCAAAATTAGGTCTTTGACAAGAAAACAGATTTGAGAGTGTTCAAATCCATCGACCTTTGCCTCAATGCACGCAACTCGTCCTTAAGTCTAGTAAGATCGGCCGAAGTTCGGTACTCTTAGAAAAACTCTGCCTTGAACTCATCCCAAGTAAAGTCCATACATTGTTCTTAACCATAAAGTTGGATTTTCGCATCCCACCAAAACTTAGCATCACCTCTCAACATGCTACAACCATACCTTGTCTTCTTATCAAGAGGGCATTCACAAGTACGAAAAGCCCCCTCCATATCAGAGATCCACCGGGCACTCTTAAGTGGGTCCCGTTCACCCTCAAAAGTAGGAGGTTGAGCATCTTTGAAATTCTTCTAGAAAAAGTTCCGCCTTCCAACGTTATCCTCTTGAAGGTCAACCTTAATTTGTTCCTTTACTACATTGACTAATTTCTCATCAATTATATCTAGAAACATCTTCTTAACATCTTCTAAGAAGGCCGCTTGATGACTTTTCAAAATGGCCTCAACTTTGGCCGTGAACTCGGGGTCCTCGCTCGTGCCCCCATTATCGGTGTCGTGTCCGTTTCTCATCTTCATTCTATAAAATGGAAGAGGTTAAACAATGAAACGAAAAGACATGACATATACATATACACATATACACCTCACGGCCCCATCTTGCTCAACAATCATCATACATCGCTCGTTTGACACGATTCGCACCCGTAACAATGGTAGCTAGTCATTATTACGCGAGCATATCGCATTAACTTAGTAGTACAACGTCTATCTCACTTGATGATTGCAAATACAACACAAAACAAGTAGCGCAAGGTTAGTTCACATAAACCTATGCACTAACCAAACCCGGTCCGACCCGTCTCCTACAAGTCCCGCATGCAACGCACACACAATATAGTCTAAGTCTAGGCACCTATCTCAAGTCGCCTAAATCCCTTAGACCATGCTCTGATACCACTTGAAACAACCCAACCCGTATTCAACACGACAATTTTTTTTAAATAAATAAACCATTAACGCCCAATTAAATGGTTACATAACGTGAAACGTTCCATTCAACCTATTAAAACAATGTCACAAGTTAAATGTTTACAAATAATGCACAAAGGCCCTTAAACAAATGTAATACAAGCTCGAACCATTAAAAATTATAGTTTTAATCCAAACAACACTCGAGCATGGTTTGGGGCTAAACTACCCAAAACACTAGGCCGACTTCCAAAGCTTCAACAAGCATCCAACAAGGGGTAACTAGTGCCCAACCACCCCCTTCCCCTTATCCGCGCCTGCATCTAAAAAGATAAAAAACGAGAGGGGTAAGCTAATGCTTAGTGAGTGCAACAATTATACGATTATATATACAACATACTTACTTGCAATCACTTACGCATTTACCGCATACATGCTAGCAATATAAATAATCATACCAACACAAGTATAATACTAAACCTTCGACCACACAAGCTAGCATAACAATAGCATATAATTCGAACAATATAATATGCTACAATACAACACACAACCATGGTTAACCAATCGTACAAGGAATGGTACTCGGATTTCCCATCGGTGTTCATAACAACCATTAGTGCACTTAACACGTCGCACACTAACCCCATGGGTGGCATCTTAACACGTCGATACTTCACCCCGGGTGGTGTCTTAACACGTCAACACTTCACCCCGAGTGGTGTCTTAACACGTCGACACTTCACTCGTTACATCTCTTGGAGTGGCATTTTAACACGTCGATGCTTCACTCCCGAGTGGTGTCTTAACACGTCGACACTTCACTTGCCACGTGAGAAGTGGTGTCTGAACACGTCGACACTTCACAACTCATGCCACACAAATAAATACATTATATATGCACGCATATAATTGTTCCACTCACCCTATCACGTCGGCGGCGATAAAACACTTTCGTATGCTTCAAGCAAAATACCAAATACATTAAGTACACTTTCAATACACAAGCTTGTTGGACTAGACACCAACATTTAACACTTGAGCATTTAATAACCTGATTGCATTAAATGACTCATTTAAACCACAAACCGCCCATTAATGGCCAAGACTCATCATAGATCACTAAAAGCTAGTGATTATAGTTCAATATCAACAAGTAACAACATTTAGGGTATTTTCATACCTATCTTGCCCAAACTAGGCCAACATTACCCATTTGACCCATTTTGACACTTAGACTTACAAATTTGGTCAAACTTAACCCATTGACAAATCTTTCATCATTTTACAAGTGTAATAGTGACTAACAATAACATTTAACACTTACAACCTCAATTCATATGACTAAACTCTAGATTATAGCTATTAGGGTTTCTATTCTTCAATATAACCCAAGTTCACCCATTTAACCCCCAAATGGGTCATACAAGTCTCAAGTAAACAAAACCCTAGCCATAAACCAATTAAACTCAAAACATAGAATTAAGACTTACCAATACTATCACAACGTAGCTAGTGACGTAGGGAACAACTTTAAAGCTTGGGTTCGGGTGAGATTTGGCCTTCTTCTTTACCAAAGGGAGCTCTCTCACTCTAAAACCTTCTCTCTCTCTCTTTCTAGATTTAATTTGGGTAGATGAGAAAGTGATAAATGAAGTTAGGATAAGCTTGAACCAGCATTTAGACTCCCAAAACCGGCCACAAATGAAAAGACCAATATACCTTTCTTTTAAATTACAAAATAAAAAGGTATGCTGATTCATGGGTGTGCTCGCCGCGCACATTATAATACGCACCCCGAGCACTAAGTGTAATTTGTGTGAGCCGCACACACTATAATGCGCGCCCCACGCACCAAGTATAAATTCGGTGATCCGCGCACATGAAAGTGCGCCTCGTGCACCTAGTGTAATTTTTGACTGATTGCTTTTTCTTCATACGTGCGCGCCTCACACCCTAACTAGCACGCCTCACACATTCTAGACTTAAATTTTTGGACATTTTCTTGCACTTTTAACCAATCGAACTTATACGCACAACCTTTATAACCCACGATAACATAAGAGCTTCAAAATATAGGAAAATAACACAACTTTCGCGATAAACACTTTAACTATACACAATTGATCGCGGTTAATATTAAACGTTTATAAGGTAAAAATACGCACCTTAAGTCATATATAAGGAAAACGGGATGTTAGAATTCCCCACACTTAAACCTTTACTTGTCCTCAAGTAAACCTTATAAATTATATCATGTGTATTTAAAGTAAAATTGCAAAGTCAAAAGTATGTCTTAATTCGAATTTAGTATTTATTATTCGCAAGAACTAGTCTGAACCAGCCCAAGGATTACAAGTAGTCCTAATGGTTATTAAATCAAATTTATACTGTATGGTCATCATTAGACTCTTTTGTTTTCTAACTTTAAGAAGTGTATGGTTCTAATTGAAACTCTTTTTTTTTGTTGGCCTTCATTGGGCTCTTTTTCCTTTTCATTTCTTTTGGTTTCATGCTTAGCTTTTAGTTTTACACTTTGCAAATAAATTTAAATTGGCCCTTATTTGGGACTCTTTTGCTGTCTCAGTGGTCCATGCTTCTTATGCCATATGGTAGTGGCTATAAGTTTGCACTCGTTTCACAATTTTTGGCTTTTAATTTCTTATCTTAAACAAGTAATCCGATCTCGAAATTGAGAGTAGTTCTATTATTATCATTAAGATTAAGTTAGTAAAAAGACATAAGTTTTACTAAGAATTTATATTTTCGAAAAATTTAAAATTGTACCCATTTTTCAACTTTTTCGGGAAAATTTGATAATATCTTTTATAATCTTTTAAGTGATTAATCACTTCCCTCCCCACACTTAGATTATGCAATGTCCTCATTGCAATTATAATAAAGAATGAAATAAATAAATAAAGGACATAATTAAAAATAAGGGAAAGAGTGATGTTACTCAATTTGCAGGATCATAGAACGATTTGTGAGCAATTTTGTGGACTTCCTTTGAATTGAATAAGTAACTTGACAAAATATTAAATAACAAAAAGCATAATACGAACATAATATTTTATTAATAACTCTTCATCAATTAATCATTTAAACACTTAGGAGCTATATTGCTCTTACAATCATATTTAAATAATAAAACAAAGAAACATTTAGACATAATATAGTCCTAATAAACATATATAAAGGGATAGATAATTTTGATTATAGAGTCGTTTGCGCATCTCTTTTCTTACGGAATTACTCCTTAGGCTTATTCTCTTCACACTTACTCTTTTCATACTCATTTAACGCTTTAATTTGTTTCAAGAAATTCAATGTGATGTCAAGACCCCCACGAAAAGGCATTTCAAATGAAACACTCAACTCATGGATATGTTTTCTCACTTCAGTGCTAAGCTTATATTGCTCTTTTATAAATTCAGTTACAATTCTATCCACGGTAAAGTCATCAACATCTTCTTTATCAACTTTAACCATTTTCACATTAGAGCGAGGAACTTTAGATCTTGGAACTAACGGAATAGATTCAAATATAGCACCATAACGAATAGTTAACGAATTATCAGCATAGTTAATGGTAGCGCGAGCGGTAGCTAGAAACGAAGATCCTAGTATTAAAGGAGTTATTATATCTTCTTTCATGTCCATCACAACAAAATCAATTTTATAGAAAGCATAACCAATAATGACTTCAACTTGCCTAACAATCCCCAATGGTTCATGTAATTGACTATCAGCAAAACACACATTTCCTCTTATTGGTTCCAACGATGGCAATCCTATCGGAAAATAGCATAACATTAATGCTAGAACCAGTATCAGCTAATCCCGTAACTGGAATTGGACCACGAATTAAGCAAGGAATTTGAAATTCTCCCGGATCAGTGCTCATAGCAACAAGAACTTCAGGTGATGAATATAGATCGACCGGATCAATTGTGAAGGAATAAAGAGGGCAGAAACCTTCTTTTCTCCTTTCTTCCAATTGTTTCATAGTATCAGCTAACCAATCATCTTTATCTTCACATTCCGATTTTTCAGATTTTTCACTATTAACTTCATTATTTTCATCCACTTCTTCATTAACTTCTTCTTCCTTCTCATTAAACAACTCATGCATGAAAATTACCTCATCACGATCAAGACCTCGAACCTTAGCATCTATTAACTTATCTTCCTCATTAGCAGTCAACTTCTTTATTTCTTGATCATACTTTTTTTCTCCCATTTCAAACTCCCATAAGTACCTTAAACCAAGTTCATAAATATCAACCCTATTCACTTCTCTAATAACATTCACCTTTTCAAAATGAACTTCCTTATAAACTTCAGATTCAACAGGAACTTTACCCTCGATAAGTTTGAATAACTTAGTAACATTGTGCTCTAAGTTTTGAATGGACGCTTGATGATTATTTTGTACTTGGGAAAGGTGAGTTTTTATGTTTTCATTAGCTTCATTTTGATTTTTGATGAAAGTGAGGATGCTTTCTTCAAGATTAGACTTCCTATCTGTTTGAGAATTAGAAGAATTTGGAATGAAGGGTGCTCTAACAGGAAAGAAACTAGGTAAGTTTTTATTATTAGCAGAATAAGGTGTATTATAATTTTTTCGGTAGTTCGGGTTTCCTTGGAATTGATTCACATATGAAACATTCTCGACTTGCTCCATAGTAAGACTAGCAACACAATCCTTAGTAGCATGAGGACCTTGGCATTTTTCACAACCTACCTTAATCATATGCATCTCCTTAGTAAGCTTTTCAATTTGCCTTCCTAAATTACCCAATTGCACATTCATAGCCTTAACCATATCTTCAGAATCATAACTAACAAATTTTACCGAATGAGAAATACCTAAGTCTTGGTGCCATTCATGGGAATGTGCAGCCAACTTATTAATCAAGGTTTCAGCTTCTTCGATAGTTTTACTCATAATGTTTCCTCCAGCAGATGTATCAATCTCTCTTCTCATAGCAATATCACAACCCTTATAGAAAGTAGTTACCTTTTTAAATTTATCCAAACCTTGTTGTGGAAAACCTTTAAGAATTTGACCAAATCGAACCCAAGCAGAATAAAGAGACTCATTAGTTTTCTGAAGAAAATTAGCAATTTCAGTTTGAAGGGTGACAATTTTAGATGCAGGAAAGAATCGAGTAAGAAACTTTTTAACCATCGTATCCTAACTAGTAATATCTCCTTCAGTTAATGAGTTCAACCATTCCCTAGCTTCATCTTTTAGCGACCATGGGAAGAGACGAAGATAAATAGTATTATTTTTCACATTATTAATGTTAAACAGATTACAAATATCTTTAAAATTCCGAATGTGGGCATTAGCATCTTCCTTCTCCGTACCCTTAAATTGATTATCTTTAAGCAAATGAAAATTAGGACCGTTAATATCAAAATTTTCTTTTATTTCGAGCTGAGTAATAGCATTACCTAATCCTTCCCGACCAGCTTTCATTAACGCTTTCATTGAATCAGTCATTTTAGTTTCTGAACCAAAAAGAGATCCCAAATTAGAAACAGGACTAGACGGGGGGCTAGATAATGAATCATGATTAGAAGTAGTTCCTTCTTGGAAATCTAATTTCTTAACAATTTTCGAATCCTTAGAAAGTTTAAATAATATATCAGGATTTGCCAACGTTCTTTGTAAGACTGGTTTCTTGGATCGAGTAATCATGTGATCTAAAATCATCAAAAGAAATATTTTAGGAGAAAATCTTTTAAGCCTTAAAGGATATATATATTTAAGTTTTATGTTTATATTAATATTTAAGAAATATCTTAGTATATTATTGAATTTTAAATAAATAGATACAATAAATATTAATAACATAATTAATAATATAAATATTAAATAACAACTTTTATTGCACAACAACGAATAATCAAACATACACGGCCTATTGAATCTTTCAATACTTAAGTGACCCGTCAACATCTAGGTTTGGGCAGGAGCCTTTAAATCGGAACCCCAGCAACCCTCCCCTAAAGGAAGACAGTCATCACCCATTTTCAAGAAATATCAATAACCAAAGTATATCCAACTTCCGTATTTACCGCGCTACACTTTCCCGGCAGCGGCGCCAAAAAGTTGATGTGCAAAAGTGTGTAGTGCTTAATTTGCCTTTCAAACTTTTAAATTTATATAACCTTTATTATTACACTTTTAACACCCTAACGATCAACAAAACCCGATCAGAGGTAGTATTTTAGTTTATCGTCCCAAAGGAATTGCTAGGTATGGATAAGAGTTGTTTTATTATTTAATTCTTATTAAAGAATTAAAGATATATTTTTATTTCTTTTATGGGATAAATTTATCTCTTAGGAAAGAGTTTGCTTTTAAAGATAAACAAAGTAAAATAAGGAATTAAAGATTCAAAATAAAATAAAATACAAATAAAGATACAAGTGATTACATGGATAAACAATTCATTCGGGAATCATATTAGATAAATTTCATGACTTATATTAACACAAAGTAGAATAACAATCATAGACCAATTATTATCCCTTAATAGGTTAAACTAAGTGTTGCATATCAATCAATAAGTAGGACTTAAAGCATATGCTAGATATGTGATGTGCATAACTAACATCTTAATTCTTCATATTCAATTCACTTACATGATACATACCATTCTTGTGATGTGGATCAATATGCAAATAGACTAAAAAATTATATAAGCTATTAAACACCAAGTAGATCAACTCAAGTTACTAGCTGAAAATGAATTACGACTAAGTTTTCATGCAATCATTAATTAAACAAATCCAAATGAAAGTTCTTCGATTAAGCCTAACAATATTAACTTCTATTATATAAGCGTAATTTAAATCAAATAAGTTTATCACTATTAAGTTCTTTAACTTAGTTGCATGCAATTCAATTTAACAAGTTTGATGGACTAGATCTAAACAAGTAGCATGAATCGAATAACAGATTATCGGATCAAGGACTAATCAACCCTAAAATCATGTTATTTAATAATTAAGCATGGCAAACAAGTATAGTTAAACAAAACAGATTCAAAACAATTCAAATATCATTACAGAAACTCAACCATACAGATTTGAAAAAGAACCAGAAATTGCACAGAATAAAGCACGAAGCCGACGGCTTCCTTCACTCCAAGCCGGTGGCGTGAGGGTGAAGCCGGCGGCTTCATCTGAATCCCAGATGAAGTTTATCTTTCGTCCACGTAATCACTATGAACGTTTAGTTCATAGTAAAAGACGAACAGAAACGAATACAGAAAATAAAATAGACAAAACAATAAAATAAGGATAGAATCATACCTCAAAAAGAAGGTAGATGTAAAAAGACTTGAATTAAATCTTGAATCTTGATTACAAAAAATAAATCTAACCTAAGGGTTTAGAGAAAACCCCTAAAAACGACCTAACAAAATCTGGAAAAACTATCTACTTCTGAACATATGAAAACTGAGACCAAAGGCCTTAATTTATAGAATTCTGGGGCGGTGGCCAAGTCGGCGGCTTCAGTGGGAAGCCGGCGGCTTGCCTTGAGTCGGTGACTCCTCGTGCAAGTTAAACTTAATCCGCAAGCCAGATCTTGTAACCGTCATATTGAAGTCGGCGGCTTCATGCCAGGCCGGCGGCTTCACTTGATTCGCCGGATCTTTCTAATTTTATGTTGATTTTGTTTCCATATTTACTTGAACTTGGTCGATAAGTTGAGAAACCATGTCAACCAGGCCGGCGGCTTCATTGGAAAGCCGGTGGTTTCCTTTGCCTTTTTCTTGATCAACAAGTTCTTTCAATTTTACATCGATTCTGGAACATTCTGGTACTTTCAGCTCCAAAGCCAGCGGCTTCATTATCACCATGCTGTCGGATTCATCTAGCCACTTTGCAATTTTCTTTATTTTTGATCCTGTTTAATACATAACTTGGACATAATGATTAGAAATATCTTTTTCCCATTTTTACCCATTTTTACCCATTTTAGTGTGTTTTGGCATCAAAATGACTCAAAAATACTAAGATAACTCCTCAAAATATTATCAAAAAACTGTATAATTTAGGAGTTATCATGTGTATTTTTTCAAACCCAAAGGCTTTATTTATAGTGGACATCAATCCCTTTGGTTTGCTTTCACAACCGATGTGGGACAAAAACACTTAACTTATTCTTCAAGTTAATTTTGCACAAAACTAGTAACTTTGAGACTCGATATCTCATTCACCTATTATCCGTTTTGGACACACTTTAGGTCGTTGTAAAGCCCTCGTCAAGGACTACAAAACTCACTAAATAATTATTAATATATATATAAAATTATCATATATTAATTAGTGTCCAAAGTTGGTGAAACCACACTTGTTTGTAACTAATTTTTCCAACAGTAATGAATTGGTTGTTAGCAACAGTAGCCATTTGGTGTTTAATAATAATAATAAGACACCAAAAACGTTATTTACATAATTATATGTTCGTTTCACATTTTCACTTCTAAGTCTTATTTATTCTTTTTACACATTAAGTCTTTGACAACTTTTTTTTATATTTTCAAATTTATGCAAGTTAAGTTTTATGGTTTTCTAATACAATAAAAATTATTGAAATTAAAAAGAAAATCAAACACACTTAATTAGAAACAAGAAAAATCAGATAGAAACTTTTTTCAAATTTAAGAAATTCAGATTGTTTTGAATTTAAAGAACACATATGAAATCCGAACATGAAGAAGTCAATTCATCTTTGAAATACTGATATGGCCAAAACGGACGGTTTTATTTGTGCGATGTCGTTAGGCCGCAACACGTCAGAATCAACCACCAAGAGGGTACTGTTTTAAATTTATATTTAGCGGGGCCTAAATCGTACTACTCCTTATTATGAGTAAGGGAAGTATGTCCTAGGGTCGTATTTTTAAGATATCAGTAGAATCGAACCTATATTTAAAGCTTAAGATAGTTATAAAGGAGTAGTGGTTACCTACTTTTGGGATTTTCTAGTTTATAAGATAGATAAAGTAAATGCAATAAAATCCGTAATTCATATAAGCTTAAAACAAGTGCATACTATGATTTCATCAGTTATTATGCCGAGACTATGGAATGCTGGCTCATGAATAGGTAGAGGCCTTGTATTCATTACACTGGTCCTAAACGCCCATGACGTAAGACATGTCACTGGGTAATGCGATAGGCTTGAAGATTCTGAATAGATAGCAACGTCCATTACCCTCGACGTCCGTGCAGTCTGACTACAGGCATACACGTTCAGACGGCTCATCCAAATGAGCGACTCAGTTGGTTAACGTATTAACATTCCACAAAGTTCTAAACTTTCTTAAGCATAATAGAATACAGGGTTTACCATATCCGAGAGATGTGATGTGTTTCAATGCTTTCGATAATGATTGGTTTTAAAAGATAGTTAGGCCCTTTAAAAAGAGTTCAACCATAAAGAACACCATGGCCAAGTCCAGTTGACTTTCATGAACACGTTCGGTTATCCTAACGGTCCAATCCTTTATGTGTTTAAACAAACAGTTCCTGAATTAACTAAGAATCCCTTAAGTGGGGTGTAATGCTTGAGACCGCGTTATGGTGCAGTGTATAGATCAACACTGACCGGGTTCCATGGCCTTACTTAGTAGAGGTACAGCTTACAACAACCGTTGTGCTTCAGCATGCATGTACGAAGTTTATATGCTTGGTGACTACACTAGCATGGTCTGGGACCGACAATGTACTAGGGGTCTAGTTAGATGTTTCACTATGAAAGAGTCCTCAGTCGGAATCTAAAGTTTGATAGACTTACTACAACCGGTGTGCCTCAGTCGATCTTACGTTGTATCCGGTAGACTTCTCTTACCAAGTGGTGACACAGATAGTGTACTCTGAATCGGGGTTCGCGAATTCCCAATAATAGAGTCAATAACTACGTTTTATTAGTTGGAAAAGCGATTGAGTTTAAAGCATAATCAGAAAGCATCTCGACAACATACACAAACCATAACGTTATTTCGGCATTATAACTGGTTATATAATAGCATACACTAAAGATAACTACTCACTAATCATGACAACAACATCACAGAACATAATGATGAATGGCATTATAATAAGATAAAGGATAGAAGTACCAGTAGATTAAACGAGTTCCGAATACAAAAGTTACAACTTCTAACTCCAAACCGCTCCTAATACAATCTTTGGCGTTCTTCTCCAAGTACTAGATTTCCCGCACGGAGTCGAAGTCCTTGAAAGTATGACTAATATTGTACAAGAGAGAGAAAGAAGTGACTTGAAGTGTGTGTTGGAATGAATGACAAAGACCCTTTAAATAAGCATAAAATTTGTCTGCAAACGGCTGGCAGGCCGTTTGGCAAGCCGTTTGCAGGGGCCATTTGTTAGGCCAGCCCATTTAACATGCCCGTTTAATCTGGGCATATGGAAGGCCGTTTATATATATATATATATATATACATATATATATATATATATATATATATATATATATATATATATATATATATATATATATATATATATATATATATATATATATATATATATATATATATATATATATATATATATACTGGCAGCCCGTTTGGCAATCCGTTTGGCTTGCTGATTTGCTGGATCGTAACTTGATTTCTTGTCATTCACCGTTTTCATTCTAGAATCTTTCGTTTTAGTTCCGATTCTCTTGATTCTTTTTGCACCGTCTTCGTAATTACTTGCTCTTCAATTCTAACCGACGAAGTGAGTATTTTGCCGATAAAGTTCGAATCTTTCTTTTTTTGGGCCTTAATACCGGGGTGAAAATGGACTTTTAGCCGATATCAAATATCCTACACTTAGACTTTGCTTGTTCTCAAGCAAACTCTCATTTTTACCTTGAGAAATCTTTTCGAAGTTTCTTATCTAATAGCGTAAGCAGTTTGCTTTTTGTTATAAGAGCGAAAAGTAAGATTAGTTATTTATGTTAGGATTGAAACTATATCTGCAAGCATGCGCGTAGGTTACATGACTTAGGCTAGCTTTCACGGGTCACTCAAATCTCAAAAGTGTTTAGGGATCCCTACAGATCTAAGAAATGAATTCACTCATAGCCAGTCATGCTGTACCCATCGTCACAGGCTTGATGAAGACTCAAATCCTTGCTACTAATGTGAGAACGGTAGTAACCATAGCTTCTAGGTCATTTGTCAATGATGAAAAGGAATTTTGGAGTGGCGGTGAAGTTATTTTTGAGGGGTGAGAGAAAGGGGTAATATAGTCTTTATGCAGAATTTTATTCGGAATTTAAGATAGATAGGAATTCTGATATTTTTGAGATACACTTTTGAACTTTTGTTTTTTGTTTTTTTTGAGAATCATTTTCGTCAAGCTCTTCTTCGGCATTTCTCTTTATATTTCTGCTCCTTTTTCAGAACTTTAAAAAATATATATATATATATATATATATATATATATATATATATATATATATATATATATATATATATATATATATATATTTATATATATAATATTTTTTTATAGATTTCATCTCGAGAAACTTTTTGCCGGTAAACTTTTTCAAGACCTTTGTCATGATACTTGAGAGGTTTATAACATCGGTTTTTCGGAAGGAATCTCATTTTCTGGTTTTTTCAAGTGATAGTAAAGATGATGTGAATGAGGTGGTGAAGTAGAAGTAGTGGAGGTGCGAAAGGTTTATTTTTGACAAATGGCTAGCTCTTCTGATTATAATCAAATCACGTTTCGCTGCTTTGGAAATGTAGATCCAAACGGAAAACAGTGAAGCATTAAAGATGAATGCTGGTCTTATTTGGGTGCCTCACCATAATCAATTTAGGTCAATAATGCCTTAGTCATGCAATGCTCTATTAGAGATTTGGTTCGTCCTAACAAGATTTTCACCCTGCTTAAGCCTTACTTTTATTTACAAACATTTTAGGTTTTCAAAAAATACTTTTTCGGAAAGGCTTTCTTTTGTTAAAAATTTTGAAATTTGGCTTAAGAACTTGGAATCTTCGTAATGGGTTATTTTAATACAGAATAAAAAGATTATACCAACATTCCACACTTAGACGAACATTGTCCTCAATGTTCCTAGTGTATCCCACACTTATGAGTTTTAGTTGAAGATTTTAGAGTATTTGTCTAGTGTTTATTTGGGTTGGGATCCCACACTTAGTGATATGCTAGGATGTGGCATAGTTCGAGCTAGTAACAGGAAGAAAGAATACCCCTAGCAGATGTTGCTTGTGAAGATACTGGCTGGCTTCCAATCCTTGCGTCCTTTATTGATCGGCTCATTTGTCATACTTTATTCTTCTACTCTACTTTATTGCATGAGTTGCCTCCTGAGAAGCGCTTTTGTTTGAGGTTGTTGGCTCGACTATAGTGATGCTTAGAAAGCAAACATTCCTTGTTGGCGGTTGTAATCTTGGTCTTCTCGAATGAATGTGAGTCTTGGCGGGTAAATCTTGAGAAAGTGTCGGACCAAAAGTGGTAGAAGATCCGGTACTTCTCTTGAAGATCTTTTGAAAGATAGGTAGCGTGCAGTCTCGGCTCGTGAATAGTCTTGAAGTCCTATGAGAATATGATCCACGGCTCTGCTGGTTGACCCATGAATGTCAATCATAGAGGCGGTGCTGGTGGTGATTATCTCCCTAATAGGATGCTCATTTTGGAGGTTTTCAAATAGTGTTAGAAACTGTATCTTCAGTATTTCGAAATCTTCAGAATGTTGATCTCCACAGTAAGAGTCTGTAGCTTTGCACAGATTTGTCAAAAGGCGAAGCTGAAAAGAAGTGAAAAGCAATCCTAATCCGAGTATTAATGTCACCGTCTTTGAGTATATCTCCCGACATCCGACTTTAAATGTAAAACTTAGATCCATGGATTCGTGGAAGATACGTGCTATCTGTTTCAAAACGTAGGTGGCAATGTTGACTCGGTCTAGTTCAAGATGATAGAACGAATTGTTGCGTCGTACTTCTTCTGTAACTGCGTCTCGCAACTCTTTGATAATCAGATCAACGTGGTGATCAATTGTTACAGAAATCACTAGCCTGTCTGGTGTACTTTCGAAATTATCTTTTTCCAAAATTGCAAAAAAGTTGTGAATATCCTTGATCATTTGCAAATTAGAGTGGTAAGTTGGGCGTCCGGTGGAAAGATCCAGATGCTTCCGGAAGAGAGTCAGTAGTACTCGTTGGTTTGCTGAGAAAGGAAGTGCAGATCCTGCTAAGGCGTTGTAAATCTTAAAGTAAATGATCTTCTGATCTCGACAGAATCTTGTCTCAAGGATAGTGCGGACTACTGAATTGTGCTCTCGTTGCCTTTCTTCGCGGTAGATATGATTGTGAAGGGTATTGATAAAGTCTTGAATGCGCTCTTCTAGGATTCCAACATCATTGTCTTCTCTTTGGAGATAGAGGTTGTACTCTTCTTGGATAGCAATGATTCGTTCCGTTAAGCGTAGCGTGAAATCAATTGTTGATTTACGGATGGCTTCGAGAATATCTTCAAATTGATCGGTGTCATTGATGAAAGTTATCATGTCCGCGTGTGTAGATATGACTGAAATCCGATCTGAAGAAGAGTCCGGCTCCCCTTGATCTGGTTCGGTTGGAGAGTGTGAGTTATCCCGAATATCTTCATGTTGCTCTTCCTCGTCATCATCGATATAATAGTCATCTGAAGATTCATTTGATGAACGTGATTCTTCAGTATTCTAGTTCTTTACTTCAACACTTGCAGGGTCAATTTCTATATTCTTAACCTCAACCTTATCAGCCTTCTTCTTGAAACGAATGATTAAACTGTGATCTTCCGTCTTAAGCCTCATTAATTCTTCATGATGCTTAATGCTTAGAGAGGGTATTATCGCAGTTTCTTTTACGTCTTCCATTGCATCTTCCTCTTCAGATTCTTCCTCTTCCTCTATTTCTTCGCTGGGATCCTCTTCTTCCATTTCTTTGCTAGAATCCTCTTCCACTCTGGGATTATAGAATCCATGTGCTTAGCTTCCTCTATGTGGGGATTTTGGATAGTATTACTCGGTAACTTCCTTGTGGTCGGGTTTCAAAGCATTGTGATAACTGTCCGAGCTGCGTCTCTAGACATTTGAGAAGATCCAATTGATTTCTCATTAGTATCTCCGTCTGGTCTTGTCTGGATGCAGTTCTCTGATTTAGCTATTGTTGTCCTTGGATGAACTGAGTCAACTGGTCACCAGCTCTGAGAGTAGGGTTTGTTACTTTTGTAATTTGAGTGGTTGGGGAATTTTCCTCGACTGGCGGACCAGTGAGTGGAAGTGGTTGATCGTAAGACAATTGAGATTGTTGGGCTGGATAAGGTGGGTAGCGATAGCGAAAAGGCTGGTTTCTTCGTTGAAATTGGTTAACCCTAGGTTGTTAATTGAATCCGGGATTTGATTGACGAGCTGTGTATTGAACATAAAAGACTAAACCGTCAGGGTTTTCGTACTCAACTTGATATTCTTCAGTGGGTTACAGGTTGGTACAACTGACACAGGCCTGAGCTTGGTTAACATGCTGCGGCTGCGTCTTCAGTTCTTCGAGTTGTTTAGCGAGAGATTACATCTTATCCGTGAGGAATTTGATGGCCTCCGTTTGATTGTTAAGTGCAGAGAGTGGGGCAGATGATGAAATTGTTTCACCACTGTTCCAGTCATGATGATGCATTCTCATGTTCTCTAGCAATTCTCATGCTTCGTCTGCGGTTTGGTTCATCAAATTTCCTTGAACTGCTGCATCGATCGTCATCCTATGATTTATCGTAAGACCATTGTAGAAGGTACAGATTTGATCTGACCGTTCTAACTGGTGATTAGGGCATTTCTTCAGCAGGGTTTTGAATCGCTCCCATGCAGTGTAAAGAGATTCATCATAACTTTGTTTGAAGTTAATGATGTCATTCTTAAGTTTGGTTTGTTTAGAAGGAGGTAAATATTTATTTGGGAATTTAGTAGCCATCTCTGTTCATGACGTGATGGAATCGTTTCCAAGTCCTTTGAACCATGTTTGTTCATGATGAGTGAGAGAATAGGGAAACAAGTATAGCCGGACTATATCTTGTCCTATCCCTGGCTATTTGTAGGAGTTCGAAAGATATATGAATTTATCAAGGTGAGAATTAGGATCGTCATTTGGTAATCCATGAAATTGACAGCTGTTTTGGATGAGCTGTATGATGTAATGCTTTAACTAGAACGAGTGTCCTTGAATCTTTAGAAATCTGATCGATCCTCCTCGACCTTCAATCGAGGGTTTGGTATTTTCTGCTAAAGTGACGCGTAACGCCATCTGATTTCTGATTCGTGCTTCCTTGCGTGCTTTAGATATTATTGCGTCTGGATCACGTACGAAAAACAATGGCCCTGGTCTAGATCGGGTTTGGGTCATACACTGGGTATGCCTTTTTGTTTTTAATATTAAGCAGATAAACTAAATTTCTAAGGTAATCTTAATCTAAGGTAATCTAATTTAAAGTAATCTAATTTAATCTAAGATAATCTAACTATCCTAAGGTTGAATATGTTTTTGGTTCTTGCTACTGATTCCCTAGTACTTTGATAACAGAGCTTCGCACGAACTATTCAACAAATCAAGTGGTCAGGCTGACCTAACTATTCAACAAATCAAGTGGTCAGGCTGACTACGGAGAGGCAGGATCCTTTTGGTTCCAATATAATTGGAGACTGTTTGGAAAATCCAACAACCAAGTCCGTGTATAATTGTCTTTCTTAGACACCACTAAATGCTTGTGAATAAGATTGATAGATAGCAGTATTATCTGATACCAAGTCCCCGGCAGCGACACCAAAAACTAGTTTCCCTCTTGATATGGCCAAAACGGACGGTTTTATTTGTGCGATGTCGTTAGGTCGCAACACGTCAGAATCCACCACCAAGGGGGTACTATTTTAAATTTATATTTAGCGGGGCCTAAATCGTACTACTCCTTATTATGAGTAAGGGAAGTATGACCAGGGGTCAAATTTTTAAGATATCAGTAGAATTAAACATATATTTAAAGCTTAAGATAGTTATAAAGGAGTAGTGGTTACCTAATTTTGGGTTTTTCTTTTTTATAAGATAGATAAAGTAAATGCAATAAAATTCGTAATTCAGATAAGGTTAAAATAAGTCCATACTATGATTTCATCAGTTATTCTGCCGAGACTATGGAATGTTGGCTCATGAATAGTAGAGGCCTTGTATTCATTACACTCGTCATAAATGCACCTGTCGTTAGACATGCCACTGGGTAATGCGATAGGCTCGAAGATTCTGAATAGACAGCAACATCCCTTACCCCCGACGCCCGTGCAGTCTGACTACAGGCATGCACATTCAGACGGCTCATCCAATTGAGCGACTCGGTTGGGTGACGTATTAACATTCCACAAAGGTCTAAACTTTCTTAAGCATAATAGAATACAGGGTTTACCATATCTGAGATACATGATGTGTTTCAATGCTTTCGTTAATGATTGGTTTTAAAAGATAGTTAGGCCCTTTAAAAAGAGTTCAACCATAAAGAACACCATGGCCAAGTCCAGTTGACTTCCATGAACACGTTCGGTTATCCTAACAGTCCAATCCTTTATGTGTTTAAACAAACAGTTCATGAATTAACTAAGAGTCCCTCTAGCGGGGTGCAATGCTTGAGACCGCGTTATGGTGCAGTGTACTGATAAACACTTAAGGGTTCTATGACCTTACTTAGCAGAGGTATAGCTTACAACAACCGTTATGCTTCAGCATGCACGTATGAAGTTTATATGCTTGGTGACTACATTAGCATGGTCTGGGACCGACAATGTACGAGGGGTCTAGTAAGATGTTTCACTACAAAAGAGTCCTCAGTCGAAATCTAATGTTTGATAGACTTACTACAACCGGTGTGCCTCAGTCGATCTTATGTTGTATCCGAAAGACTTCTCTTACAAAGGGGTAACACATATAGGGTACTCTGAATCAGGGTTCACGACTTCCCAATAACAGAGCCAATAACTACGTTCTATTTGTTAGAATAGCAATTGAGTTTAAAGCATAATCGGAAAGCATCTCGACAACATACACACAGACCATAACATTAATTCGGCATTATAACTGGTTATATCATAGCATACACTAAAGATAACTACTCGCTAATCATGTCAACAACATCACAGAACATAATGATAAAAGATATTATAATAAGATAAAGGATAGAAGTACCAGTAGATTAAACGAGTTCTGAATACAAAAGTGACAACTTCAAACTCCACACCGCTACTAATATAATCATCGGCGTTCTTCTCCGGGTACTAGATTTCCCGCACAGAGTCGAAGACCTTGAAAGTATAACTAATATTGTATAAGAGAGAGAAATAAGTGAATTGAAGTGTGTGTTGGAATGAATGACAAAGACCCTTTAAATAAGCATGAATTTTCCCTGCAAACGACTGGCAGGCCATTTGGCAAGCCGTTTGCAGGGGCCATTTGCCAGGCCAGCCCGTTTAACTTGCCCGTTTGATTTGGGTGTATGGTAGGCCGTTTGCCATAATGGCAGGCCATTTGGCAGCCCGTTTGTCTTGCTGATTCGCTGGATTGTAACTTGATTTCTTGTCTTTCACCGTTTTCGCTCTAGAATCTTCGTTTTAGCTCCGATTATCTTGTTTTTTTTTCACCGCTTTGTAATTACTTTCTCTTCAATTCTAACCGACGGAGTGGGTATTTTTCCGTTAAAGTTCGAATCTTTCTTGTTTTTGGGCATTAATACCAGGGTGAAAACGTGACTTTTTAGCCGATATCAAATACGGACAGTCATAAAATTAGTTAAGGACTTTGAAATCCAAACAAGTTATTAATTCGAGTTAACATTGAAATCCCGAATCAAAGTTATGCCTGAAATCTAGACTGGGTAAACATTAATTGTTATCAATGAAATCCAGACAAGCCTAAAATCTAGACAAGTCTGAAATCCGAATTCTTATAAAATTCAGTCATCTCAAAATCCATACATCTCTAAACATATGTAATTGTTTTAATTTAAGATCTGCAAATTTGCATATAATTTTACGAAGTGATTTCCACCAACTTTGCATTTTTACATTTTTCTAATTCGTGCCAGATTGATCAGGAGGCCAAAACGGTTAGTTTTCGATTAAGGATGAACTTGGATCGAATCTAATCAAATTTGTTGATGTTAATCGAATGAAGAACATCATGAAGCTTAGGATTTAGTTTAGGAACATGAATCGGAAATCAGATTGCGTTCATGTTTGCTAATTATTGAGCTTGAATTTTGAGATGAAGAACACATATTTCCGAACAGTAGCGGAAAGATGAACATGTTATTCTGATTTTCGATGATAGATGAATGACCAGATAGAGATAAACTAAAAATCAGAAACTGTTTGTGATCTTGTGTTTATGATTTTGATAGATGTTTTGATATCCGAAAATGATGATCATTTTTGGACGAATATGTATTTGATAAATTCGAACGATAATCATGGTATTCATGAAACGCTTTAAAACCTGAACCGCTTTTGACACATCGTTTTTACATGGTTACTACGCGGTACGTCTAGACACCGCACATTGCGCAACACAACACAACATAAAACAATCATCTGCCAACAACATGTTGACTGCTTCTGAAAACCTTTATATTGCGCGGTGCGCAATACATCTGCACGGCGCGCCACAATGTTGCACCAGACCTAAAAGTTTTTAACCATTTAGACCCACTTAGACTCTTGACCCATTTAGTTTTCAAATGAAATTCGAACATGACCGACACCTGCTACTTGATACAAAATACCTTACGAAACATCTTCAAGACTACACCTCCACTTCTAGCACCGAACACTTCGGTTAATTTATCTACTTTCAACATTCATTCGTAATTGACATTCTCGATCCAAAATACCATTCCATTCATAACACTCTAAATTTATCAAAACTTCAACTTCTTAACAACAACCACAATCAATTGTAAAGTGAATTTGACTAATATATCTTTGACTCAAAACTTATATCCAATTCATTGAAACCTTACAAATACTTGACCATAAACACAATTTCATACAAATGACTTTGATATGGCCAAAACGGACGATTTTATTTATGCGGTGTGGTTAGGCCGCAAGGCTTTAGAATCAGCTATCGGGAGGTGAGAGCAATAGTTTTAAATTTATATTTAGCGGGGTCTAAATCGTACTACTCCTTATTATGGTGAGTTCGAAAAGTATGACCTAGGGTCGTATTTTTAAGATATCAGTAGAATCGAACCTATAACTAAAGCTTAAGATAATCCTAAAGTGAAGGAGTAGTGGTATATTACCTAAAATTGGGTTTTCTAGTGTATAAGATAAAATAAAGTAAATGCGATAAAATTCGTAATTCAGATAAGGTTTTAGCAAGTACATACTATGGTTTTGTTAGTTACTTTGCTGAGATTATGGAATGCTGGCTCATGAATAGATAGTGACATTGTATTCATTACACTCGTCCTAACGCCCCTGTCATAAGATATGTCACTGGGTAATGCGCTAGGCTTGAAGATTCTGAATAGACAGCAACGTCTCTTACCCCCGATGCACGTACAGTCTGACTATAGGCATACACGTTCAAACAACTCATCTAATTAAGCGACTCGGTTGAGTGACGTATTAACATTCCACAAAGGTCTAAAATTTCTTAAGCATAATGAAGTACAAAGTATGCCATATCCGAGAGACGTGATGTGTTTCGATGCTTTCATTAATGATTGGGTTTAAAAAGGTAGTTAGGCCCTTAAAAAGAGTTCAACCTTAAAGAACACCGTGGCCAAGTCAGTTTGACTTCCATGAACATGTTCGATTATCCTAACGGTCCAATCCTTTATGTGTTTAAACAAACAGTTCCTTAATTAACTTAGAATCCCTCAAGCGGGGTGCAATGCTTGAGACCGCGTTATGGTGAAGTGTACTAATCAGCACTGACATGGTTCCATGGCCTTACTTAGCAGAGGTATAGCTTACAACAACCGTTGTGCTTCAGCATGCACGTACGAAGTTTATATGCTTGGTGACTACACTAGCATGTTCTAGGACTGACAACGTACTATGGGCCTAGTTAGAAGTTTCACTACGAAAGAGTCCTCAGTCAAAATTCAAGGTTCGGTGGACTTACTAGAATTGGTGTGCCTCAGTCAAAGTTATGTTGTATCCGATACACTTCTCTTACCAAGGGGTGACACATATAGTGTACTCTGAATCAGGGTTGACTTCCTAATAACAGAGCCGATAACTACGTTCTATTAGTTGGAAAAGCGATTGAGTTTAAAGCATAATCGAAAAACATCTTGAAAACATACACAAACCATTATATTATTTTGGGATAACTGAATACATCATAGCATACACTAAAGATAACTACTTGCTAATCATGGTAACAATATCACAAATTATAATAATGAAAGACATTATATAAAGACAAAGGATACAAGTACCATTAGATTAAACGAGTTCTGAATACAAAAGTGACAACTTCAAACTCCAGACCGCTCCTAATACAATCTTCGACGTTCTTCTCCGGGTACTAGGTTTCCCGGACATAGTCGAAGACCTTGAAAGTATGACTAATATTGTAGAAAAAAATAGCGAGAGAGAAGTGAATTAAAGTATGTGTAAAAATGGATGACAAATGCCCTTTAAATAGAAGTGAATTTTGCTGTCATATGGTTGGCAGGCCATATGGCAAGCCGTATGGGCTGCCCATATGGCATGGCAGCCCGTTTAACCTGGGAGTATGCATGTAAGGCCGTATCCCATTTGACAAGCCATATGGCAAGGCGGATGGCAGGCCGTATGGTTTGCCCTGGTTTGCTGTTTTTACTCGATTGAAACTTGGTTTCAGGTGTTGTCTTTCACCGTTTTCGCTCGAGAATCTTTGTTTTAGTTCCGATTCTCTTGATTCTTTTTGCACCGGCTTCGTAATCACTTGATCTTCACTTTTAACCGACAAAGCCAGTATTTTGGCAAAAAAGTTCGAAACTTTATTGTTTTTGGGCCTCAATACGGGGTGAAAATGTGACTTTTTAGCCGATATCAAATATCCCACACTTAGACTTTGCTTGTCCTCAAGAAAACTTCTCCTTCTTACTTCAAGAAATCTTTTCGGAGTTTCCTTTCTATTGGCCTAAGCGGTTTGCTTTTTATTATAAGAGAGAAAAATAAGGTAAGTTATCTATGTTAGGGTTGAAACTATCTCTGCATGCATGCGAGGAGGTTACATGACTTAGGCTAGCTTTCACGGGTCACTCAAATCACACCATTGTTTAGGGTTCTCTATAGATCTAAGAAATGAATTCACTCATAGTCAGTCATGTTGCACCCATCGTCATATGCTTGATAAAGACTCAAATCCTTGCTACTAATGTGAAAACAGTAATAGCAATAGCTTCTAGGTCATTTGTCAATTTGGAAGGATGGAAAGGAATTTTGGAGTGGTGGTGAAGTAATTTTAAGGGGTGAGAAAGGATAATATAGTCTTTTTAAAGTCTTTTATTCTGAATTTCGGAAATGAAAGATAGATAAGAGTACTGATATTTTTGTGAAACACTTTTGAACTTTTCTCCTTTTGGAGTGATAGGCATTTACGGTCAAATTCTTGTTCGGCGTTTCTCTTTATAAGTTCTGCTCCTTTTCTCAGAACTTTGAAAATACGTTTTTTTTTTGGAGATTTTATCTCGAGAAACTTTCTGTCGGTAAAATTTTTGTAAGACCTTTATCGTGATACTTGAGAAGTTTATAACATCGGGTTTTCGGAAGGAATCTCACTTTCTGGATTTTTCGAGTGGTAGTAAAGATGATGTTGATGTGGAAGAAGTGGTGGAAGATGTGAAAGGTTTATTTGACAAATGGCTAGCTCTTCTAATTATACACGAATCACGTTTCGTTACATGGAAATGTAGATCTAGAGCAAGTTCTGATTCTGAGTACGGATATCGGCACTCTCAATGAAAAATAGTGAGGCATTAAAGATGAATGCTTATATGGTCTTATTTGGGTGCCTCACCATAATCAATTTAGGTCGATAATGCCTAGTCATGCAATGCTCTATTAGAGATTCGGTTCATCCCAATAAGATTTCTACCTTACTTAAGTCTTAATTTTTATTTACAAACATTTTAGGTTTTCGAAAGTACTTATTCGGAAAGGCTTTCTTTTGTTAAATTTTTTTTGAAATTTAGCTTGAGTACTCGAAATCTTTGTAATGGGGTTATTATAATATAGCATAAAAAGATTATACCAACATTTCACACTTAGACGAACATTTTCCCCAATGTTCCTAGTGTATCCCACACTTAGGAGTTTTAGTTAAAGATTTTTAGGAATATTTGTCTAGTGTTTATTTGGGTTGGAATCCCACACTTAGTTATAAGCTAGGATGTGACATAATTTAAAATTTGAGCTAGTAACAAGTTGAAAGGAATGAGTACCCCCAGTGGATTGTCGTGGTTGTTCGTGAAGAAACTGGCTGGTTTTGAAGACATGTTGTTTCAATAATCTTGTAAGTTACGTCTTTTATTGATCGGCTCATTTGTCATCCTTTATTCTTCTACTCTACTTTATTGCACGAGTTGCCTCCCGAGAAGCGCTTTTGTTTAAGGTCGTCGGCTCGACCCTAATAATGCCTAAAAAGCAGACATTCCCCTCTGGTAGTTGTAATCGTGGTCTTCTCGAGGAAATGTGAGTCTTGGCAGATAGCTTCGAAAAAAGTGCTGGACCAAGAGTGGTAGAAGATCCGGTATTTCTCTTGAAGATCTTCTAAAGGAGAGATAATGTGCGGTTTTTCGGATCATGAAAATCTTGAAGTCTGATGAGAACATAGTCCACAGCTCTACTGATTGATCCATGAATGTCAATCATTGAGGTTGTACTTGTAGTGATTGTTTCTCTGACGGGATGTTCATTTCGGAGGTCTTCAAATAGTGTTAGAAATTGTATCTTCAGTATCTCAAAATCTTCTGAACGGTGGTCTCCATAGTAGGAGTCTGTAGCTTTGCATAAATTTGTTAAAAGGCGAAGCTGAAAAGAAGTAAAAAGCAATCCGGAACCAAGCATTAATGTCACCGTCTTAGAATTTATCTCCCGACATCCAGCTTTGAATGTGAAACTAGGATCAGTGGATTCGTGGAAGATAAGTGTTATCTGCTTCGTAACAAAGGTGGCAATCTTGACTCGGTCTAGTTCCAGGTGTGAGAACAGATTGTTTCGTCTTCCTTCTTCTGCTACTACGTCAGTGTGGTGATTAATTGTTACGTAAATCACTAGTCTGTCTAGTGTGCTTTCAAGCTTATCTCTTTCCAAGAGAATGAAGAGGCTGTGAATATCTTCGATCATTGGGCGACTGGTGGAAAGATCCATATGCTTCTGGATGAGAGTCAGTAGTGCTCGTTGGTTTGCTGAGAACGGAAGTGCAGATCCAGCTAAGGCGCTGTAAACCTTAAAGTAAATGATCTTCTGATCTCGTAAAAATCTTGTCTCGAGAATAGTGTGAACCACTAAATTGTACTCTCGTTGCCTTTCTTCATGGTAGATATGATCGTGAAGAATATTGATAAAGTCTTGAATGCGCTCTTCTAAGATTTCAACATTATCATCTTCTCTTGATAGATAGAGGTATTCATCTTCAATAGCCTTGATTCGCTTCTTTAGACGAGGTGTGAAAGTGATTGTTGACTTATGGATGGCTTCGAGAATATCTTAAAATTCATCGGTGTCATTTTTGAAGGTTATCATGTCGGCGTGATTAGATATGACTGGAATCTGATCTGAAGAAGAGTTCGGCTCCTCTAGATCTGGTGCGGGTGGAGAATATGAATCATCCAGAATGTCTTCATTTTGACCTTCTTCCTCGTCAGTATAGTTCTCCTCAGTAGATTCGTCTGATTAACGGGCTTCTTCAGTATTATGGGGTTTCACTTCGACACTGACAGGGTTAATCTCTATATCTCTAACTTTGGCCTTAGCAGTTTTCTTTTTGAATCGAATAATTAAACTGTGATCCTCCGTCTCTATCCTCATTAATTCTTCGTGACGTTCTAAGCTTAGAGAGGGTACTATCGCAATTTCTTTTACGTCTCCCGTTTCTTCTTCCTCCTCAGATTCTTCCTCTTCCTCTATCTATTCGATGGGATCCTCTTCTTCCATTTCTGGGTCATCAGCAGACTGTGATTCGACACACATTTCGCTATCATCAGCTGGTGGTGGGGACTCATCATCGAAAGTGATCCGTCCTGTGGAAATAGCAAACATCTCTGCCTGTCCAGAAAAATCGGTGGGTTGGTCAATTTTGAAGGTAACGCTCTCCCCATGTGATCGTAAGATCAAGGTTTGATTGTACACATCAATGACAGTCCTAGCCGTATTCATTAAAGGTCTCCCTTATACTATCAGCGTATGTAGGTATTCCTTAATATCCATCACTACGAAATCTATAGGACACAAGAATTCATCGACTTTCACCAAGACGTTCTCAACTATGCCCTTAGGATATCGAATTGTGTGACCAGCAAGTTGGATTGTCATTTTATTTGGTGACAAGTCTCCTAGCTCTAATATCTTGTAGAGAGAATAGAGAATTAGGTTGATAATTGCTCCTAAATCTGCTAGCACATGAATGGTTCCAGATTGGTAGATTAAACATGGGAAAATGAATCAACCCATATCTCCTAGTTTCTTTTGTAGAGAGTTTCCGAGCAATGTCGAGCATTCTTCACTCAGTGGAATTTTGTTGGAATCTGTTATCCTTTCCTTTTTAGAGAGAAGCCTTCGAATATATCTCTTCTGGTTTGGAACTTTGGACATAGTGTCCAGGAATTTTCCACAAGTTTGTAGGTATCAAGCTTGGATGGTTCTTCCAGTAGCCTTCCAAGATAAGGTACACAAATCGGAGTTTGAGCGGGCAGCTTCTGAGATTTATTCTTGAGCCTAGCTGACCTTCTCCATGGTTCCTCCTCTCGAATTATGGATTCCATTTGCTTAGCTTCCTCTTTGTGGGGATTTTGGATAGTATTAGTTGGTAATCTTCCTTGTGGTCGGGTTTCAAGGCGTTGTGATAACTGTCCAAGCTGCGTTTCTAGACTTTTAGGCAGAGCCAATTGGTTTCGCATGAGTATCTCCATCTGGTCTTGTCTAGACGCAGTCCTCTAATATAGTTGTTGTTGTCCTTGAATGAACTGAGTCAACTAATCATCTGTCCCGAGAGCAGGGTTGGTTACTTTCATAATTTGGGTGGTTGGAGAATTTTCCTCAGCTGGTGGTCCAGTGAGTGGAAGTGGTTAATCGTAGGTCAATTGAGATTGTTGGGGTGGATAAGGTGGGTAACGATAGCGAAAAGGCTTGTTGTTTATTTGAAATTCGTTAACCCTAGGTTGTTGATTAAATCCAGGATTTGATTGACGAGCTGGGTACTGAACGTAACAGACTGAACCGTCAGGATTCTCGTACTCAACTTGATATTCTTCAGTAGGTTGCGGGTTGGTAAAGTTGACACAGGCCTGAGCCTGGTTAACCTGCTTCGGTTGCGTCTTCAATTCTCCGAGTTGTTTAACAACAGACTCCATCTTGTCTGTGAGGGATTTGATGGCCTCCGTTTGATTATTAAGTGTGGATAGTGGAGAAGATGATGAAGTTGTTTAAACACTGTTCCAGTAATGATGATGTATTGTCATGTTCTCGAGCAACTCCCATGCTTCGTCTGCGGTTTGGTTCATCAGATTTTCTTGAGCTGCCGTGTCGATCGTCATCCTATGATTTACCGTAAGACCATTGTAGAAGATACAGATTTGAGCTGACTGTTCTAAATGGTGATTAGGGCATTTCTTCAGCATGTTTTTGAATTACTCCCATGGAGTGTAAAGAGATTTATCATTAATTTGTTTAAAGTTAATGATGTCATTCTTAAGCTTGGTTTGTTTAGAAAGAGGGAAATATTTGGTTAAGAATTTAGTAGCCATCTCCTTCCATGATGTGATGGAATCTTTTTCCAATCCTTCAAACCATGTTTGTGCATGATGAGTGAGAGAATAGGGGAACAAGTATAGCAGGACTATATCTTGTCCCATCCCTGGCTATTTCTAGGAGTTTGAAAGAGATATGAATTTATCAAGGTGAGAGTTAGGATCGTCATTTGGTAGTCCATGAAATTGACAGCCATTTTGGATGAGCTGTATAATGTGATGTTTTAATTCGAACGAGTGTCCTTGAATTTCTGGGAATCTGATTGGTCATCCTCGACCTTTAATCGAGGGTTTGGTGTTTTCTGCTAGAGTAACGCGTAATGCCATTTGATTTCCGATTTGTTCTTCTTTGCGTGCTTTAGAGATTATTGTGTCTGGATCAGATACGAATAACAACGCCCATGGTCTAGATCGGGTTTGGGTCATACACTGAGTATGCCCTTTTATTTTAAATTTTAAGTAGATAAGCTAAGTTCCTAATTTAGTCTAAAAGTAAGCTAAAGCAATCTTAATCGAAGGTAATCTAAAGTGATCTAAGGTAATCTAAAGTGATTTAAGGTAATCTAAGGTAATTATCCTAGGTTTAATTATGTTTTTGGTTCTTGCTACTGACTTCCTGGTATTTTGATAACAGAGCTTCGCACGAACTATTCAACAAACTAAGTGGCCAGGCCGACTATGGAGAGGCATGATCCTTTTGGGTCCAATATAATTGGAAACTGTTCGGAAAATCTAACAACCAAGTCCGTGTATAATTGTCTTTCTTAGACACAACTAAATGCTTGTGAATAGATTTGATAAAAGCAGTATTGTCTGATACCAATTCCCCGGCAGCGGCGCCAAAAACTTGTCTACTCTTGATAAGGCCAAAACGGACGGTTTTATTTATGCGGTGTCGTTAGGCCGCAAGGCGTCAGAATCAGTTATCGGGAGGTGAGAGCAATAGTTTTAAATTTATATTTAGCGGGGCCTAAATCATACTACTCCTTATTATGGTGAGTAAGGGAAGTATGACCTAGGGTTGTATTTTTAAGATATCAGTAGAATCGAACTTATAACTAAAGCTTAAGATAATCCTAAAGTGAAGAAGTACTGGTATATTACCTAATTTTGGGTTTGCTATATTATAAGATAAAATAAAGTAAATGCGATAAAATTTGTAATTCAGATAAGGTTAAAGCAAGTAATGTGTCAAAAGTGTGTGCAGTAGTGCTTAATTTTCCTTTCAACATTTAAATTTATAAAACCTTTATTTTACTTTTAATACCCTAACGAGCAACAAAACCCGATCAGATGTAGTATTTTAGGTTATCGTCCCAAGAGATTGTATATGTGTTATAAGTTGGTTTATTAGATAACTTAGTCCTTATTAAAGAACTAAAGATTGGTTTTTATGTCTCTTTAAGGGTATGCATTCTTATCTCTTAGGAAAGAGATAATTGAAGATAAACAAAAGAACTAAGTATAAAGCGAATAATAAAGAATTAAAAAAAACAATTATAAATAAAAGCAGTTACATGAACGAATAACTCATACAGGAATCATATTAGGCAAGTTTCATAACTTATATTAACACAAATCAAGATAACAATCATAAACCAATCATTATCAATAAAATAGGTTAAGACAAGTGTTGCATATCATTCAATAGGTAGGACTTAAAGCATATGCTAGACATGTTATATAAGTGTAACAATATCAAATTAATCAAACACAACCAAACAGAGGATCTTTGACTAAGCCAAACAATATCAAATTATATTATATAAGTGTAACTCAGATTTAACAGATTTATCACTATTATATTGTTTAACTTAGTTGCATGCAATTCAATTTACCAAGTTTGATTGACTAGATCTAAACAAGTAGCATGAATCGAATAATAGATCATCGAATTAAGTACTAATCAATCCTAAAGTCATGTTATCTAATCATTAAGCATGGCAAACAAGTATATTAAAGCATAGCAGATTCAAAATAGTTTAATTATCGAAAAAAACCAGAAACTGTACGAATTATAGTATGAAGCCGACAACTTTGTTCCAGTCAAGCCGACGGCTTGGACTGGTGAAGCCAACGGCTTTATCTGATTCCCCGACAAAGTTCAGTTTTTGTCCATGTAACCACTATGAACGTGTAGTTCATAGTGGAAGACGAATAGAAACAGAAAAAGTAAACAAAACAAAATAAACAATAGTATAACGATAAAGTCGTGTACCTCAAAAAAGTAGATGAAAAGAGACTTTATTAACAACTTTGATAAACTTGATTACACTTGAAAATAAACCTTAATCAAAGAGTTTTCGTGATTTATAGAAAACCCTAAAAGAAAAACTAAGTAAGTACATTAAAAACTGATACAGAAGGCCGCTATTTATAGCTTCAGAATCAGAGGCCCAATCCAGCGGCTTCAGTGGGAAGCCGCCGACTTCACATGGTGGTGACTCCTTTTGCAAGTTTAACATAGTCCGCAAGTAGATTAATGCGTAACCGTCCTAGGTTAGGCTGGCGGCTTTAGTGCCAAGTCAGCGGCATTAGAGATCCGGAATTCTTTTTGATTTTGTCATAACCCGTCCTTAACCATAAGAACGTGTTAGATAACGTATGATTTCATTGCGAGGTATTGACCTCTATATGCGACATTTTTTTAAAGAAAAACTGCATATATTATACATTACAAACCATGATCCTTATTTTTGATACAAGCTTTGGACAAAATAAAGATGATTATCGTTTAGCGATAATCTTCGACTTACAAACTTTACAAATGATAATAACAACCCGATTTCTAGCATATTTTACAACACAAGTTCTTGGATATGCAGTCTTATTTTTGACACAAATATGCGTACGCAAGATCCTGCTTAGATTCAACATGATGCAGCGGAAGCTTCTAATTATCACCTGAGAATAGACATGTTTAAAACGTCAACATAAAGTTGGTGAGATATAGGTTTAATGCCGGCAGCGATATAAATATAGACCACAAGATTTCATATATAAACATTTTAATAAAAATATTCTAAGTGGTTGAGCACTTGGTAACCATACTTAACATTTAATCACGTCGCATATTCCCTTTATTATGAAATCTTACTACACCGTACCAAGTGTAGTCACGAAACGAAGTACTGTGCAACCGTTGAATACTGGTCGTCCAGTCCGGTTGGGGTTGTCAGGCCCGATAGATCTATCAACAGGATTCGCGTTTACAATACCGCTGTAAATAACAGTTACCAAGCTACAGGGAAGTATGCCAGTGGTACAACTCAACGTAGAATATATTTTTCAGTTACTTGTGTCCATATCGTAAAACATAAAATACATGTATTCTCATCCCGAAATATTTAGAGTTTAAAAGTGGGACTATATACTCACTGTTGTCTTGAAGATATATATAATTTGACTTGGTCTCCGGTTGATATCACGAACCTATCCATATATAATATATCAATACCTTTTCTTTTTAAACAAACGTCACATATATATACTTGTTATACTTTTAATACTTTGAATAATTCCTTAGTCCGTAGTTAGCAGTTCGTTGTTAGTAATTCAATTTTAATGGTTCATTTTTAGATGTTTAATATACCCGCAATGAAATAAATAAAACCCCCTAACGAAATAAATAAAACCCCATCGTATATGTATTGGTCGAGATTAATCTTGACCCACGGTACCGGTGTTGTCAAATGACGTGTTGCGTACATAAAGTACCGGTGTTGTCAAATGACGTGTTGCGTACAAACATGGGATCTTATGATTAATCTTCTCGTGTTGTTTGCGGGTGATCCTGAACCATATAAAATTGAATTATAAGTACATATATATAAAATATCATGTTATCTTAGAAATATGTGATTTTATTTAATTTTTCCCAATTAATCCCGAAGTTAAACAAGTCTTAGATATCCGATCTCGTTTTGGTCATAGTTTCTTCGTTACAACTCCGTTTTCGTTGATTCAACTTGTCACTTCCTTGGATCGAGTCCCTCTTTAAGACTATGAACTGTAAATACCTTAGTTTGTATTCGAAATCACAGGTCATAGGTCAAACTTTAGTGAAACTTATGAAGTTAATCATTTTCCATCATGTAAACAACCTTAAATGATTATTTTTCTAAAAATACTTATACTTTGAGTTAAATCATGAAATTTTTATGTGTTATCATATTCATAGTAAAAATCATTTTTCCAGAAAATAAACCTCCAATTCAAAGTTTAAGATGGTTTTTAATTATCCAACCCAAAACAGCCCCCGGTTGCACTCCGACGTCGTAAATTCAGTTTTTAAGGTGTTCTTTGAAAAACCAAGTTATACCTTGTTAAATTAGCATATATTTATGATATATTACAGGTCTTGAAGTATTTTAAAAGTTAAGTTAGAAGGATCTATTTAGTTTGCAAACAAGTTTGAAAACATTCAAACTATGTTCTTGTTGTTAAAATTTTATACCACAAAATAAGATAGCTATATATATATGAATCGAATAAGGTTATGAACATAGATTCTACCTCAAGTTCCTTGGACAAGGTTGCTGTAAAAGAGGAGTAAAAAGCTAGAACCAAAAGGGTGATGGAATTGGATGAAAGATTGGAAGTAAGTTTGTGTTCTTGGAAGGATTTCTTGAAGTGTTTTTGTATGGTTTTCTTATGGTGATTAAGTAAGGTTTTTGAAGCTAAATGATGGGGAAAATGCTTGGAGATGATCAAGTATGAAGTTAAGAGTATTTTGAGAGAGAAATGGAAGTGTAAGTATGAGAAAATGGGGTGAAGAAATGGTGTGCATGCATAAAAACGTTTTTAGGTTATAAAGGAAAAAAAAAGATACCTAACTTTGTTTTCTTGCTAAATAATTCATGCTACTTGACAAATGGTTGGTTCCACATGTTTCTTAATCATTTAAGGCTGCTAAAGAGCAGATTTTTATTGGTATATACCAATAGTAAATACATCTAAAAGCTGCGTATGATACGGGTACATATACTCTAGGTATACGTATAGAAATCTTTGAGGAAACGGAACGAGGATTCAAATATAGCTATCTTTTGTAAATATACTTATATTGTTTTATGTATGTAAGCCCTTTAAAAGTGATAAAATACATATCTATACGATGCATGTATAAGTAATATAGGTTATAAGTATTTACGTCGAAAAACATTACGTATAGTTATCGTTTTGAAAACTTAAGTTAGTAGTTTTAAAATATACTTATAACTTATTGTTATTAATACAAAATGAGATATTAAAATATTCTTAGATCATGTTAAATATATATATATACATATATATACACAAACGTATAATTATCATATGTTATATAGTTCGTGATATCATCGGTCAAACTAGACGGTCAAACGTTGTGTAAACTCTTTTCGGAAATATAAATCTCGACAATTTGGATTGCTTATCATGTTGGTAAGGTTTAATTTATGTAAATATTAATCTTATAAGTATAGAACGATCGAAAAAGTGCGGGTCGTTACATTACCTCCCCGTTAAATAAATTTCGTCCCGAAATTTTAAAATTGTACCTATTTTGCGTCATCGAGAAACAAGTGTGGATACTTTTGTTTCATCTGATCCTCTCGTTCCCAAGTAAACTCAGGACCTCTTTGAGCATTCCAACGAACCTTAACGATCGGTATGTTGCTCTGCTTGAGCTGTTTAACTTCACGGTCCATGATTTCGATTGGTTCTTCGATGAATTGTAGTTTCTCATGGACATGGATTTCTTCAAGAGGAATGGTGAGATCTTCCTTTGCAAGACACTTCTTAAGGTTCGAGACGTGAAAGGTATTATGTACTCCGGCGAGTTGTTGCGGTAACTCGAGTCGATAAGCTACCGGTCCAATGCGTTCAATAATCTTGAACGGGCCTACGTACCTTGGGTTCAGTTTACCCCTTTTGCCGAAATGTATTACACCTTTCCATGGTGACACTTTTAACATAACCATGTCACCGATCTGAAACTCTAATGGTTTCCTTCGAACATCGGCGTAGCTCTTTTGGCGATTACGGGCTGTTTTCAATCTCTCCTTGATTTGTACAATCTTCTCAGTCGTTTCGTGTATGATCTCGGGACCCGTTAATTGTCGATCTCCTACTTCATTCCAACAGATAGGAGATCTACACTTCCTTCCATACAATGCTTTGAATGGCGCAGCTCCAATGCTTGCATGATAACTATTATTATACGAGAATTCTGCTAACGGTAGATATTTATCCCATCCGTTTCCAAAATCGATCACACATGCCCTGAGCATGTCTTCAAGAGTCTGAATTGTTCTTTTACTCTGCCCGTCGGTTTGCGGATGATATGCGGTACTCATATCCAAACGAGTTCCTAATGCCTCCTGTAGTGATTGCTAGAACTTTGAGGTAAATCTACTATCACGATCAGATATAATGGAAATAGGTATTCCATGCCTTGAAACTATTTCCTTTATATATAATCGTAATAATTTCTCCATTCTATCCGTTTCCTTTATAGGCAAGAAATGTGCAGATTTGGTAAGACGATCAACAATTACCCAAATAGTGTCGTATCCCCAGGCAGTCTTTGGTAACTTCGTGATGAAATCCATGGTAATACCGTCCCATTTCCATTCTGGGATTTCAGGTTGTTGAAGTAATCCTGACGGCTTTTGGTGTTCTGCTTTGACTTTGGAACAAGTTAAACACTCCCCAACATATGTTGCAACGTCTGTCTTTAAATTAGGCCACCAATAATGCGTCTTAAGATCTTGATACATCTTTCCAACTCCAGGATGTATCGAGTATCTTGTCTTATGTGCCTCATTCAATATCAACTTCCTTAATCCACCCAACTTCGGTACCCAAATACGGTTTGCAAAATATCGAATTCCGTCTTCCCGTATAACGAGTTGCTTCTCATACTTCTTCATTATTTCATTTCTTATGTTTTCTTTAGTAAGTGCTTCTCGTTGAACTTCTTTGATTTGTGAGTTGAGATTCATGCGAATTTTTATGTTCATCGCTCGTACTCGAATTGGTTCTCGTTCCTTTCTGCTTAGAGCATCGGCCACCACGTTCGCCTTCCCGGGATGATAACGAATTTCACAATCATAGTCGTTTATCAGCTCGACCCACCTACGTTGCCTCATGTTCAGCTGTTTTTGATCGAAAATATGTTGAAGGCTTTTATGATCAGTAAACACAGTGCATTTAACCCCATACAAGTAGTGTCTCCATATCTTCAATGCAAACACGACTGCTCCCAGTTCTAGATCATGCGTCGTATAATTCCGCTCGTGAATCTTTAATTGTCGGGATGCGTATGCAATAACTTTCTTCCGTTGCATAAGAACGCAACCAAAACCTTGTCGCGAAGCGTCACAATATATTTCAAAATCATCGTTCCCTTCTGGTAACGATAAAATAGGCGCCGTAGTCAACTTCTTTTTCAGTAATTGAAATGCACTCTCCTGCTCAGAAGTCCATTCATATTTCTTCCCTTTTTGCGTTAACGCTGTCAACGGCTTAGCTATTCGGGAAAAATCTTGAATAAACCTTCTATAATAACCGGCTAAACCCAAAAATTGGCGTATCTGCATTGGTGTCTTAGGAGTCTCCCATTTTTCAATAGCTTCAATTTTTGCTGGATCAACCTGAATTCCTTTGCTACTAACAACGTGGCCAAGAAATTGCACTTCTTTCAACCAGAAAGCACATTTAGAAAATTTAGCATATAGCTGTTCTTTTCTCAACAACTCTAATATCAACCTTAAATGCTGCTCATGCTCTTGCTCACTCTTGGAATAGATAAGAATATCATCAATGAAAATGATAACAAACTTATCTAAATATGGACTACAAACTCGATTCATGAGGTCCATGAATACAGCTGGCGCATTCGTCAATCCAAACGGCATAACCAAAAATTCGTAATGACCGTAGCGTGTCCGAAAAGCAGTTTTCGGTATATCTTCTTCTTTGACACGTAATTGATGATAGCCCGATCTTAGGTCAATTTTCGAGTACACACATGATCCTTGGAGTTGATCAAATAAGTCGTCAATTCTCGGTAGTGGATACCGATTCTTGATAGTTAACTTATTTAATTCACGATAATCTATACACATTCGGAAAGATCCGTCTTTCTTCTTGACGAATAAAATTGGAGCTCCCCACGGTGAAGTACTTGGTCGTATGAATCCACGATCCAGTAATTCTTTTAACTGACTCTGAAGTTCTTTTAACTCGGACGGTGCAAGTCTATATGGAGCACGGGCAACCGGTGCAGCTCCTGGTATAAGATCTATTTGAAATTCTACAGATCTAAATGGAGGTACTCTCGGCAACTCTTCCGGAAATACTTCAGGAAAATCTCTTGCCACAGGCACGTCATTGATGCACTTCTCTTTTTCTTTCTTTTCGACTTTATTAACATGTGCTAAGATAGCATATCACCCTTTCTTCAAGCACTTTTGAGCTTTCAAATAACTAATGAGTTTTAGCTTTGATTTACCCTTCTCTCCATAAATCATTACTGGCGTTTTATCCTTACGAGGAATGCGAATTGCCTTCTTGGCGCACACAACTTCAGCTCCTATTTTGGACATCCAGTTCATGCCGATTATTACATCAAAACTTCCTAATTCTACGGGTATCAAATCAATCTTAAATGTTTCTCCGGCTAAATTTATTTTACAATCACGGCAAATTTTATCGGCTTTAATTAGTTTACCATTAGCTAACTCAATCATGTACTTAGCATCTAGAGGTAATGATGAACAATTCAATTTAGCGTGAAAGTCTCTACACACGTAACTTCTATCAGCACCAGTATCAAATATAATAGATGCGGATAAGTTATTAATGGTAAACGTACCCGTAACAAGCTCCGGGTCTTCACATTCCTCTCTAGCATTAATAACAAATGCTCTCCCACGTGCAGGTCCGATATTCTTCTCTGGATTCGGGCACTGGCTCTTATAGTGACCTTGTTTTCCACACCCAAAACAAGTAATGGTAGCCAAAGCAGTTCTATTTGCATTGGTGGCAGGAGTCTTGGTACCATTTGTATTTGTAACGAGAGCCCTACAATCTTCAGCAAGATGACCCTTTCGATTACATTTGTTGCATACCACATTACAGTAACCAGAGTGATGTTTGTGGCATCGGTTGCATAAAGGATTTTGTCCTTTATAACCAAAGCTTAAACCACTACCCGCACCTTGCGTGTTTTCTTGTTTCTTAAAAGATTGTTGTTGGTTACCTCGATCATAATTTCCATTCCACTTTCTTTTATTACCTGATACCTTCACATCAGTATTGGATACTTTCTTATCCATGATGACCTGATCCATTAGCTCGTTTGCCATGGTTATAGCTTCATGAATTGTCTTAGGTTTTGATGCTGTAACATTTGCCTTGACCTTTTTGGGCAAACCATCTTTGTACATTTCAATCTTCCGTTCTTCGGTTGGAACCAATTCAGGACATAGCAAAACTAATTCCATGAATCGCTGATTGTAGTTGGTGATTTCAGTACCAATAACCTTCAGACTTCGTAACTCATCTTCCAACTTCCTAACCTCGTTCCTTGGACAATATTCGTTGATTAACATTGTTTTGAATTCTTCCCACGGAGTATCATAAGCTACATCTCCTCCTACAGCCTTCACATAATTTTTCCACCACGTGAGTGCACTATCTTGTAAAGTGCACGATGCATACTTGGTCATGTCCTTTTCAACACAACCACTGATTTTAAACACAGTCTCCATCTTTTCTATCCACCGGGTTAAACCGATCGGTCCTTCTGTTCCACTAAATGATGAGGGCTTGCAAGCTTGAAAAGTTTTGTAAGTGCACCCCACACGAGGATTTGGGTTAACTGCAGCACCTCTTGCAGCCTCGACCCATAACATTCTGTCGTTCACTCGCTGATTGATGAGTTCCTGGATTTCTTGTTCCGTCATTCGGTTCAATCGCGCCATATTCTTCTATAAGAATGAAAAGAAAATAATTATTCACATGGAATATTATAGATGTAGTGTATATTTACAGTACATTATAGCTTATTAATAATATGAACCAGGTATTATTATAAAAGCCTTTTCTTCTTATTAGCGTTTTATAATTATATCTAGGGTAGTACCTACCCGTTAATGTCCATACTTAATAGCTTAATACAGAATCAATTACTACCATCTAAATAATACTTAACCATGGAAAATTATTGCATTTCACACTTCACTATTTTACATATGCTTATCTTACATCGAACATTAAACAAACCACACTAATAATATTATACAAAACATTATATGATCCCATGGTTTAATACGGCAGCGCATCGTTTGGTCTATTTTCTAGGACGTTTAGGTTCAAAGAATCGCTTAACGCTTATCCTGGCTGTCTGCCTATATTTTGGCTGTGGGACTAAAGAACTGGATGCCGGGATAGAACGAATAGGAATAGCGGGAATAGGGGTGGTAGTGTCTAGTGGAGTTGGTGCCACATCATCCTTACTAAACTCGGGATTTGAATTTTCTAATTCATTAGCCTTTCGTTTCTTTCCTAGTTCGAACTCGTCTTTTGTAATTTCCTTTATTTCTTCCTCGGGTTCACTTTCCTCCTCGGGTTCACTTTCCTCCTCGGGTTCACTTTCCGGGTTCTCTATAGTCGGTTCATCCGGAATTTGTGAGTCTTCCCCAAAGATATTATTTTCGTCATCGGATAGGTTAATGACTGGAACACCATCTGAAGATTCTGGTTCGGAGTCGCTGAACGTGATGATAAGTTTTGAGCCCGACATCTATCACACAACAACTAACCCATTAGTACTACATAATATTTACATATAAATTTTAACCAACAATGATAAGCAATGGTTTTTAAATCAAACCCGGTCAAAGTCCAGACTTACTAATGTATCCTAACGACTTATCAGTTAGACACACTAATGCAAACCTGGTTCGCTAAGACCACCGCTCTGATACCACATGTCATAACCCGTCCTTAACCATAAGAACGTGTTAGATAACGTATGATTTCATTGCGAGGTATTGACCTCTATATGCGACATTTTTTTAAAGAAAAACTGCATATATTATACATTACAAACCATGATCCTTATTTTTGATACAAGCTTTGGACAAAATAAAGATGATTATCGTTTAGCGATAATCTTCGACTTACAAACTTTACAAATGATAATAACAACTCGATTTCTAGCATATTTTACAACACAAGTTCTTGGATATACAGTCTTATTTTTGACACAAATATGCGTACGCAAGATCCTGCTTAGATTCAACATGATGCAGCGGAAGCTTCTAATTATCACCTGAGAATAGACATGTTTAAAACGTCAACATAAAGTTGGTGAGATATAGGTTTAATGCCGGCAGCGATATAAATATAGACCACAAGATTTCATATATAAACATTTTAATAAAAATATTCTAAGTGGTTGAGCACTTGGTAACCATACTTAACATTTAATCACGTCGCATATTCCCTTTATTATGAAATCTTACTACACCGTACCAAGTGTAGTCACGAAACGAAGTACTGTGCAACCGTTGAATACTGGTCGTCCAGTCCGGTTGGGGTTGTCAGGCCCGATAGATCTATCAACAGGATTCGCGTTTACAATACCGCTGTAAATAACAGTTACCAAGCTACAGGGAAGTATGCCAGTGGTACAACTCAACGTAGAATATATTTTTCAGTTACTTGTGTCCATATCGTAAAACATAAAATACATGTATTCTCATCCCGAAATATTTAGAGTTTAAAAGTGGGACTATATACTCACTGTTGTCTTGAAGATATATATAATTTGACTTGGTCTCCGGTTGATATCACGAACCTATCCATATATAATATATCAATACCTTTTCTTTTTAAACAAACGTCACATATATATACTTGTTATACTTTTAATACTTTGAATAATTCCTTAGTCCGTAGTTAGCAGTTCGTTGTTAGTAATTCAATTTTAATGGTTCATTTTTAGATGTTTAATATACCCGCAATGAAATAAATAAAACCCCCTAACGAAATAAATAAAACCCCATCGTATATGTATTGGTCGAGATTAATCTTGACCCACGGTACCGGTGTTGTCAAATGACGTGTTGCGTACATAAAGTACCTGTGTTGTCAAATGACGTGTTGCGTACAAACATGGGATCTTATGATTAATCTTCTCGTGTTGTTTGCGGGTGATCCTGAACCATATAAAATTGAATTATAAGTACATATATATAAAATATCATGTTATCTTAGAAATATGTGATTTTATTTAATTTTTCCCAATTAATCCCGAAGTTAAACAAGTCTTAGATATCCGATCTCGTTTTGGTCATAGTTTCTTCGTTACAACTCCGTTTTCGTTGATTCAACTTGTCACTTCCTTGGATCGAGTCCCTCTTTAAGACTATGAACTGTAAATACCTTAGTTTGTATTCGAAATCACAGGTCATAGGTCAAACTTTAGTGAAACTTATGAAGTTAATCATTTTCCATCATGTAAACAACCTTAAATGATTATTTTTCTAAAAATACTTATACTTTGAGTTAAATCATGAAATTTTTATGTGTTATCATATTCATAGTAAAAATCATTTTTCCAGAAAATAAACCTCCAATTCAAAGTTTAAGATGGTTTTTAATTATCCAACCCAAAACAGCCCCCGGTTGCACTCCGACGTCGTAAATTCAGTTTTTAAGGTGTTCTTTGAAAAACCAAGTTATACCTTGTTAAATTAGCATATATTTATGATATATTACAGGTCTTGAAGTATTTTAAAAGTTAAGTTAGAAGGATCTATTTAGTTTGCAAACAAGTTTGAAAACATTCAAACTATGTTCTTGTTGTTAAAATTTTATACCACAAAATAAGATAGCTATATATATATGAATCGAATAAGGTTATGAACATAGATTCTACCTCAAGTTCCTTGGACAAGGTTGCTGTAAAAGAGGAGTAAAAAGCTAGAACCAAAAGGGTGATGGAATTGGATGAAAGATTGGAAGTAAGTTTGTGTTCTTGGAAGGATTTCTTGAAGTGTTTTTGTATGGTTTTCTTATGGTGATTAAGTAAGGTTTTTGAAGCTAAATGATGGGGAAAATGCTTGGAGATGATCAAGTATGAAGTTAAGAGTATTTTGAGAGAGAAATGGAAGTGTAAGTATGAGAAAATGGGGTGAAGAAATGGTGTGCATGCATAAAAACGTTTTTAGGTTATAAAGGAAAAAAAAAGATACCTAACTTTGTTTTCTTGCTAAATAATTCATGCTACTTGACAAATGGTTGGTTCCACATGTTTCTTAATCATTTAAGGATGCTAAGGAGCAGATTTTTATTGGTATATACCAATAGTAAATACATCTAGAAGCTGCGTATGATACGGGTACATATACTCTAGGTATACGTATAGAAATCTTTGAGGAAACGGAACGAGGATTCAAATATAGCTATCTTTTGTAAATATACTTATATTGTTTTATGTATGTAAGCCCTTTAAAAGTGATAAAATACATATCTATACGATGCATGTATAAGTAATATAGGTTATAAGTATTTACGTCGAAAAACATTACGTATAGTTATCGTTTTGAAAACTTAAGTTAGTAGTTTTAAAATATACTTATAACTTATTGTTATTAATACAAAATGAGATATTAAAACATTCTTAGATCATGTTAAATATGTATATATACATATATATATACAAACGTATAATTATCATATGTTATATAGTTCGTGATATCATCGGTCAAACTAGACGGTCAAACGTTGTGTAAACTCTTTTCGGAAATATAAATCTCGACAATTTGGATTGCTTATCATGTTGGTAAGGTTTAATTTATGTAAATATTAATCTTATAAGTATAGAACGATCGAAAAAGTGCGGGTCGTTACAGATTTCGTTTCCATTTTTAGCTTTTTCTTCAGCTTTAATTACACAAAACTAGACTTAAGCCGACGACTTCAGGTGTAAGCAGGCGGATTTACTGCTATCTCTCGATATCTGGTATGTTCTGCAGAGTTCTGGAATTTTCTGGAATATTTTACCCAAGCCGGTGACTTCAGGTGCCAGGCCGGCGGCTTCATGTGATTTTTTGCAGTTTTTACCTGTTTTTGATTCTGTTTGATACATAACTTCAAAAAAATCTTTAGAATTAACTTTTTCCCCATTTTACCCATTTTAGTGTGTTTTGGGATAAAAATGACTTTAAAATACTAAGATAACTCGTTAAATGTTATCAAAATTCTGTATAATTTAGGAGTTATCAGCAAGTGCATATTGTGGTTTCGTCAGTTACTTTACCGAGATTATGGAATGCTGGCTTGTGAATAGTTAGTGACCTTGTATTCATTACACTAGTCCTAACGCCCCTGTCATAAGACATTTCACTGGGTAATGCGCTAGGCTTAAAGATTCTGAATAGACAGCAACGTCCCTTACCCCGGACACTCATGCAGTCTAACTACAGGCATACACATTCAAATGGCTCATCCAATTGAGCGACTCGGTTGGGTGGCGTATTAACATTCCACTAAGGTCTAAACTTATTTAAGCATAATTAAGTACAAAGTATGCCATATCCGAGAGACGTGATGTGTTTCGATGCTTTTGTTAATAATTGGGTTTAAAAAGATAGTTAGGACCTTAAAAGAGTTCAACCTTAAAGACACACCATGGCTAAGTCATTTTGACTTTCATGAACACGTTCGGTTATCCTAACGGTCCAATCCTTTATGTGTTTAAATAAACAGTTCATTAATTAACTAAGAATCCCTCAAGTGGGGTGCAATTCTTGAGACCGCGTTATGGTGAAGTGTACTAATCAGCACTGACCAGGTTCCATGGCCTTACTTAGCAGCGGTACAGCTTACAATAACAGTTGTGCTTCAGCATGCACGTAAGAAGTTTATATGCTTGGTGACTACACTAGCATGGTCTAGGACCGACAATGTACTATGGGCCTAATTAGATGTTTCACTAAGAAAGAGTCCTCAATCGGAATCCAAGGCTCGATGGACTTACTACAACAGGTGTGCCTCAGTCAAACTTACGTTGTATCTGATAGACTTCTGTTACCAAGGAGTGACACGGATAGTGTACTCTGAATCAGGGTTCGCGACTTCCCAATAACAGAGCCGATAACTACGTTCTATTAGTTGGAAAAGCGATTGAGTTTAAAGCATAATCGGAAAGCATCTTGGCAACATACACAAACTATAATATTATTTCGGCATTATAGCTGACTACATCATAGCATACACTAAAGATAACTACTCGCTAATCATGGTAACAATATCACAAATCATAATAATGAAAAAAAATTATATAAAGACAAAGGATAGAAGTACCAGTAGATTAAACGAGTTCTGAATACAAAAGTGACAACTTCAAACTCCATACCGCTTCTAATACAATCTTCGGCGTTCTTCTCCAGGTACTAGGTTTCCTACACTAAGTCGAAGACCTTGAAAGTATGACTAATATTATACAAAGAGAGAGGGAGAAGTGAATTGAAGTGTGTGTAAAAATGGATGACAAATGCCCGTTAAATAGAAGTGAATTTTACTGTCATACAGCTGGCAGGCCGTATGGCAAGCTGTATGGCATGGCAGCCCTTTGACTTGGGCGTATGCATGGCAGGCCATGACCATCTGGCAAGCCATATGGCAAGCCGGATGGCAGGCCGTATGGTTTGCCCTGGTTTACTGTTTTTGATGGATGGAAACTTGGTTTCTAGGGTCGTAACTTGTGTTTCACTATTTTCGCTCTAGAATCTTCGTTTTAGCTCCGATTCTCTTGATTCTTTTTACACCGGCTTCGTAATCACTTGATCTTCACTTTTAACTGACAAAATGAGTATTTTGGCGATAAAGCTCGAAACTTTATTGTTTTTGGGCCTCAATACCGGGGTGAAAATATTTTTTTAGCCGATATTAGACTTCCAAAACTTTGGATAACACATAGAAACTATCAATCTGACTTCTGATATGTCGTTTTTAGTTAAGTGGTCTATATATTCGCGATGATGGGAAATGGAATATCCACTTACCCAAGAGCACCTTCAAGCTAATCCCGAGCTATAGCATACTCCACTAGTATATCCGCTAATCTTCAAACCTATCAAAAAGTCAATACTACAACGAGTAAGAATTAAGCTTAGTGAGTACATAAATACATAAACTGATAAATCTACCACATATATATATATATATATATATATATATATATATATATATATATATACATACATATACATATACATATATATATATATATGTATGTATATATATATATGTATATATATATGTATATATATACATGTATATATATATATATGTATATATATATGTGTATATATATGTATATATATATATACACATATATATATATATATATATATATATATATATATATATATATATATATATATATATATATATATATATATATATATATATATATATATATATATATATATATATATATATATATAAGATCACTTAATACCGCATAACATACAGATGTCGTAGCCTATTCTCTAATTATAGCACCTGTACGAGACTAAATAACCACTTGATCAGTACTAACTTTAGCTAGTCAACTAATACACTATAAATGTGGTAACTGTACATGGATGATTAACCACCTGATCTATCGCTAGCTTTGGCTAGCACTACTAACACATTGGGGATTCATCCCCAAAATCATAAGCCCTTACTTGCACGTATGCAACTAATGTCATATGATCCCATTTACCAACGTATGTACTCACCTGTCATAGAGCTTCGAAGAAAGACACACAAGAAATAAGCATCCCTTCTAGAAACCTACAAACATAAACATACATATGTAACCACATTACTAATTAAACTTTTATTCAACTAACATTTCTTCACTACATGGAACGACTCAAAACTGTTTAACTAAAACCGGCAAAGTTTTTTTTTAAGTACAGGAGCGGCTTATCAAAACCAGGTGCAGCACTTTTGAAGACCCAGAAACGGTGCTTTTGACTCCAGAAGCGGCGCTTCTACTGCCTGTTGAAAAACTCCACCAAAGACTGACCAGGAGCGGCGCTTTTACTACAAGAACGGCGCTGCTGTGCCTAGGAAGGGTTGTTTCGTTTTTTAATAAGTATCCCAATCCAAACACCTAACCACAAGTGCAAATGCCACCAAAGTACATTCGATTTATATAATATAAAAGTGTTTATACCACAAAATGGACACCACGACCCTTGGGACTCCAACGACCTGTTAAATACATCAATGTAGCAATTTTGACCCAAATAGTTTAATTTCCAAACATTTAACGAGTATGGTGTTTGGGACTAAACTACCCCACACCTAGGACAAAATCCAAAAGCGTCCACTATCATAAAAAAAAGCGGGAGATATCTAATCCAAACGAATACCCTTGCCTTTATCCACGCCAGAGCCTAAAAAGGTAAACAACGAGAGCGTAAGCAAAATGCTTAGTGAATGTAATAATTATACACATACATATATAATATACCCACTTGCAAACACTTACTTACATACCGCATAAATGCTAGCAATATAATTAGCATACCATCTCAAGTACGAAGCTAATAACCTCCAATACCACAACTAGCATAACCTATAGCATATAATCGAAACAATATAATATGCTACACTACAACACGTACACGAATCATATGGTTAACCATACTCGCATCATGGTGCTACCTACTCTTTAGTTCACACCATATGCACTTATCATGATGCTACCGGCTCTTTGGTTCATATCATGTCTTGAGTAATACTCATGTTAAGGGGCTACCGGCTCTTTGGTTCACACCTCAACAACTCGTGTTATAGTGCTACCAGCTCTTTAGTTCACACTACAACACCCGTACTACGATGTTACCGGCTCTTTGGTTCACATCGTGGCACACTCGCACATGCTATGGCACTACCAGATCTTTGGTTCATGCCATAGCATACAAATAAATACACTATATACATACATGCATAATTATTCCACTCACCTTAACGCCTTCGGTGAATGATAAACCAAGCTCGCAACCTTCAATGTAACATACCTATTGCATTATGCACATAATCAAACATACAATAAAGTTGGTCAACCAACTCACCCACCATCCTAGTGTCATTTTGACCCATAGTGCAAATGTGACCTATTTGCAACTTTAGCCCTCACACTATGTCAAGATTACACCAAATCGCTAACATCAATCGATTAAGGTCTTAATACACTTATTAACACAAGGTTAGCGCATTTTCATACTCACTAGGAAACTTAGGTCACCCAAGACTCATTTGACCCATTCCAAGATCAACACACCCATTTGGGTCATCCACCACCCATATAACACCCATTCACTTAACACAAAGTGTGCTAGTGATTGACTAACCCTTTAAGACCCATAAACATAAATCATTACCTCAAAACCCTAGGTTAGTCATTATTGGGTTCTCATGACCCAGTCTTACCTAAAAAACCCCAATTCACCAACAAATGGGTTTTATGTTCCCCACTAACCCAAACCCTAACCCTCAAACAAATCAAAATATAGGAAATCAAGATTAGGACATACCACCGCAATTAAAACGTAGCTAGTGACTAGATGAACAACTTTAACACTCGCACTTTGACCCGAATCAAGCTTCTTCCTCTTTGATTTGAGTTTTCTCTCTCTCAAATGGGTTTCGCTCTCTATGGGTGGATGAGAGTGTTTGTGTAGGTGAAAAATGAGGTGAAAAGTGAGATCTAGATCTGATCACAATGCTTATGTACAATCATATGTGAAAAGACCAAAGTGCCCTCCATATTATTACAATTTAATGAAAAGACCCATTCATTTCCCCGTCTAGGAGCGGCGCTCCTGAACCTTGGAGTGGCGCTCCTAATGCCTTTTCTTGATATTTTTGGGTCGTTACACTACAATTAGGAAGTGTGACTTAACACACTTCCTTCCTAAAAATCCTTCACATTAAACCATTTCTTGACCCAACCAGATCCAAGATTTTGAAAGGTGCAATAAACCGAGGAGCTAACTTTCCCCGTTTTCGAAACCGAATAATACCCTTCCATGGAAAAACCTTAAGCATCACCATGTCACCTTCTTGGAACTCAGTCGGTCGCCTACATTTATCGGCATAAGATTTTTGTCTATCTTGCGCCGCCTTTAATCGAGCCCGAATCATCTCAATTTAACTATTCGTCTCTAACACCAAATCGGTACTCTCAATTTCCTTTTGTCCTACTTCACCCCAATAAACCGGAGTTCAACACCTTTGCGCATAAAGCATCTCGTAAGGTAGCATCCCGATACTAGTATGATAACTATTGTTATATGAGAATTCCACCAAAGGTAAATGCTCATCCCAACTACCACCGAAATCACTAACACACGCCCGTAACATATCCTCCAACGTTTGATACGTACGTTCAGTTTGTTCATCCGTTTTAGGATGCTATGCCGTGCTCATTTTCAATTGTGTACCCATATCTTCTTGAAACTTATTAAAAAATCGAGATGTGAAACGAGTATCCCGATCTGAAATAATAGATATAGAAACCCCATGTCTCGATATCACTTCCTTGATAAACAACTTAGACAAAGTATCTGACAATATCGTCTCTTGAATGGGAAGAAAAAATGAACTTTTGGTCAACCGATGAACTATCACCCAAATTGTATCAAATTGGGTCCTTGCCGTCTGTAACGACCCTACTTTTTCCGTCATCTTTTACCGTTAACTATTTAACTACCGTTAACTGTTATTCGTGCCACGTCATTTATATGAACTATATTATTATTTTAGCAATAATATACTAATTATTATGTGTTATGTGAATATTTGTATTCATATTTTTAAGTTATACGTTTCTACGTGTCGCGGAATTTTATCCGGCGAATCTTTTCGATTTTCAAACCAACGATCGAGCTTTTGGGATTTTTAAGTCCTAATTATTTTAAATATGATATTTTTATGTCATATGATTATATATAGTGTTTATATATTTTATTCGTCGCGTATTTGTTATCTCTCCGAAAAATCAATCGCGTAGTAGCGTTTACGCGTTTCGGGCTTCGATCGGGCGTTCGGGCCACATGCTAATGGAATTTTTTACATTTTGGAATAGTGGGGCCCACCCCTTGCTGATTTTGGCCGGACTCCCCTTAAAGGGGGTGGGGGAGTTTGAATTTTTTTTTATTTTGCTTCTCATTTAAGCCTTATTGTTATTTCCCATTTTATTTACTACTTCATATTTTCTTAACCTAAATTTCCTCTCATCCTCCTCTTTCTCTCTTCTTATTTGACACCACCACCACCATAAACATCATCATCATCTTCCATTAAAATCAAGCTTGGAATTTAGGGCTTTTCACATCAACGGATTCCTCTCGTTCTCCTCTACGCGTTCATACCATTTGATTCTCGAGTAGGGTATAAACCCTAACCCTAGCTTTTTGATTTTTACATAATTTTTCTGTTTTTGATGTTTAATATGATAGTATAGTGCTTGTATGTTGTTGGATTATTGATTGTATGCGTAAAATCACTCGTTAATTCATGTTTTCTGTTTAATTGATTTGGGATAGCAGTTTGTTTGATCATTTATGTAAACTAAGCTGTTATAAAAGTGAAATTAAAGTGTCTATATGAGTTCCTCTCATCAAGACATTAATTTTAGACTCCGGATTCATGTCATTTCGATTCCCGGAGCTCTAGTTATGATTAAATTGGTGTTTTGTTTGAATTAAATTGTGAAAATGAATTGTTCCAGGTTTGGTCCTACTTTGTGACTACTTTTGGAGTCTTTAGGGTGTACTAGTATGTTAGGATTGATGATGGGATGAACTTTCATGTTCGGGTCATCTAAATCCGAGCCACAGATCACCCGTTATGACTAAAACATATTTTTGAACGGATTAAAGTTCCAAGTTGTTTAATGGCAGATCATCACTACTTGGTTAATTTTCTTAGGGTGTTCTTGAGTGCACCAATGTGTCGGGTGGTTTGATTAGGCGGAGATATATATAAGGCTCGCCAAAAACCGACACTTGGGGCTCAAGTTATGACCCGATGAACTTTTAATTAAAACTTATGATTAATTATTAAAACTTATGATATAAATAATGATTTCCATTATTATTAAATTACTTATGATATAAAAAGTAATTATTATAATTTAAGACTTATGATATATATTTATTATATCATTATTTAACTACTTATGATTTAATTAAACTTTTAATTAAACTTATGATTAATAATACTTTTATTATTAATGGAAAATACTTATGATAAGTATTAAACTTATGTTATAAGATTATTATTATAAGACTTATAATAAGGATTAATTAATTATTTAATTATTATAAGGCTTAATTATTATTTAATTATAATTTGATTATTAAATACTCATGATTTAATAATTAAAATTAAAAACTTATAATATGATTAATAATTCATTATTAATTAATAATACTTATGATATTAATAAAATATATTATTAATTAATAATACTTATATTATGACTAATATTTAATAAATTAATTAAATACTTATATTATTTTAATTATATCATTTAAACTTATGTTAACTTTAATAATTCATTTTAATTTAATTAAACTTAGGTTATGACATAATTATACACATTTAACTTTAATTAACATTATAACTTATATTATTATTACAACTTACACTTTTAAAATATATGTTGACTTTGTTTGACCAAGGTTGACTTTTGAGTTGACTTTCAGTTGACTTTGACTTTCAGTTGACTTTTGTTACTTTCTAGTTAAGGAAACTCTCCTAACTTAAAAACTTTCTAAAAATAGAAAGTTTCTAAATATGAAAACTTTCTAAATTTAGAAACTTTCCAAAAATAGAAACTTTCCTAAAATAGAAACTTTCCTAAAATAGAAACTTTCCTAGAATAGAAACTTTCCTAAAATGGAAACCTGCTAAAAATAGAAACTTTCTAACAATAGAAAGTGTGTGTCCGTACGCTGTTCCTATCAAACCGATGGATACTGAGTGTTGTTCTATGTTTACTTGCGACAAGTACTATAGCTATCATACTAAGACTTGACCTAAGTTAGTTATTTATATCGACCTGCTTTATTTATAGGTCGGCGTTGTGATCATTCCTGATTACTTTACTTTGTTTGCTGTTCGCTTTTGTGTGGTTACTACATTTGCTTTAAGGTGAGTTATAGTCCCATTTTTCTATTTTAAATCTTTTGGGATGAGAATACATGCAATTTATTATATATTTTGGACATAAGTAGAAGTTGGTTTAAATTATTCATTGTGAGTTGAACAAAAATATTCCCTAGTCTGGTAACTGTAATCACTGGTTTCTACTGGTGAACGCGAATCCTACGGATAGATCTATCGGGTTTGACAACCCCATTTCGAGCTAGTCGCGCTAGCAATTTATAATCAGAATGTTTAGTACTTCGTATTTAGTTGAAAATACACTTGTTCGGTGTATATTATTTATTGTGTTTGGCAAGGGTAAATAAATGGTTAAGTGGTTACCAGGTGGCTCATGGAAAATGGAATAATGTTTTTATATGTTTTCTAGCATATAATTTTTGTGGTCCAAAAAGGAGTTTTTATGTTTTCAAACATAAATTTTTATGGTTTAAATTTAAATATTGTTTGCAATATTAAACCTATAATTCACTCAACATTTTTGTTGACAGTTACTCGTATGTTTTATTCTCAGGTTCATGATTGATTGCTTCCGATGTGCTTAGAGAGTCTGCATATTTATGATGGCAGCTTTTGTTAAACATTAACTTGCATTCTATTTTGATACATTTAATAGTGGATGTTGTTGACTTGTTTGGTTAACTTTTGGTTAAGTAATAATGTATGGTTTTTCTAAACTTACACATTTTGGTAGGTTTCCTTTATAGAAAATCATTTTTAAATAAGGAATGCAAGGTTATTTATCAAATTCATATAGAGTTATGATCAAGCTGTGGGACCAAGATAACGATGGTCGTCAAGTGTACTTTGATGGGTCATTATAGTTGGTATCAGAGCGTTGGTTGTAGGGAATTCGGCTACATTGATGTCCTTACCCGAGTCAATAGGGTGCATTAGTGAGTCTATTCTACAGCCGGCCTATTATATATTATTATATGTGATTATTTGTATTGTATTGGTATGTATATTGTTATCATACATACATCTCTATTCTGTTCTGAATTCGTGAGGAATTCCCATTCCGATTTAAACGTATTCTCCGACTCATGTGAACTTATCCATATAAGAACACCTCGGGTAGTGAAACCGAGGGATGCCTTTCTTGACTTCTGAAATTCTCGACATTTCTATGTCATCTGTTATGGTTATGTATATAACGTTTGAGTTATATTACGCGAGGTGTCATTCTTGACTTCTAAATGCTCGGCATTTCAATGTCAGCTATTATGTTTAGGTATATAACAATCTTGTTATTACGTGCCTTTGTGCCGTTATGCCTTTGTGCTTTGGGTTACGACCCAGAAACGTCATTCGTGACATTTAAAGATTCTTGGTACTTCGAAGACATTTTTATGTCATCGTTACTCTTATTCATTACTTTTGATGTGTTTGTCTCTTGTGCTATCCTTAGCACATTGTTTAAGAAATCATTTTAGAGAAATTGTGTGGAAATTCGAGGGTGATCGCGTGTCCTGACCTCATGTAGTGCTATTGGAATGGAACTATGAATTAGTGAAATATAATGGCGTCAGGCCAACGTGATTATATTACGTTAAGTCATAAAGAAGTCCCAATATTGTGACATGAGGAATAGAAAGCAAGTCAAAGAAAATTTTTACACTGCTCATTCAGAAATTCCGATGTATTACATGGGTAGGGAAAATATTCATTATCTTATTTGTTGATATACGAGAAGCTCATTTTAACCAGATTATCTATCTCATGCTCTATCCTTCATAACTCGCTTGTTAGCAACAGCTTCGCTCGGGAACAATTTTGGCCCAAGGACTTATGTCCTGATAATAATCAAAACAACATTTAACTCATTTGTTTTCATGACCTTGTAACATTTGTTGGTCAAATGTCGCACGACGATTCAAGTCCTTTACCCGATCTCCCACGATCTTACTTCAACTTGTAACCTCTGAAATACAGATACTCTCTTTATCATCGGGAGTTTTACACATTTGTTTATTTGGGCGGTTCTCATGAGATTTATGGGCGAATAGAAGTAATGAAATATTTTGTCATGTATACAATTTATAAAGTCATATATGTACGTATGGATTCAAATGAATAAATTTACCCCTACCTATTTTGGTTAGTATATACTAAATCATACCTTCAAAATTATTTTAAAACCACTCATTTATTGAGCTGTTTGACTAAGTCAAATTGTTTTATATAAAATAGTACACGTTGTATATACTTCTAAATTTCTTAAGAACTTTATTCCGTTTATGTTGTCACATCAAACGTTTAAAGTTTTTTTTTTTTCAAAATTCCTTTGATTGATTTTATCAAATTTTTGCATTACTCTACAGAGTGTTTGGATCACAGTTCCTCTCATCCTCCGTTTAAGGATGAAACTTATCATTAAGTTTAATAGAAACCCTTACACCACTTTGGATACCGGTTTTATAAAATTTGTTGGAAAGTCTTTGCGCTCATAAAATTTTTCCCTCTTATGGTTAGACATGGCCGAAATGCGGACCGATAAATCAATTTTCTGGGGTACACTCGGTGGTCACCCTATTGTAGAAAAGGCGCTAGGTGGGTTTGTACTCCAACTATGGTTTTAGTGGGTATCATGGATGTATATTACACGAGACCATTTGAGGAGTTTCTACTCTGAATATTCGATGTCAACCGCAACACCCTCGTAAACATCAATCCTAGGATTCAATATTTGAGGTACACAAAATTATTTTTGGAGTTTCATCTCACCTGGAGTTGACCATTCTTTATAACCCATGATTCGCGTTCTTTTCATCCGCACATAAATTTAAGAATATAGATGAATCCTAGATTTCCTCGCTCATTGTACAAGGAAGTTCACTCTCGTTGAAGTATCAGACCTTTCGTACGTCTTCCTTTCAGAAATATAATGAAAATTTACTTTGAAGTCCATGATCCTCGTTATCTCCTTTGAAAGAATTGCCTTAAATATCTATGCCACCGATGTGACTACTCCATATATTACTTCCTTCAATATTGCAACTTTATTTCATTCGTCCCAGTTCGCCCACTTGGGGAGCTCATGTTTTGTTTGTTAAGAAGAAAGATGGTTCGTTCCGATTATGTATTGATTATCGCGAGTTAAACAAGCTTACTATTAAGAATCGTTACCCTCTTTCGAGAATTAATGATCTGTTCGATCAGCTTCAAGGTTCGTTCATTTATCCTAAGATTGATCTCCATTCTGGTTATCACCAACTGCGGGCTAAAGAAACTGATATTCCGAAAACCGCTTTCTGTACCCGTTATGGTCACTGCGAATTTCATTTTTATGCCATCCGGATTGACTAATGCTCCTACTGTGTTCATGGACCTCATGAACCGTGTGTGTAGCCCATATCTGGATAAATTCGTTATCGTTTTCATCGATGATATCCTTATCTATTCCAAGAAGTGATCAAGAGAACGAAGATAAGTTCTTGATTTTTTAAGAAAAGAAGAGCTGTATGCTGAATTTTTCTAAATGTGCGTTCTGGTTGAAAGAAGTTCAATTCCTTGGGCACGTTGTTAGTAAACAGGGAATTCAAGTTGATCATGCTAAGATTGAGGCAATTGGGAAGTGGGAAATTTCCGAAAACTCCTACTCAGATTCGTCATTTCCTAGGTTTGGCAGGATATTATAGAAGGTTCATTCAAGATTTTTCACGAGTAGCGAAACCTCTGACTGCTTTAACGCATAAGGGGAAGAAGTACGAGTGGAAGAGTGAACAAGAGTCTGCTTTCCAAATTCTGAAGAAGAAGTTAACTTCTGCACCGATATTATCACTACCTGAGGGTAATGATGATTTTGTTATCTATTGTGATGCATCGCGCCAGTGCTTTGGTTGCGTTTTGATTCAACGAAAGAAAGTCATCGCTTACACATCACGCCAGTTAAAGATCCATGAACAGAATTATACAACTCATGATTTAGAGTTGGGAGCTGTTGTGTTTGCGGTTAAGATTTAGAGACATTATTTATACGGGGTCAAATGTACAGTGTACACTGATCACAAGAGTTTTCAACATATTCTAGATCAAAAACAGTTAAATATTAAGTAGCGATGACGGGTTGAGATGTTGAATGATTATGATTGTGAACTTTTATATCATTCGGGAAGGCCAATGTTGTGGCTGATGCTTTGAGTCGCAAAGAAAGGGCTGAACCTCGCAGGTTTAGGGCCTTGAATATGACAATTCGAACAAACTTCGCAAGGCAGATTCTTGCAGCCTCAACAAGAAGCCTTGCATGAGGAGAATTTCGTAAAAGGGAAGGTCAGAGGCTTGAGTAAACAGTTAGAGGTACGAATCAATAGTACTCGATACTTTGCAGGACGTCTTTGGGTTCCGTAGTTTGGTGATCTGCGACAACTTGTTTTAGATGAGGCTCATAAGTCTAGGTACTCTATTCATCCTGGTTCAGGAAGGATGTATCATGATCTTAAGGAGCTATATTGGTGGCCTAATTTGAAGGCTGATGTGGCTATGTATGTGGCTAAGTGTTTGACCTGTGCTAAGGTCAAAGTTGAACATCAGAAACCGTCCGGACTTCTGGTGCAACCTGAAATTCCCGAGTGGAAGTGGGAAGGTGTTACGATGGACTTCATTACTAAGTTACCAAGAGTTGTGGGTAGTTACGATACCATTTGGGTGATTGTAGATCGACTCACAAAGTCAGCTCACTTTTGCCGATTAAAGAAATGGATTCGATGGAAAAACTTACTCGTTTGTATTTTAAGGAGATTGTTTCGAGACACGGAGTTCCTGTATCTACTATCTCGGACCGAGACAGTCGATTCACATCGAGGTTTTGGCAGTCCTTACAAGAAGCTTTGGGAACTAAATTAGATATGAGCACCGCTTATCATCCACAAACGGATGGTCAGAGTGAAAGGACCATTCAAACATTAGAAGACATGTTGGGAGCATGCCTTATCGATTTTGGTAATGGTTGGGATAGGTACTTACCGATGGCTGAATTTTCTTTTAACAACAGTTATCACGCAAGTATTAAAGTCGCACCGTTTGAAGCTCTGTATGGTAGAAAGGGTAGGTCTCCTATACGTTGGAATGAGGTTGGGGATGCTCAACTCACAGGCCTAGAGATTTTTCATGAGACTACCGAGAAGATCATATAGATCAGAGAAAGGTTAAGAACCGCCAGGAGTCGGCAAAAGAGTTATGCCGATGTTAGAAGAAAAGATTTAGAATTTCAAGTTAGTGATCTTGTCATGTTGAAGGTATCACTCTAGAAGGGTGTGGTACGACTTGGTAAGAGAGGAAAGTTGAATCCTCGACTTATTGGACCGTTTGAGATTATCGAAAGATTTGGACCCGTGGATTATCGTTTGAAATTGCCACAAGAGCTTAACGCTTTTCATAACGTTTTCATATATCAAATTATAAGAAGTGTTGGCCGAGGCCGATGAAACCATTCTTCTTGATGAACTTCATGTTGATAAACAACTCCATTTTTATTGAGAAACCTGTCGAGATTGTGGATCGAGAGGTTAAGACACTCAGGGAAAGTAAGATTTCTATCGTTCGAGTTAGATGGAACGCTAGATGCGGACCCGAGTTCACTTGGGACCGTGAAGGTCAGATGAAGCAAAAGTACCCACATTTATTCCCAGATGCTGAGTCAACCCCTGCAGCTGCTTAAATTTCGGGACGAAATTTGAGTAACGGGAAGGTACTGTAACGACCCTACTTTTTCCGTCATCTTTTACCGTTAACTATTTAACGACTGTTAACTGTTATTCGTGCCACGTCATTTTTATGACCTATATTATTATTTTAGTAATAATATACTAATTATTATGTGTTATGTGAATAGTTGTATTCATATTTTTAAGTTATACGTTTCTACGTGTCTCGGATTTCTATCCGACGAATCTTTTCGGTTTTCAAACCAACGGTCGAGTTTTGAGATTTTTAAGTCCTAATTATTTTAAATATGATATTTTTATGTCATATGATTATATATAGTGTTGATATATTTTATTCGTCGCGTATTTGTTATCTCTCCGAAAAATCAATCACGTAGTAGCGTTTTCACGTTTCGGGCTTCGATCGGGCGTTCGGGCCACATGCTAATTGACTTTTTAACATTTTGGAATAGTGGGGCCCACCCCCTTGCTGATTTTTGCAGGACTCCCCTTAAGGGGGGGGGGGGGGGGAGTTTGAATTTTTTTTTTTATTTTGCTTCTCATCTAAGCCTTATTTTTATTTCCCATTTTATTTACCACTTCATATTTTCTTAACCTAAATTTCCTCTCATCCTCCTCTTTCTCTCTTCTTAGTTGACACCACCACCACCATAAACATCATCATCATCTTCCATTAAAATCAAGCTTGGAATTTAGGGCTTTTCACATCAACGGATTCCTCTCGTTCTCCTCTACGCGTTCATACCATTTGATTCTCGAGTAGGGTATAAACCCTAACCCTAGCTTTTTGATTTTTACATAATTTTTCTGTTTTTGATGTTTAATATGATAGTATAGTGCTTGTATGTTGTTGGATTATTGATTGTATGCATAGAATCACTCGTTAATTCATGTTTTCGGTTTGATTGATTTGGGACAGCAGCTTGTTTAATCATTTCTGTAAACTCAACTGTTATAAAAGTGAAATTAAAGTGTCTAGATGAGTTCCTCTCATCAAGACATTAATTTTAGACTCCGGATTCATGTCATTTCGATTCTCGGAGCTCTAGTTATGATTAAATTGGTGTTGTGTTTGAATTAAATTGTGAAAACGAACTGTTCCAGGTTTGGTCCAACTTTGTGACCACTTTTGGAGTCTTTAGGATTTACTAGTGTGTTAGGATTGATGATGGGATGAACTTTCATGTTCGGGTCATCTAAATCTGAGCCACGGATCACCTTTTATGACTAAAACATGTTTTTGAACGGATTAAAGTTCCAAGTTGTTTAATAGCTGATCATAATGACTTGGTTACTGTTCTGAGGGTGTTCTTGAGTGCACCAATGTATCGGGTGATTTGATTACGCGTAGATATATATAAGGCTCGCCGAAAACCGACACTTGGGGCTCAAGTTATGACCCGATGAACTTTTAATTAAAACTTATGGTTAATTATTAAAACTTATTATATAAATAATGATTTCCATTATTATTAAATTACTTATGATATAAAAAGTAATTATTATAATTTAAGACTTATGATATATATTTATTATATCATTATTTAACTACTTAAGATTTAATTAAACTTTTAATTAAACTTATGATTAATAATATTTTTATTATTAATGAAAAATACTTATGATAAGTATTAAACTTATTTTATAAGATTATTATTATAAGACTTATAATAAGGATTAATTAATTATTTAATTATTATAAGGCTTAATTATTATTTAATTATAATTTGATTATTAAATACTTATGATTTAATAATTAAAATTAGAAACTTATGATATGATTAATAATTCATTATTAATTAATAATACTTATGATATGATTAAAATTTATTATTAATTAATAATACTTATATTATGACTAATATTTAATAAATTAATTAAATACTTATGTTATATTAATTATATCATTTAAACTTATGTTAACTTTAATAATTCATTTAAATTTAATTAAACTTAGGTTATGACATAATTATACACATTTGACTTTAATTAACATTATAACTTATATTATTATTACAACTTACACTTTTAAAATTTATATTGACTATGTTTGACTAAGGTTGACTTTTGAGTTGACTTTCGGTTGACTTTGACTTTCATTTGACTTTTGTTGACTTTCTAATTAAGGAAACTTTCCTAACTTAAAAACTTTCTAAAAATAGAAACTTTATAATTATGGAAACTTTCTAAATTTGGAAACTTTCCAAAAATAGAAACATTCCTAAAATAGAAACTTTCCTAAAATAGAAACTTTCCTAATATGGAAACCTGCTAAAAATAGAAACTTTCTAATAATAGAAAGTGTGTGTCGGTACGCTGTTCCGATCAAACCGATGCATACTGAGTGTTGTTCTATGTTTACTTGCGACAAGTACTATAGCTATCATACTAAGACTTGACCTAAGTTAGTTACTTATATCGACCTGATTTATTTATAGGTCGGCGTTGTGATCATTCCTGATTACTTTACTTTGTTTGCTGTTCGCTTTTGTGTGGTTACTACATTTGCTTTAAGGTGAGTTATAGTCCCATTTTTCTATTTTAAATCTTTTGGGATGAGAATACATGCAATTTATTTTATATTTTGGACACAAGTGGAAGTTGGTTTAAATTATTCATTGTGATTTGAACAAAAATATTCCCTAGTCTGGTAACTGTAATCACTGGTTTCTACTGGTGAACGCGAATCCTACGGATAGATCTATCGGGTTTGACAACCCCATTTCGAGCTAGTCGCGCTAGCAATTTATAATCAGAATGTTTAGTACTTCGTATTTAGTTGAAGATACACTTGTTCGATGTATATTATTTATTGTATTTGGCAAGGGTAAATAAATGGTTAAGTGGTTACCAGGTGGCTCACGGAAAATGGAATAATGTTTTTATATGTTTTCTAGCATATAATTTTTGTGGTCCAAAAAAGAGTTTTTATGTTTTCAAACATAAATTTTTATGGTTTAAATTTAAACATTGTTTGCAATATTAAACCTATAATTCACTCAACATTTTTGTTGACAGTTACTCGCATGTTTTATTCTCAGGTTCATGATTGATTGCTTCCGCTGTGCTTAGAGAGTCTGCATATTTATGATGGCAGCTTTTGTTAAACATTAACTTGCATTCTATTTTGATACATTTAATAGTGGATGTTGTTGACTTGTTTGGTCAACTTTTGGTTAAGTAATAATGTATGGTTTTTCTAAACTTACACATTTTGGTAGGTTTCCTTTATAGGAAATCATTTTTAAATAAGAAATGCAAGGTTATTTATCAAATTCATATAGAGTTATGATCAAGCTGTGGGACCAAGATAACGATGGTCGTCAAGTGTACTTTGACGGGTCGTTATACCGTCTTTGGTAGCTTTGTTATGAAATCCATGGTGATGTGCTCCCATTTCAATTTCGGGATTTCTAACAGTTATAACATACCATACGGATTTTGGTGTTTGGCCTTAACTTGCAAACACGTAACGCATTGTTCAACATATTTAACCACGTCACGTTTCATTCTGGGCCACCAGTATTCTTTCTTCAAATCAAGGTACATCTTTTCGCACCCGGATTAATGGAATACTTTGACTTATGTGCTTCATCAAGTAGCACTTGCCGGTAATCGTCCATCGTAGGCACCCATACTCGTCCTTGAAAGGACAACAAACCATGCGAGCCTAAGGTAAAAGACTCTGTTTGCTCCATGATTCATTCTTCATGCTTGTTGTTGACAAAAGCTTCAATTTGAATCTCGCTAAGCTTTACAAGAAAATCGTTAGTAATGGTCATGCGTAACGATTCCACTTGTATTGCCGGATGTTGACTCTTTCGACTCAACGCATCTGCAACCACATTCGCCTTGCCCGGATGGTAGAGTATCTCACAATCATAATCTTTTACTAAATCAATCCAACAACGTTGACGATTGTTCAAATCTCATTGGTCAAAGAGATGTTTCAAACTCTTGTGATCCGAATAAATCGTACGCTTAACACTATACAAGTAGTGGCGCCAAATCTTCAACGGGTGAACCACCGCTGCCAACTCAAGGTCATGAGTTGAATAGCTCTTTTTGTTTTCCTTTAATTGTCTAGAGGCATAAGCGATGACTTTACCCCGTTGCATTAGGACACACCCGAGCCCATTGAATGAGGCATCACAATAAACCGTCATATCTTCTACACCTTCTGGTAACACCAAAACTGGAGCTTGACACAATTTCTCTTTCAACAATTGAAAAGCAATTTATTGCTCGTTCTCCCAATTGAATCTCTAGTTCTTCCTCGTCAACTTTGTCAATGGAGTGGCGATCTTAGAAAAGTCTTGGATAAACCGACGATAATAACTGGCCAATTCGAGAAAACTTCGAATCTTCGTAGGTGTAGCCGGTTGTCCCTATCCCTTCACCGCCTCTATCTTTCCCGGATCTACTTGAATACATTCCTTGTTCACAATATGGCCAAGGAATTTCACTTCCCTTAACCAAAATTCACACTTGGAGAATTTAGCATACAACTTCTCCTTCCGCAACGTCTTCAATACTTCACGCAAATGATGTTCATGTTCCTTCATACTCTTAGAATAGACAAGTATGTCATCAATGAACACAATTACCGACTTGTCCAACATAGGTTGACACACTCGGTTCATAAGATCCCTGAATGCCTCCGGTGCATTCATAAGACCGAAAGGCATAACTACAATTTCAAAATGTCTGTAACGAGTTCGAAAAGCCGTTTTCTCAATATCTTCCTCACGGACCCGCATTTGATGATAACCGGACCGTAAGTCAATTTTAGAAAAGTAAATCACGCCTTGGAGTTGTTCAAAGAAATCACCAATCCGAGGCAATGGATAACGATTCTTGATCGTCACTTTGTTCAACTCCCAATAATCGATACACATCCGCATAATACCATCTTTCTTCTTTACAAACAAAATCGGAGCACCCCTTGGCGAAGCTCTCGGTCGGATAAAATCCTTCTCAAGCAACTCTTGGGTTTGATTCAACAACTCTTGCATTTCCGTTGGTGCTAAATGATAAGGAGTTTTACAATGGGAATAGCCCCCAGAACCAACTCAATGTGAAATTCAACTTGTCTTTCCGCCGGAATACCCAGTAACTCATCCGGAAAAACGTCTTCGAATTCATTAACCACCAGAATTTCACGAATGGATGGTGGCTCTTCGCAAGTATCAACTACATGGGCAAGAAAAGCCATGCCACCACTACTAAGGAAACGACGTGCCCGTGAATAAGTGCATAATGGCATAAGTCTTCTCTGTTTCTCGCCATGAATAATCAAATCTCCCCCACTTGGGGTCTTTACACGAATAAACTTTTCATGACATGAAATATCGGTCCTATAACGATCGAGCCAATCCATACCAACAATGATATCAAACTCACCCAAAGTCATCGGGATAAGATCGATTTTAAAGGTTTCGGCACCAAACACAACATTACAATATTTACACACATCAACCTCTAGCACCGTCTTACCATCCGCTATTTTGACCTCTACTGGATGACCTAAATTAGCTAGCGGTGTATTAAGCATAGACATAAATCGTGCTGACACAAACGATAAATTAGCACCGCTATCAAATAGTATTCTAGCCAGATTAGAGTTAACCATGAAAGTACCTGAGACAACTTCATTGGATTGCTTGGCTTTCTCATTAGTCATCAAATAATTTCATCCCCTAGCCGTACCCGCCGCCTTTTCTAGCTTCTTAACTTGATCATTCTGAAATTTGGGACATTCCGTCCTTCGGTGCCCTTCCTTTTGACAATTAAAACAAAAAATTTTGTTGGAAGATGAGTTCGTAAAATCACGGGCCATGTGCCCTTGTCACCCACAATTATAACACGTGGGTCCAAAACCCTTGGAGGCACATTTTTTCACACTACCGGCACTCTCGGTCGCACCCCTACCCTTCTTTTTCGAATGACTAGTAGCTTCAAACTTTCTCTTGCTAAAAGTGAAGTCAATCCTTTTCGGGACAAGCGACTCAAAACCTTTAGCCACATTAAACAACTCATCAAAAGATTTCACCGAACCCCTACTAATCTTCTCTTGATAATTATCATTTAAAGTTCGATAGAAGTCTTCCATCAACAATTGGTCATTTCCCACATACTCTGGGAAGAATTGGGTCTTCGACAAGAAGGTGGACTTGAGAGTGTTCAAATCCATTGACCCTTGCCTCAAAGCTTGCAACTCGTCTTTTAATCTCGAGAGATCGGCCGGAGTTCGGTACTCCTTGAAAAATTCTGCCTTAAACTCGTCCCACGTCAAACTCATACGTTGCTCTTCCCCGTAAAGTAAATTTTCGCATCCCACCACAATTTGGCATCACCCCTCAACATGCTACTTTCATACCTCGTCTTTTTATCAAGAGGGCATTCACTAGTGCGGAAAGTCCCCTCCATATCGGAGACCCAACGAGCACTCTTGAGCGCGTCTCACTCACCATCAAAAGTGGGAGGTTGAGCATCCTTGAAATTCTTATAATGGAAGTCTCGCCTTCCAACATTATCGTTTTGAACAATAGCATTAACTCGTTCCTTGATTATATTGGTTACTTGTTCATCAACCGACTCTAGGAACATCTTCTTAACGTCCGCTAGAAAAGTCGCATGATGCTTTTGCAAAATGGCCTCAACCTTGGCCGTTAACTCGGAGTCTTCGCTCGTACCTCCGTTATCGGTATCGTGCCCATTTCTCATCTTCATTATAAGAAACGAAATAAATTAATTAACGAAACACACACAAAATGCACACACCATCCCATCTTTCTTGATAATCGTCGTACATCACTTGTTTGATACGACTTGGATCCCGTAGCAATGGTAGCTAATCATTGCTATGCGAGAACGTCGCATCAACTCATTAGTACAACGATCATCTCGTTCAATGATAACAACCACAACGCAAAGCAAATATATTATAGTTAGTTAACCTACGCTAAGGCACTAACCAATCCCGGTCCGACCCGCATCCTACAAGTCCCGCATAAAACGTACACACAATAAACTCTAAGTCTAGGCACCTATCTCAAGTCGCCTAATCCCCTTAGACCATGCTCTAATACCACTTGAAATGACTCAAAACCGTTTAAATAAAATCAGCAAAAAAATTTTTTTAAAAGTACAGGAGCGGCGCACCAAAACCAGGTGCGGCGCTTTTGAAGACCTAGAAGCGGCCCTTTTGACTCCAGAAGTGGCGCTTCTACTGCCTGTTGAAAAACTCCACCAAAGACTGACCATGAGCGGCGCTTTTACTACAAGAGCGGCGCTCCTGTGCCTAGGAAGGGCTGTTTCGATTTTTAATAAGTATCCCAATCCAAACACCTAACCACAAGTGCAAATGCCACGAAAGTACATTCGATTTATATAATAAAAGGGTTTATACAAAAAAATGGGCACCACGACCCTTGAGACTCCAACGATCGTTAAATACATCAATGTAGTAATTTTGACCCAAATAGTTTAATTTCCAAAAATTTAACGAGCATGGTGTTTGGGACTAAACTACCCCATACCTAGGCCAAAATCCAAAAGCGTCCACCATCATAACAAAAGCGGGAGATATCTAATCCAAACGAATACCCTTGCCTTTATCCACGCCAGAGCCTAAAAAGGTAAACAACGAGAGGGTAAGAAAAACGCTTAGTGAATGTAATAATTATACACATACATATATAATATACCTTCTTACAAACACTTACTCACATACCGCATACATGCTAGCAATATAATTAGCATACCATCTTAAGTACGAAGCTAATAACCTCTAATACCACAACTAGCATAACCAGTAGCATATAATCGAAACAATATAATATGCTACACTACAAAACGTACACAAACCATATGGTTAACCATACTCACGTCATGGTGCTACCGGCTCTTTGGTTCACACCATACGCACTTATCATGATGCTACTGGCTCTTTGGTTCACATCACGTCTTGAGTCATACTCATGTTAAGGCACTACTGGCTCTTTGGTTCACACCTCAACAACTCATGCTATAGTGCTACCGGCTCTTTGGTTCACACTACAACACCCACACTACGATGCTACCGGCTCTTTGGTTCACATCGTAGCACACTCGCACATGCAATGGCACTACCGGCTCTTTGGTTTATGCCATAGCATACAAATAAATACACTATATACATATATGCATAATTATTCCACTCACCTTAACGCCTTCGATGAATGATAAACCAAGCTCGCAACCTTCAATGTAACGTACCTATTACATTATGCACATAATCAAACATACAATCAAGTTGGTCAACCAACTCACTCACCATCCTAGTATCATTTTGACCCATAGTGCAAATGTGACCCATTTGCACCTTTAACCCTCACACTAGGTCAAGATTACACTAAATCGCTAACATCAATCGATTAAGGTCTTAATACACTTATTTACACAAGGTTAGTGCATTTTCATACTCACTGGGCAACTTAGGTCACCCAAGACTCATTTGACCCATTCCAAAGTCAACACACCCATTTGGGTCATCCACCACCCATATAACACCCATTCACTTAACACAAAGTGTGCTAGTGATTGACTAACCCTTTAAGACCCATAAGCACAAATCATCAGCTCAAAACCCTAGGTTAGTCATTATTGGGTTCTCATGACCCAATCTTACCCAAAACACCCCAATTCACCGACAAATGGGTTTTATGTTCCCCACTAACCCAAACCCTAACCCTCAAACAAATCAAAATAAAGGAAATCAAGATTAGAACATACCACCACAATTAAAACGTAGCTAGTGACTAGATGAACAACTTTAACACTCACACTTTGACCCGAATCAAGCTTCTTCCTTTGATTTGAGCTTTCTCTCTCTCTCTCAAATGGGTTTCTCTCTCTATGAGTGGATGAGAGTGTTTGTGTAGGTGAAAGATGAGGTAAAAAGTGAGATCTAGATTTGATCACAATGCTTATATACAATCATATGTGAAAAGACCAAAGTGCCCTTCATATTTTTACAATTTAATTAAAAGACCCATTCATTTCCCCGTCCAGGAGCGGCGCTTCTGAACCTAGGAGTGGCGCTCCTAATGCATTTTCTTGATATTTTTAGGTCATTACACTACAATTAGGAAGTGAGACTTAACACACTTCCTTCCTTACAATCCTTCACACTAAATCATTTCTTGACCCAAAACCCCTTTTGACACTTCTATCAATTTCAATTAAAACTAGTTTTTACATAAAACTTTGTCAATAAACTCTTTCTTTTATACTTTCTTTACTACCACAACAAGAAATTTTTCTATTAACCTCAATAATTTATTTTTCAACTTCATATTTTTGAGAAATCCCTATTTACCAAATGATTACAACTAATCAAGTTTCTAAACTTTAATATCTAACAAGTTAATGACTACTAGCTTTAAATTTATAAATTTCAAACTTCTAACCTAACCTTCTTATACTACTAACTTCATCTACATGTTTCTACCATCCATAAACACCCTAAAATCACAAGTATTCAACAAAACCCCAAATAATCAAACTTAAGAAATTAGGGTTCTTACCAATTACTTGAAATTAAAGTTGATGATAATGAAGGAAATCCTCCTCTTGGTTGGTGAATACTTCAAATGATTAATCCCTCCAAACTCTAGCTTCAATTCTTCCATTTTAGCTCTTTTTCAACTTTATCTCTCTAGAATCTCTCTCCCTCTCTCTACAAAGAGAGAGTTTTCTGGAACTCTCTTGGTTGAAAATGAAGACTCAAGAATCCATTTTGGGGTTTAAAATCATCTATAATATAAATACACAAATACCCTCCACATTTTGAAAATTGCAAAAATAGTCATGTTAGCCGGCTTAGTGTGTGGCGCGCACCTCTGCTGAAAACAGGGCTGTTACAAATGTTTGGTCCTAATGTGGATGAATATCATGAAGATCATATAAATATGCATGTAAGTGTATGAAGATCAAGACAGGAAAAGTCAAATAGTCAACTTTTATTATCCACGACTCTCTTAATCTCATTGCGTATCGGTGACTAGAAACACTAAGTTAGGGAGCTTTGGTATCCTATATATAGCCCCATATATGGATAATCCCTAAGGCTATGAAACACGTTTAACTCATTTCCAGGATCCTAACAATCTCCCCGCATGAATTAAATGGGTTTCAAACAAAAATCCTTATGTAAAAACGTTTTAAATTGTGTGGTCGATATCAAGAGCTCCAGTCAAACATTAAGAAGTATAGAAAGCTTCTTAAAGCTACAAAACCAACACTAGTTTGTGCTCGTTCTGTCTCATCTTGATTGTCCACTATTCTTTTGGAGCTATCCCAAATTAATAGTCCACTTCTATAAATAGATAAGAATAACAATGTAAATTTCCTTTATGCCCCTAACTTTTCATATAAGACAAAAAGATACGTAAAAAGTAACGGCTAAAACTGTAAAGTAAAGAAAAAGTACAGTGTAATGATGAGATTTTTTAAACTCTATTTTTTTTGTCTTTGGACTATTAAGATGGGACTGAGGGAGTAGTAAACTAGCCTAAACTTTAAGAGAAAGTGTTGTGAGAGAGATTTCTTTGGAAATAGAGCTACTCTAAATGAATGAAATGAAAGTTTGAAGATTTCAATTTATAGACAAAATTCGTCGGCAAAAAGTCTTCGAGTCGCCAATTTTCAAGGCTCGGGTCGCCAGTTTTCATGCAAGTCGCCAGTTTGCTGATCTGGGTCGAAAGTTTGTTGTCTCCTAGTCACCAATTGTAAGACCCTGTTTCCAGTTATGTGGGACGCCGTCCAAAATTCTTGGACGTCGTCCACTAATGAAGGACTGGACGCCGTCCAGAGTGTTTGGACGCCGTCCAAATGTTCTGACGGGCCAGCTGTCTTATTTTGAGTTATATTAAGGGGTAGTTTGGTCTTTTCACTTGTTGGATGACTTTATGGCTACAAGATCAGTTCTAGGGGTGCCATTTACTCCATCTTCAACTATCTAATCTTTTCCAAATTAATTTAGAGAGAGAAAGAGTTCTAGAGTGAGAAAGCTCAAATCAAGGAGGAAGAAGTTTGTTTCGGGTCAAAGCTCGAGTTTTAAAGTTGTTCATCTAGTCCCTAGCTACGTTTTGATTGTGGTGGTATGTCTTAACCTTGATTTCCTTATTTTAATTGTTTAAGGGTTAGGGTTAGGGTTTGGGTTAGTAATGAACATAAAACCCATTGTTGGTGATTTTGGGTGTTATTTGGGTATGTTGTTGACCCAAATGGGTGTGTTAACCTTGAAATGGGTCAAATGAGTCTTTGATGACCTAAGTTGTTTAATGAGTGTGAAAATGCGATAACCTTGAGTTAAAAAGGTGTATTAAGACCATATTTAGCTAGTGTTAGGGTTTTGGCAAAGTTGACCTAATATTATGTTTAAGAGTGCAAATGGGTAGAAATTGCACTATGGGTCAAAATGACACTAGGATAGTGAGTGAGTTGGTTGACCAACTTGATTGTGTGATTGATTATATGCATAATGTAATAGGTACGTTACATTGAAGGCTGCGAGCTTGAGTATCTTTCACCAAAAGGCGTTAAGGTGAGTGGAATAATTATGCATTTATGTATATAATGTATTTATTTGTGTGGCGTGAAATGTAGGGTAGTCGCTGTGTTAAGACACCACATAATACGTACAAGTGGGTTAGTCGCGGTTTTAAGATACCACTCCAAAAATTACAGAAATGTGGGTTAGTCGCTGTGTTAAGACACCACATAATACGTAACGAGTGGGTTAGTCTTGGTGTTAAGACACCACTCTGGGATTTAATGACATGTGGGTTAGTCGCGGTGTTAAGACACCACATTGTCATAGAGGGTGGGTTAGTCGCGGTGTTAAGACACCACCCGGGGGGTTAGTGATACGCGGTGTTAAGTACACTAGTGGATGTTGCGAACTCCGATGGTCTTTAGCATGCACCATCTCCTTGAATGATTGGTTAACCATTGTTTTGTGTAGTGATATAGCATATTATATTGTTCGGATTATATGCTAGTAATTGTGCTAGCTCGTGGTTTTGGGAACTTAGCATTATACTTGCGATGATATGCTATTAGTTTGCTAGCGTGTATGCGGTAATGTGTAAGTGTTTACAAGTAGGTATATTATATATGTATGTGTATAATTATTGCATTCACTAAGCGTTTTGCTTACCCTCTCATTGTTTACCTTTTTAGGCTCCGGCTTGGATAAAGGAAAGGGTATTCGGTTGGATTAGTGGCCTCCCGTTTATTTTGGATAGGGGACACTTTTGGAAGTTTAGCTTTTAAAGTTTGACCGAGATGTGGGTAGTTTAACCCCAAACACCATGCTCTAGGTGTCGTTTGAAAATTAAACTCTTATGGTCAAAACTTGTATTTTGAACGAAATTCGTAAAAAGGGTCGTTGTGGGCCCGGCATTGTAAAACTCGTTTTTATTGTGGAAATCTCTTAGTTTTACTTATTAAAAGGTATTGTGATAATTCGTTTCGTTTAAAAGTGTCGGGAAGCGAGTTTTCCGTTCGCGTAAGTTGGAACCCTGGGACAGCCCCTAGCAATACATTTGGACGCCGTCCAAATTGCTTGGACGCCGTCCAGCCCTTCACAACTGGATGCCGTCCCAGATGTTGGACGCCGTCCAGATACACTATCCTACAAAAAAAATTTTTGGGTCGTGTTTTCGCTTGGATAATGGGTTAGGTCGTTACACCAATTTGCTGCCCGGGTCACCAGTTTGCATTCCCGTGTCGCCAGTTTGATTGCCCGGATCGCCATTTTGCTTAACCGTGTCACTATTTTGCCCAAATAGATTAGCCAGTTTGCATCTAGGTCGTTAGTTTTCCAGGGAAAGCTGGTTCTGATTCGCCAGTTTGCAGTCTGGTGCAGTCCTTTGTTTTCGTGTACTAGTTTCTGAATGTACGTTGTTGGATACCGGTAGTTTTTTTGACTTGAAGTTCAGTAGATGCACATTCTTAGGATTCCTTAGACTTCTAATAGTGTCACACAATCTCATGAATCACTTTTAGAAGTTCCTTAGTGTTGTATTTGAAGTATTGTGTGATTATTGTTGTGATGACCCGTCCTAATCCATCTGGACGACTCCATGTAATATGAGCAAATGCACAACGGAAGATTTCTTTCATACCTGAGAATAAACAAGCTTAAAAGTGTCAACCAAAAGGTTGGTGAGTTCATAGGTTTATCATAACAATCATTTCAATATTTTAATAGACCACAAGATTTTCATTTTTCATTTCTCATAAATATACATCTCATATCAGGCATTTCGCAAACTGCATAGAGATAAAAATCATTCATATGATTAACACCTGGTAACCGACCTTAACAAGATGCATATAGAATATCCCCATCATTCCGGGACTCTCATCGGACATGATAAATCGAAGTACTAAAGCATCCGTAACCCGGATGGGGCTTGTTGGGCCCGATAGATCTATCTTTAGGATTCGCGTCAATTAGGGGCTATTTCCCTAATTCTTAGGCTACCAAGCTAAAAAGGGCATATTCGATTTCGATAATCCAACCATAGAATGTAGTTTCGATTACTTGTGTCTATTTAGTATAAAATTTATAAAACAGCGCATGTATTCTCAGTCTCAAAAATATATATTGCAAAAGCATTTAAAAAGGGAGCAAATGAAACTCACGATATGATATTTTATAGTAAAAATATGCATACGACGGAACTGAACAATGCAGGGTTGGCCTCGAATTCACGAACCTATATCATTTATATATTCATTAACACATGTACTCGTAATCGAACAAATTTATATATTATTAGTGATATACTTGTTATTTAAAAGATTTATGTATTCCATTAATAACTTACATATATTTATTTTATATATCTTACTTATTATAAAAATAATGATAGAGTTAGGTTATATGTATTAGATATATTTTTATGTAACTAATATTTATTTGGTTAAATTAATACTAATAAATACAAAGTCATAATATCTTTATAATAATAATATCAGTAGTTATAATAATAATAATAATACCCATTTTAAAAATAATGATAATAATAATAATAATAATAATAATAATAATAATAATAATAGCAATTAAAAAGTTGTAATTTCTTTATAATGATAATAATAATGTTATTAATAATAATAATACTTATAATAATAATACTAATAATCTTATTTCTAATATTGGTAATAATACTAATTACCTAATAACAATCAATAAATAATAATAATAATAATAATAATAATAATAATAATAATAATAATAATAATAATAATAATAATAATAATAATAATAATAATAATAATAATAATGAAATAATAATAATAAGAGTATTAGTAATAACTACCTCAAAGGAGTAGCCTTAAAAAAATGCCCAAGCCCCGGTTTGAACCCGCGACATCCCGCTAACCCGATAACATCTTTAACATCTAACATCGTCATGATTGTCCTCAACCTCACTCGTCCCAACAGCAATCAGATGAATGGATTTCGGTCCAAACATGAAATAAAGTCACAGCCCAATACAAAAGTTAAAAGCCCAACTAACATTGTAGTTCTAATAAATTCTTGTGGGCTGTTTTGTTTCCACCAGCTGCTCGACCGAACCAAATTAATACCGCAGCCCAACAAGCAATTACTGTATTCAATTTCAATTACCTATTTCATTTAATATTTAAGTGTTTTAATTGCTTTATGAGTTTTCGGCCATTGTTGGGGTTAAATGTCGGCAGGAAGAAAAAAAATATGAAACAAAAGGGAATCGTTTGTAAATGTATCATCATTATTCTTCATCCCATGTCCCATCTTCATCATAAATTATACATCATCTTCTCCCTTAACCTCATGAACTCATCGTGATATCATCAAAGTCGCTGTAACAGTAATCAGATACATCAAATAACAGCGAGTAGTGGTAGTTGTAGGTGACGGTTTAAGGCGAAGGTGGAGACCGTTGGTAGTTCAATGGTTTGTGGTGTTTGATTATATTACTAGAAAAAGAAACAGGAAATAGGTGTGAGAGACAAAGAGGATGAGAGTGAGAATGATATGGTGGAGGTGGTAATCCAGTGGTGATGGAGGTGAGTTGGTTGTCTAGAGTCAGGTGTCTCTACAATCGATATTAGATACGGATTCGATAACAAGTTTACGTGAAATTGAGGATGAATCGAAGGTCGTTCCAGATACACCTAGGGTTGAGAAAAAGATGAAATTTGTGTTGGTAGCAGGTGGTTGTTCGAGTATGATAGGAAACAGTAAGGAAACAGAAAGACGGAGCAACAGTGAGTGGTGTTTGGGTAGCTGTGAGATCGATGGTAACAGCAAGTCTAAGTGGTATTTGATCGTACTAGAAGAAAAAAAATATTAGTAGTGAGTACTAACCGTTTAAGGATCAAGGTGGTTGTATTGATATTAGGTTAACGGTTGTGGGTTGGTTCGATTGAGACAGTAAGAAAACAGAAAACTTGTAGCATACTTGATTAATTAATAAGTGGTTTTAGTTGGGGTGATTTGTTTGAGGTGTTGTTTTGTTCGATAGAAACAGAAATACAAATGGTAGATGTTGATGGTTAATGGTGATGATTATGGGTTGTGGTGTTCGGTATTAGTTGTATGTGCAAGTGGGTTTCACGAACTATTTGAGGTGGTGAATTTGGGTTGGTCTTCGACTAACAATAACCCAAGTAGCTAGCAACAGCCTGTTTCGATGGTGTTTGGGCCTTGGGGTTTATTGTGAACCGAACCACAACAGTTAAGTAATGATAGTATATGATTGGGTAACATAAGAGATGAGTAGCAATAGGTATAACGTAAATGGTGGTGGGGGTTTACGTGAGCTGATCCAGGAACCCATCAATTACAGTTTACAAGTTGGTGAGATTTTGGTTATGGTTTAATGATCTTAAACTAGAACAAAGGTGGTTGTGTTCAAGGGTGGCCGAAGGTGGTTTATCTCACCGTAGTAGTAATCAAAGGGCAGCGTAGGTGGTGGTTTAAGGTGAACCGAAGACTATTAGATTACTTGGGTTTGTTCCTGACTCAAGTAAATTCATAAGGTGGTGGGTTGTGTGATCTTTGGTTCTTGAAATTAAACAAAAATTAACAAATTTGCATATGGTTTTTGAGGTTTGAAGATGGTAGATGATAAGTTAGAAAGGTGATGAATTGTTTGGTTAACTTTCAAGATATCCATGTGGTATCTCATTGCATATGTAAATATATGCTTTTAGGTGGCAGAGACAGATTACAGATGAAATTCACGGATTATAAAATGATGTGATGGTAAATAGAAATATGTAAAGACAACACACTAACACCAAATATAGTAATATGTAAATATCTATGAAAAGGGACGTGTGAAATGAGAGTAATATAAATTTAATAATATAATTATAATAATAATAACACATATATGTTCATATGAAATGTGTAGAGATTCAATGAATTAAACAGAAAAGCCATCCCACTCTTGGATTATAATACCGACACTTTTAACTCGTTTAATATCGATCGAATGATAATTGAATGTTACTATTGTTTACTAAATAGATTCGAAATCACAAAATATATATTTAATATACTTTATTTATATAAATATAGATATGTATTAAATAATAATTCTCATAATATCATATATTTATTTTATTTTACATAATTAATTTTAATATCAACAACATATAATATTTCAACTTATATTTTCAATTATTATATATATATATATATATACACACATATCTATTTACAATTAATTGTTCTTGAATCGTCGGAAATTTATCGAGGGTTAAATGAATATATGAAACAGTTCAAATTTTTTGAGACTCAGCCTAACAGACTTTGCATATCGTGTCAAAATATATTAAATCGTATCGAGAGTTTGATTCAAAATTAGTCAAAATTTTCCGGGTCATGACAATTGTTTTGTGTGTGTTTTCAGTGTGTGTAAGTCTTGGAACGTCTTGATCTTTGTATATGAATCGGATAAGCTTTTAGGTCTTAGTAGATCTTCATATACTTCTCTGAAATAAGGGTTGACATCCTCGGTTAGTAATCTTGAGCTTCCGTGGTGATCTTCTAGGGCAGTTCTTGATATTCGGGTTAGAAAACCCTAATTTTGGCTCTTTTTTACCTTTTCTGCAATTTGTGCTCTTAAAGTCATGTTTAGCAAAACCAAGTGAATTAGTGCGTTTATAGATCTATTTTGCTTTAATTCATGTGGAATTTGAGTAGACATCGTAGGTAAAAACATGATTTTTTACACGATATTAATAAACCACATTCTAAATCTGTTGAATATATATTCCCATTTGGTTATATCTTTGATTATCATGCATTTATTCAAGTACATTATTTGTGATTGTATTCATTAAATCAACAAGAGCATTAACCGAGATTATCACAAGTTATCAAACCATACCTTAATATGTATGAGTGTAGTACCATATGGTTTGGTCTTAGGATATACGAGTATATCCATTTAGGCACATATACTTGTGATAACTTGTTAGAGTAAGCCTATCGGCTAGTCATATTGGGTTATTATATAAGTGTAGAAGTATACAACAATGTACAACCTGTATATAGGATGGAGCATCTCCTCGTCGGGAGTTGATGATCTTTCTTAAGATGTCTAGACATATTTTATGATCGTAAAAGTCATCAAACACTTACGTGTTTTAAATGATTGGTCTTTTGTCGTATGGTGACTAATGATGATAATTATGTTTAAATATGAAAGTGGTTAAATCTTGTTAATTATCATTTAGAAACTCATGTAATATACATTAGATGAGGTTTCAAACATTAAAAGAGTCAACTCATAGGTGATCATTAAATTTAGTAGGTGTATGTTGATCAGAGAAAACTACGGTCAACCTACGGCACAACCTTTACGTCGAGCGTACGTTCCAAATCCTATTTGATTTCACAAACATGTATACAGAGTATTGAAGACCGATCTTGCGGTCTAACCGTGATTTCGGCCGTATGACTGCTTCTTTTGTAAAATGGCACTTTAAATTTAGGCGTTAGGTTTTTTGGTCGTTTGCTAGAGAAAATGTAGGTTTATGAACTTACATATTTTACTTTAATTATAAATGTCATCTCTCAAGTTAAATGTTATAATCAAAACATAGATTATCATTTAAATATTAACGTTGAATCATAACCAACAAGATTGTATACTGATCTTTAGATAAGGCCACAACTAATATTTTTAATCATTGATTTACATTATGATGTTATAATTACATCTCTTTCAAACAGCTATTGATTGATTTAAAATTCAAAAACTAAATTCAAATTTTAACTATAGATTTGTGACAATTTCAACATCTCTTATATATTTTGGTAAGGGTTTTACCTAGTAAATATTATTTATAAAAATTAGAAAGAAAACATATAAGAACAACAACCATAAGCGTGCCTTAAAGCCTCACAATCAACTACAAACCAAGACATGAAATAACTAGGGCCTTCTAACTAGGAGCATAAAAACAGCTGATTTCATGCCCATGAATTATGCAGTTTAATCCTCTTGCACTTCCACATCACTACTCTCTTCCTCATTCGGCGTACCATCTTTATTTATTTCGTCAACCGTAGAGAACACGTTATTCATTGGGATATCATTGGATGTTTTGCTCGGACCACCACCCTCCCTATTCGATTCATGTCTCTTCTCTACATGCACATAATCCCCTACCATATCTTTCTCGACAGTACCCGTTTTCTTGATCGGTCTGTATACGAACTTCGGCTTTTTCTTAACTAAATGAAACCCTTTTTGTTTCCCCACAACATTACTTTACTAGTCTTCTTGCAATCATACGGTAACCATAATCATCAACCCTAGGCACACGAGTTGGCTCTACAGAAATATTATGTGGACATTACGCATCCATGTGGCCAAAAACGTTACAGCACGAACACCTTGGATACTTCCACTCATATTCCACACGTACAGTTTCTATCGTCTTCACATTTGACACCAGACTATGCATTGCAACACGTAAATATTCCTTGAGATCTCTATCAGTTGAGACCTCTACCATGGCACGAGCATAATTAGATTGCCCCCATGATTCCACACACATGGTACTTGTAAATGGATTTAACATTATCGAACGACCAATATTAGACGCTATAACACTCAAACCATTCTTTTTGAAACCTAGGAGAGGAACATCATGTAACTTAAGCCATATCGGAATCTATGTCAAATTCTCCATCCTGAAAGAGACATCTACTGACCATTTATTCAGGATGATCGGAATTGCTCTAATCATCCAAGGAGCATTCTCCAACACCTCTCTCATGCGCTTCACAGATTAGAAGTTGAAGCAATATAGATGATCGGAATAGTTCTAATCATACAAGAAGCATTCTGCAACACCTCTCCCGTGCCCTTCACCGATTAGAACTTGAAGAAATATAAACCATTACTATTCATCATAATCTTTATAATCCAATACTTTTTTCATATGTTCATCACATAGTAAGGCAGAAGTAGGTATGCAACTCTTTTCCCTGGAAAATTTCCATACAACATGAAATTGTATCACTTTGAAGCCTCCTGTAACGAGGAAATATGAATTTCTACATCAATTCCTTCATCCAACGTACTATCAACATCAATTAACCTAAAATTATCTTTATGTTTAGCAGAAATATTATTTCCATTGAATTCATTAAGATAAAAACTAGAAACATTGTTGTTAGATTTACCATTACTTATCGGTTTATATAAAGATTAACGTTAACATTCCCACCATGTAATGGTATTTAAGAGCTAGATATCTGATGTTTTCCCAGATGATCATCTATATTCTCATTAACATACAATGAATCACTAGATGTATGCACACTTAATCGATCATCAAGAGCGTGTGTATCCGTATAAACCTCCCGTACTACAATCGAACCATCAAGTTTATCTTATAGGTTAACACGTAGATCATATTTCCAATTCAAAGGTGGAACATCATCAACATCTCGTTTCGATTTTGCATCCTCCAAACAATCACTACTATCATTTTATTAAGCTTGTCTTCAATACCAATAACACGACTTCTCAAAACCCTAGTTGTAAATTGTTAAGAATCCTTCTTATCGTTCTTTTCCTTCTCGCAAATGATTTTCTCATGGTCTAATTTCACGATAAAAGATTACATAGAAATCGGACAGAAAAATTTCGGAGTCACCGTTTTCGCCCAAAGTTTTAGAAGCATGCTTAAGTTTTTCGTAATACTTGATCTCTCTTACGTATAAAGACAAATAAAATTTGATTATTTTTATTTTCTTATAAATATATACCAGTGAAATGATCCGTGAAATCACGAGTTTATTTAAACGAAACAATTTAATAATATGTATCGATATTAAGTGAATGTAAATGATAAAGTCATTTAGTCTAATGACCCGTAGACCCACGGATTACGAATAAGAAACTTCTCGTTGTTTTTACAAACATATTGATGTACTTAACTTAGTCATAATAACTGAACTACGTTTATTCTCACACTACCTTATTTCAATTATTATTGCAATTATTATTTTCGTTGCCATAAAAGCCTATATTACAACCTTTAATTGAGACATGTATATTGCATACATATGTAACGTAATTAATTCTCTAAAGGGAACCCATATTTGAATAAAAATATAATAATTATAATTATAATTATAATAATAATAAATTTTGCTTAAAAATGAGTATTTATATCTATAATAATAATTATTAGTAATAACAAATGCTTCTTGAAAGTTTTTTAAGAATTAAAATATAATTATTATACGAAGGTTGTACAATATATTTTAAAGTTTGTACGTGTGTTCATGAGGTGTTTTGTTAAAGATTGTACAATTTATTTTAAAGTTTGTACATATAGTCATAGGGTATTTTATCAAAAGTTTGTACATAATACTTCAATTATATTACATATGGTTATGGGAGTGTTTTACCATAAAGTTGTACATAATGATTCAAATATTGTACATATGGTAACAGGGGTGTTTTATCATAAGGTTGTATATAATGCTTCATATATTATACAATTAACAAGTTAAAATAATTTTTTTAATGGCATCATCATTGTAACGACTCGACTTTTTCGACTTATATTTTTGTGCTTATTACTTTTACGAAATTGCGTATTTGTGCGTACTGAGCTATATTATATTCTGGGATCATTATTCATGTTGATTACTTTCGTTTATATTTTAAAACGTGTTATTAAGTACGTAGTTACTTAATTTGATCCTCGAATGCTTTTATGACCGTTAGTGTCACTGGACGTTTAGAATGAGCTATGTACCCTGTACACGATTAATTTTGGTCATAATTGGAATATTATGACTACGTAAAACTAATTGTTATTTTCTAATGACAATTACTTGGCTTATTGGTTGCTTAATTACGCATAGTAATTTACTAATGCACACTAGTTAGTCTTGTTGGACTTTCTATCTTATTGGACTTAAGCCCACCCTACTCTAGCTAATTGACTCTTAAATTAGCCCAATTTTAAATGGATTATGACCCATTAAGAAGTAGGACAAAAATCCATTAATATGAGCCAACATACTAGCATATTTGTTAACCATTACCACACATGTTGCATGAGATCTCAACAATAAGCACCACCTTTAGACCACCACTAAGCAAAAAGAAAAAGTTGTCCCCCTTTTGTCCCCCCCAAACCCACGGCCAAACACCTCCACCACCACTATAAATATCCAGCTCATTTCTCCCATTTCACACTTGATCTCATTCACATTTTACACACACTTGCTCTCTAATTCTCTCTCTAGTCTTTCTCACACTAAAAATTGTAAGTTTTAAATCTTCTTCTTCTTCTTTTCTTCTTATACACGACATCATCATCATCTTCATAAGATCAAGCTTTTTAGCTTCTTGATCTTGTTATATCTTGAAGATTCAAACTTTGATTTGAATCCTTCAAGAACATGAAATATTCAAGATTTCTAGCTTTGAATCTTCATTATTTTGATGGATCTAAGCTTTTTAGCTTAAAATCAATTTATTTTTGTTAAAAGATCAAAACTTGTGTTTATGATCTTCATGTAACTTGTAGATCTAGCTTTTTTCTTTAAGGATCTTCAAGAACATTAAAGATCCAAGCTTTCTAGCTTAGGGTTTCATTATTTTGTTTAGATCTTAGATTTTAGGTTAAGGTCTCATTACTTTTACTAGATCGTAGCTTTCTAGCTTATGGTCTCATTAATCTTGTAAAAATCCAAGCTTTCTAGCTTAGGGTTTCTTAATTCTAGAGATCTAAGTTATTATTGTAGATCTCACTTACTTGGAACCTTTTATGATTTTTATGGTGATAAAAAGCAATTTTTCATCATTTCATATGATGAAGATGCATAAACTTGTGTCAAAAGGACAAAGGTTGAAGCTTTATTGTGTTTATACAATAAAGAGACAACCTTGATGTTCAAAACTTGTAGAATGTTAGCTTTTACTCTTAGTTGTGTATTGATGGTTGAAACTTGGTCAAAGTGATGCTAAAACATCAAAGAGTTGCACACTTGAAGCTTACACGCATCAAGGATGAGAACCGTGATGAGCATCAAGCACCAAGAAACCCACCGGAGCACTTGTTTACTATTTTTTGGGGTCTGATCCGACACCTGGGACTTCTGGAAAGTTGATTTTCAGATAGTTCATTTCGATTAGATGACTTTTCGTTCAAGACTCGCCTAAATCCGATATACGGTTTAGGATTTATAGCCTTCCGAAAATCACTACGCCTTTGTAACGACGTGCTCAAATTTTCTGACCTACTCGCGCTTGAACCGTCGCCAAGGTCAAACAACATAGAGTTAGGATCTGAAAACTGGAAAGCGGTACAAGTACTCGCATACGGAGCCTTGGCCACTGACCACACCTCTTTTCGTTTTGTATAGAGGTCGTAGCAACTGTCCGAAGTCAGCCTTTGTTTCGATCTCTATTCTTGTTGAAAACTTACTTTATCTTTTACGAATGATGATGATGATGATGATACTTAAGTCTTAACTTATTCACTTTTAAACTTTTGGGGACAATATAATGACTTAGTAACCTTTGACTTAAGTTGAGGACCTTTCGGACCGACTTACTACTTGCATACTTTTCATATCGACTTTACCGCACACTCACTGTGAGTTATAGCTCCTTTTTACTTTAACTATTTTTGGGACTGAGAATACATGTGCTTTTTATGTTTTACATACTAGACTAGACACGAGTACTTAATCTTTATATATGTGTGGGTGACATAACGGCACAAAGATTCCCCTTAGCTCGGTAACGTTTAACTATTGGTTTATGAACCGGTAGACGCGAATCTTAGATATGGATCCATAGGGTTTGACATCCCCACTCGGGCTAGTCACACTAGCATTCAACGGGTGTTTAATACTTCGTAAACTTATACACTTGCCAGGTGTACTTTTAGGGGGTGATATTACTTGTTAAGTTAGTTACCGGGTGCCCACGGATAAGCATATACTTTTCATACTGTTTTGAATACGAAATCTCGTCTTGACTTTTTAAGCATGTATTTCTCAGGTGCTTAGACGTTGTTGCTTCTGCTGTTAGACTTACTATTATAGTCTTGGTGTTAGACTTGCTGTTACAGACTCGCTGTGTTTGACTTCCGCTGCCTTACTTAGAGATGTCTCAATCATGGAACTTTTACTTTGCATTCACAACTTATTATACATTTGAACAATGGATTTGTAATGACCTTTGTGTCACGTACTTATGTTAATTCTTTCTATTCGTAGAAGCACGTTATCTTTGTAAAACATTTGACGTTGGTAAAGATGTCACCTTTTCATGAATGCAAAACTTTTTTTAAAACAACATGTATTATTGTAACGTGTAATGGACCTGTTGTTGATGATCCGTACACGTTGATTGTGTATGGGGTGTCACAATCATGGTGTTCTTAGAATATTTCACTTTATTTTTGATTTTTTTTTTAAACTTGAATGATCCTATTTATGACATTATCATTATAGATATTGTAAGTAACTATAGAGGCGGTCTGGGGGGGAGGGGGGGGAGGTGAATAGTTACTTAATACATTTTTAACACTTTTTCGATTGATCACCAAATTCGATTTACCTTTGATCAACCAACTCAACTCAAACTTGATGTGTGTAGTGTATATGTTCAAAATGATAAATGAAGTAATGTAAAGAACATAGACACAAGGATTTATAGTGGTTCGGGTGGATGTTAACTAATCCACTCCCCGATTACACTAATCAGGATTTGTTGCTTCACTAAGCACTTTTCTCCAAACTCGGTGGAGATCCGATTTACAAGTCTTCAACTTCTTTAGTAGACAACAAACCTAATCTTTCTATCCCTTTGAAAGATCAACTCCAACCTAGATCAACTTGTCTTCACCTTGGACAAGTATTAATCTCTAAATAAGATTAATCAACTTCCTAAGTCCCTTTAAGGAACTAGATCACTAAGCTAGCCTATGCTTCTACTAATTGAAGTTATAAGACTTATACACTTTGCAATGATAATCCTAAGATAATACTAGGACATACATTACATTAAGTAAACTCACAAGATAAGTGATTTTGATTAGTAAGTTTACAACAACCCAATTCTATATCTATGAGATCATAGAATCTTCTCTTGCTTGATCACATTTGAGTAGTAATTGATGTACTTGTGATCACTGGAAATAAACCTTTGAAATATGCAAGAGGGTCAGCTTCAAATGCTCTTAAATGTTTGCCTTTTATAGTGGGATTCAAAAAGTAGTCGTTGACACGCGGTTGCCTTCACGGTTGACCGTGGTGCGACCGTGCGTGCTCCAGTCCAAATTTAGTATCCGTTGTATAGCCGTTTGACTCAAATTTGAACACCACATTGTGGCACCTTTACTCCTTCTAGCACCTGCAAAAGAAACCAAACATCCTATACAAGTACTATATGCATTAAGTGTGTGAGATTTGGTCTTAATGCATGAAAGTGACTAATCATTCCAAAAGTGGCAAACCCAACATTCTTGGAGAAGTGTCTTGATTAATATTTTCGGAAATCTCAGTTTGGTCAAGACTTAGTTAGTCACTTTAATGCCCTTGGTTCAATTCTAAAGACTAGTCACTATGTCATTAACTTTCTAGTTTCAATTAATCACAAGTCATGTTCTTTTTTAGTTTAGTTTAGAGATTAATTGAATTATGTCACTATAAGATAATCATGAAATATGTAGAGACATCAAAGTTAAGTCTTAAGTAATCACATTTAGTTACTTAGACTAGACCACATAGACAATTGACTATACTTTCATTGTGAACCATTTTACACTTAATCTATTGGAGTAGGTTAGTTACTTGAATCCTAACTAGTGAGCACATAGCAAACATATTAATCAAGTTGACAAGTTTATGAGTATTAATCATATTGGCAAGTAGCAAGTAATACTCACATAGTAAGAGATAGTTATTCTAGGATCAATCATATAGATACTTACACAACTTATAATTCAAGCTTTAACAAGTTTAAGTGCAATATAACATATTGCTTGATTAATGTGTAAGCACACATTAATGTCCAACACATGCACAAGGGAAGAGCAATCTCTAGTTGGGACTTGGTGACCATCCTAAATGTATCTAAGTGTGTTTTAGGATTACAAGTCATTACTAGTTAACCTTGAGAGCATTGTTCCTCATTTAGCCTTAATTAATCACTAAGTCATTTCTAATAGCAATTATTGTTCTAGTGACATTGGCTTAAGTGTGTTGGTACTTGATGATCATACTAAGAATATCTAGATAAGAATTAAGATCTCAAGTTGTTGATTAACACTTATGTGTTATGCCTAATCTTGGTTAATTTGTCATTAAGATGTCATTAGGCGTAATTAATCACAATTAGTGTTTTTATGACCAAAACTCAATTGAGTATGGAGAAGGCATCTATTCTAAGCATGTTGAGAAAGGTTTCATGAATTATAGATGTCGGGAAATAGTCAAACTTTATTTGGTCAAAAATGGTAACAGAGAAAACTGCGGTCGCACTGCGGTTGACAGTGGTGGCGACCGTGCAACTTGTTTTCATAAAACTGAGTCGCAATTCAGTTTGGAGTTTCACGGTTGACTATGCGGTCGACCGTACCTCGACCGTGTGTTTAGCTGAACTTTTAATTTCATTCTTTAAACTATGTTTGACTTGGTCATTTGCAAGATAAAGTATGGATTAGTGACCTTGCGTGTTTTATGAAGCAACCCGTCTTAATCCATAAGGAAGAATACATTTACATATGGATACATTGCGAGGTTCTGACCTCTAAATGATACATTTTACAAACATTGCATTCGTTTTTAAAAGACAAACTTGCATTACATCGAAAGTTGACAGGCATGCATACCATTTCATAATATATCCAAACTATAAATGACTTAATAGTAATCTTGTTAAACTCAACGACTCGAATGCAACGTCTTTTGAAATATATCATGAATGACTCCAAGTAATATCTCTAAAATGAGCAAATGCACAACGGAAGATTTCTTTAATACCTGAGAATAAACATGATTTCAAGTGTCAACCAAAAGGTTGGTGAGTTCATAAGTTTATCATAAAACAATAAAATTCAGTAATTTTGATAGACCACAAGATTTCAATTTTATAATCAACATACAGGATTAACACATCTGTATAAAAATCCATTCATACGAATAAACACCTAGTAACCGACATTAACAATAATGCATATAGGATATCTCCAAAGATACAGGATTAACACATCTGTATACGTATAGGATTAACACATCTGTACAAAAATTGAAGTACTAAAGCATCCAAACTCTCAGGATGGGGTCGTTAGTGCCCATAGATCTATCTTTAGGATTCGCGTCAATTTGGGGCCAGTTCCCAAATTCTTAGGTTACCAAGCTATAAGGGGGTGATATCCGGTATAATAATTCTGTCGTAGAATGTTTTTAAGTACTCGTGTCTATCTCGTCAAACATTTATAAAAGCAGCACATGTATTCTCAGTCCCAAAAATATATATAGCAAAAGCATTTAAAAAGGAATACTGTATTTCGTAGTAAAAATACATATGACGTCATTGAACAAGTGTAGGGTTGGCCTCGGATTCACGAACCTATATTAAGTATATATATATATATATATTTATATAATGGTCAATATCTGTCTAACAATTAAGGTTGAGTCATAGTGTACCACAATCATAATGCTCGAGACCGATATGGAAAAGTTAACAAAAATCAGTTTGACCCAAAATGACTTTCAAAATCTATACATGTTTATTATATACTTTAAATATAGTCATTTTATATATTTAAATATATTTATCAGATTTTATTAAAGTAAATAATACAAGTCATTTATTAATAAATAAAAATGTTTATTAAAATTTTATATATAATAAAAAAAATATTCTTTTATATATCTTAAGTAATATAGTTTATATGTTCACTTAATATCATAGAAATATAGCGGTATTTATTATTAATGTAATTATGTTATGTGTGGTAAAATATCTTTGTATCACATATTTATTTGATAAAATAATATTGATAATAATAATAATGAGTAAAAGTTATATTATTTTGTAATAATAATAATAATAATAACGATAATGTTATTAAAAGTACTTTAATATAAATAATAATGGTAAGAATAATGATATTAATAATACTAATAAAATTGATAGTAACGATACTTTTAAATAAAACGATAGTTTTTAAATTCTATACTTTTTAATGATAAAATATTCTAATAAAAACGCTAATAATAATAATAATTTTTAATAGAATGATAGTTTTAATAACGATGATAAATTTTAAATGATAATTGATAGTATCGATACTTTAATATTAGTAAAATTGATATAATTTATCTTAATAATAATATTTACTATATATATAATAATTATCATAATAAGAATAGTAATAATAATATTTTATAAAATTAATTCTATCAAGAATGATAATTTTTAATAGTAATAATCCTAATATGATAATATTGATAATATTTTATTATAACAATGATATTTCTATTAGAAATGATAATTTTTAATACAAGTGCTAATTTTAATATTAATGATACTTTTAGTAATAATAATAATAATAATAAAAATAATAAAATAATATTTTTTTAAAAATGTTAATTTTTAATAATAATGATAATTTAAGTCATAATAACAATGTTAATAATTATAATAATAGTAGTAGTAATAATAATAATAATAATAATAATAATAATAATAATAATAATAATAATAATAATAATAATAATAATAATAATAATAATAATAATAATAATAATAATAATAATAACCTTTAGTGATAATAACAATAGTATTAATAATAACAATAACAATTTTAATGATAATACCTATATTGATAACGATAATGATAATAATAATAATAATAATAATAATATTTATTAGATAATAATAATTATAAAGACGATAGTAGTAATAATAATAATAATAATAATAGAATTAATAATAATTCAGTTGTCTATATCTTTTAATCCATTCAACGAACACACACGACTTTTAAATGAAAAGTTATTAATTTTTCGACAGCTTTCCAACGACATGCATATCATATACCTTATCTCAGTAACATATGTATTAAATTCATGATTCAACATACATTATAACACGACGCAATTAAATATACAAGCATGCATAATCAAATATACTCGAGCACTAGTTTGGATACACTAATAATACATAAAAGGTAATATATGAGTGCTCACGTATCAATATTGAGATTTAATATTGTAGGAAAGTACGTAGACACAACGGAGATGATAAACACTAGGTTGGCCTCACGAGCATACCCTCGAACATTACCCATAACCTCCATAGCTATAACCCATAATTTCCTTAACTCTATCCCACTCGAAAAACTCGTTTTGAAATAACTCGCTCATAACTTCGTTGTAGTATTTTATGTATACTAATACTAATATTAATATGATTACTAATAATATTAATCTTAATAATAATAATAATAATAATAATAATAATAATAATAATAATAATAATAATAATAATAATAATAATAATAATAATAATAATAATAATAATAATAATAATAATAATATGAATATAAGAGTGTGTGAGAGATAGAATGAATCAGAAATGAGAAAACGTTCTAGCTTTAAAGACTTGGCCTGGTTTCCCCTTCCATGCGATCGCATGGGTCTGAGGTGCAATGGTCATGCGATCGCATGGCCTAGCTAGACTGCACTCATACATTTTTGATTTCTTGTGCCGACAGTTTTATTATATATATTTATATATTTAATTTAATTTATAAATATATATATTATATTATATTTACAAGCATAGATGACCTGTAACTTTAGTTTCGAAAACTTGTACGTTATCGCTCGACTTGTGTCTCGGTTCCGGTTTCTCGAACAACACATCGTACGCTTTAAAATCTTGTACTTTACAATTCGTGACTCGTACCCTTGTCAAAATATAGCCTTAAATCATTGATAAACTATATTACACGAAGTGTAACTTATATATTTGAGTGTTTTGGTCATTTGCTTCTGTAAATCAACTTCTCGTTGTTTATTAAAATATATTTAATAATATATTTAAAATATTATTCAAATCAAAACATTTTATAATTATATTAATATTACCTTATAATATATATATATATATATATATATATATATATATATATATATATATATATATATATATATATATATATATATATATATATATATATATATATATATATATATATATATATATATATCTTCATTTAGAAATATAATTTATATATAATTGGAATAAAATATTTTGTTTCTCAAAACTAATTATATTTCAAAATCTGTTTTATATAATGTAAACTTCGTTTAAATAATAGAAAGTATTATTTCAAATAATGTTTTTAATAATATGAAAACTAAATAATTAATTTATCAAAGGACAAGAGGCAATCAATGTAAAGCACGCTTTTGAAATTTAAACGGGAATCTCCACTAACTTTTGACTAACTCTCGTTAATGACACTTTTGTTCTTACTTGAAAATCATTTTACCAAATATTCCGAATACCGTTAAAAAGAAAAGATTTCTTAAATCACAGTGGACCTCACAACAAAGACCCAAAATCATATCTTAATATATCTGATAAATCAGTCATTTGATATTATCATTTAATTCCCCCGATAAATATATAGAAATGAATACGATCACGTAAAGTATTATACATCTAATACTTTGTTAATGTTTTCAAGTTATAATATCTATACATACATAAATACATATTCATATCTAGTTATATAATAGTTCGTGAATCGTCGGGGTTTAGTCGAGGTTAGATGAATGTATGAACACAGTTTAAAATTTTTGAAATTCAACTTAACAAACTTTGCTTATTGATAAGACCGAAACGGACGGTTTTATTTCGCGCGATGTCGTTAGGTCGCGGCGCGTCAGGGCCGACCACCAAGAGGGGGGACACTTGTTTTAAATTTATATTTAGCGGGGCCTAAATCGTATTACTCCTTATTATGAGTAAGGGAAGTATGACCTAGAGTCGTATTTTTGAGATATCAGTAGAATCGAACCTATATCTAAAACTTAAGATAATTATAAAGTGCAAGACTAGTTGGTGATTACCTAAATTTGGGTTTTCTAGATTAAAGTAAAGTAAAGTAAATACGATAAAATTTGTAATTCAGATAAGGGTAAAATAAGTGAATGCTATGATTTCATCAGTTACTTTGCCGGTATTATGGAATGCTGGCTCATGGATAGGCAATGACCTTGTATTTACTACACTAGTCCTAAACGCCCCTGTCATAAGACATGTCACTGGGTAATGCGCTAGGCTTGAAGATTCTGAATAGACAGCAACGTCCCTTACCCCCGACGCCCGTGAAGTCTGACTACAGGCATACACGTTCAGACGGCTCATCCAATTGAGCGAGTCGGTTGGGTGATGTATTAACATTCCGAAATGGTCTAAACTTTCTTAAGTATAATAGAATACATAGTTTTCCATATCCGAGAGATGTGATGGGTCACAATGCTTTTGTTAATTATTGGTTTAGAAGATAGTTAGGCCCTTAAAAGAGTTTAACCATAAAGAACACCATGGCCAAGTCAAGCTGACTTCCAGGAAACTTTCGGATACCCTAACGGTGTAGCAACCCGACAAAATCGTCATTGACGGTGCCGACTACTTAGGTCCCATTACGTGGTCATAAGTCTTTAAAATAACGTTTGACCAAAATGCGTCGCCTTCATTTCAAAAGTAAAGATTGTTTCCAAGTTTACAAGAATGGTTCAACCAAAAGTTACGTTACAAAGTTATAAGTACAAATGAAACCTATGCGACACAGTTTTAAATAAATTCAAAAGACGCTCCATGTATGCACATATACTCGACATCCAATGCAAGTATCAAAATAATGAGCGGAAGCATGTATCACAAATCGTTCAAAGACCTGAGAAAAACATAGAAATCTGTCAACGAAAACGTTGGTGAAATCATAGGTTTAAGTAAGTAAGTGAGTAAATACAAATGAATCACAAGATTTATAACATTTCAATAATAGTTAACCATTCCAAAAATTGTTGTCACGAGCACCCAATTATCAATGCTTAACTTTTCATCCATAGAACCCCATCACAATAGTGTTAGAACATACACTGATTCTCGAAAATATATTTCATCCGAAATGACGGTGGCGAACCGTCCGAATGAGGGTTTATCAAACCCATATGGATCCACATAACATAAGTTCACGCTTACACCCGGCAAGTGTAACTAATGATAATCGAATTGAGGATTTTATTCTAAACTCGTATGTAGAATGTTTGTTTTCGTGTACTTGTGTTCACTTAAAAAAAAGAAACGTTTATGTTTTCTCATCCCAATTGTAAGTTCAAAAGAGTAAAAGTGGGACTATGATCTCACCTCGAGTGCAAGAGTAAAAAGGTACTTCAACAAGAATTTGTGCACCGAACAAAATGCTAGTCTTGACCTAAACAAGTAAGTTGTATCAATAACGGTAAACACGACTAGTCAAAGTTGTTCAATTAGTCCTATGGCTCGTTACGACTCAATTATGTAGCATGTGAATCAAATTGTCAAGTTTCATGCAAGATACAAGTATAGAAACAAGTTAGAAAGGTTGCATAAGTATTCGGTTAAGTTTGATTAAAAGTCAAACTTGATCGGGTCAAAGTCAATGAAAAAGTCAACATGTTCGGGTCGGGTCTCGAACTATTTTCCTGAGGTTATTAATCATATATAAGCATGTTAGAACAAGTTACATGTGAATGGGAGGTGCGTAGCATAGCAAACATTTTTCGAAATTTGACAAAGTAGGTCAGAAGCCAAACACGGCAAATGTCGCGCCGCGCCGCGACAATGAACGTGGTCTGGTGCCTGGTCAGTTTCAAAAGTTCAAGTCTTTTTCAAACTTCAATTTTGCATAAATCACAACCCGTAAACGCTTAGAACACGCATCTTATGTCGTTGGAAAGCTCTTTTGAAAAAGGGCACAACTAAGAACATATCATCAATCAAAACTAGCATTTATAATAGTAAAACTCTCGTCGAATGTTCCATAAACGTTCATAACCAAAAGCTTCAAGTTTGTAAAACGCATTTCATGATTCGGGCAACCAATTTACATGTATGATACACCGTTTCGAAGGTAATTAAACATACGATACAATCAAACACTTACTAATAACATTTCATGGCATTCAAAATATCAAAAGTTCATTTTAAGTCTATCAAACCCTAACCAAAATTCACAAAAATCAATAATAATGTTAGTGAAGTCTTCTTAATCAACCTACACATCAAATTGAAGCTAATGATGCTAGGAACACATTTAATACATGAACTTGCAACATTTAACAACATTTAATCAACCAAATCATCAAATCAAACACACCAAATTTCAAGTTCATGCAAGTTACTTCAAATAACAAAATCGAGCATATAAATCATATATTCATGTTAGACTTGAGCCATAGACACTAATTAACAACTTTATAAGTTAAAAACATCAAGAACACAAAATCTAGTGATTTTAGAAAGTTACCCAAACTTGATGAAATCGGTATGGAATCGAAGAGGAAGATGAGAGGATTCCGAATATGTAATTTGTTTGGATTGATGCTTGCTCGATTTGATTTGGATGATGAATCTTTGGATTGAAGATTGAGAGAAAATGTGGAAGTATGAAAGAAAAAGGAAAAAGGAAATAGAAAAAATGAATGGATGAGGATGGAGTTTGACTCCTTTGACCTAGTCACCATTTTGGCATTTTGGCAAGTTTAGTCCCTCAAGTTTGTAGTCAGGTGCGCGAATTAACCGAAGGAATTATTTTGAATTTCACGAGAGTACGGGAGAGTTATAATCCAATAACGAAATTATTAAGAATGTTAGCTAACTGGGGATACGAATCTAGTTACGAAGGATATTATTTAAAATAAAAAGATGGGCGTTAAAATAATTTAACGGAAAAATGCGGGATGTTACATTACCCACACCTTAAAAGAAATTTCGTGCCGAAATTTAGTTGGAAGCAATAGTCGATGTCTCTTCCTTGAGACCTTGCGTTGTCAATGCTATGGGCATTCTCATGAACTTTGACATTCGGGATTTCACGTTGTATTAAGGCTTGGTTTTACGATCCACAATTTAAACCGGTTTTTTTACGAAGAGGAGTTGTCATCAATAGTAAGTTTATCTGGAAGGATAGCTCGTTCCTGTTCCGCAGGTGATAATGCTAAAAACGAACATATATTTCATAGCATTATTCCTCAAGAAAGACAAGCTTTTAGTTGCAATTGTCCTATTTACAAGTGATATTCGTTTAAATAATAAAAGGTGAAGACAAAAGACAGATTCGACGAATTGAAGATGCAAACGACCAAAAAGCTCAAAAGTACAAAATACAATCAATGAGGTTCCAATTATTGATAAGAAACGTCTCAAAATTACAAGAGTACAAGATTCAAAACGAAAAGTACAAGATATTAAATTGTACGCAAGGACGTTCGAAAATCCGGAACCGGGACCAGAGTCAACTCTCAACGCTCGACGCAACGGACTAAAAATTACAAGTCAACTATGAATATGAATATAATATAATATATAATTAATTCTTAAAATTAATATATATATTATATTATATTTAAATAAACGTCGGCAGAAGAAAACAACCAAAAGTGGCTCTCCCCAAGGCATAAATCCATGCGATCGCATGAGCCCCTTTTCCAGATCACAGGCCTATAAAAATCGAGCTTTGGTGCACCATTTTTCCATCCATAATATCAATCTCTCTATCTATATACGTAGTATATATTTATATTTATATTTTAATTTTAATTTTAATTTTAATTCTAATAATAAGGGTATGTTAGCGAATGTTGTAAGGGTGTAAGTCGAAATTCTGTCCGTGTAACGCTACGCTATTTTTAATCATTGTAAGTTATGTTCAACCTTTTTAATTTAATGTCTCGTAGCTAAGTTATTATTATGCTTATTTAATCCGAAGTAATCATGATGTTGGGCTAAAAATATTAAAATTGGGTAATTGGGCTTTGTACCATAATTGGGGTTTGGACAAAAAAACGACACTTGTGGAAATTAGACTATGGGCTATTAATGGGCTTTATATTTGTTTAACTAAATGATAGTTTGTTAATGTTAATATAAAGATTTACAATTGGACATCCCTATAAATAACCATATACACTCGATCGGACACGATGGGCGGGGTATTTATATGTACGAATAATCGTTCATTTAACCGAACACGAAAATGGATTAATAGCCACTAGAATTATTAAAACAGGGGTGAAATTATGTACAAAGACACTTGGCATAATTGATAACAAAGTATTAAAACCTTGGGTTACACTCAGTCGACATCCTGGTGTAATTATTAAACAAAGTATTAAAATCTTGTTACAGTTTAAGCCCCCAATTAGTTGGAATATTTAAACTTCGGGTATAAGGATAATTTGACGAGGACACTCGCACTTTATATTTATGACTGATGGACTGTTATGGACAAAAACCAGACGGACATATTAAATAATCCAGGACAAAGGACAATTAACCCATGGGCATAAAACTAAAATCAACACGTCAAACATCATGATTACGGAAAGTTTAAATAAGCATAATTCTTTTATTTCATATTTAATTTCCTTTATTTTATATTTAATTGCACTTCTAATTATCGCACTTTTATTTATTGTTATTATATTTAATTGCAATTTTAATTATCGTACTTTTTAATTATCGCAAGTTTATTTTATCGCACTTTTATTTATCGCAATTTCATTATCGTTATTTACTTTACGCTTTAAATTAAATCTTTTATTTATTTAATATTTTACATTTTGTTTTAACTGCGACTAAAGTTTTAAAATCGACAAACCGGCCATTAAACGGTAAAAACCTCCCTTTAAAATAATAATATTACTTATATATATATATTCGTATTTTTATAAATTAAACTAATATAGCGTTAAGCTTTGATTAAAATATTTTCCCTGTGGAACGAACCAGACTTACTAAAAACTACACTACTGTACGATTAGGTACACTGCCTATAAGTGTTGTAGCAAGGTTTAAGTATATCCATTCTATAAATAAATAAATATCTTGTATAAAATTGTATCGTATTTAATAGTATTTCCTGCTAAAATTTAATAGTATTTTATACCCCTTAGCTTTAACCATCAGCAGGACACGTATCTAAGTTTGTTACATGGAACGTAAGGTAAATGGAAACTTAATTGAGTCAGGAGACCTAAACGGTAGGAAGCGGTTCCAATACACCCCAAGATTTCAAAAGGATCAATATTGCAGATATAACTTTCCTCGATTTCCCGAAACGGATTACACCTTTCCGAGGTGCGGTTTTTCAATATTACACGGCTACTGACTTTGAACTTGAGAGGTTTTCATCTAACCTCGGTATAATTCCTTTGGTGATTACGGTTCGTCTTGAGCCCTTCTCGGACTTGAATTATCTCAACGGTTATTTCTTAAATGATTTCGAATCTGATGATTTGCTTGTCACCTACTTCAGTCCAGCGAAATAGGAGAACAACACTTGTGGTGATGTAAGGTTTCGAAAGGTGCGGCGTTAATATACGAGTGGTAACTACTGTTGTGAGAGGAGACAACTAAAGGCAACAATACAAGTTTGTAACATGTCTTTCCAAGATTTGAATCGTACGTTTGTTTGGTATGCTGGTTTGTGAATGATACGCGGTACTCATGTTTGGACGGGTCCCCGAGGTTCCTTGTAAGGCATCCCGAATTTAGAAGTGAGACGAGTATCCCGATCTGAAATTTTAATGGAGATGGCACACCGTGCCGAACTAGAATTTTCTTTAAAACAAGTTTGAACAGGTTTCGTCTCTCAAGAGGTCCGCGCCGCGGAACATCTATCGGTTTCCGAAAATTTTCTTTAGGACTATTCACCCTCGTGGCGAATACTAATATAATGTGAAGATTTTCTCTCTCCATTGAGAAATTTTATAAAAAGTTTCCTTATACGGAAGTGCGAACGAAAAGACAGGAGTGAAATGAGAACTTAGAATATGATGAGTTCACACCTTGAGGTAACCATGTTGTGCATCTAGTGGTCAAATGTTGAGACTTGGTAGGAAAACAAGATCGTACACGTAGTTGTATAGTTCGGAGTTGAGTAGTAGTTGGCCATATCAGAAGCATAAGAGCGATAAGTCAAAGAAGAAGGAGGTATCCTTGGATTGTGTGTCATCTTGGGTCCCAGTAATATCAGACTGTCATAGTGAAATAGCAGAGTTGTGTATCGTGGTACGTGATGACAAGAAGATTGATCGGATCCATAAACAAGTATTCAAATTCTTCGTGCAAAATAACGAATTTCAGTTTCCTTGATTTTGAGTCGAGAGAGTATGCCTTTCAGGCGTTCAAGTAGAAATATTTCTATATTTGAATTCCATTGTGCTACACGAATTTAGCTAGTAAGGTTGGTGTGAATAATCACGTTCAAAGTTCGTACACGGAGAGGTTTAATTCTTTCCTTGGTGAGTTAACAGGGTTAAAGGACGAGCAACACGAGAAAAAGTCGGAAATGAATCTACGGTAATAACCGGCGAGATCTAAGATTTTATGAATACAAGTCAGAGTCGTGAGGGTTTCCCAAATACATGGGGCTTCAATTGCGAGATTTATTGCAATACCTTGACCACTAACAACATGGTCTAGGATTTGAACTTCGTTTAACCAAAATTCTAACTTGGAGAATTTGGTATAGAGTTGCTCCTTTCTCGAGAGTTCGAGCGTAAGACGGAGACGTTGTTCATTTTATTGTTTACCTGAATAGGTTTAGACATCATTTGTAAATACGATAATGGATTTGTCTAGATAAGTTTGCATACGCGGTTCAGGAGGTCTATGAATACGGACGGAGCCTTAGTTAAACTGAACGATATTAAAAGAAAATTATAACTATCGTAGTGAGTTCGGAAAGCGGTTTAGGAGGCATTGTCTCCCTTAACCCACAATTGATGATAACCAGTATGAAGGTCGAATTTGAAATACACGCGAGATCCTTGTAACAGTTCAAGAGGTTGTTGATACGGGGAAGAGGATATCGGTTCTCAACCGGAAATTATTTAGTTCACGATAATCCATACTCATGTAAGGAATCATTTTCTTCTTAACGAATAGGTTTTGAGCTCCCTAGTTCTATAGGTATCAAGTCAAAATTCAAATTATCCACTCAATAAGTTTAACGTACACCCTCCAATAAAATTTATCGGTATGCAATGGTTTTTCGTTGGTCACTTGAATGGCGTAAGTAATATCTAGAGGGAGGGGTGGAGTGAAAAGAGTAGGCTCCAAAGCCTTGGATACAAAACATTTATCGATACCCGAATCGGATAAACATGAAACATAAGAGTCGTTGAGAAGAAACGTACCCGTAACTAATTATCATTCCGGCATCTTAGGTGTTAATGTTGAAAGCTCATTCACGTACATTGGGGTTGGCGTTCTTCTTGGGACATGCATTCTTAAAATGACCCAGTTGTCCACATTTGAAACAAGTACCCCTTCTGCGTGCACTGGGCACCTTTTTAGCGACGGGGGCGGCACCTTTACAACCATGGGCCACATGGCCACTTCTTTGACACTTGATACAAAATGGTTTGCCACATTTTCCATAATGATGTTTGTGGCACGTGTTTCAAAAAGGTCGTGTTCCGGCATAATTTTTCCTGCCGCCGGGGGTGAAAGGCTTCTTGGTGGAGTCGTTGTGGTTGTGGTTGCTTGATGGAGAGGCTTCCTGTTTTCTTTTGTTGTTAACCGGTTGGGCCTCGGCCGTTGGTGCCGGCGCTTCAATTTCATCCACTGTTTTTATAAATTGACGGGCTATCATCACAGCCTCTTGTAGGTCGGCGGGTCTTAATGGCATTACCCCGTGTGGAATGCTCTTCGGGAGGCCATCCATGTAAAACTCAACTCCTTGGGGCCCGGGAGCCCGGAGGTTTGGACAAATTGAGGTTAGTTCGGCAAACCGTTGATTATAAGCTTCGAGGTCATCTCGGGGTATTTTTAAATTTCTTGGCCCGGGTTCGAGCCTTCGAGTCTCTTCGCGCGGGAAGTATTCGGTGATCATTCTTTCTCTTAATTCGGTCCAAGAGAGTGTAAGGGCTTCATTGATACCCACCGATTATACATACGTGTTCCACCATGAGAGGGCAATATCGGTGAGAGTGAGGGTGGAAAACTTGACCTTATCTTGGTCCCGACATCCGCTTATGCTAAAAACGGCTTCCGTTTGTTCGAACCATCGGGTGAGAGCAACCCGTCCCCCGGTTCCATCGAAAGTGGGAGGGTTGTACTTCATGAAATTTTTGTAGGAGCACCCCCCGTTTGAATTACCGGCCCCATGATTGTTGTTGTTGTTGGAGAAGTGACCGGCCACGGCCTCTCCCACGGCGGTGGCTATCATTCTTTGAAGAGCTTGTTCGAGAGTTTCGGGAGGGGTATTGTGTTGACCTTGGTGAGCCATCGTTCCTTCATGACACAAGAATACCGTTAATTAGTATTATCAATAATACTAATCGTGATATGGAATCAAGATAAAGAGAAAATTTTTCCTTGACTCACCTTAAATTCTTTATGTCATAATGTCGGAACGTTCATATGAGTCACCGTAATATAATCCCGGAAATTATATTACCCTGATTCATATGTGCATTTGACATCATTTCATATAGTCAAGGTGGCGTGTCAATCAAATCAACCACGTGAGATTAAGGTAGAACAAGAGTTAGATGTGAATAAAAGAGTTCGAGTATAAATGCACAAGTAGTCAAGTAATTCCTACTTCAAGTCTATATGCCGGTTGTAGTCTAGATTCACTAATGTACCCTATGACTCGGGGTCGACACTAATGAACTCTAAATCCCTACAACCAACGCTCTGATACCATCTGTAGCGACCCGACAAAATCGTCATTGACGGCGCTGACTACTTAGGTCCCGTTACGTGGTCATAAGTCTTTAAAATAACGTTTGACCAAAATGCGTCTCCTTCATTTCAAAAGTAAAGATTGTTTCCAAGTTTACAAGAATGGTTCAACCAAAAGTTACGTTACAAAGTTATAAGTACAAATGAAACCTATGCGACACAGTTTTAAATAAAGTCAAAAGACGCTCCATGTATGCACATATACTCGACATCCAATGCAAGTATCAAAATAATGAGCGGAAGCATGTATCACAAATCGTTCAAAGACCTGAGAAAAACATAGAAATCTGTCAACGAAAACGTTGGTGAAATCATAGGTTTAAGTAAGTAAGTGAGTAAATACAAATGAACCACAAGATTTATAACATTTCAATAATAGTTAACCATTCCAAAAATTGTTGTCACGAGCACTCAAGTATCAATGCTTAACTTTCCATCCATAGAACCCCATCACAATAGTGTTAGAACATACACTGATTCTCGAAAATATATTTCATCCGAAATGACGGTGGCGAACCGTCCGAATGAGGGTTTGTCAAACCCATATGGATCCACATAACATAAGTTCACGCTTACACCAGGCAAGTGTAACTAATGATAATGGAATTGAGGATTTTGTTCTAAACTCGTATGTAGAATGTTTGTTTTCCTGTACTTTTGCTCACTTAAAAAAAAGAAACGTTTATGTTTTCTCATCCCAATTGTAAGTTCAAAAGAGTAAAAGTGGGACTATGATCTCACCTCGAGTGCAAGAGTAAAAAGATACTTCAACAAGAATTTGTGCACCAAACAAATGCTAGTCTTGACCTAAACAAGTAAGTTGTATCAATAACGGTAAACACGACAGGTCAAAGTTGTTCAATTAGTCCTATGGCTCATTACGACTCGATTATGTAGCATGTGAATCAAATTGTCAAGTTTCATGCAAGATACAAGTATAGAAACAAGTTAGAAAGGTTGCATAAGTATTCGGTTAAGTTTGATTAAAAGTCAAACTTGATTGGGTCAAAGTCAACGAAAAAGTCAACATGTTCGGGTCGGGTCCCGAACTATTTTCCTGAGGTTATTAATCATATATAAGCATGTTAGAACAACTTACATGTGAATGGGAGGTGCGTAGCATAGCAAACATTTTTTGAAATTTGACAAAGTAGGTCAGAAGCCAAACACGGCAAATGCCGCGCCTCGACCAGGGGCGCTGCGCCGCGACAATGAACGTGGTCTGGTGCCTGGTCAGTTTCAAAAGTTCAAGTCTTTTCCAAACTTCAATTTTGCATAAATCACAAACCGTAAACGCTTAGAACACGCATCTTATGTCGTTGGAAAGCTCTTTTGACAAAGGGCACAACTAAGAACATATCATCAATCAAAACTAGCATTTATAATAGTAAAACGCTCGTCAAATGTTCCATAAACGTTCATAACCAAAAGCTTCAAGTTTGTAAAACGCATTTCATGATTCGGGCAACCAATTTACATGTATGATACGTCGTTTCGAAGGTAATTAAACATACGATACAATCAAACACTTACTAATAACATTTCATGGCATTCAAAACATCAAAAGTTCGTTTTAAGTCTATCAAACCCTAACCAAAATTCACAAAAATCAATAATCATGTTAGTGAAGTCTTCTTAATCAACCTACACATCAAATTGAAGCTAATGATGCTAGGAACACATTTAATACATGAACTTGCAACATTTAACAACATTTAAACAACCAAATCATCAAATCAAACACACCAAATTTCAAGTTCATGCAAGTTACTTCAAATAACAAAATTGAGCATATAAATCATATATTCATGTTAGACTTGAGCCATAGACATTAATTAACAACTTTATAAGTTAAAAACATCAAGAACAGAAAATCTAGTGATTTTAGAAAGTTACCCAAACTTGATGAAATTGGTATGGAATCGAAGAGGAAGATGAGAGGATTCCGAATATGTAATTTGTTTGGATTAATGCTTGCTCGATTTGATTTGGATGATGAATTTTTGGATTAAGAATTGAGAGAAAATGTAGAAGTATGAAAGAAAAAGGAAAAAGGAAATAGAAAAAATGAATGGATGAGGATGGAGTTTGACTCCTTTGACCTAGTCACCATTTTGTCATTTTGGCAAGTTTAGTCCCTCAAGTTTGTAGTCGGGTGCGGGAATTAACCGAATGAATTATTTTGAATTTCACGAGAGTACGGGAGACGTTATAATCCAATAATGAAATTATTAAGAATGTTAGCTAACGGGGGATACGAATCTAGTTACGAAGGATATTATTTAAAATAAAAAGACGGGCATTAAAATAATTTAACGAAAAAATGCGGGATGTTACAAACGGTCTAATCCTTTATGTGTTCGAAAAAACAGTTCCTTAATTAACTAAGTATCCCTCAAGCGGGGTGCAATACTTGAGACCGCGTTATGGTGAAGTGTACTAGTCAACACTAACCGTGTTCTATGGCCTTACTTAGCAGAGGTACAGCTTACAACAACCATTGTGCTTCAGCGTGCACGTACGAAGTTTATATGCTTGGTGACTACACTAGCATGGTCTAGGACCGACAATGTACTAGGGGTCTAGTCAGATGTTTCACTATGAAAGAGTCCTCATTCGGAATCCAAAGCTTGGTGGACTTACTACAACCGGCGTGCCTCAGTCAAACTCACGTTGTATTCGATAGGCTTCTCTTACCAATGGCTGACACAGATAGTGTACTCTGAATCGAGGTTCGCGACTTCCCAATAACAGAGCCAATAACTACGTTCTATTAGCTAGAAAAGCGATTGAGTTCAAAGCATAATCGGAAAGCATTTTGACAACATACACAAGCCATAATATAATTTCGGCATTATAACTGATTACGTCATAACACACACCAAAGATAACTACTCGCTAATGATGGCAACAATATCGTAAAGCATAATAATGGAAGACATTATAAAAAGACAAGGGATAGAATTACCAGTAGATTAAACTAGTTCTGAATACAAAAGTGAGAACTTCAAGACTCCAGACCGCTCCTAATACAATCTTCGGCGTTCTTCTCCGTGTACTAGGTTTCTCGCATGGAGTCGAAGACCTTGAAAGTATGACTAATATAGTACAAGAGAGAGAAAGAGGTGAATTGAAGTGTGTGTTGAAAATGAATATCAAGTGCCCTTTAAATAAGCTTAATTTTTGCCTGCAAATGGCTGGCAGGCCGTTTGGCCAGCCCGTTTGCTGAGGCCGTTTGATCTGGCCATTTGGCAGGCTATTTTTCACATTGGCAGGCCGTTTGGCAAGCCGTTTGGCCTGCTGATTCCCTGGATCATAACTTGATTTCTTGTCTTTCACCGTTTTCGCTCTAGAATCTTCGTTTTAGCTCCGATTCTCTTGATTCTTTTTGCATCGTCTTCGTAAATACTTGTTCTTCAATTCTAACTGATGAAGCAGGTATTTTGCCGATAAAGTTCGAATTTTTCTTGTTTTTGGGCCTTAATACCGGGGTGAAAATGTGACATTTTAGCCGATATCAAATATCCCACACTTAGACTTTGCTTGTCCTCAAGCAAACTTCTCGTTTTTACTTCAAGAAATCTTTTCGGAGTTTCTTTTCTAATAGCCTAAGCGGTTTTCTTTTTATTATAAGAGCGAAAGATAAGGTGAGTCATCTATGTTAGGGTTGAAACTATCTCTGCAAGTATGCGAGGAGGTTACATGACTTAGGCTAGCTTTCACGGGTCACTCCAATCACTCAAGTATTTAGGGTTCCCTATAGATCTAAGAAATGAATTTTCACTCATAGCCTATCATGTTGTACTCATCGTCATAGGCTTGATAAAGACTCAAATCCTTGCTACTAATGTGAAAATGGTAGTAATCATAGCTTCTAGGTCATTTGTCAGTGATGGAACGGAATTTTGTAGTGGTGGTGAAGTTGTTTTAAGGGGTGAAAAGGGTAACATAGTCTCAAAAGACTTTTATTTTGGAAAATTTTAGATAGATAGTAGTGCTGGTATTTTTGAGAAGCACTTTTGAACTATACTTCTTTTTGAAGCGATAGGCATTTGTGGTCAAGTTCTTCTTCGGCGTTTCTCTTTATAAGTTCTGCTCCCTTTTCTCAGAACTTTTTTTTTTTAGATTTCATCTCGAGAAACTTTTTGCCGGTAGACTTTTTCAATGCCTTTGCCGTGAGAAGTTTGTAGCATCGGGTTTACGGAAGGAATCTCATTTTCTGATTTTTCGATTGATAGTAAAGATGAAGTGGATGAGGTAAAAGAAATGGTAGTGTGAGCGGGTTGTTTTTGACAAATGGCTAGCTCTTCTGATTATAACCGAATCATATTTCGCAACTTGGAAATGCAGATCTAAAGCAAGTTCTGATTTCGAGCACAAACATCGGCACTCTCAACGGAAAATAGCGAAGCATTAAAGATGAATGCAGGTCTTATTTGGGTGCCTCACCATAATCAATTTAGGTCGATAATACCTAGCCATGCAATGCTCTTTTAGAGATTCGGTTCGTCCTAACAAGATTTCCGACTTACTTAAGCCCTATTTTTATTTACAAACATTTCAGGTTTTCAAAAATACTTTTTCGAAAAGGCTTTCTTTTGTTAAAAATTTGAAATTTGGCTTAAAAACTTGGAATCTTTGTAATGGGTTATTTAAATATAGCATAGAAAGGATTATACCATCATCCCACACTTAAACGAACATTATCCTCAATGTTCCTAGTGTATCCCACACTTAGGAGTTTTAGTTGAAGATTTGGGATTATTCGTTTAGTGTTCATTTGGGTGTTATCCCACACTTAGTGATAAGCTAGGATGTGGTATAGAAATTTGAGCTAGTAGCGAAAAGAAAAGGGTACCCCTAGCAGACGTAGTTGCTTGTAACTAGTTTGCTGGCTTGGAGGTTTCAGCCTTTATTCATCGGCTCACTTGTCATCCTTTATTCTTCTACTCTACTTTATTGCAAGGGTTGCCTCCCGAGAAGCGCTTTTGTTTAAGGTCGTTGGCTCGATTGTAGTAATGCTTTAAAAAGCAAACATTCATTGTTGATGGTTGTGATCTTGGTCTTCTCGAGGGAATGTGAGTCTTGGCGGGTAAATCCTGAGAAAGTGTCGAACCAATAGTGGTAGAAGATCTGGCACTTCTCTTGAAGATCTTCATAACGATAAGTAGTGCGCAGTTTCGGCTCTTGATAAGTCTTGAACTCCGATGAGAATATGATCCATGCTCTGCTGGTTGACCCATGAATGTCAATCATAAAAGTAGTGCTGGTGGTGATTATTTCTCTGATTGGATGCTCATTTTGGAGGTCTTCAAACAATGTTAGAAACTGTATCTTTAGAATCTCGAAGTCTTCGGAATGGTGATCTCCACAGTAAGATTCTGTAGCTTTGCACAAATTTGTCAAAAGACGAAGCTGAAAATAAGTGAACAGCAATCCTGATCCGAGCTTTAATGTCACCGCCTTTGAGTATATCTCCCAACATCCAGCTTTAAATGTGAAACTAGGATCTGTGGATTCGTGGAAGATACGTGATATCTGCTTCGTAACATAAGTGGCAATGTTGACTCGATCTGGTTTAAGATGAGAGAACGAATTGTTTCGACTTACTTTCTCCGTTACAGCGTCTCATAACTCTTTGATAATCAGATCAGCATGGTGATCAATTGTTACGTAAATCACTAGTCTGTCTGGTGTGCTTTTGAAATTATCTCTTTCCAAAAGAGCGAAAAGGCTGTGAATGTCCTCGATCATTTGCAAATCAGAGTGATAAGTCGGGCGTCCGGTGGAAAGATCCATATGCTTTCGGATGAGAATTAGTAGTGCTCGTTGGTTTCCTAAGAATGGAAGTGCAGATCCTGCTAAGGCGTTGTAGACCTTAGAGTAAATGAACTTCTGATCTCGACAGAATCTTGCCTCAAGAATAGTGCGAACCACTGAATTGTGCTCTCGTTGCCTTTCTTCTTGGTAGATATGATCGTGAAGAGAATTGATAAAGTCTTGAATGCGTTTTTCTAGGATTTCAACATCATTGTCTCCTCTTCGGAGATAGAGGTTGTGTTCTTCTCGGATAGCCATAACTCGTTCTGTTAAGCGTAGCGAAAAATCAATGGTTAATTTTTGGATGGCTTTGAGAATATCTTCAAATTCATCGGTATCATTGATGAAAGTTATCATGTCTGCGTGTGTAGATATAACCGGAATTCGATCTGAAGAAGAGTCCGGCTCCCTTTGATCTGGTTCGATTGGAGAGTATGAGTTATTCAGAATGTCTTCATGTTGCTCTACCTCATCATCATCGGTGTATTGTTATTCTGAGGATACGCCTGATGAACGGCTTTCTTCAGTATTCTGATTCTCCAATTTGATACTTGCAGGATCAATTTCTATATCCTTGACCTCAGCCTTGTCGGTCTTCTTCTTGAAGCGAATGATTAAACTGTGATCTGCCGTCTCAAGCCTTATTATTTCTTCATGACGCTCAATGCTTGGAGCGGGTATTGTCGCAATTTCTTTTACATCTTCTATTTCCTCTTCCTCTTCAGATTCCTCCTCTTCCTCTATTTCTTCACTGGGATCCTCTTCTTCCATTTCTGGGTCATCTACAGACTGTGATTCGACACCCATCTCGATATCATCGGCTGGTGGTGAAGACTCGTCATCGGAAGTGATCCGTCTGGTGGAAATAGCAAACATCTCTGCCTGTCCAGAAAGATCGGTTGGTCAGTCAATTTTGAAGGTAAGGCTCTCCCCATGTGATCGTAAGATCAAGGTTTGATTGATTGTACATATCAATGACGGTCCTAGCCGTATTCATGAAAGGTCTTCCTAACACGATTGGTGTGTGTATGTCTTCCTTGATATCCATTACTACGAAATCCGTAGGATACAAGAATTTGTCGACTTTCACCAATCCGTTCTCAACTATGCCCTTAGGATATCGAATTGTGTGATCGGCAAGTTGGATTGTCATTTTGGTTGGTGACAAGTCTCCTAACTGTAATCTCTTGTAGAGAGAGTAGGGGATTATGTTGATACTTGCTCCTAAATCTGCTAGCGCATGAATGGTTCCAAATTGGTAGATTGAACACGGAAAATTGAATCGGCCCGTATCCCCTAGCTTTGGTGGTAGAGAGTTCCTGAGTAATGCAGAGCATTCTTCACTCAGTAGAATTTTGTTAGAGTCTGGTATCCTCTCCTTTGTAGAGAGAAGCCTTCGGATGTATCTCTTCTGGTTGGGGACTTTAGACATAGTGTCCAGGAATCTTCCATCAAGTTTGAAGGAATCAAGCTTAGATGGTTCTTCTTGTAGCCTTCCAGGATAGGGTACACGAACTGGAGTTTCCGGTATCAGCTTCTGAGTATATGTTGTTTTGTTCTTAAGCCTGGCTGACCTTCTCCGTGGTTCTTCCTCTGTAATTACGGAATCCATTTGTTTTGCTTCTTCTATGTGGGGATTTTGGATAGTATTACTTGGAAATCTTCCATGCGGTCGAGTTTCAAGGTGTTGTGATAACTGTCCGAGCTGCGTTTCCAGGCTTTTGAGCAGAGCCAATTGGTTTCTCATTAGTATCTCCGTCTGATCTTGCCTGGTTGCAGTTCTCTGATTTAGCTGTTGTTGTCCTTGAATGAACTGAGTCAACTGATCATCAGCTCCGAGAGTGGGGTTAGTTGCTTTCGTAATCTAGGTGGTAGGGGAATTTTCCTCAACTGGGGTACCAGTGAGTGGAAGTGGTTGATCGTAGGTCAATTGAGATTGTTGGGCTGGGTAAGGTGGATAGCGATAGCGAAAAGGCTGGTTGTTTCGCAGAAATTGATTAACCCTAGGTTGTTGATTGAATCCGGGATTCGGTGGAAGAGGTGGGTATTGAACGTAACAGACTGATCCATCGGGGTTTTCGTACTCAACTTGATATTCTTTAGTGGGTTGCGGGTTGGTACAATTTACACAAGCCTGAGCTTGGTTGACCTGTTGCAGCTGCGTCTTCAATTCTTCGAGTTGTTTAGCAAGAGATTTCATCTTATCTATGAGGGATTTCATGGCCTCCGTTTGATTGTTGAGTGCAGAGAGTGAGGCAGATGATGAAGTTGTTTCACCATTGTTCCAGTCATGATGATGCATTGTCATGTTCTCGAGCAACTCCCATGCTTCATCTACGGTTTGGTTCATCAGATTCCCTTGAGCTGCTGCATCGATCGTTGTCCTATGATTTACCGTAAGACCATTGTAGAAGGTACAGATTTGGGCTAACCGTTCTAGCTGGTGATTAGGGCATTTCTTCAGCAGGGTTTTGAATCGCTCCCATGCAGTGTAAAGAGATTCATCATAACTTTGTTTGAAGTTAATGATGTCATTCTTCAGCTTGGTTTGTTTAGAAGGAGGGAAATATTTGGTTAGGAATTTAGTAGCCATCTCCTTCCATGACGTGATGGAATCTTTTTCCAGTCCTTCGAACCAGGTTTGAGCATGATGAGTGAGAGAATAGGGGAACAAGTATAGCCGGACTATATCTTGTCCTATCCCTGGCTGCTTGTAGGAGTTCGAAAGAGATATAAATTTATCAAGGTAAGAATTAGGATCATCATTCGGTAATCCATGAAACTGACAGCTGTTTTGAATGAGCTGGATGATGTGATGTTTTAACTCGAATGAGTGTCCTTGAGTCTCTGGAAATCTGATCGGTCCTCCTCGACATTCAATCGAAGGTTTAGTGTTTTCTGCTAGAGTAACGCGTAATGCCATTCGATTTCTGATTCATGCTTCTTTGCGTGCTTTAGATATTATGGCGTCTGGATAAGGTACGAATAACAACGGCCCTGGTCTAGATCGATTTTGGGTCATACACTGGGTATGCCTCTTTTTGTTGTTTTAATTTTTATACAGATAAACTAAGTTCCTAATTTAATCTAAGGTAAGCTAATCTAAAGTAATCTAAGGTATTGTAATTATAGTCTAAGGTAGTCTTATTCTAGGCTAACGTATTCTAATTATCCTAATTATAGATATGTTTTTGGTTCTTGCTACTGATTCCCTGGTATTTCGATAACAGAGCTTCACACGAACTATTCAACAAACCAAGTGACCAGGCCGACTACAGAGAGGCAGGATCCTTTTGGTTCCAATATAATTGGAGACTGTTTGGAAAATCCAACAACCAAGTTCGTGTATAATTATCTTTCTTAGACACCACTTAAATGTTTGTGAATGACTTTGATAGAGAGCAGTATTGTCGGATACCAGTTCCCCGGCAGCGGCGCCAAAAACTTGTCTCCCTCTTGATATGATCGAAACGGATGGTTTTATTTCACGCAATGTCGTTAGGTCGCGACGCATCAGGGGCGGCCACCAAGAGGGGGGGACACTTGTTTTAAATTTATATTTAGCAGGGCCTAAATCATACTACTCCTTATTATGAGTAAGGGAAGTATGACCTAGATTCGTATTTTTGAGATATCAGTAGAATCGAACCTATATCTAAAACTTAAGATAATTATAAAGTGCAAGACTAGTTGGTGATTACCTAAATTTGGGTTTTCTAGATTAAAGTAAAGTAAAGTAAATACGATAAAATTTGTAATTCAGATAAGGGTAAAATAAGTGAATGCTATGATTTCATCAGTTACTTTGCCGGTATTATGGAATGCTGGCTCATGGATAGGCAATGACCTTGTATTTACTACACTAGTCCTAAACGCCCCTGTCATAAGACATGTCACTGGGTAATGCGCTAGGCTTGAAGATTCTGAATAGACATCAACGTCCCTTACCCCCGACGCCCGTGCAGTCTGACTACAGGCATACACGTTCAGACGGCTCATCCAATTGAGCGACTCGGTTGGGTGACGTATTAACATTACGAAATGGTCTAAAATTTCTTAAGTATAATAGAATACATAGTTTTCCATATCTAAGAGACATGATGGGTCGCAATGCTTTCGTTAATGATTGGTTTAGAAGATAGTTAGGCCCTTAAAAGAGTTTAACCATAAAGAACACCATGGCCAAGTCAAGCTGACTTCCAGGAAATGTTCGGTTACCCTAACGGTCCAATCCTTTATGTGTTCGAACAAACAATTCCATAATTAACTAAGAATCCCTCAAGCGGGGTGCAATGCTTGAGACCGCATTATGGTGAAGTGTACTAGTCAACACTAACCATGTTCCATGGCCTTACTTAGCAGAGGTACAGCATACAACAACCATTGTGCTTCAACGTGCACGTATGAAGTTTATATGCTTGGTGACTACACTAGCATGGTCTAGGACTGACAATGTACTAGATGTCTAGTCAGATGTTTCACTACGAAAGAGTCCTCAGTCGTAATCCAAAGCTTGGTGGACTTACTACAACCGGTGTGCCTCAGTCAAAGTCACGTTGTATCCGATAAACTTCTCTTACCAAGGGGTGACACAGATAGTGTACTCTGAATCGGGGTTCGCGACTTCCCAATAACAGAGCCAATAACTACGTTCTATTAGCTGGAAAAGCGATCGAGTTCAAAGCATAATCGAAAAGCATTTTGACAACATACACAAGCCATAATATAATTTCGGCATTATAACTGATTACGTCATAACACACACAAAAGATAACTACTCGCTAATCATGGCAACAATATCGTAAAGCATAATAATGGAAGACATTATAAAAAGACAAGGGATAGAATTACCAGTATATTAAATGAGTTCTGAATACAAAAGTGATAACTTCAAGACTCCAGACTGCTCCTAATACAATCTTCGGCGTTCTTCTCCAGGTACTAGGTTTCCCGCACGGAGTCGAAGACCTTGAAAGTATGACTAATATTTTACAAGAGAGAGAAAGAAGTGAATTGAAGTGTGTGTTGAAAATGAATGATAAGTGCCCTTTAAATAAGCTTAATTTTTGCCTGCAAATGGCTGGCAGGCCGTTTGGCCAGCCCGTTTGCTGAGGCAGACCATTTGCTGAGGCCGTTTGATCTGGTCGTTTGATTTGGCTGTTTGGAAGGCCGTTTTTCACATTGGCAGGCCGTTTGGCAAGCCGTTTGGCCTGCTGATTCCCTAGATCGTAACTTAATTTCTTGTCTTTCACCATTTTCGCTCTAGAATCTTCGTTTTAGCTCCGATTCTCTTGATTCTTTTTGCATCGTCTTCGTAATTACTTGTTCTTCAATTCTAACCGATGAAGTGGGTATTTTGCTGATAAAGTTCGAATCTTTCTTGTTTTTGGGCCTTAATACAGGGGTGAAAACGTGACTTTTAGCCGATATCACTTATCGTGTCGGAATAATATAAAGATAAAGTTTAAATTTGGTCGAAAATTTTCGGGTCGTCACAGTTCTACCCGTTAAAGAAATTTCCTCCCGAAATTTGATCGTGGTCGTCATGGCTAACCATAAAAATGTTTTCATGACGAATATGAGTCGATAAATAAAGTTTTATCATCATTAAGTAATATGGATAAAACAATTTGGTTACGCGAAGAGTATAAGTGAAGCTATCACAAAAGAGTGAAATGAGAAAGGTAAAGTTTCGTCATATCTTTTGACGTAGATAGGGTTGATTTCTAGAGTTCAAGGGATTTGGAGAAAATCTTCATAATAAGATTTGATTCTTCGGTAATTAAGGAAATTAGGATCTTTTTTGGTTAAATGCAATGATCTATTTCGATTGCTCTGTTGGATGTTTCACTATAAATCCACCCCCTTTATTTTCTTACTTCCACATCTCCCATCTTCTATACTTTCTTTCCCAATTCATACTTCTAAAACATTTGTCAATATGCTTGATCCAGTTCTGATCCTTGATATGTTCTTAACTGTCGCAACAATTATCCTTCTTTTCCAACTCCCTCCGGAGGAATCTGTTTACTTCTATTTCGCTCATGGGGTGGTGATTTTCATAATCCTTCCTTGTATTTGTCTTTCAATAATTATTGACATCTATGGTTAATGATCTTTTCCGTTTGCTGCGATTTATACCCCCTTTCTATTTCGGAGCTTCATGCTTTTGTATTCTTTTCACAAGTAATGGTCCAGAATTCGTACTATGTAGTTTCGAATTATCATAATATAAAAAGTAGAAAGGAAAAGTAGTAACACGATTTGATTGTCAAATTACCAGAATATCCGGAAAAGTCCGAATTATCAGGAAAAATATTTTCTTGATAGTTTAGAGGTTAAATAGAATGAAAGAGTTATGTAACGTGGTTCATGATGAGGGTATGATCTGTGAACCTTTTTCACGTTCCATTAGAAACTCAGCATGACTTACTGTAATATAATCACGTTAATCAAGTGTCATTATATTATACTAACTCATGCTTCAGTTCCCAACACTACTTCAAAAATATTCATATTTTAAACTCGAAGGTTTCAGAATTTAGAAACTAAAGTAGTCTCTTTTATGATGTAACACAGATAGCGCGAAGAGGTAAATGATTTCGGATAACAATAGTTATGAAGATATCTTCAGAAATATCGAAGATATTTATAATGAAAGATATGATGATATCTTAGAATATCTAAGATCAGAGGATGATGAAGAATATTGTTCGCAAGAGTTTAGAGTAAGGAGCAAGGTATTCGCTAATGATTTCAGCAGGCACTGAGTCATTTGGATTCTTTGAAGGCAGATTTAGTCTTTGTGATTTGTCCACAGCCTTCTTCATAGTTTGCTCAATCCGTTTTCCAGTTCCAAACCTTCTCTTTTTCTGAGCTTTGCCAATACACTATTCTTTAACATCAAACTTTTAGCTGTTAAGGTCGTTTACAGTTTTTGCTGCTTCATCAACATTTTTCAAAGATTCGGAGAACTAGTTCACAGTTTAGGGTGTTTTTCAGAAAGTTCACATTCGAAGTATGTAAGTCTAGGAGATAGACGTTATTTGTGTATATATAACTGTTGGCGTAGAATTGATGCGAAATTCAAGAATAATGATTTAAGCTTTTTGGTATGGCAATTATCGTTACAAGATGCAGATGAATACATGATAGGGTCTCAATGAATAAGTATAGTGATTTTTCGGAGTGGCTTAAGTTAAAGGGTAACGAAGTTGTTGATATGTTTACTGTTAATATGGTGAAATGTAAAAGGTTCTCCGGTAACGATGGCGAAAGGGCAACGTATATATCGAAGTTATAATAAGACTGTTTCGACTGAAAAGTCAAAGTTGACTTGCTGGAGCTGTGACAAAACTGGCTTCTATGAAGAGGAACTGCAAAGTTATTTTCGGTAATAACAACACTAATGGTTCACGGATTTGTGTTAAACTTCTACTTTGGTTTCGGGAGTTTTCAGGTGCATGACGGCGGATAACATGTGATTGGATCATCATTCTCAATTGTTTCTTAATTGAGGTGTTTTTCAAGAATCATGAAGGGTTTAAATGTAGATTGTAATGAATTTTTGAATAACACATAAATTGTTTTATGGGTTTAATGAATAGAAGTGATGTTTTAGCACAGTTTTGAAGTCAAAGAATGGCTTTAAAATCTGTAGGGATCTAAGAGGGATGATATTGGTTATATCTCGAATTTGAATTATGTTCTGTCAAAATCAGAATATGTAGTCGAATTTGAATGAGAATGGTTGTTCTGATTTATATGAAAAATGTATATCGCTGTATAAGTAGTGAGTATAGTTAACGATTTCTGAATCAGAATCGAAGAATGTAACATATTAATTGTGAATTTATATATCTCTCGGGTATTACCTACCCGTTAAAAGTTTCACACGTAATATTTTGTACAAGAGAATTTTTATTACAGTCTTTATGAAAATATATATATATATATTTTCTTTAGATGTAATACGGATTTAATGAGTTAATATTTAACTCATTTGATTTCGGGCTGGAACTAGAAATGAAAAAAAATCTCTAGAACTTTAGAAATTATGTAATCTTCGCGGATTATTTCTTCAACGTAAATGAAATCATGAATCAATACTTCATTATTCATTTTTATTGATATTTCTTCGGTGAATGGTGTTAATGTTCGTGGAATTCTTGTGAACTTCGCAAGGCACGAATGATGTTGTCTGTAAAGTTTCGAGTACATCGATGATGAAAGTGTAAAATCAAACATATATTTGAATAATACACTTGATTTATTATGAAACTGAATTCATTGAATTGAAACATAGATTTTAGTTAACGATGGTTAAGTTGTTGACGAAGAATGTACATCATAGCATATTAGTAATATGAATTAACCTAGTAGTTAAGATTCATACGTAATAGCTTAATACGGAAAGATTTATTATGGTTTCAAAATTTATATATATAAGATATACATATAAATCCTTCAATGGAAATAAGTTAATACTTCATAACTCGTTGATACGATATATCCGTTGATGATGGTGGTGTCAATATCTGAGGTGGTAACAGAGTTTACGGAATTTGTGGAGTTACAGGCGTTGCGGGTGCCGGTGATACTGTTGGTAATGTCGGCGGTACTGCTGGTGCTGATGATGCTGACGGTACTGCTGTTAATGTGTCGTTTGTAAATCACGCACTATTCCAGTCAGGGTTTCTACTCATCTGATTTATGGTTAAGGCTAGAATAGATAATCTCTAAGACTTTAGAGATTACTTCATCGCCCCAGAATGTTTCTCCAATGAAGTTATGAATAAATACTTCATCGGTTATTGTTCTGGGTACTCCTTGGTATCTACGGTGCATAAGACATTGATGCTCGAGGTGCAGATTGTGATGTTGAGGTGTGGGATGTGGATATTGTTGGTGGCACTGGTGTTGCTGATGGTGCTTGTAATCTTCACACCATATCCTCCAAAGTCACTACCCGAGCGCGAAGCTCGTTGACTTTTTCTATTACACCGGAGTGATTGTCGGTTCGTACGAGCGGATGAATAAAATTCAGAATTTGAGATACTATATAATCGTGACGAGATACTATGGAAATGAGAGAAAAAATGTTGTCTCGAACAGGTTCGTCGGTAAGTGCTTCAGGTTCTTCGCTAAGAGGGAAATGTGGTGGATGAAAGGGATCGCCTTCTTCCTATCTCCAATGATGAAGTAGACTACGAACCCATCCCCAATTCATCCAGAATAGATGATGGCTAATTGGTTGATCCATTCCGGTCACACTGCTTTTGGAGCTCGAGTGATACTCTATATCAGAATTCGAGGGACTTGAACTAGTGGCGAGTTCCATTTCGTACGATTGAATAAAGGATTTTTCGATATGAAATGATTTCCGGCTATCGGATGGTATTCTAATTACATAGAATATCTATATATATAGAACAAAAGATTTCGTAGATTACGGAGGAATTTACGAAATATGTCAGGCAAAGTTTACAGTAACAGATACTCTAAGATATGAATTAGCAGATACGCTAAGATATGAATTCTGCCTATACACTATTCATGCAATTAATGCAGTAAGATGTGTCTAGACTTAAGATGATAAGCAGGTAATTTTCGACAAAAATGATAAGCGAAACTTTTGACATGCAGACACGGTCGAAGTCCAGACTCATTAATGCATCTTAATATTTATCAGTTAGACACACTAATGCAAGACCTGGTTCGCTAAGACCACCGCTCTGATACCACATGAAGCAACCCGTCCTAATCCATAAGGACGAATACATTTACATATGGATACATAACGAGGTTCTGACCTCTAAATGATACATTTTACAAACATTGCATTCGTTTTTAAAAGACAAACTTTTATTACATCGAAAGTTGACAGGCATGCATACCATTTCATAGTATATCCAAACTATAAATGTCTTAATAGTAATCTTGTTGAACTCAATGACTCGAATGCAACGTCTTTTGAAATATGCCATGAATGACTCCAAGTAATATCTCTAAAATGAGCAAATACACAGCGGAAGATTTCTTTAATACCTGAGAATAAACATGCTTTCAAGTGTCAACCAAAAGGTTGGTGAGCTCATAAGTTTATCATAAAACAATAAATTTCAGTAATTTTGATAGACCACAAGATTTCAATTTTATAATCAACTTACAGGTTTAACACATCTGTATACAAATCCATTCATACGAATAAACACCTGGTAACCGACATTAACAATAATGCATATAGGATATCCCCAAAAATACAGGATTAAAACATCTGTATACGTACATGATTAACACATCTGTACAAAAATCGAAGTACTAAAGCATCCAAACTCTCAGGATAGGGGTCGTTAGTGCCCATAGATCTATCTTGAGGATTCGCGTCAACTTGGGGCCAGTTCCCAAATTCTTAGGTTACCAAGCTATAAGGGGGTGATATCCGGTATAATAATTCAGTCGTAGAATGTTTTTAAGTACTCGTATCTATCTCGTCAAATATTTATAAAAGCAGCGCATGCATTCTCAGTCCCAAAAATATATATAGCAAAAGCATTTAAAAAGGGAGCAAATGAAACTCACAATACTGTATTTCGTAGTAAAAATACATATGACCTCATTGAACAAGTGTAGGGTTGGCCTCGGATTCACGAACCTATATTAAGTATATATATATATATATATATATATATATATATATATATATATATATATATATATATATATATATATATATATATATATATAATGGTCAATATCTGTCTAACAATTAAGGTCGAGTCATAGTGTATCACAATCCTAATGCTCGAGACCGATATGCAAAAGTTAACAAAAATCAGTTTGACCCAAAATGACTTTCAAAATCTATACATGTTTATTATATACCTTAAATATAGTCATTTTATATATTTAAATATATTTATCAGATTTTATTAAAGTAAATAATATAAGTCATTTATTAATAAATAAAAATGTATATTAAAATTTTATATATAATAAAAAATATGCTTTTATATATCTTAAGTAATATAGCTTATATAGTTCACTTAATATCATAGAAATATAGTGGTATGTATTATTAATATAATTATGTTACGTGTGGTAAAATATCTTTGTATCACATATTTATTTGATAAAATAATATTGATAATAATAATAATGAGTAAAAGTTATATTATTTTGTAATAATAATAATGATAATAATATTAATAACGATAATGTTATTAACAGTACTTTAATATAAATAATAATGGTAATAATAATGATATTAATAATACTAATAAAATTGATAGTAACGATAATTTTAAATAAAACGATAGTTTTTAAATTCTATACTTTTTAATGATAAAATATTCTAATAAAAACGATAATAATAATAATAATAATTTTTAATAGAATGATAGTTTTAATAACGATGATAAATTTTAAATGATAATTGATAGTATCGATACTTTAATATTAGTAAAATTGATATAATTTATCTTAATAATAATATTTACTATATATAAAATAATTATCATAATAAGAATAGTAATAATAATATTTTATAAAAATAATTCTATCAAGAATGATAATTTTTAATTGTAATAATAATAATATGATAATATTGATTATATTTTATAATAACAATGATATTTCTATTAGAAATGATAATTTTTAATAAAAGTGCTAATTTTAATATTAATGATACTTTTAGTAATAATAATAATAAAAAAAATAATATTTTTTATAAAAATGTTAATTTTTAATAATAATGATAATTTCAGTCATAATATCAATGTTAATTATTATAATAATAGTAATAATAATAATAATAATAATAATAATAATAATAATAATAATAATAATAATAATAATATTAATATTAATAATAACCTTTAGTGATAATAACGATATTATTAATAATAACAATAACAATTTTAAGGATAATACCTATATTGATAACGATAATGATAATAATAATAATAATAATATTTATTTGATAATAATAATTATATCGACGATAGTAATAATAATAATAATAATAATAATAATAATAATAATAATAATAATAATAATAATAATAATAATAATAATAATAATAATAATAATAATAATAATAGAACTAATAATAATTCAGTTGACCATATCTTTTAATCCGTTCAACGAACACACACGACTTCTAAATGAAAAGTTATTAATTTTTCGACAGCTTTCCAACGACATGCATATCATATACCTTATCTCAGTAACATATGTATTAAATTCATGATTCAACATACACTATAACATGATGCAATTAAATATACAAGCATGCATAATTAAATATACTCGAGCACTAGTCTGGGATACACTAATAATACATAAAAGGTAAGATATGAGTGCTCACGTATCAATATTGAGATTCAATATTGCAGGAAAGTACGTAGACGCAACGGAGATGATAAACACTAGGTTGGCCTCACGAGCATACCCCCGAACATTACCCATAACCTCCATAGCTATAACCCATAATTTCGTTAGCTCTATCCCACTCGAAAAACTCGCTTTGAAATAACTCGCTCATAACCTCGTTGTAGTATTTTATGTATACTAATACTAATATTAATATGATTAATAATAATATTAATCTTAATAATAATAATAATAATAATAATAATAATAATAATAATAATAATAATAATAATAATAATAATAATAATAATATGAATATAAGAGTGTGAGAGAGATAGAATGAATCAGAAATGAGAAAACGTTCGACCTTTAAAGATTTGGTCTGGTTACCCCTTCCATGCGATCACATGGGTTAGAGGTGCAATGGCCATGCGATTGCATGGCCTAGCTGGACTGCACTCGTACGTTTTTGATTTCTTGTGCCGACAGTTTTATTATATATATATATATATATATATATATATATATATATATATATATATATATATATATATATATTATATTTACAAGCATAGATGACCTGAAACTTTAGTTTCGAAAACTTGTACGTTATCGCTAGACTTGTGTCTCGGTTCTGGTTTCTCGAACGTTACATCGTACGCTTTAAAATCTTGTACTTTACAATTCGTGACTCGTACCCTTGTCAAAATATAGCCTTAAATCATTGATAAACTATATTACACAAAGTGTAACTTATATATTTGAGTGTTTTGTCATTTGCTTCTGTAAATCAACTTCTCGTTGGTTATTAAAATATATTTAAAATATTATTCAAATCAAAACATTTTATAATTATATTAATATTAAATTATAAAATATATATATATATATATATATATATATATATATATATATATATATATATATATATATATATATATATATATATATATATATATATATATATATATATATATCTTCATTTAGAAATATAATTTATATATAATTGGAATAAAATATTTAGTTTTTCAAAACTAATTATATTTCAAAATCCGTTTTATATAATTTAAACTTCGTTTAAATAATAGAAATTATTATTTCAAATAATGTTTTTAATAATATGAAAACTAAATAATTAATTTATCAAAGGATACGAGGCAATCAATGTAAAGCACGCTTTTAAAATTTAAACGGGAATCTCCACTAACTTTTGACTAACTCTCGTTAATGACACTTTTGTTTTTATTTGAAAATCATTTTACCAAATATTCCGAATACCGTTAAAAAGAAAAGATTTCTTAAATCACAGTGGACCTCACAACAAAGACCCAAATTATATCTTAATATATCTGATAAATCAATCATTTGATATTATCATTTAATTTCGCCGATAAATATATAGAAATGAATACGATCATGTAAAGTATTATACATCTAATAGTTTGTTAATATTTTCAAGTTATAATATCTATACATACATAAATACATATTCATATCAAGTTATATAATGGTTCGTGAATCATCGGGGTTTAGTCGAGGTTAGATGAATGTATGAACACAGTTTAAAATTTTTGAAATTCAACTTAACAAACTTTTCGTATCGTGTCGGAATAATATAAAGATAAAGTTTAAATTTGGTCGGAAATTTCTGGGTCGTCACATTTTATGTTAAGATGTCAGTCATCACTTATGCATATGTATGTGTCATCATCAAAACATATTCTTTTGGTTAATCTTACTTTAAGTTTATCGTTTAGTACATTAACCAACATTCAACCAACATTCTCCCTCTTTTTGATGATGATAAACATACAAGTGATGAGGGACATTTTGCTATAAATACGCAAGTGTTAACAATCACTTGTATCCATCTTTCTCCCCCTTTTGTCGAAGCAAAAAGGTTAGCTCCCCCTAGAACTAAGCTCGCCCTTAGAGCAAAACTCCCCCTTAAATTGTGCACGTTGGAAAACATATAATAAAACATAACAAGCACACATTTTATTTAAAGCACGAAACATAGTGATGCATATATGAAAATATGCATGGAGGGTACAATAATGACTTTTATCCTAATATGCTTGAAAGCAGCTCTTTGTGGAATTAAGCATGGGTGATGACACATTTGGTTCCTGGGGGAGATGTGAGGTTCAGTGCGTTGAGATGCTTGAACTGAAGCATCAAACAGCGACCATAGGGATAGGATTGTGTAGGATCTTATTTAAGATCTTTCATCCTGGAAGCCATTATGTAGGCAAGATTTACTTGTATGGACTTGGTTAAGCACCACATGAGTTCAAGTTCAATCGTGGATACTTTATCATCGTCTTCTTTTCTGAAGAAGATGTTATGACTTATGATCATTTTGCAAGTCCCATACTCTGGTCGAATGTCATTGTCAAAGACTCCTTCTTGATAGAGAGTACTTAGTTTTAGTTCTGGATCAATGAAGAGTGAGGTTAATGTTCTTCTTGGAATGAACTTGGGAAGGAGTTGTATATGATTCTTCGTATCATAAAACTTGTCTCCTTTTGTTGGCACTCTAAGGATGTAGCCAAATCGCTTAAGTGTCATCACATGGTCTTGATCAAGCAGGGTGAATTTTACCCTTCGGTGAGAGGTGAATTCAAACTTTGAATAGAATTGCTTGACAAGCGAAGGAAATGTGTAGGTTTTGAGTGAAAGAAATGACCCTCATCCAATTTTGTCAAACTCACTTTGAAGAGTATGATAGTCATAGAACACTTCATGTTCTTCTTGGATGTGTCTTGGATCATCTTGAGTGTTCTTCTTTTCATCACATGGGAGTTTGATGTTATGCGAGGTGTATATAAAATAGTATTATTTTTAGTGCGAAAATACTATTAAATACGATACAATTTTACACAAGATATTTATTTATTTATAGAATGGATATACTTAAACCTTGCTACAACACTTATAGGCAGTGTACCTAATCGTACAGTAGTGTAGTTTTTAGTAAGTCCGGTTCGTTCCACAGGGAAATCTTTAAACAAAGCTCAACGCTATATTAGTTTACTTTTATAAAAATACAAACATATATATAAGTAATATTATTATTATAAAGGGGGGTTTTTACCGCTTAATGACCGGTTTGTCGATTTTAAGACTTTAGTCGCAGTTAAAACCTAATGTAAAATATTAAATAAATAAAAGACTTAACTTAAAACGTAAAATAAATAATGATAATGAAATTGCGAATAATAAAATTGCGATAATTAAAAAGTACGATAATTAAAAGTGCGATTAAATAACAATAAATAAAAGTGCGATAATTAGAAGTGCAATTAAATATAAAATAAAGGAAATTAAATATGAAATAAAAGAATTATGCTTATTTAAACTTCCGTAATCATGATGTTTGACGTGTTGATTTTAGTTTTATGCCCATGGGTTAATTGTCCTTTGTCCTGGATTATTCAATATGTCCGTCTGGTTTTTGTCCATAACAGTCCATCAGTCATAAATATAAAGTGCGAGTGTCCTCGTCAAATTATTATTATACCCGAAGTTAAATATTCCAACTAATTGGGGATTCGAATTGTAACAAGGTTTTAATACTTTGTTTAATGAATACACCAGGTTATCGACTGCGTGTAAACCAAGGTTTTACCACTTTGTTAACAATTACACCAATTACCCTTGAATGTAATTTCACCCCTGTTTTGATTATTCTAGTGGCTATTAATCCATTCCCGTGTCCGGTTAAATGAACGATTATTCGTACATATAAATACCCCGCCCATCGTGTCCGATCGAGTGTATATGGTAATTTATAGGGACGCCCAATTGTAAATCTTTATATTAACATTAACAAACTATCATTTAGTTAAACAAATATAAAGCCCATTAATAGCCCATAGTCAAATTTCCACAAGTGTCGTTCTTTTGTCCAAACCCCAATTATGGTACAAAGCCCAATTACCCAATTTTAGTAATTAGCCCAACATCATGATTACTTCATTTTAAATAAGCATAATAATAACTTAGCTACGAGACATTAATGTAAAAAGGTTGAACATAACTTACAATGATTAAAAATAGCGTAGCGTTACACGGACAGAATTTCGACTTACACCCTTACAACATTCGCTAACATACCCTTATTATTAGAATTATAATTAAAATTAAAATTAAAATATAAATTATATATATATATATCGTATAGATAGAGAGATGAGAGAAATAGAATATGAAAAATGATCAGAATTCGGTTTGCTTTATAGCCAGAGTTGATTTTTGGGGCTCCGCGACTCGCGGCAAAATGCTCTTCAAACTCCGCGAGTCGCGGAGAATGTATTTACAGCTCACACCCTTGGAGTTTCTCTGCCGACGGTTTTAATATATATATATATATAATATATATATAATTAATAAAATTAATTATATATTATATTATATTTATATGCATAGTTAACTTGTAATTTTTAGTCCGTTGCGTCGAGCGTTAAGAGTTGACTCTGGTCCCGGTTCCGGATTTTCGAACGTCCTTGCGTACAATTTTATATTTTGTATTTTGCGTTTTGAATCTTGTACTCTTGTAATTTCGAGACGTTTCTTATCAATAATTGGAACCTCTTTGATTGTCTTTTGTACTTTTGAGCTTTTTGGTCGTTTGCGTCTTCAATTCGTCGAATCTGTCTTTTGTCTTCACCTTTTATTATTTAAACGAATATCACTTGTAAATAGAACAATTGCAACTAAAAGCTTGTCTTTCTTGAGGAATAATGCTATGAAATATATGTTCGTTTTTAGCATTATCAAATATTCCCACACTTGAGCGTTGCTTGTCCTCAAGCAATATCGTCTTGAAATACTAGAATCACTTCTTTATTCTTCACACTTTGTACATCAGTGATTTCTATACGGCGGTATAAACAATGGTAGTAATGATATGGTTTACAGTCCCACATGACTATAAAAATTTAGATCCATTAAGGAAATTGGATCTTTATGAAAACATTTGATCTTTTGAAAATTAAATCTAGTTTTTACCCTAGATAAGTTTTCCGGGATAACCCTTTACCGGTGTTTGCAAAATATTTTTGTGGGTTTGGTGGGTTTCAGATTTGAAAATTTTAGCTCAAAACTTACGATTTTGTGTCACCCACTTGCTAACCTTGTATTTGGAAAGCAACACGTCCAGTTTACTTGTCCCGTATATTACCTTTCGGTAAACTACCGTCCGGTTGTAAAGGAAAGCGTTGAACAAGCAACTGTTAAGGCAATGTCCCGTGACATGCTTTTAATTATGGTCTATAACGTGTCGGACGCAATTACTATCCTTTGTAGGAGCAATAGTAAAGCTCACCCTAGGAATTTTTCGGTCTGGCACAAGGTCCTGTCTTTGACCATGCTATGCAACCACCGTTCTTACGGTTGACACCCGATTTAGTTCAGGTGACCTAATGAATTCCAGGTGAATTCCTAGGATTTTACGTTCAATGGTAATGAACGCATTGAAAATAGGGTTTTCAGAAAACAAATCGGTTTATAATTTTGATCAAAATATTTTCTCGTTTAAGCTCGAGTTTAGATATCATCGAATTCCATGAGTTTGTAATTCTCAATCTTTAAGGTCAATCTCTAGGATTGAGTAATATCAGTCTTAAAAGCTGATTTTTAATCTTTAAGGAGATTATCCTTTCTGGGGATCTGATTCATTAGTCTTATCCAGCTAATTTGCATGGTGCCCCCCCATTGTACGAGATAAATCCTTCTCATGGTTAGGATAAATCTGACCACATGGCGACCCTGTTTAATGCTGAGGTCCGTGGATTTCCTGCTGATTTTAGTGATGACTTTTCTAGATTTTTCGTCAACCTACAGCTGGTCTGGACGACAACTTCATGACCTAAATCAAGAAGCGCGTTTTTTTTTCGGAAGACTTTACTTCCTTTTAATGATGGAATTGATTCATCATGTAGATCCATCTTTTCTTTTCTTTCATCGGGTAAAACAGTTTAGTTTAGTCCAAAGCAAAAGTATTTTCAGTTATTTGTTACAGATATATGTGACATATGTTTAAAATAACTTGGTAAATTTTCCCACACTTGGCTTTTTATTTTTCTTTTTATCGTCCTCTATTCCATTTTAATTGAATTTTGACATTTTAGTTTGTTTCTTAATTTATGTTCTTTCTGAGATAACAATAATTTCGATGTTAAAACCTAGTTTTATCGTTCATAAATATGTATAAACATGATTTGAATTCATTTAATTGAAAAATTTTACTAGAATTGGGTAGTCAGTATATAAGACTAGGGCTGTTCTTTTTTATCAGAGAGCACTAGATTCTAATACAACTAATGCTTTACTAGTATTTTTAATGGTAACCAAGTGTATAAAGTAAAAAATTTTTAAAATCCGAAAGAATTTAACCCCTTCCCACACTTAAGATCTTGCAATGCCCTCATTTGCAAGAAATCAGTAACAATTTAAATTATTGAGGGTGATTTGTGTGAAAATGATTAAATTTTTACCAAAGTTTCCAAATATATTGGCGTTTGTTTGCTGAATGATAAATGGTGCACATCATTTGTTCATTCCGTCTTGTTGTTATTTCACATATATTTTGCATCTTGTCGTCAAAATTAGTTGCTTTTGCTGAACTTAATGCCAGTCTTTGAAAATGCGTTGTTTTACCCTGTTTGTGTACATAAGATAAACTGCAAACATATATACATATTTTTGAAGTTTGGTATATTACCCCACATTCAAAAATTATTAAAGTCTAAGAATAAAAGTTAGATAATTATAAAAATGATTACAATATTAACAAAAGTATTAAACGTATCAATAATTACAAATTACAAAATAAAAAAAATAAAAAGTAAACTAAGGATGATATTGGTACCAATAGGGGTTCCAGGCATAACCATAAGTGCTATAGAATGCTTCGGCAGGGTCATACGTAGGATATGGTGGCTGCATCTCTATCGACCAAGGAGGGAAGATGGGTTTCGGTGTAGGAATATAGTTTCTAC